>NC_141627.1:13574361-14774361 GCF_047967505.1 Dipteris shenzhenensis | reverse complement strand
AACTCAGTTGAGTTAAAAGATTACCACGTGGCACAGGGCCACCTCAGCACGATAACCCCTTGCCAAGCACAGTTTGCAAGCAAGATGTAAATCCATATGCCACATCATCAAAGGCCCTCTTCTTGACAGAAACTTCGACAAACCATAACTTGCAATCCAAGAAGAATTTGGCCATGTTCCAAAAAGGAAAAGTGATCGTCTTTTTGAGCTGTACGTTCCTGTCTAGTCAGAATCATTGTATGCAATTAGACACTGCCAATATTGAAAGAAATCAATGGGTAAGACCCTTTGCAACAAATGACAAATCAAAGCATGAATGCACACATCATTGTCATAAGCATGCCAAAAGCACAAGTGTATGAGATGACCATAGCACGAAGCATGGCATCCACACATAAAGCATCAAGGCACATGGAACAACAAAGCATCATGCATGAAGCTACATAAGGAAGAAGATTGCAGATTGAAGAACCAGCAGGTCAACTACACAGCATCGTCATCAAGCCATGAGCCAAAGGGTGACATCAATGGAATGTATTGAGAAACAAAAACCTTGCCAACCTTGCCTATGTTTTGTAAATCAAACCTGACCACCTGAGAGTAGCTATGAAAGCACCAAGGGGAGGTGTTGAGAGTTGTGGTGCCATGAGCACATATTAGAGGCTAGGGTATGGTATAGGAAAGAATTAAAGTAGCCACCCAGGATGTGGACTACATGATGTGAGGATGTTATGACGACAACCACACTAGTGGCAAATAGAAGGAGATCTATGATAGCCATTGCGCTGGTTCTTGGAGTTATATATTTGTGTACCAAGGAAAATGTATTTCCTTGTGCAACCAAGGAAAATGCAATTGACGATCTGGCCCTTGAAGGTTCCCCTTTAGGAGCAAGGGCCATATCGACATGCCATATTTATCCAGTGGCATCTTGGATATTGTATAATGCATGTCGATATGGCCCTTGCCCCTAGAGGAGACCCCTGAAGGGCCATATCGTCAATTGCAATTTCTAATTGTTTAATTGTATTTTTCTAGATGTATCTCCATGCGACCACAACGGTGGGTTGTTGGAGCTATCTTGGTGCTAAACCAAGGAAATTGTAGTCCTACTTTAATGGTATTTTAGTCCATGTTGCAGCAAATCCTAAATGAGCCACCACGGTGACTGGAGGCCTAGTGGTGCCATCCAAATAATCAACTACAATTCATCGAGTGAAAATTGAGCAAAGGAGATTACAATGTACATCTACATAACATGATATATAAAAATTAACAACAGCTTATATTGAGCAAAAATTTAACAAAGGATCTTACATTATAAAAACGCAGCATTTGCTAAAGCCTTAGAGGCCAAAAGATTACATCTAGCGACCATAACCACTCAAATATAAAAGTTAACAACATCGCATACTGAGAGCCTCAAATTGAACAAAAGAGATTACATAAATGTAATAAAAACTCAGCGATTTTTGAGAGTCTTAGAGACCAAAACATTACATCCAACGAGCCAAAATATCGTCGAGAGCCTTAGAGGACAAAAGATTACATCCAGCCATTGATGAGTGGTTATGAGCCTCGTTGAGCAAGAGGAAAATTGTACAACTCAATAGTGCCACTAGCCTAGATTTTTGTATTAAAAATTTTCAGGGAGCCAATGGAGAGGCCGAAGACCATGTGCATTGCCAAGACTCAGATTACGCCCCCGCCAACAAGACGAGAGTACTCCGCTATGAAAATTATGAGGCCTTCATCGACATCTAGGGGGAACCCATACATCACAGCCACATAAAGAGGCCTTCTATGATGACCATGTCATCTAAGGTGGTGACATACAGATGTGGGGGGAATCGACCGTGGGAACGAAGGGTGCCAACTAGAGCCAGCATTTCCACTCCAGGTGAGTGCAACACAAACATTGGGATCATGTTGCATCGAGGGGTGGTAGTAGGCATGGTGAAGATGAGTGGGTGAGCAGTGGAGCGGATGAGTAGGGGAGCAGATGAGTGATGAGAGTTGGAGGAGGGAGCATGGAGCAAAGTAAAGTAGGGGCAGAAGAGAGTTGGAGGAAGATGTGTGGAGCAAAGTAGCAGAGCAAGGGCGAATGAGAGAAACGTAGTAAAATGTCAAATGCCACGGATCTTATATATTATAAAGTTCAAGCCATCGTGGTGGTTGGAGGCTCAGAGGCCCGGGTTCCATCCATATTAATTGTAGGCCACTGTGATGGGATCTTAGGTGCCACCCTAGACAGACTGGTAATCATGAAGCAGACACTTGGTGGTGGTAACTGGTAGGTGAGCAAGCCACTACAATGGTTGGTAATTAACTACCAGCTCGGTGGAATCTTAGCCACGGTAGAGGTGGCTGATGAGAGCCACCACCTCTGGATAGTAATCACCACAAAAGTAAATCACAAAGCATAATCACCTCTAATCACTCATTACCGTGCACTATAGTACTCTACTGAGCATGCAAACTTGGTGACTAGTAATTTACTACACTCATAGTAATCATGCATGCAAGCCCGGTGGTGGTAACTGGCAGGTGAGTAATTGCTGGCCACTGCGATGGTTGGTTTAATTGCCAACCCGGTGGAATCTTAGCCACCAAAAACGTGGTTGATGAGAGCCACCACCACCGGGCAGTAATTACCACAAAATAAAATCATGAAGCATAATCACCTCTAATCACTCATCACCATGCACTCTAGTACTCTACTGAGCATGCAAGCCCAATGGTGGTAGAGTGGTGGTAACTAGCAGGTGTGTAATTGCGGGCCATGGAAGTGGTTGGTAATTAACTACCAGCCTGTTGGAATCTTAGCCCACACCACAGACGTGGCTGGTAATCTTGCCATCACCTCTAATCACTCATTACCACATGCAAGGTAGTACTGCTTCCTTGAATTAATCAAAATTCGGGCCAACCACCATGGTGGCTCTCACCATGGCAAATCCTTGTAGTTGGGCTACAAACTTAAGCCTCCGCTATTCCATTCCCTTCACTGTTTCGTCTTCTATCCCTCTTGACCATTTCTTTCTCCCTTGCACTTGGACTGCAAACTTAAGCCTCCACTATTCCAGTTCCTTCACTGTTTTATCTTCTATCTCTCTCGACCGTTTCTATCTCCCTTGCACTCTTCCTGCAAATTCTACCCCCTGTCATAATGGACCCCCCTGGACACACCGAGCTCCAAAACGTGCCTGCACAATTTGAAAGCTCCTCACATGATCTTTCCTCACCCCCTGCACAGTTCCTCACACAATCTTTCCTCCCCCTCTACAGCACAGTGCGAGAGCCTCTCCTCCCCTGATCTTGAAATCGTGACATCTGGGAGCTCCTCTTTTTCTCTTTAAAAGCTTAATTCGGATGCTCTTAGCAACTTCACTAGGTTGGTACAGGAGGTGAACATGAAGGAGGGGCAACTAGTCTGTCAAGGTCAGAAGATTACCATCACTGAAAGCGTGGTTGAAAATGTGCTAGGCATTCCTGGAGGTAATTCGCAAAGCACACTTATTTGAAAAGCAATGGAAGAGAAAGGATAGTCTAGATGTATACCCCAATGCTCAAATTAGTAAAGATGATGGAGTTAAGCTTTCTAGCTTGCCAACAGACCTCCAAGATGTGTTGAAGAAGACCATTCACTTATTTCCCTATATGTGAGGAACCGTGAAGTTATGGCAGGTTCAAGCAGCAATCGAGCAACTGAAAGGACGTGATGTATCTTTCTCAAGGGCGATCTCCAAGATGTGCTGAAGAAGACCATTCCCTTATTTCCCTATATGAGAGGAACTGAAAGGACGTGATGTATCTTTCTCAAGGGCAATCTCCAAGAGCATGATAACAAACCTAAAGAATTATGTGGAAGGAAAATCCCAATTGTCATCTCAGTCTGCTGGATTTGCAATGCACTTGATGGCATCTACCCTCAAAGGGATTTTTGAGCAATGCGATAAGAAGATGTCTCAAAAGGTAACTTTTATCAAGAGAAAGCCACAGATATAGCAAAGGCAGCGCAACTTGAGAAAATTCTCAGGGAGGGTATAGAAGCCAAGGTAGAGGAGGCACGAGCGAGGGCCTTGTAGGCACAAGAGCAAGCTGAGGCCGTTGCAAAAATGGTCGACATGGAAAGGCGTAGAAGAGAAGAAGTAGAGAAGCACATCAAGGAGCTCTGAGATAGGCTTGAAGAAGTTAGAAGTGATGGGGACATCGTGGACAAGGAGCTAGTAATGATGCAAAAGGAGCTTGAAGATCAGAGGGCGAAAAATAAGGCTCTTTACAAATGGCTCTGCAACATGCATAACACATTGAACATCGAAAAAGACCAAATGATGGAGGAACTGAAAAGGGAGAATGCAAAAACTAGAGTGGTGGTGATGTAGGAGATGCGAGAGAGCTTCAAGGCTAGGAAGGATAAGGCAGAGAGCAACCGGGTGGAGAAGACAATGAGGCAACTCTCCAGGCTAGGAAGAATACAAAGAATAGCCATGGTGGAGCAAGTTGCAGCAACCAAAACTGTGGGGGTTGTTATTTTGAAACATTGTTGGAAGTTCAAATTAAGAGTAACCTACAAGACCATGCAACAAGATTATGAACACCGTATTGGGAAATTTGGGAATCTCCCAAGTTCCATCTTAGAATTCCCAAATTTCCCAATATAGCCTTTTCTCATCTAGAAGATACAAAATATAAACTAAAGTACTAAAACAATCAATTTCTTTCCACACACCATATGGATTATAAGGAGAAAATTAGTGCATTTACATTTGCATGTGAGCTTACATGCAAAAAACTGGTATTTAGAAAAAATTCAAATCTCACAATTCATGCCTGATAGATGTCACATCTTTTTTGTAATATTTACAATAGGAAAGAATTGTAGGAATGATTCTTCTTTTCAAAATCAGTGACAATATGAAAAAAGCTCCTAACATTTCACCAAGAGGTCAGTGATCGAAGAGCTGAAAAGAGAAAAAGTTATCCCCTTGATGAGGTCTCAGATATTGACATGACCACCATTTGCAAAAGACCTACATGTTGCTAATTATTCTAGCAGCATACCAAGAAGACCATGTCATTAGAAGGGCATATCTCCTTGCAAATCAAAGTGATACAAAAACCAAGATTGTTCAAGTTGGCAACCCACACATTGTCACATGCAGTGACTGTGCCTAGCAGGGACTGTGCCTGTGGAGCCCTATGATGAGGTGGTAGGAGTGGTCACATGAAGTGTGTGTGTAGCACTATGAGTGCTTGCAGAGGGTCAGTGCCACTTGGTAGATGAGGTGGCAGCTGACTAGGCACTGATGACGTAGCAGTGCTGATGTGGATTGTATGGCAGCTAGAGATGCTGACGTGGACCTGTTGATGTGGCTTCTTATGTGGTAGCTGTGTGGCATGGGGTGATGTAGCACCTGACTGGACTATTGATGTGGCAGATAACTGCCATGTGCCAGATGATGTGGCATGTGGATAAGGTCCACCTAAGTAGTGATGTGGTAGCTAATGTGGATAGGTGACATGGCTACCATCGTGGACTACAGATGTGGTAGGATTAGTGATAATGTGGCACCTTGGGATAGGGTTGCCACGTAGAGCTCTTAACCAACGGCCTAACCCAAGGTCACCTTCACCTGACCTTGGTTGGATTTGATCTACCACATGTTGGTTGGAGGGGCACCGAAATCCTTAGAAGGTGCTCTAGAATCTTCTAAGATTCCATGGAACTTTCCTTGGTTGGAGTGTCGCTGCTTCCCTTGGTGTCCCGCTGCTCGTTCGGAGAGGCTGTCTTGTTTGGACTAGGCATCACTGCAGGGTCACGCGGAGCCTTTGGAGAAGCTGTCATGAGCACTGTTAGCTATTGGGAGTCACCCGTATTGCACCTTGGTGTTGCAGTGAGCTTACAGCCCACTGGCCGTGAATATAGAGCCTAGATGCTGTTTGGAGATTGGAGGTATTTGGGACCTGAGATTGTAGGCTGGGAGTCTAGCGGCCGTTGGAGGGACCCTGTTATGCACTATGGCATTGGTGTAAAGCGGCTGTGGAGAGGCTATGAGTGATGAGAGTTTGTGGCAGAGCATTGTGGAGGCATGCAAATAGTTGTCTTTGTAGGGATTGCAAGAGGCATCTCGAGGTGGCGCAGATCGAGCTGTTGTCAGCCATTGTTGAAGAAGGCACTATTGCGGATGGTTTAGGAGCCATGAGGCTTGGAGTGAAGGATCTTCTGATGCATCACCCACATGGTTGGAGTTACAGGAGCGTAGCAGCCCGTATGGAAGGGCTGGAGTAGTTGCATGTACTTCATCTACTAAAGAGAGGTGCATGGCTTGGTCACTGTAGTTGTGATAGGGGTTGGCTACTACACGTTTAGAGAGCACAGACCTTGTGACCATGGGACCCCTCGTAGGAGACATCATGGGCTGTACAAAGGTGGGAAAATCTATCAAATTGTGAAGAAGTAACTCCATATTTTGCCAAATCAGAGCATATTGGGCCATTGTAGCGGACTTATCCCAACATGCCACATGGCAAAGTGATGCCTCCAGGTCCCTACATTTTGTTGGAGTTTGGAAGGTCATCTCCCAATCTATGAGCCCCAAATGAGAAGAGCATGGGAGAGGTGCACCAAGAAGGTATAACAAATCTTGGATGAGAAATTAGTATCCCCAACATCACTTAGATTAGTATCCTATACAATCAAAAACCACAAATAAATCAAATTAATGTTGTCTTTCATATATAAATTAATTATATTTATAAAACAAAGATAATATAAAGTATCTCTAATGAATCAACGCCATTGGTTGCATTAGATGCATAGTCGGATAATGTTGAGGCTCATATGAAGCTCGCTTGGAGCTCTGCTTGGAGCTCTCATTGTGGACACTGCAGATTTGATAAAGGCCTATCTACAACTAACTTCTCAAGGACCTGCAGCTAGTCCAAGCACAGAGATCTCTCCATCTCTCTCACTCAAAGTCTCACAGAGATCTCTCCCTCTCTCTCAGAGATCTCTCACACAATGAATGAAATCCCTAAATGATCTCTCTCTTAGTCAGAGAATGAATACTCAATCACTCAAAGAACTCTCAAGAAAACAAATGGATGGAAATTCCTCTCAAATGGATGGAATTTCTCTATCAAAGAAGAAGTTCTCTCAATGGAAGAGAACACTCGACCTCTCGATCTCTCAATCAATCACACTCTCTCATACGGATCGCTATGCCTCAACGGAAGGCAAGGGAGCTCTGATACCATGACAAATATGAAGAGAGGAGAGGAGAAGAGTGGAGATGAGGAGAGAGGGAACAACTAGAGAGCACACCACAAAAACTGTACACTAGATTTAGTTAAAAATGTAGAATATATACAAACCCATTTAGGGTTAGCGTTAGGGGATCTAACCCTTTCCTTCATAGCACTCTATAAGGTTAGTGCTATGCACATATGATCACATGATGGTGCTATGCACACATGATCACATGATGTTGAGTTTGAACTCTCAACACACCCTTGCCATGGCTAGACCCAAAGAAATTCCACATCATGTCTAGACCGGTCAGGGATTTGAACCTTGAGACAAAGTAGAATCCACGTGCTGATTTAAATTGAGAGAAAGCACCATCTGACCACACCCAATGTTGTTTTATATTTTTTGCATTGGGATTTTCCTTTTTCAGCCATTCCCGATGCAGTAGAAAAGCGTGCTGCACAAATAGGGTGTCATGTTCCCTATCATCTGAAATGTAGAAATGGTAAGTGCATTGCACTAACTTGGACTGCTATGAGTCAGCAAGTAGATTGGCATCATGTGTGGAAGAATCAAACAAATGGATGTACATGATATACACAAGAATTTTTATCTACTTGTTGTACTAGTGAGCACTTTGTATCTCATCTTGTTCTTGAAAAGAATAATTTTCTACAAAATCTATGATAGATACAATAGTGTCACCAAGAAAATTGGCAAGCTGCTTATCCTACCGCTGGCCATGGATCAAAGGACATTATCTAGTCACTTAGTTGAGAAAACATTGCCCAAGTAAACTCTGGAGAAGATTAACAATTCAATAGATTACACAGATTACATAGATTACAATCTCAAAGACTCCTTTACTTTAGATTACATCTCAAGGACTCCTTGTTGAGCTCCCTGATTACAGGCTCAGCCCTCTTGCTCCTTTCTAGAATGGGGATGGTTTCTTCCTGTAGGCCTTTCCCTTCATGCCGCTTCCTCTTTCCTTGATTTGAGCTTCCTGGTTGTAGGCTCGGCCCTTCTTGCTCCTTTCCTGAAGGGGGCTGGTTCCTCCCTTTAGGCTCCTTTTCCTCGCAGTTAGGTTCGATCTTGGCCTTCTTCAATTTGAGCTCCTTGTCTTTAAGATTTTTTTCAAGGCGGCAGTATTGACTTGCATGGTAATGAATGATTAGAGGTGGTGGCATCTAAGATTCCCAGTCACGTCTGTGGTGGCGGCTAAGATTCACCACGTTGTTAGTTAATTACCAGCCACTGCAGTGGCCCACAATTATTCAACTTCCAGTTACCACCACCGAGCTTGCATGCATGATTACTACAAGTGCAGTAAATTATGGTAATGAGGGATTAGAAGGTGATTAGGCTTCATGATTTACTTTTGTGGGAATTAGTACCCAATGGTGGTGGCTGTCATTAGCCACGTCTGTCGTGGCTACGATTCCACCGTGCCATGGCTCACCCACCACCACGCTTTAGCATGCATGATCACTACGAGTGTAGTAAAAATTACCAATCATCGGACTCGTATGCTTAGTAGAGAACTAGAGTGCATGGTAATGAGTGATTAGACATGGTAATGAGAGTTATTGCCCAGTGGTGGTGGCTCTCATCAGCCATATCTATCGTGGCTAAGATTCCACTGGGCTGGCAGTTAATTACTAGCCACCCTAGTGGCACCACATGGCATCTTCTTCATGATTACCAGTCCCCATCTTGGGGATTCCACCATGGTGGCCTACAATTAATATGGATGGAACCTCGGGCTCCAGCCACTACGGTGGATTAAACTTTATAATATATAAGATTCGTGACATTTGGCATTTTACTACATTGCTCTGATCCGACCATGCTCTACTACTTTGCTCCACACCCCTCCTCTAGCTCTTTTCCACCCCTGCTCTCTACTTTGCTCCATGCACCCTCCTCCAACTCTCGTCACTGCATCTGCTCATCTTCAACATGCCTAGTACCACCCCCCTAGATGCTCTGTGATCCCAATAATATCTGCCTTCTTAGATAAGGTGATTGCATTGCACTTACCTGGAGTAGAAATGCTAGCACTAGTGGAGACGTTTCCACAGGCGATTCCCCACACATCTGAATGTCATCACCTTAGATAACATGCTCACAGAGGGCCTACGTGCATTAGACAATATCCAGGATGCCACTGGACAGAAATGGCATGTCAATATGGCCCTTGCCCCTAAAGGGGACCCCTCAAGGGCCATATCATCAATTGCATTTTGCTTGGTTGCACAACAGAATACATTTTCCTTGGTACACAAATATATAACTCCAAGAACCAGCATGGTGGCTTTCATAGATCTCCTCTTGTAATACGTAAAAATAGGTAACGGAGCTATAACTCCAAGAACCAGTGCGGTGGTCTCTCCAAGACAACCTTGAATTTTGGGGCGATGACAAGTGGTCAAGCCAGAGACTACATTGATGCGATGCTCAGAATGATATATTATGTCTCATTATTACAACAAAAACCAACGTGGCGGTCTCTCTAAGCCAACCTATGATTTGCATGGGCTACGGGCAAAGAAGCGGCAAAAGGATGCATGATGATACGTGGTTAGAGGCCAGAGACTGCGATGTGGTGGTGTTCAGAATGATAGATTGCATCTAATTATTATAGCAAGAACCAGTGCGGTGGTCTCTCCAAGCCAACCTTCAATTTTTAATGATCTGCATGGGTGCGTGCCCAGTGACAGGTGGCAAAGCTGCAGCAAAAGGTTGCACGATGATAAGTGATCAGGTGGCATAGGCCAGAGACTGCTGCGCTATGCAAAGCAATGCAGAAATGCCATGTATTCAGCTATGCGGTGTTCTAAACAAATAGATTGTGTCTCATTATTATGCCAGTATGCCTTCATAATGTTGGGAAAATTTTCGGCGACGAGAACGTAGGTCCATGCAAAATTCAAATACTCACCGAGAAGCGCATCATGTTGCAACCCCAAAATGGCCCCAAAAATAGTTCCGCGATTGGCTACACCCAAGCTAACATTGACCTGCTCAATGATGCCACAATCTTGTGTGTTTCTCTTATCATCAATCTGTTGTGTTCGAAAATGCTTTCCCTCACACCATATAGTATCGAACTTAGTACACTACAACAAGATAAAATCAATTGAATAAGCAATTTAAATTGTTGAAAGCTCCTAACTTATGCATAACATTCTATATACCGATCTTTTGCATGCATCCTCTACCATACTCCCATTCTTCCATTGTGATATGCATCCCCTTGTCTCTCTCTTCTCTCTCCATTTCATCAAGTAGCCAATTGACATGAATATCCTTTGGAAGTGCTCCTAGATGCTTAGGGTATGGCACATAAGATCCATGGTGTGTATGAAAGAGGGCCCTTTCTCCTTGTCTTCTTGCCTCGCATCCTCATATCTTGTCACCCATCTTTTCATCACATCACTATTAAGCATGCAATAGAGGTTTATATTATTAAGAAACTCCCTATCCATTACTTTGCTCTCTCCTTTCCCTTGAGGCACAATAGAGGTCATCCTCTAAGTAGAAAAATTCGAATTCCTGATTCGAAAAAATCGAGAAAATTGCTCGAATGATTCGAATGGAAGAAAAAATCGATTAAAAAAATGGTGACACGTCACGTTTTTTATATAAACCACCACATCATCACCACATATTCGTACGAATAAGTATTCGTACAAATAAACTTGTATTAGGACGAATACGTTCCTTCGATTTTGCATATAATCTCATTGTTTGCCAATTTTTCTTATCTCACGCTTGGTTCCTCAGCCGAGCATAAGAGATCTAAAAAGGAAAAGAAGGAGAACGGTCCTCAAGGTTGTGAAAGCAATCTAGAAGGTCTAAAATAAGATAGATTTTTGTTAGCAAGCTTTAGGATCTCATTCTGAGTTCCTGAGATTTCTTGCTTGGATTTTGGTTTTGGTCTTTTCTTTTGTTTGTTGGAGTTCTAGGTTCTCTTTATTGAGTACCTTCGATCTCTTGTGATAAAAATATTTTAGATATTTATGTGTTTGAAATTTGTTTGTGGGAGTTCTAGATTCTCTTTATTGAGTTCCTTCAATCTCTTGTGATAAAAATAATTTAGATATTTATGTGTTTGAAATTTGTTTGTGGGAGTTCTAGGATCTCCTTGTTGAGTTCCTTAGATCTTTTGTGAGATAAATTTTTTTGTGAGAGTTTGAGGATCTCCTTGTTGAGTTCCTTAGATCTCTTGTGAGAAATATGTTTGTTTTTGTGTCTATGAAATTTGTTTGTGGGAGTTTTAAGATCGCCTTGTTGAGTTTCTTAGATCTCATGTGAATAGATTTTTGTACGTGGGAATTCTAGGATCTCTTTGGTGGGTTCCTTAGATCTCTTGTGATAGATGGGCTTGTTTTTGTGTCTATGAAATTTGTTTGTGGGAGTTTTAAGATCTCCTTGAGATCTCTTTGGTGAGTTCCTTAGATCTCTTATGATAAATGGGCTTGTTTTTGTGTCTTATTTATGGGAATTCTAAGATTTCCTACGTGAGTTTATTAGATCTCATGTGAATAGATTTTTGTACGTGGGAGTTCTAGGATCTCTTTGGTGAGTTCCTTAGATCTCTTGTGATAAATGGGCTTGTTTTTGTGTCTATGAAATTTGTTTGTGGGAGTTTTAAGATCTCCTTGTTGAGTTTCTTAGATCTCATGTGAATAGATTTTTGTACGTGGGAGTTCTAGGATCTCTTTGGTGAGTTCCTTAGATCTCTTGTGATAAATGAGCTTGTTTTTGTGTCTATGAAATTTTATTGTGGGAGTTCTAAGATCTCCTTGTTGAGTTTCTTAGATCTTATGTGAATAGATTTTTGTACGTGGGAGTTCTAGGATCTCTTTAGTGAGTTCCTTAGATCTCTTGTGATAAATGGGCTTGTTTTTGTGTTTATGAAATTTGTTTGTGGGAGTTCTAAGATCTCCTTGTTGAGTTTCTTAGATCTCATGTGAATAGATTTTTGTACATGGGAGTTCTAGGATCTCTTTAGTGAGTTCCTAAGATCTCTTATGATAAATGGGCTTATTTTTATGTCTATGAAATTTGTTTGTGGGAGTTCTAGGATCTCCTTGTTGAGTTTCTTAGATCTCATGTGAATAGGTTTTTGTATGGTTTAGGATCTCCTTATTGAGTTCCTTAGATCTCTTGTGAGAAATGGGCTTGTTTTCGTGTCTATGAAATTATTGAATTAGTTTGTGGAAGTTCTAAGATCTCCTTGTTGAGTTCCTTAGATCTCTTGTGGGAATTTTTGTATGTGGGAGTTTTTGGATCTTCTTGTTGAAATCCCTAGACCTCATGTGAGATATATGATTTTATTGTGTTTGTATTCTCACACTTTCTTTGAATAAATATGTAATCTTCTTTCAATAGAATGTGAAAGAATACAAAGAGTTTTAAAGTGTACAAATTGAAAGTTTTAAAAATTATTAGAAGAGTTGTCTCATTCTTACACTTTCTTTTGAATGAATATTTAATATTCTTTCAATAGAATGTGAATTATTTTAAAAGAGTATGACTGAATGACAATTAATATATTGCATGCTTGAACGTGTTTTTCAAAGGATATGTGTTGTTTTTTATAAAATCTGTATGCAATATGTTTCTATTGTATACTCAAATTAGTTTTTTTTGCATTTTGTTTTTGGCAACTTCAAAAGCATGGTGCACAGCAAGATTTGGTCATACGTGACTGAGATACGAAAAAGTACATGCCTCGGTCTCTTTCTTGCAATGTAAATATTGTAAACACAAATTCACAGGTGGTTCTACTCGCATCAAGCAACATTTTCTCAGAATAGGCAGTGACATTGGAGCTTGCACATGCACTCTGTCTGATGTTCTTCCGTTATGCAAATTGTATTTAGAGAAAGTGAAGAAAGTGGTTAATCTGACCCTAATAAGAAATTATGCAAATCAACAAGATGTGAGCACTGAGGTTGATGAGACAGTTGAAGGAGAAGCACCAATAAATGCGAGGAGTGTATCCATACATGAAGGTGATGTAGATATGCTAGCAAGCAGGTCACAAGTGAGTTTTGATGCAACTAATGTCTGTCAGGTAAAGAAGAGAAAAAAGGGAGAACAATCTTCTATGGAGGATGGATTTCTTCGACAACAAGTTCATGAAGAGCACTTAAGATGGACAAAAGCATTTGTTAAAAATGGTATACCATTCAATGTCATGAGAGATGACACGTTTCGTAATGCCTTGAAATAATGTGTTAGACCAAGAATTACTTTGCCAGATTATAATAAAATGTGTACCGATCATCTTGATAGAGTCAAACAAACTGTGGCGGATTGCTTGAAAAAAAAGATATTGGACTTTATTCCTATATATGGGTGCACTCTTGTGTTTGATGGATGGACTAGCAAGCAGGCCAGACCCTTGATAAATGTAATGTGCATTACTCCCAAGCGAACTATGTTTTTGGAGAGTATTGATACATCTCTAAAAGAAAAAACTTTGGCATATATTGTAAAAATATATGAAAGAGCAATCCGCAAATTTGGTGGCAATGAGAATGTTACTGCATTAGTAACAGATAATGCATCGAATTACAAGACTGCAGGTGAGATGGTCATGGCAAAGTATCCCACTCTGACATGGGTGCCATGTGGTGCTCATACTCTCAACTTATTGTTGAAGGATATTGGACAATTGCCATTTTGCAACCAGTACTGCAAGATGCTAACGTCGTAGTGAGTTTTATAAAGAGTCATCAATACTTGCATGCAGTATTCAGAGAGCACTCTCTGAAGCAACTCAGGCAATTTTGTCAAACTAGATTTGCCACTTCTTTTCTAGTTCTTGCTAGATTGTTGGAAGTGCCTCAAGCTTTAGTCGAGACTGTTGCTGATAGACGATGGGTGAATTGGCTAGAAAAAAAGATGCAGTATGCAATACTACGCTCTAAATGTGTACATCTTGTACAATCATCTCTATTCTAGAAAAATGTTGAAAGACTAAAAGAAGGTGTAGCACCATTTGTAACAGTACTGAGGATGGTTGATGCTGATGCCTTTGTTATGGGTAAAGTGTATTGGAAGATGTCAGAAGCAATACGACAAGTTAAAGAATTTGTGCGCTTTGCTCCTAGGGAGAATCAACAAGTGGTATATTTGGCCGATAAGAGATGGAAGCAAATGCACACCCCTTTGCATGGAGCTATGTTTGCAGTACATCCACAATATCAAATGCATGCTCAATCACAGAATCCTGAAGTCATAAGTAACTTTCGAGAGGTTTTTAAAAAGTTACTTCCTAGAGATCAAGGAAAAATAGCCCACCAGCAACGAGTGAGATATACAAATTGCGAAGGCTCTTTTGGAGATCCTTGGAATGTTGATGCTATTGGGATGCTATTAAGACGACTATTGCACCTACTTGGTGGAAGGAATATGGTGGAGAGACATTGGAGTTACAGCATGTTGCAACTCATGTGCTCTCTATTGCTACATCATCGGGTGCATGTGAACAAAATTGGAGTGCATACGATTTTATTCATTCTAAGAGACGCAATCGCTTAAAGCCATCAAGAGCTGCAGATTTGGTATGTTGCTTTGGAAATCTACGATTGTTGAAAGGATTTAATGTTGCGGCTAGGGCAGCAAGCGAAGCTGTTGTAATGAGAATTGTTGGACAGCAATTGACTACAGAATTAGTTGCTGAGGGTGCATTCAGTGAAGAGGAAGACGAGCTTGAGCTGCTCAGAGACAACAGCGAAGTCGAAGAGATAAACGATATTGTACCTATGTATAATGCAATATAGAGTGATAGAAGAATATGATAGGTGATAGAAGTGGTGGATGAAGCTCTAATTATATCGAATATAATGTTGTATGCGAGGGGATGGATGGGAGAATATGTCAAGCGATGGGAGAGTGCATATGCTCGTATCCATCTCGTCTCCTTTTGTATTGAAATCTAGAACCTTGTGGGCTACAAGTGATGTTGTGTTGTAATTATTGAGATTGTGGATGATTTTGGTATACATAATAGTTAGAGACAACCTTTGACTTGCAAATACTTTCAAGGCAACATCGAAGGGAACATCAGAAAGTTGGAAAGAATAATCGAATATGCACAATCGAAGTTTATATTTTCAAGTCTCAAGGGTTGATCTAGCTATTATGATCTTGATGTATGTGACCCTGGCATCTATAGCAGGACCCTCCCACTTTGTGTCACGTGAGTTTATGTCTCGATCTATTTGACCAAGGCATCGTCGGTTGTCCATCACTAAGTGGTACAAATACTACTCTATAGACTCTACTATGAAAACATCTGGAAATCGATCACACAAGGTCCTCCTTCCATGCTCTACCATTGTCCTCACCAAATTTTATACACCACTTTCACCATTTTGGAAAGCTGTCTCAATGATTTCCAGATCGACATTCATTAAGAAGTGTACATTCTCGTTTTTTAGCACCTTCCTCTGAGACTTTGTGAGATCAGGTTGTTGACACTTCCTCTTCTCACTTGCGTGAGCCATCTCATATGTAGTAAGCTGCAACACAGAATTCAAAAAAGAATTCAGTGCCAGGTGCAATAAGAAAATCAATGCAAGCAGTCTAAGAAATTACTTAGATATAACCTCTCAACTCAAGCTCAAGCCTCAAATCATGTAACATAATATAGAAAATCAAAACACAAAAAATGGCCTAGGTATAACCTAATCGTGGACTTCACCATCTAACACTAGGCTTCAACTGCAACACACAACTATGAAGGGACAATTGAGTGCCAGACTAAGTGTCTAAAGTACATCGCATGATTTCTAACTTAGGTTACAGCACACAACTATCCAAGGACAGTTGAGTGCCAGACTAAGTGTCTAAGACAACGTCGCATGATATCTAACTTAGACTGCAACACACAACTATCAAGGGACAGTTGAGTGCCAGACTAAGTACTTGAAAACATCTCTAAACTTAGACTGTAGCACACAACTCTCAAGGGAGAGATGAGTGCTAGAATAAGCATATATGAAAACATTACTAAGCTTGGACTGTAACACACAACTCTCTTAAGAGATTAGTGCCAGCCCAAGAGTTCCTACAAACAAACATTTTTATACAAACAGAGACTGCAACACACAATTCTCTTAAGAGAGATGAGTGCTAGTCTCAAGTAAAAATTATTCATAATATAATTGAAATTACAACACATGACAAAAACAGATTCCAACACACAACTCTCATAAGAGAGATGAGTGCCATCCTGTCTACACACTTAAATACAATACAATATAAATTTTAAAAATTTTAAAAAGACTACAACACACAACTCTCCTAAGAGAGATTCATGAGTGCCAATCTTAAACAAAACAAGAGAGAGAGAAACATTGATTACTAAAGAAAGACTATAACAAAAGTAAGGTGCAGTAAGGTACCTATGACGAGAGCTGGTAGTATTAGCCAGAAAAGAATTCAAGACAAGAGGCTAGAGGATAGGTATGGCAATGCTCGAGGGCCATAGAGGAATAGGGAACGTGAGGGGAGGAGCATTAGCATGGGTGGGGAAAAGGGATTAAAAGGGGAGGGAAAGAAGAGGGAGACTATGGCACAAGGGGAGAGGGAGAGGGGAAAGAGGAGTATGTACATGGGTGGAGGAGGAATGTAGAGATGGAGACATCAAGGGAAGAGGGTCATGCTTTATTTGAAAGGAAGGATGAGGGGGAAATATCAAAGTACTAGCTAGGTGGCTTTATAAGAATGAGTGTGTCCCATCAAGGAATAGCCCCCTCCTTTTATAGCCAAGAGAGAGGGTCTCTCCCAATAAATGCATCCTCCCACATGCATGGTGTGTGTGGAAGAGTCTCCCATGTGGGCTAGGCAGTTACGCACTCTTAATTTTGTGCGATAACGTTTGGCCACATTTTTCCACATATATCAACTCCCATATCCCAAGTCTATGATACTCCCTTGGTCTCTTCCCAATTTTATAATACGTTCAAACATCTAGGAGGACAAGTGGAGGGTTGGCACAAGGAATCTTGCCACCTCATCCTACTTTCCCCATTATTTAACTTGCACTCTTGGACCTTCTATACCTCCCCCACATGGGCCTATCCTATATGGAGGGAATAACCCAATATAATATCCATCTCCACCTATTTTATATTACTTCTCCCATGGACTTTGAGCCATATCTCACTAAATGCAAGCATGCGACTGCCTAGGTGGAGGGGTGGCACATGGAGGATCCATGCCACCTAACATTTTATAATATTACTACCATGGATTATGTACAACACACCTTATGGGTCCTCTTACATGGAAGGGTGGCACATGGTCATGCCCTGCCACCTCAACCCTGGGCCCTATGCACTCTATATTTTATTATACTATTGCCACACATACAAGCACACACTCATATTTATGCCTTTTTACTTTGGTCAAATTTATCCATAACAGTAGGTATGGAAGTAAGCAAGAGGTAGCAGGTAGGCAACCAAGAGGTGGCAGGTAGGCAAGTAGGTGGCTCAAGAATATAGCTGGATGTATTAGTACGAATACCAAAAATAACAATTGTTTCAAATTTATACTACATTTATTCGTACGAATAACATCAATTATTCGTAGAATATGTTTATTTGAATGAATAAAGGTTTATTTGTACGAATAAATTAGGAAAAATCGTTGGATTTGTTTTAATTCGAGAAAATCACAATTTTTCGCGATTCCAGTTTGAGCGAATTAATGCAACTTAGGTCATCCTTAGGTCTTCTTCATCTCTCCATAGTCATGGGAGAGAGCTATCCACATCAACAAGAAACTCAAAAATATATACAAGTGACTCTTGTACCAACCAACCATTGTCCATGCTACCTTTGGGCCTTGAATTTTGACTCACAAATCCCTTCAAGGTCTTCATGAAGTGCTCGAGGAAGAACAACCATTGTGCATGTACAGTGTTGCATATAGCGATCTCATCCACCAAATACACTATGAGATGTAGTTGGCTTGTGAGAATAGAACATGGAAATGTCTCCTCCACTAAACAAACCACCTCCACTTACATAACTTGAGCATCCTCAAGTGTGGTGGGAGGTGTTTCCTTTGAGCTCACATACCTAGAAAGAAAATATTGCACCATATTAGCAATATGAAAACCTTGCATCAAGCATTGACAGCTTCACATTTTGTATAGTATGAAGTACCTCACAAGATTGCCCATCTTGAAAATACAATCCTTCACACCCTTTAACGCACTATGAGAAATACTAGTAGGTAGTATGAACTGAACACATGAGCAATGGTTGATTAGTTGCTTCTACACTCACAAATTTGGAAGGAAAAAGAGATTATGCCAAGTCATAGTTACTTAGAGCATCTTGTGCCAATCATGAGATTTCAAGCCGTATAATTGCTCTACACCTCTTTTCTTGCTCTTTGTGAAGGCCCCCTTCAAACACCTCATGCATCTAGTGGGAGTATAAATTGTAGTGATAGCCCGCTTCATCGCCACCATCCCTTTCTTTGATAATGTCCATGGTGCATGGGGTAAAAAGACATGCCCATTTGGCCTCACTTGTGGACAAGCTTCATGCATCCTCCTTGTGGTGTGTAGATCCTCCCTTATGCTCAATGAATCTCGTGTCCCATTCAAATGTTCCCAAATTGTAGATGCCACATTTTTGAAGATATGCATGGGATCAAGTAGGTGATTGATCTTGAGGTGGGACCAATATGGTAGCCAATACAGGATGGAGTATCTAAACA
The DNA here is from genome assembly GCF_047967505.1 of Dipteris shenzhenensis. Taxonomy (NCBI): domain Eukaryota; kingdom Viridiplantae; phylum Streptophyta; class Polypodiopsida; order Gleicheniales; family Dipteridaceae; genus Dipteris; species Dipteris shenzhenensis. The sequence continues at coordinate 14,755,349 of NC_141627.1, read as the reverse complement.
AAATATTGTATGAGCGTGCAATCTTTGTTTCCATTAAATATAGCACATAATAGTTATGAACCCTTACTGGCTCATGCCATGTGGAGGAGTAGTAGTGAAAAGGTCCCAAATTTGTTTCCAATCTTGTGCAGTGAGTGACTATGGGGGGACTTCATTCCATGGGACGATATATCTAGGATGATCAAGTGGGAGAAATCGATGGTGATTCTCATAGATGACCTTATCCAAGTCCTCTGGTCGTGAAGCAATTAGAGAAGGACCATAGGTTACATGACATGCATGGTAACCTGATGTAGTGAGACCTAAACAATAGATGCAATTGCATAAGTAAGGTGGGTTCCCAAAGCCACATCGATTGTCTACTCATAATAAAAGTTCAACACTTACCTAAACACTCGCCATAGCCTAGGAAGTCATGCATCATCCACATCAAAACTGCCTTGCATGTCAAGTCTTGTGATGAGGGAGGACACATCATGCACCTCAATACCTCTCCAATGTATCTCTAGCTCATCAATCAAAGGCTCCAGATAAACATCCACATTTTTGACTTTATGTTTCCCTAGAATTAGAAGGGATAACATAACATGTCCTTTCTTAATCGCCATAAAGGGTGGAAGATTACAATTCACCAATATCACTGGCCATACATTGTAAGAGGTGCTTTTGAGACCAAATGGGTTCACACTATCCACACCCAATTCAAGTCTCAAGTTCCTATGTGCTTCCTTGAAGCTTGGCCATGTGTCTTCAATATGCTTCCACACAGGAGTGTCTATGGGAGATCTCCACTTGCCATTGGTTGATCGATGGGAGGAATGCCATGACATGAGCTTTGCAATGGATTTGCACTTGAACATATGTTGTGTTGAGATATGGTGCCATGAGCACATAGATTAAAGGGAAAAGGTATGTGATAAGGAAAGAATTAAAGTAGCCACCCTAGGATGTGGACTACATGATGTGGAGATGTGGATTGAGGATATCCACAAGGAGAGATGTGGATGAGAGGATTCCACAGATGTTGACTATTCAAAGGGCACTCTCTATATAAGAGGCCTATCATGTATTGTTGAGTACAAGAGAAGAAATGCACATTCACTCAAGATTCTGTTTATGAGTCTAAGCTAATCTATCTTAATTGACTTGAGGTACATCATCTCTTCATCATGTTTACACACAGGTTTCATCCCACCTTAGAGCACTCCATAGATCCTGAGGCACGCATGTTTTCTCATGGTATCAGAGCATAGGTTTAGCTCTCCTAGTTTAGCTCATTAGTAGTTCACTGCTCCCATTCCTAGATTAGTTGTAGGCATGCCTTAGGAGCTCATGTTTTTCTCCTAGGTTAGTTCTAGTTTTAGATTGAAAACAAATTTCCATCTCTTGAGAGAGAAATTTTCCGTCCATCCATTTCATGAGAGTGTTTCTTGTGAGAAAGAGGAAGGTCTCGACTCTCCATTGAGAGAGAGAAGGGCAGTTGATTCTTTGAGATTGTAAAATTCCTTAAGGTTCAAGAGGCTCTTCTTTCGGTTCTATTCTCTAGAGTGAGATAGCTTAAGAAAGCTGCTACAGAGAATTTTGAGGTAAAGACCTCCATCTACATCCTTTAGTAAGTGCTCATGCAAAGCTCCTTACTAAGCTTCTTGGCTGAGGCAGCACTCCATCAATAGCCTCTACTTCTATAGCTCCCTCTAGCTCGCAACAAGGCACCTCCAAAGTCTATACTACAGCAACAACGCCATCCTCCGAAGGCTCCAGTGCAACTAGCAGCTTCTCAACGACTGATGAAATTAGCACTCTAGTGACTCCCTAACCAACTAAGTCGAGTCAACCACAAGAGACACGCCTCTAAAATGGCTCTCTAGATGACTTCTACAGCCACCCACAGGTAATCACAATGGACTCCAAGAGCAGCCAGTCAAGAAGCTCCATTTGCAAGGCTCTAGAGCTTCAGCTGTGCCAATCGGCTCCAACAAAATGCACCCGCATCGGCCATCAACAAGCAAAGCTCCAAGATGGATAGCCTCCACGAAGTGACAAACGACCATCCCAGCAAACGACCTTCTACCATGGGAAGGAATAGCAGCAGCTCATGCTCTGCTCATAGTCTTCAAGCCTACGACCTGCTCCAACAGCACCCAAGTGCTCCTACATCCCGCAACGAGCCAACACTACAAGCCCATAACCTAGGCGACTGGAAGAAGGCATCTCCAACAGAAGGCCATCGACATCAATAGCCACCTATGTGATTGCAGCAAACACCTTCAACACGCGACGCTCCAAATAGTGTCTCAACACCACGCTCCAAACGACCTCAATCCCAACTGCCTGACCAGCCTTCAAGCAATTGCGACTCCTAAGGCACAGCCCACGCTTCCTCCAACCATCGACCGAGCCTCCGATGTGAGCCCAACGTGCCCACGACCTTCAACAGTGCTTCCCACAAGCTCCATGCATAGCTGACCTGAACTACCTGGAAGCTGCAAAGGCACACAGTAGAAGCACCGCCTTCTTCAATGGACTTCCAACGACGTAGCTACTATGACAGACTTCATTCGCAACACTCCACTATCTTCTTCTCCAAGGTCTCACAGAAAAATGACATGTGGCAGATAAGGTGGTAACCTTGAACTGTGGTTAAGTTAACTGTTTGGGTCAGTTGAACCTTGGTATAGTTTGAGTAACTATAGGTTAACTAAACTGGGGTAATAGGCCACCACAATCCCACCTAAGCACATAGCCCCTACTAAGTACAGTATGGAATTCAGCATGTGAATCCCTATGCCACATCATCAAAGGCCCTCTTCTTCACAGAAACTTCGACAAGGCATAATTTCCAATCCAGGAAGAATTTGGACACGCTCCAAAAGGGAAAAGTGATCGTCTTTTCAAACTCTACGTGCATGTTAGATCAAAATCATTGTATGCAATTAGACACTGCCAATATTGAAAGAAATCAATTGGTAAGACCTTTGAAACGAATGACAAATCAAAGCATGAATGCACACATCATTGTTATAAGCATGCCAAAAGCACAAGTGCATGAGATGACCATAGCAAAAACCATGGCATCCACACAGAAAGCATTAAGGCACATGGAAGAACAAAGCATCATGCATCAAGCTACATCAAGAGAAGAAGTGAATGCCATCGACAAACAAAAACCTTGCCAACCCAGCCCATATGTTTTGTAAATCAAGCCTGACCACCTGAGAGTAGCTATGAAAGCACCCAGGGGAGGTATTGACATGTAGAAACCAAACTTGACCACCTTAAGTAGCAATGCATGCACTAGGGGGAGGTGATGGAATGTAACTCACATCTGACCACCTTGCAGTAGCCAAAGAATCATGGCACCAAGGGGAGGTGTTGAGATATGGTGCACATAGATTAAAGGGCAAAGGTATGTGATAAGGAAAGAATTAAAGTAGCCACCCTAGGATGTGGAATACATGATGTGGAGATGTGGATTGAGGATATCCACAAGGAGAGATGTGGATGAGAGGATCCCACAGATGTTGACTATTCAAAGGGCACTCTCTATATAAGAGGCCTATCATGTATTGTTGAGTACAAGAGAAGAAGTGCACATTCACTCAAGATTCTATTTATGAGTCCAAGCTAGTCTATCTTGGAACTTAATTGACTTGAGGTACATCATCTCTTCATCATGTTTACACAGAAGTTTCATCCACCTTAGAGTGCTCCATAGATCCTGAGGCATGCATGTTTTCTCATGTTGGCTGTGAGGGATTATGGAAAAATTTCATAAAACCTTATGAGGCACATCCAAAGTTTTGAGATCTGCTCTATATCTTGCCTTGCTACAAGTAGGACACTCTCAAGCCTGCTTATGTGCTCCATGAAATAGAATGCAATCATTGATGCACGAATGGATGTGCTTGTAATACAACCCTCCAAGAGATGTCACATGCTGCCTCACCATATCTCTTGAGTTAGGTAATTTATTTGCCTTTGGAAGCATTTTAGACAATAGCCTGCATGTGAAGACCATAAATAAGAAAAAGTATTCCATTGATTGATCCATTAGCATAATTCACCATGTGTGCGAAACAGAAAGCCTACTTGAGTAATGCATTCAAACTTGTATTGCTCCATCCATAAATGGTCTGCAAGTTTAGTCACTTAAGGGAGGTATGTAGAATAGAGAATGTGCAACCCTCAAATATTGGTGTTGATGATGCAATAAAAAGATTGTCTTGCTCCATGCTATCATTCCTACCTGAGTACCGATGGGCAAATAAATCTCGCACCATATCATTCAACACCTCCTGCTCCATGTCCTCATGAGGTCATGGTGGAGGGCTACTATCACCATTACTCCATGCATCCATAATGGTCCTTCTTGAAGATCCCACCTCATATCAGTGATGCTTCGCCTCCTTGATGGGCATAGGGCAACATATATGGGTGTCACACTGCCTCCTATATCAAATTAGAAAAGGATCATATATCAAGCACTTAAACACCCATAGGTATCTCAATCAACCTCAATGATTTAACACTTACCATGGATATGGTCACATCCCATTCTCCATACTTTGAGATGTGACTGAGTGTAATTCTATGTGCACGATACATGTTTCCTCAACATCAATCACACATACACTTGAATTTTTGCTCCAACCACATTTCTTGATGGTGGATATGAAGGGATTCATCCTCATTGGAGGTACTTGTTGAAGATGAAGACATCCTACAAATAATAACAACTCAAAAAATCTGTTAGTGCTTGCAAATTTAATCCCAAAACTCTTTAATGCATCTATTAGCGTGTTTGTACTATGAAATGCAACTATAGGTGCATCTAATACACAATGTAGATGTGCCAATAGACGTGATAACTAGTTTCTAAACCTACATTTTGTTCATTTCCTTATTCCACCATGCTTTCTTTCCTTTCAACACCCACACCCACCTCCAAGAGGAACTCATATCCAAGTATCTTACACCTCATCTCCAAGCATACACATTCATCTCCATGCATACAAGAGAAGAGGGTGAAGAAGGAAGCCACAAGAGAAGAAGGAGAAGAAGCTTTTGAGAAGAAAGAGAAGAATCTTTTCATACCTCTATCCAAGGTAAGAGTCTCTTGTCAGTTGCCCCTCTCTCAATGTATGATGCTTCTTGTATTTGTGGAAAGTTGTTCTCTTCATATTTGTCCTTTGTCGCATGCACGAAAGAATGTTTTTGGGCACTTTTGTTCTTTTTGGGGGTCTATCGGTCCTTCATTATCAGTTTTTGTCGAGATTCACCTATCAGAGTGCATCTAATAGTACATCAAACTGTATTTTGAACTATACAACCGCGTCTATAGATGCCCTGTTAGTCACCGTCTATAGACGCGCTATGACAATTCTACACTTCTATCCTTCTTCTCCTTCCCCTTCCCCTTCCCATCTCCCTTCTCCTTCCATTCTCCCATATCCCTTCTCGTTCCATTCTTTCTTCTCTTTCTCTTCTCTTTCTTGATCCTTCCCTTCTCCTTTCCCTTGCATGCATGTTTAAGTCAAATTTTCAATGCCTTAAGCATTCATGAGGAAATAAGGGATTGCATGCATGATAGAAATAAGCGATTTCATGAGGGAAATTGGATTGCAGCATGAGGATGGGATAAAGAAAGAGGGCATGCATGATGGAAATCACGGGATTGCATCAGGGAAATTGGGAAATTTGCATAACTCTTTTATATATGCATATGGAAAGAGGGCATGCATGATGGAAAACACCCCTCTTACTTCTTTCTTTCTTTCTTCTCTTCTCTTCTCTACTCTTCTTATCTTCAACCCTTCTTCTCTTCTAATCTTCTTCTCTTCTTTTCTGTAGTTCTTCATGTGGCCAGGAAGCTCTTTAGGAGCCTCATCTGACCCTCAAGATGCCTTATTACATGCACACATAGTTTGGATCCAAATTGAGGAGGTGTATCTTCCTTGGACACAGTGAGTCTAGTAGGGACTACAGGTTATGGGATTCTTCAGCTAGAGAGCTGATATACAGCCATAATGTCTATTTCAGAGAGGATGCTATGTTTAGACAGCCCAAGACTATGGATAGCAGGAGAGTGGAGTTCCAAGAGGGTTTAAGTGCACTTATACCTCCTAATTCTTTCCAGGGGCAGCCCATAGCCCTTGGAATGGGAGGTTTTTCCCATGGTGAGCAGGTTATAAAGTTGGGACAGCCACCACGATTACTTCCTGATTTTGGTCAGAGATGGTCAGATGTCTCAAGTATTCCACAGGTTTATACTCCTATGGAGATTGTTGATGCATCTTCTATGGACAGTTACAGTTTTCTCCTAGTGTTGAGATATCGAGCTCCACTCGTGATATGCTAGGGTGACCGTTGTGCATTTATGTCACCGACTTGTTAGCTGCAGATGCAGTTGGTACACCGCCCATGAATAATAGCTAGATGACAGCTTTCTTTATGTACACTAGTTAGTGGCTCAATTAGTATGCCACCTAGGTTAGCTGAGTTTGGTTTGAGACGCACATATAAGGTTCATCTATTCCTTTTGTACTTAGAGAGAGTTCTTTTGGCTTTCACAACTAAGAAGAGGAAAACTATTTTCAACCTCCATCTTTGTGTGTATTCCCCCATTGTGTATGTGCAAAAGCTACAAGTGAGACTCCTTACCTCTCTCCCACTCTCTTCACATGGTATCAAAGCTCGGTTCATGGTAAGGAGCTCAAGAAAGAAAACCAAGTTCGTGGTGTCTTGGTAAGAGGATCAGTGTTGCTTTTCTGTTTCGAGTTTGGGAGCAAATCTTTGCAAGTAGCACAACCGCTATAGGTAGCACAACCAAAAAGTGCGAGTGTCTATCTCAGGTTGGGACACGCTTTGCGGTGTGGCGAGAGGGTAGTATATGCTGCGAGATTAGGCGAAGCCCATGGTGACATTATTTTTTTGATTCGAGGCCATTTCAGGGCCCGTTTTGGTGGCAAAAGTTTTTCGTAGGCACTCAGAAAGGTGCCCTATTTTTGCTGTGCAACCACTATTCTGTAGGTCGGTGAAAAGTTGTCATAGAAATTGCATCGTATGCCTATGCGTAGAGATATTAGGAGTGACAGAATCATTATTGTTGAACAGGCAGAAGCACATGTTTTACATCATGACTGAAGTCCTAAACTAGATATTATTAATAGCTATTCTTTGTTTCTTGTGGTATGCAAGGCAATACATTTTTGAACCTTAGTTAATTGCCAACAGATATGAAAAGGCATGACTTTTTGTGGAGGTTACATGATGCCTCTTGTAATCGGATTTTGTAATCGGATTCTAATCCATCATCTATGAAAAAAGCGCAGTTTTAGTGATGTCTATGAAGGAAACTAGTGTTTTTGAGAAAATAGAATGTGTAATCGGTGTAGTATGGTGATCAGAATAATGAATCTGTTTGTTGTTTATCATTTTGAATGGAGAATATTCAATTGTTGTGTACAAAGTAAGCCTGTATGAAGTCGATTCATTATTTGAAGTAAAGCAGAATGCAGTTATTGTGTAGTTTGTATAAGAACAGATAGCACCATCTGTGTGAAGAATGAGTAATCTGTTGTGAGGGTGATGCTAGCCCTAACACTTGGCGATTCTGCAACGGTTCAAACCTTCAGAAGATCATAGTAAGAGGAGCAATTCTTGATGCTTAAGCACGTGGCTGATTATTGTGAGGAGAAGCATGCACTACAGTTGGTTCGTATCTTCAAAAGATCTTGGCAGCAGTAGTAAGACATCATCAACAATTTGTTCAAGAGGCAGCATATGATAGAAGGCTAAGCAGTTTCTAGTCTGATCAAGGTTGCAAGATGGAGGTTCCAATTTTTTGCTCGTAGCAATCTTGAACCAGGGCCATTCCTGATGCTGAATTCTTGGTATGATACGTGCATCAAGAAAATTGTCATGTTCTCGAAGATGATAATAAGAAGATCCGGTTTCGGAAGCAGTAGAAGTGTGACACTTTGGAAAATATTGGCAACATAACTGTCATGTGATGAAACTACATTGTGGATCCACCACAAAACCGAATGCAAACAGATTGATCATTTGCAGTGCAATAAGAGAATACTCAGTCTTGATCAAGTCAATCTGCCGACGGAATCAGCAAATTAGCGATACGATGTCATTGACGAAGTGACTTTTCTGTGGAGTATCGATGGGAAATGGAGCAAGTCTCAGAAGAAATTGACAGAAGAGCATTTAGAATTCCATCAAAGTTCAGAGAATTGAGTGGATGATGTATGTCGGAACAATACAGAGGTGAAGGCTTGGGGTCTTATTACACCAAACTTCAGGCACAAAGAGAACAAAGAGAGAAGACCCTTCAGCAAGACAGAAGAGTTGATACAAGTACTCAGATTGGAAATCTGACTGAGGAAGCCATAGTTGCTCAGGAGGCTCAAACAGAGGTTGCAGGTAGCAGCAATGTGGAATAGACATTATCACCTGAAGAACAGGATAGGCTCAGAAATACTTTCTTTGGATTAATAGCATGGACAAGAATCCAACAACAGGTAGTGAGAAGAAAACAGTTTAATCCTGTGCCAAAGAGGCAAGTTAGAAGGAGAATTTTACCACCACTAATTAATCCAATAATGGCTCAACCACCTAATCCAGCAAACCTCAAAGTTAAATTTGCACATTTTGAGGGAAAATCCAAGAAGGAGGACCCTGATGCCCATGTTGCTCAATTTGAGACAAAATGGGGTGCAAGTGGATTTAATGGGGTGTATGGAGATGATGTGAAAATGCAGCAGTTTGCTGCCACATTTTGCTGCCACATTGGAGGCCAAAGCTATGAATTGGTTTAGGTAGTATGGTATTGCTCACTTCAATACTACTCAGGCATTGCAGGAGGCATTTCTGGGGAGATTCAGAAAAGAAAAGACTCCCACAGATATCAGAACCAAGCTGCAAGGATTGAAACAGAAAAAATTGCTTGTTGAGGATTTTGCTCAGAAGTTTTTAGATCTGAATGGAAGACTGGCTGCAAATGAGAGGCCCACCAATGAGACATTTGGGGAGTGGTTCTGTAAAGGACTCAGAAAATCTCTCAGGACATCAGTTGCAAGCCAAGATATTCTTGCAGGTGCGGGAGGATTCAATGCATTGGTAGGTGCTGCCAGAAGAGCAAAAAAGAGAATGGGGAAATACAAAGAGTCACCCTCTAAGAAGAAGAGCAAACACAAAAGTAAGAAGGACAAGAAGCATAGCAAGAAATCAGATTCTGATAGTGATTCAGATGAAGATTCTGATGATGAGTCAAACTCAGATGCAGACTCTGACTCAGGCAGTGAGAATTCAGATTCAGATTCTAAGGAGGAAGAAGATTCAGATTCTGATGATGAGGACAGAAAAAAGAGAAGAAAGGTAAGGGAAAAAGCAAGGAAAAGTCCAGAAAACATAGGAAGTCCAAGAAGAAGACTTCAGAGGATCTAGGCAAGATGATTGCTGATACCCTGAAAACCATGGGCATTTCATCAACCCAATAAAGAAGTAGAAGATACTGTAATGCTTGTAACATGATTAATCATGATGACAGTATCTGTTGGTACAGACATAAAAACAGAACAGAAGTAGTGCAACCACCAACTTCTACAAATATTGTGCAAGCTGAGAGTAGTAGGGGACCAAGGGGACCACCAAAAAGATTCCAGCAAAGGAATTGGGGACCACCTGGCCCACAGGCTTGTGCATCATCATCATCAACACAGAATAGCTGCACTTATTGTGGAGGAGATCATAGACAGGGTCCTGATTGCCCACTTTGGTGCAAGCACAGAGAGGAAAAGGGAATACCAATTATAAGGTATGATAATCAAAGGCAAGCAATTGGCAAACAGCCAATTCAGTCAAACAGAATGCCACAGGCTAATGTAGTCATTGTGGATCAAATGGAACAGAAAACCATTATGGAGGAGATGAAAGTGGACCAGTCTGATTCAAAGGTGTTGCATGTGGAGTGTGACTGCTCTAAATGCATTCAAGTAGAGGAAGTCCCTGAAGATCCACCTGAAGTTTTGGCTATCACAAGATCTGGAAAGCAGTTCAGAAGTGATTTAGATGTTTCAAAATTATCTTTAACGGATCCCAGAGTTTGGGAGGCACAACAGCAGTGCAGAAAGAAAGTGCTCAAACAAGTTCACAAGCTGAAGAACAAAGTATTAGAGCTTCAAGAAGAATCAGATCAGAAGAAAATGGAAGAGCAGATGGCTGACAAACATGTACAGAATCAAATCCAACAAAGTAAAGATATTTCTAGAATAATGGAGCATACAACAGTCACATTAGATCAGTTGCTCAATTTGGTCCCTGAATTCAGAAAGCATGTTCTGACAAAGTTTCTGGGGTCAGATCTGAATACACAGGGGAAGCCAGATGATGTTAATGTTGTCAAAGTAGAACCAAAAGATGTGGACTATCTAGTTCCCAAGATAGAATTGCAATTCAGCAAAGGAACAATTCAGGGAGTTCTATTGGATGGAGGTTCAGGTGTGAACATATTACCAGAATTCCTGTATAGGAAGTTGGAGGAGGTGCCATTCCAAGTAAAGATGGCTGATCAGAGGAGGATACAGCCATTGGGCATACTCAGAAGATAGGAAATAGTGGTGGCAGGTTTGTCTTACCTAGTGAATTTAGTGGTGCTTCAGATGGACGAAAATCACAGTCCATACCCTTTACTGTTAGGAAGACCATGGTTTAATCAGACCAAGCTTAAAATGGATTGGGGAAAGAGTAGAGTTACACTCAGAAAAGGCAAAAAGAAAATCAGACTGAATATGGTTCCAACTACAATCTTACCAATTCATGCAAGGGCATTGCATGCTCAGGCAATTAGCATGGCAAATGAAATAGAGGAGGATGAAGAGGAAGCATTCCTTAGGGCCAATGAGTCAGTTATTCCAGTCTTTGACATAGATGTGGTAAGAATTGTGGAACAATACAAAGTGGAGAAAGATCAAAAGAAATCTGAAGTAAAGGATCATTCAGAGAGCATGGAACAACTAGATTTGGAAGGAGCAAACCAATCAGATACAGATACTCTGAGTTCAAAATAGATGCGGAAAATGCATGTGCAACAAATTATCCACGCAGAGAAAGTGTTTGGGGAGCAAATGTCCAAAACAGCAAGGGTCAGACAAGATGAATTGCAGGATCTCAACTTGGGTTCAGAGGAAGAGCCTAGAATGGTCAAAATCAGTGTCCATGTGGAGGGTCAGTTCAGAGAACAACTAAGTGAACTTCTGAAGGAATTCCAAGATATATTTGCATGGAAGTATACAGACATGAAGGGGGTAGATCCACAATTCTGTATGCATAGAATAAATCTGAAGAAAGATGCAGTTCCTATAGTATCTCAGAGATACAGGATGAATCCAAATTATGCAAAACAGGTCAAGGAGGAGCTTGATAAGCTGCTCAGAGTTGGATTTATTTATCCCTTGGAAGCAGTGACATGGCTATCTCCTATAGTCATAGTTCCTAAGAAAAATGGCAAGTTGAGAATCTGTGTGGATTACAGAAAATTGAATGCAGCAACACAAACAGATCCTTTTCCATTGCCTTTTCAGGACACATTGTTGGATGCAGTTGCTAGTCATCAAATGTATTGTTTCCTTGATGGATTCAGTGGATACAATCAGATCCTCATGGCTCCAGAGGACAGGGATAAAACAGCTTTTATAACAGAATGGGGAGTGTAAGCCAGCAAGGTCATGACATTTGGTTTGAAGAATGCACCCCCAACCTTTCAGAAATACATTCAGAGGGCTTTTGCCCCATTTCTGACATCATTTATGAGAGTATTCCTCGATGACTTTAGTGTTTTTGGCAGAAAATCTGAACACATTGATCATCTAAAATTATGTTTTGAAAGGTGCAGAATGGCCAGGCTCAGTTTCAATCCTGCAAAGTGTGCATTTGCAGTCAAAAGAGGCATTCTATTAGGGCATGTCATTTCAGAGGAAGGCATGCAAGTAGATCCTCAAAAGGTGGAAGCAATTCAAAAAGCAAAAGCTCCAACAAATGTGAAAGAAGTAATGAGATTTGTGGGACAAATAAAATGGCACAACCGATATTTACCATACTTGTCTCATGTTTGTGCACCTTTAAGCAAACTGACAAAGAAAGAGGTCAAGTTTAAATGGTCAGAAGAGCATGAAAAGGCATTTAGAATTCTGAAAAAAATGTTGCAGATTTCACCAATAGTACAACCACCAGATTGGACTCTGTCATTTCATGTGTTTGTGGATGCTTCTGATATTTCAGTAGGAGCAGCATTGATGCAAGAAAAGAATACAGGATGGTACAAACCAGTATATTATGCAAGCAAACTCCTGTCAGCAGTAGAAAGAAATTACTCAGTAACAGAAAAGGAGTGTCTGAGTATGATTTTCGCTTTGAAGAAGTTCAGACATTACTTGCTGGGTAATGTGGTCATGATCCATGTAGACCATCAAGCATTAATTTATTTGGTTAATAAAACAGAGCCAGTTGGCAGACTGGCAAGATGGGTCTTACTTTTGCAGGAGTTTGATTACTTAGTGGTACATAGACCTGGAAGACAGCATGCAATAGCAGATTATCTCAGTAGATTGGAAACAGGGGAACCACCAATAGGAATACAGGATGAACTTCCAGATTCAAATCTGTTTTAGACTAGTGCAGAAAACAGATCTGAATGGTTAGAGAATATGAAGATTTACCTTAGTGACGGTGTGTTTCCTATGGGCATGTCTAAAGACTATAAGAGGAGATTGGCATTACAAAGTAGATACTTTCAGCTGATTGGAGGATACTTATATAGGAAAGGAGTGGATCAGATTTTGAGGAGATGTGTTCCGGAGTCAGAGCAATATGCAGTGTTGGAAGAAGCACACAAAGGGGTTTCAGGAGGACACTTTTTTGGTCACATTACTAGTAGAAAGATTTTTCAGTCAGGATTGTGGTGGCCATCAGTTATAAAGGACTCATTTAGGTTTGTGCAAAGCTATGAGCAATGTCAGAAGGATGATTATCCAAAGGCTTCAGACAGAATGAGTCATAATCCAATATTGCCACTAGAACCATTTCAGAAATGGGGTCTTGACTTTATGGGACCTATCAAACCAGCAGCCAAAGTGTCAGGAAAACAAGTACATCTTAGTAGCAACAGACTATTGCACTAAATGGGTGGAAGCAATGGCAGTTAGTGATAATAAAGCCGCCAGTGTGGCCAAATTTCTGTATGACACAATAATGTGCAGATTTGGATGTCCAATTGAAATTGTGTCAGATCAGGGTGTGCATTTCATCAACAAGGTTATTAAATTGTTGACAAGTCAACATATGATCAATCATAAGAAGTCCTCTGTCTATTATCCTCAAGCTAATGGGGTCAGGCAGAAAGCAGTAATAAGATTCTGATTAAAATTTTAAGGAGAACAGTGGCAGAGAATAAGAAGGATTGGGACAGAAAGCTCAATTATGCATTGTGGGCATTCAGAACAGCTTATAAAGTCAGCACAGGTATGACTCCATTCAGATTAACCTATGGACTTGAAGCTGTGTCCCTATGGAGTATATTGTGCCATCTCTGAGGATTGCAATCAGTGAGAAATGGTCAGAGCAGAAATCTATACCATTCAGAGTTGATAATCTGATTCAGTTAGAAGAGGACAGATTACAGAGTGCTCATGTGGCTACAGTAATTCAGAACAGGAGGGCAGCATGGTTAGACAAACACAGAAAGAAGAAGTTTTTCCAGAAAGGTGACAAGGTGCTTGTTTATAATTCTAGATTGGGGAAACATCGTGGTAAACTGAAACTCAGATACTCAGGGCCATTCCGAATTGGAGCAGATTTGGGTCAGGGAACATTTAGACTTTCTGATCTGCAGGGAAATATTTTGAAGAAGGATATTAATGGGTTCAGAATGAAGTTATTTGTAGAAGAATCTCAAGTATTCCATGTGGAAGTAGAGGGCACATTTATTTCAAACTCAGACTACAATGTGCTATTTCAAGAACTAACAGACATGGCTCAAAGAGTGTGGGACACAATGAAGCAGAGGTTGGGCACAATCATGCAGAGGCCTTACCATATTTTTCAGATGAAGGATGTAACAGATACTGAGGTGGAATTCAAGCTAAAGGCTGAAGAGCTGCAGCAACAGGTTGATAAGAAGGAGATGGAAATGACCTTTTTATCCAAACAGAATAAAGTCTTGGAGATGCAGATTGAAAATTTGAAGAAGCAAAATGAGGAGCAGCTACAAAAGTTGGTAGAAGCAGACAAAGGGCAAAAGAAGAAAGGTTTTTCTAATGATGTGACTATTTTGCAGGAAGATAAGGATTTGTTGATTAATGTAGATAAAGTCAAAGTTGCAGAGCTGACAAAGGAATGGGGGCTTATTGCTGCAAAGCCTGTTGAAATTGAAGCAGATGTTTTGATGCCAGAAACAGACATCATCAAGCAGTCAGAAGAGCAGCAGGAAAAGATTTCTGTTAATATAGCCGAAGAATTTTCTGAAGCCGATCAGCAGTTGAAGGTCAACACAGTCAATGAAGCTGGGGGAATCAGTGTGGAAGATATGCAACTGAAGAATGATATTCAGAATGTGATATCTGATTACAATCTGATTACAATATAGGGGAATCTGAAGTCATGGGCAAAGATCTGATTAGATTGAAGACAAAACAGAGACCAAGCATGAAGAAGAAGGCACAAGTGGGGATCAGGTTTGAAAATCCCTAGCAAGTTCTTTCAACCACCGGGCGTGCCAGGTGTTGAACAGGTAGAAGCACATGCTTTACATCATGACTGAAGTCCTAAACTAGATATTATTAATAGCTATTCTTTGTTTCTTGTGGTATGCAAGGCAATACATTTTTGAACCTTAGTTAATTGCCAACAGATATGAAAAGGCATGACTTTTTGTGGAGGTTACATGATGCCTCTTGTAATCGGATTCTAATCCATCGTCTATGAAAAAAGCGCAGTTTTAGTGATGTCTATGAAGGAAACTAGTGTTTTTGAGAAAACAGAATGTGTAATCGGTGTAGTATGGTGATCAGAATAATGAATCTGTTTGTTGTTTATCATTCTGAATGGAGAATATTCAATTGATGTGTACAAAGTAAGCCTGTATGAAGTCGATTCATTATTTGAAGTAAAGCAGAATGCAGTTATTGTGTGTAGTTTGTATAAGAACAGATAGCACCGTCTATGTGAAGAATGAGTAATCTGTTGTGAGGGTGGTGCTAGCCCTAACAATTATTATTGCATGTTGATGCAAAATTGTCACTAGGAAGTGACTGTGTGGTCAAATACCACTTTCATCAGTTTTGCAGATTTGCCCTTGTGAGGTAGAAGTTGTCTTTTTTGTAGTGACAGAATATTTTTGCAGTGTTGATGCTCTTTCACAAATAGTCACTAAAAAGCTTGATTAGAACAACTTCCCAGCATGGAAGTTTAGAATGACGAATTTCCTTAAGGGAAAAGGCTATTGGGAGTTCATTATTGGAGCTGAACAAGAACCAGTTATTCCTAATGTTCCCAATCAACAGGAGTTGCAGGCATTTAAAGGCTGGCATGAGAGAGCCAGGAAAGTTATGTACTGGCTATCTATCAGTATTTCAGATTCTATGATTGTGCATATTCAAGATGCAAGCACACCAAAGGAGGCATGGGATACTTTGACAAAAATGTATAGCACAAATACACAAGCCAGGAAAATGTAGCTCAAGCAGGAGTTGCATAATGTGCAGAGAGAAAATAAGAGCATCAATGACTACCACATGAAGGTGAAGAAGATTGCAAATGCACTTGCTTCCATTGGGTTGCCAGTGGAAGATGATGATTTGGTTTCTGTGACCTTGATTGGTCTAGGAAAGGATTATGCACAGCTCTAGACATCCATTGCCATCCGTGAGAATTTTCCTGATTGTGGGGAGTTGATTGCTCTTCTAATTTCTCAAGAGGAGAGAAATGGTGGTGCATCTTCTTCGGGAGGAAGAGGTAGAGGCAGAGGTAGAGCAGGCTGACCTGGAGGCCATGGCAAAAATTAGAATATGCAGCAAATTAAAGAAAACCAATCTTATGGAGGAGGATGTGATAACTTTAGAGGCAGGGGGAGCCAAAGAGGTCGTGGTGGATGGCAGAGAGGCCAAAATTCAAACAGCAATGTTGAATGCTACTACTGTGGTAAAATGGGTCATTTGGCTAAAGACTGCTACAAAAAGTAGAATGACATCATGAATGGAAAATTGCAGCAAGGCAATTATGCATCCTCTAGTAGACAGGGTGATGATAGAAATGAGCATTTGTTTATAGGTGCAGCACATGACCAATTCTGTGACAAAGTGTAGAAGAAAGCAATGATGTGTGGTATGTTGACTCAAGTGCGTCAAACCACATGACAGATCATGCAGAATGGATGCAAGAATGCAAGGAAAATGGAAAGACCAGGATTTGTGGAGACTGGCACTACTACACATGGATCCTATTGCAATGTTTAAGTACTGAGGTTTAGCACGCGCGGGGTGCTAATCATTGGTATTGGAAGCACGCCTCATCAAGGGTCACTATATAGCAACTTTAGACAAACGTCGCTATAAAGCGACGATTTATAAAGTCGTTATATAGCGACTTTTATTAGAATTGTAAGTGTCGCTGTATAGTGACACTGAGATACTTTTTTATAGTGATGTTTTACAAAGAGCTTTTTTTCTCATATCGACCTTAAAAGTTAGTTTTCTCCAATGGTAATTTTTTTATCTTCTGCAAAAAGGTGAAATGATCGAAATTGCAAGCTCTACGCATTCGTGTCCACTACCTAGCCTAATAAATTTTCATACATGTTTGATCTTTTGAGAGAATAAAAGTATGAGAGCATGTATATCAAGCCTTTGAAGCTCATATATTCATGTCCAAGTTTGAGATGAAAAAAATCAATGAAGAGCATTTACATCAATGGTTTCATCTTGAGCCAAGTCTAACGTGCCAAACAAGTCTATCTCTGATTCTATACCGAGTTGATCTCCTATATCATCATCATACTCTAGCATTGTACATTCACCTAAAAGTACTTGATCATCTTCTTCAATAAAGTGTGGTGATTCTTGATGATCGTCTTCTTCTTCCTTAATATCATGATCTCCATCTTCCTCCCGTGCAATGTCATTATGCGCATCTGCCTCTTAGCTCATATTATGATCTTCATCTTCTTCGCTAGATTCATTTGGATCAATTGGATCCGGCATTGATAGTGGCATCTCCATATCCACATCTCTATCTTCAAATATTTGCTTACCTCGTGGTGCAACTTGGATCATGTACCACCATCTTGGATCAAAACAATCCAGATGAAAAACCACCTATATTGAAGATGGGTGCCAAATGTCATCAATTATATATATGAAATTATGCTTAAGTACACATTGTATCAATGGATCTTTAAAAATGAAAGCTTCGATTAATTGAATCATTAGTATGCACCTGCTCACAGTGCTCGGGTAGAACAAAAGTATCACTTCCATCAGTCCAATGTTTGGTGGAGTCTATCAATGCAAAGAAGCCACTACTATCTTTTCTCACTGTTGCATGGGGACCATTATAGTTCTAAACCATTTTACATCAAGAATGAAAATACTAAATCATCTGAAATCAACTTCATAGATTTTGTGTATGGTTCCACAATAATTCAACTGTGAGGAGAGAAGATTGGTATCCGAAGCACTTGCTCGGCTATCTTGTGTGAAGTTAGCCATGACTCCACAATTATACGTGACTCTCTTTGAATCGATGCATTCCACATGAAAATGTCATCCATATGACCATAATGGACTGTACTTTTTGTACTGTAAAATGATGGTGGTGGATCAAGCTGACCTCCACGCGCAAGGTGGTCCAGCGGAAGGTATCAAGCATGACCTTCATAAACATTTTTCCTCATATGTTTGGAGTATCGTGCAAGCGATTTCAAACCTAGTATACAAACAGGATAAGCATGGTACCCACTTGTAACAAATCCTGCACGTGTGCATGAATGTGTTACTATAAGACATGCATGCGAAAGAGAGTCATAAAAGCATAATCCTATATTATACATGTAGAGACACAACCACGTACCTGCGCACTCTCCATATCCTGTCTCCATATCCTGAGTAGTCATGCATGGTCCACATCAAGATACCCCTGACCAAAATATCATTGGTATGTCTAGGAGCTCTGGAAATATCAAAGACCCGCACTCCTCTCCATAATATCTGTAACTCCTCTATCAAAGGTGCCATGTACACATCCATATTTTTTGCCTTGTACTTCCCTGGCACAAGTAGTGTAAGCATGAGTCAAATTAATGCAGGAGCTAATCTCATCAAGGCTGAGACACTTGTATTCAACCACCCATACTTTACTTGAGATTCAAGATTAAGAGACAAGCACATAGTTTAGACATCCTAGCACCCTCGTACAACTGTGTTGATTGCAACTCTCGCATTTTGACCTCAGACTCTGACATCACGTGTACATGGGATGTAGTGCCCCTAAAAATAGAATCCATCATGTCGACCATACCCTCGTCATCAATCGAGAGACTATAGTCTTGCTCAAAGTGTGAAGGTATATGCATACCCTCGTCAGCCTCCTCATCCTGTTTTAAGATTTCGTGTAAATATAAGATCTTGTCTCAAGGTTTCATATCATAATGGTATCCAATATTAACCACGAACTTAAATAGCTTTGACTCACCGATAATCCATCAACACGTGCAACACCAACGGTGGGTACTGGTCTGGGCTCCTCCCCATACATCCATGTGGCGCATGATAATACGACGTTGATGTCGTACTTCTCGCTTGCAATGAGTGCAATGACAATACAACCTCTCCATAAGCCATTTTGTGCTCCCGGGCATTGGCGCATCATCTTACAAGCTTCCACTTGTCCCTTCCATCTGCACACTTCTAAAATCACAACATAACTTGCAAGGAAATATATTAACAGTAATAAAATAGCATCTATGAGCTTCTTTTTTAGCTTTAAACAATAAGTGTCTTGAAGCGTTGCTATATAGTGACGTTTTGCTCTGTTCCATCGCTATATAGCGACGATTTGCTCTATTCCGTTGCTATATAGCGACGCTTTTAAATATAAGTGTCGCTATATAGCGACTGACCAACATCGCTATATAGCGATGCTATGGGCTAAAACCCGAAACCCCACAATGCGGTGCTTTCTTTAGCATTTCTATTGTGGAAAAAGTAATCTCTCTTCCCACCTCGTATCCGACGACCTCGCTTTCCTTCTCTCTGTTGTCCACTCCTCACCACTATTCAACCCCTCTCCTAACACTTGTGCTCCCTCTCCACCCTTCTCCCTCTTTGCTTGTGTGAAAAGAAGTTTTTCAAGAAGGTGAGTCTCTTTGAGCAATGTAGGTTCGTTTTTTGTGAGATTTCGTTTTGTGAGTGTTGAAGCATGTTTTTCCTTGTATTGCTACGGCTATGTGCTAGTTTTCATGCTTGATTTTCAAAGGTTAAAACGAGATTTTGTGAAAGAATGAAGACTCACCTCTTCTAGTCTTTTTTGTATTTCTCTTCCTCCTCTTTCTCCTTATCTCCTTAATCCAATCCCTTTGAGAAGTTGCTTCTTTAAACTCCTCCTTCCTCTAACTAGTTATTTGAAAAATGGTATGTTTTCTCTCTTTTGTAGGGCCAGTCCACAAAACACCGACCGGGACTATTTCAGGTAAGAAAGTGCTTCCTCTTTTTTCCTTTTGTTATTTTTGTTATTTGCATTGGCCTGCAGCTAGCACCTTAAGCGCTAGCTGCAGTGATGGGCGTAGGAACCCTCTCTTCCCCCATTCCCTCTGTTGAGAGTTCATGCTCAACATCATGTGATCATGTGTGCATAGCACCATCACGTGATCATATGTGCATAGCACTAACCTTATAGAGTGCTATAAAGGAAAGGGTTAGCTCCCCTAACCCTAACCCTAAAAGGGTTTGTATATATTCTATTTTTTCAACTAATTCTAGTGTACAGTTAGTCATTTGTGGTGTGCTCTCTAGCTGTGCCCTCTCTCCTCATCTCCACTCTTCTCCTCTCCCCTCTTCATATTTTGTCATGGTATCAGAGCTCCCTTGTCTTCCGTTGAGACATTGAGTTTCTTGAGAGTGTGAGAGAGATTGTGAGATTGAGAGTTCTCTTGAGTGATTGTGAGATCCTTCCCTTCACTTCCGTTGAGAGAAATTTCCGTCATTGAGAGGAAATTTCCGTCCATTATTCTTTCTTTGAGTTCTTGAGTGATTTCATTCATGAGAAAGAGAGTTCTCTTGTCTGAGAGAGAGAAAGATACATAGAGTTTTGGCTTGAGGGCTTGTACCTTTGAGAGGTCGAAAGACCCCGCCTCCTTCTTCACAAGGCCATTGACTCCATTTCAGAGATGACTTGGCTCCTTCAGCTACAGTAGCTCCAGCCTCGATGGGATAGCCACGACTCAAAGCTTCCTACGAGCCTCCAACAAATGCCCACGACCTCTCTAGCATGCTTCGCAAGCAAGGAAGCAACTAAAGCGCACTACAACGAAAAGCTCTTGGCCATCGACAGCCAAGAGTTGCAGCCAGCTTCAACGCTTCCTCCAAACGACTGCATAACGACCAAGTGGAGCTCCTCAACTCCTCAAGGGACGAGCGATCTTCACGGTATTCTCGCTGCCGTTTCTTGGGGTGTTCTTCTCATCGTGGAAGCTATGGCGGCTCGGTACCTTGGTCAATGCCTTCAACAACGGCTCGCCCACACACAGCAACGCGCGCCTCCAAACGGCTGCTTGCTTCGCTTCGACTCCAAGGAGGAGTGAGGACGTAACACTTCGATTCGCTGTGATGAGCCGTGTTGGCAGAGCTCTTATCGCCGTCGCCAAGCCACCATAGCCAGCAGGCGCAGAGCCCGTAACGCAAGGCGCACACAACGGCCTCCGCCCTGCACAGAACCAGAATACGCATTGCCAGGTAGAAAGCGGGAACCAGAATACACCATCTACTGCAACACGGGCGCCACCAACGAGCGGAGATCTCCGGAGTGCCCCATCGAAGAAGAAGACGGAATCTTTGAGATTCCGTCAGAATCTCAAAGATTTCGATCGTCCTCCTTGTGACACGTGGCCCTTATCCATCTGCCACATCATCAGCCAATCCTATCTGCCACATCAGCACCGACTGCCACGTCAGCATTGACTGCCACGTCAGCACCGACTGCCACATCATCACCGACTGCCACGTCAGTAGCACCACGTAAGTAGGCCACGTCATCAGGCCACGTCATCTGTGCCACGTCATCTGCCACGTCACTTGTGCCACATCATCAGGCCACGTCATCTGCCACGTCATCTGTGCCACGTCATCTGCCACGTCACTTGTGCCACGTCATCAGGCCACGTCATCTGCCATGTCATATGTGCCACGTCATCTGTGCCACGTCATCTGCCACGTCACTTGTGCCACATCATCTGGCCACATCATCTGGCCACGTCATCATTGCCACGTCATCAGTGCCACGTCATCAGTGACACCTCAGCACTGCCACCTCAGCACAGAGCTTCACAGGCACACCTCTTGCTAAGCACAGTGCCACATCATCACTGCATGTGACTCACAGTGACACATCATCATTGAGCACCATTTGCACTCCTTTTGCCCCTCCACCTAGATCAAGTCATATCTCTTGATCCAAGAAGAATTTGAGGGTGCTCCAAAAAGGAAAGTCGCTCGATTTTTTGTGCTCTACGCGCTCGTTACATCACGCGCACATTTCGGCGCAAGTTACTTTCACATTTGAGCCTCGCCGACAAAACCACTTCCTTCACGCACATTTGCCTATACATCGACGCATCTGACCCAGCACTTAAAAAGAACAAAAGAAAAGGAATTATTTGCTGCTCTTTCATCGATCGACGGTTGGTTTAGATCTAGATCAGAGTAGACTAGATCGCCATAGAGGGGACGCTTTGAATTCCCCAAGTTGCCAATCTAAGCCATGCCCGAAATTCCCGACTAGTACCTACTCGGAGTCAGTCCATACGCTCACATCCGATTTCACATCATTACATTACCTGAAACCTTACGTTCATCAGTTCAGTGAGCAGACTTCAGAGTTCAGAGGCATTGCAGATTGACTCAGTGGGCAGATAGCACTTGATTTCACACACACATGCCACCATTATAAAGCCTATTTGGCTATCTCACGGCATCGTGCACATCATTTTTCAGCCTTGTAAAGCCTCTTGGCTATTCCCGGCATCATTGCCACAAGCCTTGTAACACAGGTCAGATCTTATTTACTGCAGTTCTATCTTCACCGATGGTACAGAGATTTCACTTGGCATCTTCAGTGTATTTGCAGTTGATTCATACAGGGTTTTTTCCAGGACACTTTTTTGAGTACATTGTTTGCACCATGTCGACTAGCAACCTCAATCTGGAGGCATCTGCTAAGTTAGACAACTCCAATTACGGTACATGGAAATACCGAATGGAGACCATTCTTGTGCTTCAGGACAAATGGGAGTATGTTGATGGATCCATACCTAGACCATTGGCCGATCCAGCCACCAGTAGCTCTACTCCATCTGATGTCACAGCACCAACAACGGGATCTACATCGGGATCTACATCTACACAAACAGTTTCCGCACCAGTAGCAGATCCTGCCATTGCCCAAGCTCAAGCAGAATGGGATAAGAAAGACAAGTATGCCTATCACCTGATCAAGCAGAATGTGCAAGATGTCATGCTAGGACAGCTCAACACAGTCAAGACATCAAAAGAAGCATGGGATATGTTCGCAGCTCTCTATGAGTCCAAGAACACATCCAGGATTCTCACCTTGAGAAACCAGATCAACCAGAGTTTCCGCAATAGCAATGAAACCGGTCATGCTTATGTACTCCGCATCAAAGACTACAACAATCAACTTGCAGCAGCAGGAGAGACTATGAATCCCGCAGAAATGGTTCAAGTAATCCTGAATGGACTAGGAGAAGGATATGAGAATCTGGTCCAGAGTATTGCCATCCAACGGCAAATTCCAACACTTGAAGAACTTCAGTCAGTTCTACTTGGTGAAGAACTCAGGACTCAGGCCATTCAAGCACGTAAAGGTCATTCTAATGATCAGGCATTCACAGCTTCAGACAGAAGCAGAGGCAAAGGCAGAAACAGAGGTAGATCATATCAGAAAAGTGGTCAAAATCAAAGTCAGAGTCAGCATCAGCATCAGCAGCATCCTCAGCAACATCAAAATCAGCAAAGAGGAAATCATTCCAACAGAGGAAGATTCCAAGGACGAGGGAATGCATCCACCAATGTGTCAAACATTCAATGCAACTATTGTCACAAGTTTGGACACTATGAAAGAGATTGCCGCAAGAAGCAGTATGACCAAAGCGGTCAATCCAGCAGTAATCGAGGGAATTCTCGAGGAAGAGGAAATCATCGTGGTGGACATTCTAGTCACAGTCATTTTGCAAATGAACATGGGAATATGTTTCTTGCAAGTGAGGAATTGCATCAGACTGATACAATGCACCTAGACACTGATTTCAATCCCAAAGAAGATTTCAGTTATCAAGTCGACCAAGTGGAACAGAATCCTTGTTACATCGACAGCGGTGCATCATCTCATATGACAAATCATCAGGAATGGTTCACAGAAATGAAGCCATTAGAAGGTCAAAGGAATGTCATCTATACAGCAGACAATACACCGAATCCGGTTCAAGGGACAGGTGTTATCCCTATGAACAATTTCACTGGTACAAAAGGATTAGTCAAAGATGTGCTCTATGTTCCAAAGCTCAGCAAGAACCTTTTGTCAGTAGGTCAAATGACGGAACACAACTACAAAGTCATCTTCGACGGTGATGAATGCACTATCAGAGACAAATCCAAAAGAGGTCAGCTAGTAGCAAAAGGTGTCAAGGAAGGACGCTTGTACAGGATGCTAGCTACCGTACCAGATAAGCATGCCATGTCAGCTCAAATGCAACAGATGCCACTATCTGCAAAATGGCACAAGAGATATGGTCATGTCAACTTCAAGTACTTGTTAGATCTAAGGAATCAGAATATGGCAATTGGGATTCCGAAGCTACAGTTTCTTGGAAAGGTTTGTGAAGCATGCTGCTTCAGCAAACAAAAGCGAACCAACTTTGTCAGAAGTACCTCTCGTGCACGAGGTATTCTTGATTTGATTCATACAGATGTATGGGGTTATGCCCAGACCCGCAGCATCAATGGTTCACTTTATTACTTGACCTTCATCGACGACTACAGCAGATATTGTTGGGTCTACTTTCTGAAAGAGAAATCTGAAGTGTTTGCCAGATTTCAAGAATTTAAAGCCATGGTAGAAAACCAAACAGGCAGAAAAATCAAGGTCATTAGATCAGACAGAGGAGGTGAATACATGTCTTCAACCTTCATGAACTTTTGCAAAAATCACGGCATTCGAAGACAATTCACATGTGCAGATACTCCTCAGCAAAATGCAATAGCTGAAAGGAAGAATGGGACTTTAGCAGACAGTGCTAGAGCAATGCTTAGTGAAAAGCATCTTCCGAATCAGTATTGGGCAGAAGCAATAGCTACAGCTAACTACTTGCTTAATCGGCTTCCTACCGAACCGATACAAGGAATGACTCCTTATGAAGCATTCACTGGACACAAGCCACGCATTGGGCATCTCCGCATATTTGGTTGCATAGCATATGCCCACATACATGATGATCATCGCAGGAAATTGGATGCGAAGTCACGCAAATGCATCATGGTTGGCTACAGTGAAGAAAGTAAAGCATACAAATTGTATGATCCCATCAACCGTAAAGTCATTATCTCCAGAGATGTAATCTTCGATGAGGAATCAGAATGGAAAACCTCACCTACACAGGAGATAGAAGCATCGACTTCACAGTCATCTACAGAACAGGTTGATGAAGAAGAGCAAGAATTGCCAGCAACACCCCAATCAACGTCACAGCAGCTCAGACGGTCTACTAGGGAAAGCAGACCACCAGCCAGATTGACATATGCTCAGAAAGGCAAAGCAATTCAGGTGGAAACCACCAACTATGCTCTTATGACTACCATCATGGCTACAGAAGAGCCAGTGTACTTCGAAGACGCAGTAGATAAGCCAGAATGGCAAACTGCAATGAATGAAGAAATGGATGCTTTGTATAAAAATAACACTTGGAAATTATGCGACCTTCCACCCGGAAAGAAGGCCATAGCCAACAAATGGGTATACAAAGTGAAGTACAATCCAGATGGCAGTATTCAGAGATACAAAGCCAGATTAGTTGCAAAAGGATTTGCACAACAATATGGTCAAGATTATGATGAGACTTATGCTCCAGTAGCAAAGATGGATTCCATACGGTTCTTGATATCACTAGCGACACTCAGTAAATGGAATGTGTATCAGCTCGATGTCAAGAATGCATTTCTCAATGGTTATCTAGACGAGGAAGTCTACATGCAACAACCAGCCGGTTATGTTGAACCAGGACAGGAGAACAAGGTTTGCCATCTCAAGAAAAGTCTCTATGGCTTAAAGCAAGCACCCAGAAGTTGGTACAGCAGAATTGACAAATATTTTGCTGATCTGGGATACATGAAGTCCAATGCAGATCATACTCTCTACTACAAAGTTCAAGGGGAAGATATTACTATTGCACTTTTGTACGTAGATGATCTGATTGTGACAGGAAGCAAGGATAGCTTCATCAGAAAGCTAAAACAAGACTTATCTACAGAGTTCGACATGAAAGATCTTGGACTTATGCACTATTGTCTTGGAATTGAGTTCTGGAGAGATTCAGATAGCACATTCATGAGTCAGCTCAAATATGTTGACAGTCTCCTGAAGAAGTTTCATATGGCAGATTGCAAGATTGCAGCCACTCCCATGGAACAGAGTTTGAAACTTACTAAAGATTCAGAAAAGCCTACAGTCAATGACAGATACTACAGGCAACTCATTGGATCTCTTATATATCTGACAATCACACGGCCAGATATTTGTTATGCAGTAAGCTCACTAGCACAGTTTATGGCAAATCCAAAACAGTCTCACTGGAATGCAGCCAAAAGAGTCTTGAGATACATCAGAGGTACAAGACAATTTGGGATAGAATACAGAGGAAGTCATCCACGGTTGCATGGATACTGTGACAGTGACTATGCTGGAGATCATGAGACCAGGAGATCGACACAGGGATATGAATTTTTCCTTGGTCAAGGTGCTATATCATGGTTGTCAAACAAACAGCCAACTGTTTCTTTGTCTTCGACTGAAGCAGAATATAGAGCACTCACTACAGGTGCATGTGAGGCTATATGGCTCAGAAGACTATTGTCAGAAACAGATTACTTTGATGAGTCAAAGCCAACAACAATATACTGTGATAATCAATCGGCTCAAGCATTGGCCAAAAATCCAGTATATCACTCCAGAACAAAACACATTGATGTCAGAGAGCACTTCATCAGAGAAAGAGTGTTACTTGGTGACATCACACTGCAGCATTGTGATAGCAAAGAAAATGTTGCAGACATCTTTACCAAACCACTCGGTAAAGAGCTATTCGAGAAACACCGACTAGCTCTTGGTTTGATGCAGAGGAAGGACATTCCCATTAAAGGGGTGTGATGGAATGTAATGCTCAGTCCTTCTTCGATTCCCCAGAATCATCATCTTGAGGGAAGGCCTACTTCATGATGTTGATCTTGAGGGAAGGTGTTGAGAGTTCATGCTCAACATCATGTGATCATGTGTGCATAGCACCATCACGTGATCATATGTGCATAGCACTAACCTTATAGAGTGCTATAAAGGAAAGGGTTAGCTCCCCTAACCCTAACCCTAAAAGGGTTTGTATATATTCTATTTTTTCAACTAATTCTAGTGTACAGTTAGTCATTTGTGGTGTGCTCTCTAGCTGTGCCCTCTCTCCTCATCTCCACTCTTCTCCTCTCCCCTCTTCATATTTTGTCACCCTCTTCTTTCCCTCTTTTCTCCTCTTCCTTCTCTTCTTTTTCCCTCTTCTTTTTTCCCTCTTTCAATCTCTTTTCCCCCTCTTTCAATCTCTTTTTCCCTCCTTTCCTTGTCTTCTTTTTTCCTCTTTCAATCTCTTTTCCCCTCTTCTTTTTTTCCCTCTTTCAATCTCTTTTTCCCTCCTTTCCTTCTCTTCTTTTTTCCCTCTTTCAATCTCTTTTCCCTCTTCCTTCTCTTATGTTTATGCTCTTTTCTCCTCTTCATTTTCCCCTCTTTCAATCTCTTTTCCTCTTTTCCTCTCTCTTTCCCCCCTCTTTCCCCTCTTTTAATATATTTTTCTCTCTTTTTCTTTTATGCTTAAGCTTTCTCTCTTTTTCTTTTATGCTTATATGCTCATGAATAAGCATAAGCATATGCTTTGTTTCCTTTCCCTCTTCTTCCTCTTATGCTTATGCTTATGTATGAGCATATGTCTCCTTCTCCTTCTCCTTCTCCTCTTTTCTTCCTTTCCTCTATCTTTCCCCCCCTCTTTCCCCTCTTTCAACCTCTTTTCATAAGCATATGTATTTGGCTATGCATAAGCATAAGCATATGTCTCCTTGTCTTATGCTCATGCATAAGCATAAGCATGAGCATATGTCTCCTTCTCTTATGCTTATGCTTATGCATGAGCATATGTCTCCTTCTCCTTCTCCTTCTCCTTCTCCTTCTTCTCTTTTCCTCCTTTCCTCTCTCTTTCCCCCCCTCTTTCCCCTCTTTCAATCTCTTTTCATAAGCATATGTATTTGCCTATGCATAAGCATAGGCATATGTCTCCTTCTCTTATGCTCATGAATAAGCATAAGCATAAGCATGAGCATATGTCTCCTTCTCTTATGCTTATGCTTATGCATGAGCATATGTCTCCTTCTCCTTCTCCTTCTCTTCTTTTCCTCCTTTCCTCTCTCTTTCCCCCCCTCTTTTCCCTCTTTCAATCTCTTTTCATAAGCATATGCATTTGCCTATGCATAAGCATAAGCATATGTCTCCTTCTCTTATGCTCATGCATAAGCATAAGCATAAGCATAAGCATAAGCATAAGCATGAGCATATGTCTCCTCCTCTTATGCTTATGCTTATGCATTAGCATATGTCTCCTTCTCCTTCTCCTCTTTTCCTCCTTTCCTCTCTCTTTCCCCCCCTGTTTTCCCTCTTTCAATCTCTTTTCATAAGCATATGTATTTGCCTATGCATAAGCATAAGCGTATGTCTCCTTCTCTTATGCTCATGCATAAGCATAAGCATAAGCATGAGCATATGTCTCCTTCTGTTATCCTTATGCTTATGCATGAGCATATGTCTCCTTCTCCTTCTCCTATTTTCCTCCTTTCCTCTCTCTTTCCCCCCGTCTTTCCCCTCTTTCAATCTCTTTTCATAAGCATATGTATTTGCCTATGCATAAGATAAGCATATGTCTCCTTCTCTTATGCTCATGCATAAGCATGAGCATATGTCTCCTTTCTTTCTTTTTCTTTTATGCTCATATGCTCATGCATAAGCATAAGCATAAGCATAAGCATGAGCATGAGCATAAGCTTTCTCCCCCTCTTTCGATCTCTTTTCATAAGCATATGCCTATGCCTATGCCTACCCTTGTCCTTTTTTCCTCTCTTCTTTCTCTTCTCCTTCTCCTTCTCCTTCTCTCTTCTTTCTCTTCTTTTTTCCTCCTTCTCTCTTCTTTCTCTTCTCTTTTCCTCTCTTTTTGTCTTCTTTTCATAAGCATATGCCTATGCCTATGCCTATGCTTTTTTTTGTTTGTTGTTTTTTGTTTTCGTGTTTGTGTCTACGTTAGACATGGGATCATGTCGCACGCCCGATGAGTATGAACAGCCTCGTAGGAGGAGACATCGTGATCTCTATGCTCCAGAGGACTTTGATTCCTCTCAAGCAACACCTCAAGGGCCTACCCCTGTGACTACCCCTGGTCCGACTCCTCTCGGACGTAGCACTGCGACTACCCCTCAGGGACCTCCTTTGCTAGCAGCCCATGGCTTTGTCGGGAGTCCCGATGAGTTTGTAGCACAGATGACTGATGAGGAGGCAGTGAGATTCTTCTCTTTGCTATCTCAGAGGACCTTAGCAATGCCCTCTCCTACACAGATGGCTGGACCTACTACCTAGCCGTCCCCTCGTGCCCCTTCGATCGAGGGGTCATCACCTACGCATGCCTATCATAAGGGAAGGAAGAGTAGGAGGGTCGCTTATGTTGTGCTAACTTGGGAGATGTAGACGAGTCAGCACACTCACATCCCTACAGGTCTCTCTTGGTCCCGAGACACAGTATCAGCCAAGTCCCTTGCCCTCTCCTACTCCCACTGCTACTCCTCGCTCTGGAAGTGCTCGCACAGCTTACACTCGCTCTGACTCTGCCACTACCATGAGTCCTCCTTACCCAATCGAGGACCTCTCCTATCAAATCATGGCTGTCGGAGAGATAATAGAATATAGAAAGAGCAAAGCAGTGATGGCCACCATGAGGCGGTTGATGAGCCACCACTTCAAGAGCGGCATTGCTACTGATTGGTGGTATCAAGATGACCAAAAGAAGCAAGCGATCATCGATGCATTAAAACAAAAATACTCTAACCTGCCAAATTGGGAGTTCAATGAGAATTACATGCGAGAGTGCATGGGTTTGGTCTTGAAGCATCGTAGATCAACCTTGCATACTTCCATCGCAAAGGGGATGGCTAAACCCAGTTGGGCAGACAAAGGTGATTGGAAGTTCTTCAAGAAGCAAAATAGGGACCATCTCGAAATGTTCAAGGGTCAGAGGAGGGCTGCGAGGAGATGGCTGGACATTGTAGGTACTTCGCAATTTGGTGCCGGTAGAGGGTTGGCATTCGAGGCAACCGTGGTAAGTCTTCTTCTTCTCATTTAATGTATTATTCTATTTGTTTTACTACATATTACATGCACTTTATCTAACTCTCGTAAATTGGATCCACAGCAAGCTACGATGGGTCGTCTTCCTACAGATGCAAAGACGCGATGTGTGTTTCGCATAGGAACAAAGCCGTGGTTTATTGAGCAAGAGGCAATGGGAGCGACGGTCGATTAGGCTCAGGTGGCTGCTTGCACGGTATAAGTCTACTTCTACTTGTAATCTCACTTTTTAAATTGTTTTATTCTTTAAGTTCCAATCTAATTTTCAATTAATATGGTTTCACTCTAAGGGTCAAAGCTCAAGTGTCTCATCACCGGAGGCAAGCGATCACGAGGGCTAGGGATCAGGCGTACCTAACGAGGGTCAAGGAGCAGGCACAACTCACAAGGACCAAGGATCAGGCCAACAAGACGAGGACGACGACGACGACGACGACGATTTGAATGAGTAGTGGTAGTAGTTTGCATATACTTCGCCATGTATATCATTTTGTATATCGGCTCGTTTGAGCGATTTTGTATCACCCTTTTTGAATCGGTAATTTTGTAACAAACAATGTTGTATATCTTCGACATCTATATGCTTTTGTTGCTCGATCATTTCATTTGAGCGATTTTGTATCACCCTTTTCGCAAGGGAAATTTTGTAATAAAAAACTTTTTTTTGTAATTACCAAAAAAAAAACATTAGTGGGGCAAAACAGGGCTATAGCGACGTTTACCAGTGTCGCTATATAACGATGTTTACTAGTGTCGATGTATAGCAACGCTTACCAATGTCACTATATAGCGATGCTTATATAGTGGCCGTTCTTTTTCGACGCTTATAATGACGTTAATAACGACATTTGCACCTGTTTAAAAAAAATTAGTGTAAAAAACATCGGTATTTTCGTCAAAAAAGGGCCTATGCCTTATAGTGTGGTGATGATACTGCACATCCTATTGTGCAGATTGGTAAAATTCCTTTGTCTATGCAGGATGGGAAAAAGAAATACCTATATGATGTATTTCATGTCCCGAATATCACCAAGAACCTGGTTTTTGTTTGTTAAATGGTTGAGCAGGGCTTGCAGGTCATATTTAATCCTCATGGATGCTTTGTTGAGGATATGAAAAATAAGGGTCACTTGATAGCAAAAGGGAAGAAGAAGGGCAGGATGTTTACATTGGATGCGGACATTCTTGAATTGAGTGCACCAATGTTTGCACATGGGACCAGTGTAGTTGCAGATATTGATATCTGGCATAAACGCATCGGTCATGTTAATGTACAATGACTTAAATTAATGCATGCCCAATATATTGTTGCAGGACTGCCTAAGCTCAAGGTTGCAGAAATGCATAAGGTATGTGAAGCCCGTCAATTTGGAAAACAAACAAGGAAACCATTTCCTAGACATGTTCAAGAAAGTAAGAGGCCATTGGAATTTATCCACTCTGATGTGTGGACTACTAAAGCTGCATCTGTTGGAGGCTGTCATTATTTTGTCACTTTTATTGATGACTACAGCAGAAAAGTTTGGGACCTGTATTTTATGAAAAAGAAAAGTGAAGTGTTTGGGCATTTTAAAGCTTTTAAAGCTATGGTTGAGAGAGAAACAGGCTTGCAAATAAAATGCCTAAGGTCAGATGGAGGGGGAGAGTACCTCTCAAATGAGTTTGCAAGGTTCCTACAAGAGCATGGCATAAAGCAGCAATATTCATGTAGTCATACCCCACAGCAAAATGGACTTGCAGAAAGGAAAAACAGGCATATTGGAGAGGTATCTCGTGCCATGCTCAACGAAAAAGACCTGCCATATTATTATTGGGCTGAAGCAGTTGCTATAATAGTCTACATAATGAACAGGACTCCCACTGCAACAATACCTGGCATGACACCAGAGGAGAGGTATACTGGTAGGAAACCAGATATCTCTCATTTGAAAGTTTTTGGTTGCATTGCCTATGTTCATGTGCCAGATGATTTAAGATCCAAAAGCTGAGAAGTGCATCTTTATTGGTTATTCTTTGCAGTAGAAAGGGTATAGATGCTATAACCCTTCTACTTGTAAGTTTATGGTGAGTAGAGATGTTGTTTTTGATAAGATGAGCAGCTGGTATAGACCAATAAATGTGATTGATGATGTAGATGCACAAAATGGTAATGCTGCACAGAATTCACAACAGCAATCACAAAATATTAGTGGACTTGTAGTGTCCTCCAGTAGTGGTTCACATACTTCACCATGGATAGGTAGATTGAGATCAGGAGAATCTCCTCAAAGCAATGCAGATAGTGGTATGCAAGTATTACGAAAGGGAAAAGAGAAAGTAGATCAGCCCATGGTTGATGTGAATGTAGGTCACTCTTATGTGGATGGTGAATCCAGTGGCTCAGAACAGAGCCTTGATGATGAGTTGGGTATTCCTTCTGTTGTTACACCTGGAGTAAGGAAGACAAGGGATGTTTTGAGAGCACCTGGTAGCGAGCCTATTTTGTGTAGGTCTATCAGAGTTAAGTATCCCATGGCTAGGCTGAAATATGATGGATTTACAGCCATTCACTATGCCTATATGGTCAAAGTGATACATGAACCAAAACCCACTTCTTTTGAGCAAGCCATGGGAAAAGAAAAATGGGAGAAAGCCATGGATGAAGAAATGGATGCCTTGGAAGTAAATGCTACATGGGAATTGGTGCCTTTGCCTAAAGACAAGAATGCAACTGGCTGCAAGTGGGTCTATAAGGTGAAGCACAATGTAGATGGTTCTGTGAGCAGATACAAGGCAAGATTAGTTGTCAAGGGGTATGCACAGACATATGGCATTGATTATGAAGAAACATTCAGCCCGGTTGCAAGGATGGCAACCTTAAGAGCAGTCATTGCTATGGCTACATCGAAGGGATGGTCTTTACATCAGATGGATATAAAGAATGCTTTCTTGCATGGTGATTTGCAAGAAGAGGTCTATATGGAGCAGCCACTAGGTTATGTGCATGCTGTTCATCCTGAGTTTGTTTGAAGGTTGAAGAAAGCCTTGTATGGCTTGAAGCAAGCACCCAGAGCATGGTCTGACAAGATAGGACAGTATCTTGTCACTATTGGCTTTCAAATTTCCATGGCAGATTTCTCAATTTATGTGAGAAAAACAGAGAAAGGTATTATGTTGCTTGTCATTTATGTTGATGATTTGATCATCACAGGTGATAATGATGAAGATATCCTTCATGTGAAAATGCTATTGAAGCAGAAGTTTGAGATGAAGGATTTGGGAGAGCTGCGTTACTTCTTGGGCATTGAGGTGATTAGATCCACAAGTGGGATATGGCTCTTGCAGAGGCAGTATGGATTGGACATGTTGTCCAAATATGGGATGGCAGGCTGTAAGCCTATTTCAATTCCTTTGGAGTAGAATGTGAAGCTGAGCTATGCTGTTGGGTTGGTAAGTGAGCTTCTGGAAGACCCTACTATGTACAAATGCATAGTAGGAGTTTGATTTATATGACTATACCAGGAGATATGCTGTTGGGTTGGGCTATGCTGTTAGGTTGGCCAGACTTGAGCAATGCTATCCAAATATGGGATGGCAGGCTGTAAGCCTATTTTAGTTCCTTTGGAGTAGAATGTGAAGCTAAGCGTAGATGCAAGTGAGCTTCTGGAAGACCCTACTATGTACAGATGCATAGTAGGAAGTTTGATTTATATGACTATACCAGGCCAGACTTGAGCTATGCTATTGGGTTTCTGGAAGACCCTACTATGTACAGACGCATAGTAGGAAGTTTGATTTATATGACTATACCAGGCCAGATTTGAGCTATGCTGTTAGGTTGGTAAGTGTAGAAAATTGGGATTGAGCTCGAGGGGGAGTGTTGAGATATCGAGCTCCACTCGTGATATGCCAAGGTGGCCGTTGTGCATTTATATCACCAACTTGTTAGCTACAGATACAGTTGGTACACCGCCCATGAATAATAGCTGGATGATAGCTATCTTTACGTACTCTAGTTAGTGGCTCAATTAGTATGCCACCTAGGTTAGCTGAGTTTGATTTGAGACCCACATATAGGGCTCATCTATTCCTTTTGTACTAAGGGAGTTCTTTTGGCTGTCACAACTAAGAAGAGGAAAACTATTTTTAGCCTCCACCTTTGTGTGTCTTCCCCCATTGTGGATGTGAGAAAGCTGCAAGTGAGACTCCTTACCTCTCTCCCACTCTCTTCACACCCAGGATGTGGAGTGCCTCTTGCACATGAGGATGAGGCTATGCATGGTGAGGAGGATACCTTGGCTAATGATGCCCAGTATGATCCATTGGTTGGTTATGCCAGGACATATGTGGTTTCTGCAATTATTGACTCAGGTCATATTGCACATGGGCAGGAATCATTGATATGTTTGCTTTGTAAGTGCCTCCATGGCCAGAAGCAATCCACTCGAGCTTGGCTTCATAGGTTTGATATCATTATGAGAGCTCGGGATGTGATGCATAGTGAGACACGTTATGGTCTCAGTAATGAGGAGGTTTCTATCCTTCTGAGGTTACTTGCCATATGGTCCTTTATGGACAAGGATGCTTTGCATTGGCAGCTGCATGGTCTTAATGATGTTTGTTTTCCCATACTTGGTTGTTTCAGTGTGGAGAGGGGGAAGTTACTAAGTACTTCATTACCTGTATTGGATCCATACTTGAAACGCAATAGGTTTGACAATCACAGATCAGTTGAGCAACAGGTTATGGTTGATATGGAAGCCATAGTACTTCATGCATCCATGACTGGTGGGTTGAGACTTGCTTCTCACATGTTTTCCATTGGGGCTACACTTTCGGTTCTTACTTCCGTTGCAGTGGGAGTTGGTGGCATGATCATGGCAGATTTTGGCAGTAGGGAAGCGGTCGTGGACATCAGTTTCTTATGCTTCTAGGAGCAGCATGCAGGTGATGCAGGTTGGGTAGACCAGCAGAGGTCTATTGTAGGTTATGTGCTTATGGTCACAGGTGGTACAGAGACATTTTCTTTGCACAGTGACAGTTTGGGTACTATGGACTTAACACAGGAGCACGTGGTGGTGAGAGTTCACTCTCCAAGTGAGATCTGGCATGAGATCTTGGTTGACAGGCATCTATAGCTTGTCATTTTCTATCTTACAGACTTGATGTTTGCTAGTAGCTTATCCTCTATGCACTTTGCACATTGTAAAGTGCCAATGGGCATAGGATGATGGTCTGGTCATCTTGTTTTCAACCGATGGCTGATTATATTATATGTGTACTATACTCCCTTAAAGGCACACTGCCTTTAAGTGGGAGGTTGTTGGGGTAAAGGGCAGTGTGCCCGTACACTTGTATAGTGCCCATGTATACTCATATATATATGATAGAGGAATAAGGTAGAGTAGCTTTTGCTCCACCACTTTTGGTGTCTCCTTATCCCTTTGTGTGTGCTCTCCTCTCCCACAGCTTGCTGCCACAAATTTAGAGATTACAAAGATTAGATGGTCAATATCACTCTAGAAACAAATGTAAATTCTACCACAAATGTGTAGTGTTGTACAACCATCAATCTTGTAGCTTGATTAATGTGTCAAAGCTGTTTTCATATCCTAAGGTAAGAGGGTAAGTCCTACTCCCTCATGTTAAGATCAACTTGTAGCTTGAGTAATGTGTCAACTCCTCCTATATTCAACAAATTCCCTCAGTCACAAACTTTGTCCTATGACAAATTATTTCCTCACGAAACTCGCCAAGAGAGAGATTCGAAGGAGCAACGCAACTAATTGCAAATTTCTAATGGAATCCAACTTGCAAATTTTTAATGGAACACAGGATGAAGGTTTCTTGCAATCTTGAAGACACTTGGTTGGAGTGTTATCAATCTAAGGGACACTCTAATATGAGATTTCCCTTCTTGAGTTGCATTGTGATGACCCAAAAAATTGCTATTCTTCATTTTATAGTGACATCTTGGTATTATTTCATCGTTCTCTTTTGCTAGCCATTTACCAATTGGAGCAATCTGGACAACGATCCAAAGGATCTCCTAGAGGTTTTTGTGGAGTTGCTAAAAATGCTATCAGTCTTGAGGGTTCGGCTGTTTATTGTTGAAAGCCATCCAGGAATACCATATTTTCTTGTTAATCTCTACACTGGCATGGATTTGAACGTTTTTCCATTGCTGGAGGATGAGAAGGTGGGAAATGTTTCAACTTGGACTTATCTTTCCAAAGCCTTGATTTCCTGAATGGCTTTAGTTGAAAATGAGTTGCATCTTGATTAGTTTACATAGACATGGATGTTTCCTTTGGATGTTAGAGCTTCACTTACATACATTTCATGTGAAGGCATGTTCCTATTTGGGATTGTTGAGTAGTTGTCCATATCCTATGACTATACTCTGGCGGTCATGTACTTTTAGACTTTACGATATTTAGGCCGGAAGTTTTTAAACATAGACCAAATCTCTAAAATGCCCCAAATGAGCTGGCATTCTAAGGTGGAAGACATGTACATGAGGGTGTCTCTAGGAGAGGGATCTCCAATGTTGTATGACAAGATGAACATGGATTGGTTTTGAACCTACTCCCCCTTGACTATAGAAGAACATGAGTGACTGTCTACTTCATACAATCATTGCTAATGGCTTGATGATTTGGTAGGCATGAGATTCATTATTTTTACATCAAAATACAATATAATTTTGAACATGGGGTAGCTAAGATTTGTCTTTTTAACCATGCACAACAACACAATACATCCATAGACGCGTTTACTTTTTTTTTAAAAGTGGCAAGCACATCTATTTACGTGTCTATTAGCATGTCTACAGACTCGCATCTATAGGCATGTCTATATAACAGAAAGACGTGTCCATAGACTCACTTATAGAAGGTCTGCAACATTTTTATTTGAAAAAAAATAGAATGCTGTGTGGTTGAACAGAATGCTATGTTGTGTGGTTGCAGGAATCCCATTTCTATAGTGTGCAATGCAATTCTTATAGCCAAAAACATTTTAATTTGCACGACTTCACACACATCTATAGCCGACGATTACAATTCTGAATAAAACATTACAACTCCAAAACGTTTACATCACAAAGCATTCATTGATAAAACATTGCACAAGGAAATTGAATGCCAAAAAAAAAGTGGAGTGTATATTAATTCATGGCCCAGAAAGTGCTTGTACATATAGCATGAAGCCAAGCCACCTGTGGCTTTAAGTAAAAAAAATAAGAGGAGTGTACATTGATTCATAGACCAAAAAGTGCTTGTATATACATATACCATGAAGCCAAGCCACCTATGGCTTCAAATACAAAAAAGAATGGCCAGTACTACTTCTATGACTAATCAGAGGCATCCTCGTCCTCGCTCCCATATTCATTACCTTCATTGCCTTCTTCCTCCTCAGTATCCTTGCCTTCTTCCTCCTCAATATCCCTAGGAGCCTGTAAATGAGGAACAACATGTATCAATGTATGAAAAATGAAATCTTTATTTACAACATTGACATTTTTAAAGTACTTTTAAATACCTGCAAGGGCGCTCCAGTAGCCTAGATATGCTGTTCCTCAGTAATCAACCCCTCATCATAAAAGTGCCTCCAAGTATGTCCCCTGTGATGTCCATAATTATAGGTTTTCTCGGCAGGAGTAGAGTA
Organism: Dipteris shenzhenensis; assembly: GCF_047967505.1. Lineage (NCBI taxonomy): Eukaryota > Viridiplantae > Streptophyta > Polypodiopsida > Gleicheniales > Dipteridaceae > Dipteris > Dipteris shenzhenensis. The sequence continues at coordinate 14,717,720 of NC_141627.1, read as the reverse complement.
TTTGCCCACGATATCAAGCTGCAAGATGGCACAATTCACAGAGGGGTTAGTACAAAGGAACAACCTCCTAATAAACATCATAAACACAATATAATTTGAGATCGATACTTACAAATTGGGCCTCCCATGATGCAATACCCTTGTAATCCCCTTGCTCCAAAATGCACGTTTTTATATCACTCCATTTGGATCCGTCATGCCTCCACATGCTGCAGACTGGGGTCCGCTTTCACTGCCTTCATTGCTTTCTTCCACTTGTTCTTATGAGCGGTGTGGGGCTAGCTCCTTGGTGGTTGAACTCCCTCTCTCTTGGCAATCTTGGCTAGTGCCTACCTCTTAAGCAAATATCTCTTATTAGTGGTAAGGATAATGGTAATCTTTGACTTTTCCCATTTGTATGTGAACTCAACACTGGATGGATTGGGATACCTTCTGCGTAGAGCATTGATGGTATCGTCAGCCAAACTTTTTTTTTGCCCTTTGAATGGAATAAAGCAATCTTTGTAGTTGTTATGAACTACAAAGCACATGAAGGCCATGATGTCCTTCCCCTATGCATCCAACAAGATGCCACCCATCTCAGTGATATCATAGAAGATCGTACCATCACCCTCTAGCATGTCTGCATTTGAATCCTCCCCGCCCCCTATGCTACCCCCAAAGCACTGTGCCTTGCATCTTGTGCCAGAGCTCTCCCTGCTACTATGCCTATTGCCATGTGGGGTGGTGACGAGCTACTATGATGCGCACTTGCCTTTGGGGAAGGGGCTCCCGACTACATGGGAGTACGTTGGTGGCTCTATGATGTATAAGGGCCTCCTGACCGCATCGGAGAAGGAACTCTAGACTGCAGGGGAGAAGGGACTCCCGATGATTGGGGAGAAGGATGGTGGCTCTGCTGCTTGCTAGGCTGTCTTGACTCCATAAGAGTAATCTCAAGTAGTGTGGGTGTGGGGTGGTTTGAAGTTTGTACTCTCTTCTCATGCAGGGTATTTTGAGTACTCGTCATGTATGTATATAACTCTTGTGGAGTGGGAGGGTGCTCAAAAATGTTATATAATAGCTGCTGTAATAAGGCATCTCGAGGGTTAGGCGAGGGTCTTGAAGAGCTTCATGGTCACATGATGAACTGCAAAAAAGAAGAGAAGAAGATTAGAATATAAGAGAGGAAGGGTTGAAGATAAGAAGAGTAGAGAAGAGAAGAGAAGAAAGAAAGAAGAGTAGAGAAGAGAACAGAGGAGAAGAAAGAAAGAAAGGAGTAAGAGGGGTGTTTTCCATCATGCATGCCCTCTTTCCATATACATATATAAAAGATTTATGCCAATTTCCCTCATGCAATCCCGTGATTTCCATCATGCATGCCCTCTTTCTTTATCCTGCCCTCATGCTACAGTCCAATTTCCCTCATGCAATCCCTTATTTCCATCATGCATGCAATCCCTTATTTCCTCATGAATGCTTAAGGCATTGAACATTTGACTTAAACATGCATGCAAGGGAAAGGAGAAGGGAAGGATCAAGAAAGAGAAGAGAAAGAGAAGGAAGAATGGAAGGAGAAGGGAGATGGGAGAATTGAAGGAGAAGGGAGATGGGAAGGGGAAGGGGAAGGAGGAGAAGGAGAAGGAGAAGCAGAAGAATAATAAAAATAGAAGTATAGAACTGTCATAGTGCATCTATAGATGCAGCTAACAACGCATCTATAGGCATGGCTACACAGTTCAAAATATAATTTGATGTGCTATTAGACATGCTTTTAGGTGCAGTCCAACAGACGACCGAATCTCGACAAAAATTGACGACGACGGACTGATCGACCCCCAAAAAGAACAAAAGTACCCAAAATATTCTTTCATGCATGCAACAAAGGATGAATCTGAAGGGAACAACTTTCCACAAATACAAGAAGCATTATAGATTGAGAGAGAAGAGCAATTGATAAGAGACTTACCTTGGGTAGAGGTATGAAAAGCTTCTTCTCTTTTTTCTCAAAATCTTCTTCTCCTTCTTCTCTTATGGCTTCCTTCTTCACCCTCTTCTCTTGTATGCTTGGAGATGAAAGTGTATGCTTGGAGATGAGGTGTAAGCTGCTTGAAGATGAGTTCCTCTTGGAGGTGGGTGTGGGTGTTGAAAGGAAAGCAAGCACGGTAGAGTGAAGAAATGAATGAAATGTAGGTTAAAAAACCAGTTAGCATGTATATTGGTGCATCTACAGTGTGTATTAGATGCACCTATAGATGCATTTCATAGTACAGCCGTGCTAGTATACATGTTTATAGATGTGTTACATAGTTTTGGGATTAAATTTGCAAGCACTAACATATTTTTTGATTTGTGATTATTTGTAGGATGTTTAAGTACCTCTAGTGAGGATGAATCCCTCTGTATCCACCATCGAGAAATGTGGTTGGAGTAAAAAATAAAATGTATGTGTGATCGATGTCGAGGAAACATGCATGCACGTAGAATTACACTTAGTCACATCTCAAAGTATGGAGGATGGGATGCGACCGTATCCATGGTAATTGTTAAATCATTGAGGTTGATTGAGATACCTATGGGTGTTCGAGTATTTGATATATGATACTTTTCTAATTTGATATAGGATGCAGTGCCATACCCGCATATGTTACCCTATGCTTATTGTGAGGAGGCGAAGCGTCGGTGATATGAGGTGGGATCTTCAAGAGGGACCGTTATGGATGCATGGAGTCATGGTAATAGTAGCCCTCCACCATTACCTCATGAGGACATGGAGGAGGACGTGTTCGATGATATGGTGTGAGATTTATTTTCCCATCAGTCCTCAGGTAGGGATGATAGCATGGAGCATGATGATCTTTTTACTGCATTATGAACACCAATATTTGAGGCATGCACATTCTCTGTTCTACGTACCTCCCTTGAGTTACTAAACTTGCAGACCATTTATGGATGGAGAAATGCAAGTTTGAATGCATTACTTAAGTAAGCTTTCTGTTTTGCAAACATGGCGAATTATGCTAATGGATCAATCACTGGAATACTTTTTCTCATCTATGGTCTTAACGTGCAGGCTATTGTCTAAAATGCTTCCAAGGGATAATAAATTACTAACCTCAAGAGATATGGCAAGGCAGCATGTGACATCTCTTGGACGGTTAGATAACAAGCGCATCCATGCATGCGTCAATGATTGCATTCTATTTCGTGGAGTACATAAGGAGGCTGGAGAGTGTCCTACTTGTGGCGAGGCAAGATATAGAGAAGATCTCAAAACTTTGGATGTGCCTCATAAGGTTATGTGACATTTTCCAATAATCCCTCGCATCCAACATATGTTTAAGTGAAAATCCATTGCAAATCTCATGTCATGGCATTCCTCCCATCGATCAACCGATGGCAAGTGGAGATCTCCTGAAGACACTCCTGCATGGAAGCATATTGAAGACATGTGGCCAAGCTTCAACGAAGAACCTAGGAACCTCATAGGAACTTGAAACTTGGATTGGGTATGGATGGTGTGAACCCAATTGGTCTCAAAAGCACCTCTTATAGTGTATGGCTAGTGATATTGGTGAATTATAATCTTCCACCCTCTATGGCGATTAAGAAAGGACATGTTATGTTATCCCTTCTAATTTTAGGGAAACATAAAGTCAAAAATGTGGATGTTTATATGGAGCCTTTGATTGATGAGCTGAAGATACTTTGGAGAGGTATTGAGGTGCATGACGCCTCCCTCGTCACGAGACTTCACATGCAAGGCAATTTTAATGTGGACGATGTAGGACTTCCTAGGCTATGGTGAGTGTTCAGGTAAGCATTGAACTTTCAATTATGAGTAGGCAATCGATGTGGCTTTGGGAGCCCAACTTGCTTATGCAATTGCATCTATTGTTTAGGTCTCACTACATTGGGCTTCACAGCCAAACGACTTAAATAAGGTCCTCTATGAGAATCACCATTGATTTCTCTCACCTAATCATCCTAGATATATTGCCCCTTGGAATGAAGTCCCCCCATAGTCACTCACTACAGGAGATTGGAAACAAGTTTGGGACCTTTTCATGACTCCTCCTCCACATGGCATGAGCTCGTAAAGGTTCATAACCATTGTGTGAGCTATAATGAATGGAAATAAAGATTTCATGCTAACACCATCTTTTGTTTAGATACTCCATCTTTTATCAGCTACCACATTGATCCCACCTCAAGATTAATCACCTGGTTGATCCCATGCATATCTTCAAGAATGTGGCATCTACCATTTGGGAACATTTGAATGGGACAAGAGATTCCTGGAGCACTAGAGGGAGGATGCGTGAAGCTTGGCCACAAGAGAGGCCAAATGGGCGTGTCTTTTTCATGGGGGATTCACTAGTAGTAATAAGGAGACGTAATCTGCGTGCAATAAATATATGAAAATTTCCCTTATCTACCCCCTATTTACAGGACCTTACCTTATAAAATGTACCTTCCTTCCCTTATATAACCCCCCTCCCTTACACTCATGTGGTACCATACAATAAACCCTAGTGGACCCCTCGGGGTCTTTTTACCCCATGTACCATGGATGTTATCAAAGAAAGAGATGGTGGCAGTGACGCGGGCTATCACTACAATTCGTACTCCCACTAGATGCATGAACTGTTTGAAGGGGTCCTTCACAAAGAGCAAGAAAAGAGGTGTAGAGCAATTGTATGGCTTAAATCTCATGATTGGCACAAGATGCTCCAAGTAAGTATGACTTGGCATACTCTCTTTTTCCTTCAAATTTGTGAGTGTAGAAGCAACAAATCAACCATCGCTCATGTGTTCAGTTCATATAACCTACTAGTATTTCTCATAGTGCATCAAAGGGTGTGAAGGATTGTATTTACAAGATGGGCGATCTTGTGAGTACTTCACACTATACAAAATGTGAAGCGTGTCAATGCTTGATGCAAGGTTTTTATATTGCTAATATGGTGCACTATTTTCATTCTAGGTATGTGAGCTCAAAGGAAATAGATCCCACCACACTTGAGGATGCTTTAGTTATGTTAGTGGAGGTGGTTTGTTTAGTGGAGGAGACATTTCCATGTTCTATTCTCACAAGCCAACTACATCTCATAGTGCATTTGGTTAATGAGATTGCTATATGCGGCACTGTACATTCACGATGGTTGTTCTTCCTCGAGTGCTTCATGAAGACCTTGAAGGGCTTTATGAGGCTAAATGCAAGGCCCGAAGGTAGCATAAATGATGGTTGGTTGGTACAAGAGTCACTTGTATATATTTCTAAGACGAGCCTACCATTAGTGATGGTGATTTTGATGAGCACAGTAGCACAAGTAGTAGTGGGCTGAATATATTTGTAGATCTCCACATTGGTTTGGATATTGAAGTAGATAGTCTGGCAAGGGTTGATCTCATCAAGGATGAGATCGAACCATAGCTCCCATCATTCTCTCATCCAAATTTCTTACATATTGGAAAAACTATTTTATATATTCTCTCATTCTCCTCACCTCACTTAATTTTTGTATATGTGCATTTGGTAAAAAGCATATTATTGTGTGTGACACATGCATATCATTGATATTTTTTAAAATTATGTGCTTTGGTAATCATGGGCAATGTTTGGAAAGTAGTGATGCATATTTATCAACTTAGAACACAATTTCAAACTCTGCTGCGTATTTATAAACGTGTCTAAATGCACATCTAATATATAGTATAGATGTGCTATTAAATGCACACATAACTGCATTGATAGATGCGTTAATAATTGTGCTAATAGATGCAACCATATTTTCATTAATTTTATCTACGCCTATAGATGTGCCCATAATTTTACACATCTATCAAGCACGTCTATAGCTGCTTTGTGTTGTTGTGATGGGGTAGCTAAGAGATGTTTCTATATAGAACTAAGATGATGGAATGGTTAATGAGTCTCTTGTACATATTGAAAATGTTAGGAGCAAGTGTATGACTCTTGAGTCAGAAGTCTCATGAGTCATAATTGTTTCAAGATATTTATGATGCAATGTGTTTGCAGAGCTTGACTTTGGTATTAGTCATGTGTTCTTCGAGTATTCTACAGCTCTTGTCTTCATACATAAGTGGAAAAGATGAGACAAAATGATAAGGCCTCTAAATAGGATTCTATTGTATGGACGTATATGTTAGACTACCTTTAATTTAGTTGAATTGACTTTAGGAGTATTTGGGATACTCCCTTTATTTAGATAGATTGCCTACTTCTACTTTTACTTGGCCATTATTAGAGCGTTTTATGAAACTCTAAATCCTATGAATCCATGTGGCACATTCTAAGTTGTTAGATAACTGGCCTATTATTGGCTACTTACAATACCCCATATACTTAGCAGCAGGCCAAGCATTCTAGTCATAATTAAACATGATCTTGGTCTATTCAAAGGACTTGATCGATTGCAGGAAAAGATGGATCTATGCATATTGCACCATTTTAAGCTGTTTGGATGCTCTATATGATAAGGCTCAAAAGGACCTTCGATAGGAAGAAATTCGAACCTTTCATATCTTGTCTTGCTGTTCTATTTCAAAAAACATAAGTATAATTTTGAAATTTAATAATTAATACCAACCAATGATTACTTTTGCAATGTAATAATGCCATGACTCTTTATTTTTTGCTAATCTAGATAGGATGGCATGGATAACAACTGTCTACCAACATTGAAGCCAACTAACTTTCATTTGCTTATAATGCTGCCAAGTGAGTTGGTACACTTCTCCATCACATTTGCAAAGTGAAACCCTAGGCATGGTATTGTGGATCAAATTGATGGTGTTGCCAACTTTGAAATTCACTTCTTGATGGACTTATTATGGCCACCATTGCTAAGAATCATTTTTTGTAACAACGTCCCAGTTCTTTCATATTGGGACACAAATATCTACTTGTGTTATTTCCATGCATAGCTCCATGGTTATATCAATATAAATATGCTACATAACTGCATCATTATGGCTTGCACTGATACTCGTGACAGATGGAATGACAGTGGGATGTGTTTACTTTGAATGATTGTTTCTTTGTGTGGGAGATGGGGTTAGTATTATTTTACTTCAGATGGGGTTTACTTTGAATGATTGTTATTTTGTGTGGGAGATGGGGTTAGTATTATTTTACTTCCGATAGGCAACACACATGCTACACACACATGCACACGCACATGTGCACGTGCATGCACACGTACACACCCATGCACACATACACACACACACACACACACATCTTGTGATCTCATATGGATCGTCATAGAAATCCAACCTAGTGCACACATAGCCTTATCCCATTAATACTTTAAAAGTTGAATTTAGTGTAATTTCTATCTAAGCCCAAAGACTATCTATAAGACATAGTTTAACACTTATATACACGCTGGGAGATAAGGAGAGGAAGGGAGGAGCAAGAACCTTGAATTGTGGGGTAGCTACTGATGCATCATTGGCAAAACCCTAAATGACAATTCCTACAAATGCATTGAGAAGCACTCTTTTTGCTTTTGGTGCTTAGCAGAATTATTTAAAATTTTTAGAAGGTATCTCAAAATATAGTTTAATAGAAAATAGTGTGATGCACTCACTCATTGCAATCACTATAAACCATGTGCCTCATTGGGAAAATAAAAAATATAATGTTCAAGAGTGATAAATATTTGTATATGCTTTCTTGCAATTCCTTATAGCTAACATACCACACTTGTTTTAGTCTAAGCAAGAACTATCAAATCTTATATATATATTTCTCACATAAGTATTTTGTATTAATGTAGGTTTACTTGTAGATTTATAGTTACCTTTTCTTGTCATGTAGATTTTCTAAAGATAGCTCCGTATTGATGTTCATAGCTTAGATTCTATCTTCATTAACGCTTTTCCAATTATGATTGGAAATGATGGGAAACCTTCACTTGACCTTCATTTTCTCCTCTACATTTTCTCCTCTACAGCTAACTGTTCATGGACTAGTATTTCTCAAATTCTAATGTCACCTTTAGTGCTGACCTCTTATTAATCTAGGGTTGATAAACGAGAGAGTAAGCTCTTTAGAACCTCCTTAGCTTCCTTGAGGCCATATATCTTTGAGCTTTGTTACTTCAAACGTAGAGGTCATAGACTCTTTGAAAGCCCTACTTTAACATGGTACATGCGGATGTAGCTCATTGCTTTCTCATGGAAGGCAGCCGTAAGTAGCTTATGTCCCAACCATTGCAACCTAGAGTCTTTATGGATGAGGCAGAGATAATGAGCTCCATGAGATGGGTGCTAAGCCTTCATGCAAAAGATTTAAGCCAAGAGAATGGGACCATCCGGCAGATCGAAATCGCCGTTGAGGCAACATAGCATGGGGAGTTCCTCCACGAAATCGAAGTCAGCCATGGGGAGTTTGTCAGCCAAATCGAAGTCGTCGGCAGTAGAGACATCAACACAGGCAAAGCCTCCACTCTCGGAGAAGGCATGGCCATCCTGCAATTCACTGCCATCTCCTGAGAGTATGCTGTCTATGCCATGAGAGTCAGTGCTCCACTCTTCACCGAGGCACTCCTGCATGCAGGGGGCATCATCCGGCAAATCGATGTCACGATCGCAGTTGATCAGCATAGGGAGTTCCTCCAGCAAAGGGACGTCCGCCATATTGGGGAGTTCACTAGGAATATCGAAGTCGATGGTGGGATGATTTTGGTTAGAATCGAATAGCGTTGTTGGTGACGCACAAACCCCGATGGCTCCGACGTTCGTTTGATCACGAACGTCTGCTGTGTCGTCTGGGAACGCTGATTCCCGACCGTCGGTCATCACATCGTGGACACTCATTAATGAAGCTGCAGTGTAATTTGGGCTGCCGAGAATCGGGTACGTGGATGCGGAACGGTCTGCCGTCTCTTGTGAAGTTCCATCACCAGACTGCATGGAGGTGTGGAAGATCATTGGAGCTGCAACGTTTGCTATGTCGAGAATCGGGGACGTGGAACCACAAAGGTCCGTCTTCCCTGGGATCGTATCGCCGGACGTGGAGGGTTCTACTGCTGCAAAGACGTCAGTAAGGTCGATGACATCGTCGAAGGGTACTCCAGATGTAGAAATATTGCAGGAGTTGCGATAAAAGATTGAAGGATCCTGGAGAATATAGCTGTTGTCCAAATTACCCAGCTGGGGTGCTGGAAACAATGTTGAAGGATCCTGCAGCTGATGGCTGTTGTGTAAATTACCGGCCAGCTGGGGTGCTGGGAACAATCTCGGGTCTGCATGTTGAAGAAAGTGAGGCGGATTAAAGCTTGCGTGTGCAACAATCTCTCCTGCTGCAGCCGATCCAATGTCATGAGAACGCTTCCATTTCCGTTTTCCGCCGGTTGCTGATGATCCAATATCAGGAACTCTGCATTTCTGCTTTCTGGCAACCGGTTCTGCTGCTGATGATTTCGGGCGGGGTTCCCTTTTCCTCTTGCCACGAGGAGCAGCTGCAATATTATTGCCGTTAACGAAGGTGCCGAGGTCAATATCGTCATCCAAGTTGAAGAGGTAATTGTTGCAGGAGGCACAGACATAGCGAGGCTGCAAGGTGGTGCAAGAAGACTTGCGGATGTTGTTGAAGTACCGGAATCGGGTGTGGGAAGACTGGAAGCAAGAAGGGCAAGAGGCTGGGGGGACCTGGGTACGGAAGAACCAAAGGAGGAGGTGGTAGAGGGAGCCATGGGGATCGTCGAGCTGGTTGAGGGGGAGGGGCAAAGTGCGAGAGGAGATGATGGAGAGGAAGAAGGAGGGATCGAGGGCTGGAAGGGGTGCGTCCATGCTCGCAGCTGCTGCTGCTGCAGCAATGTGGGAGAGACGAATTGCTCGACGTTCTTGTTTGCAAATGGAAAGAAGGGCAGCTTCGCAAAGCTTTTAAGAAGAAGACGGCGCAATCCTGGCCCTTGGATCATCACCTGAGCTTTTATTCCAAAAATCAAAGCCAGCTGGCCTCCTCAACGAAAGCCATCTAGAACTTCGACGCTTGGGAAAACCCTCCGCTATTTCTTGACATGAGCTTCTTCGAGTATGCACACACTCAAAAAATTCGGGAGGATGGTTCCGCCAACATTGAGATTTTCAGCAGACAAGTAGATGCCCTTGAATTCAGGAGCCGTGACCTCCAACCTCCACCAAAGTCAAACACAATTGACAGCAGCAATACAAGCAACAGCAATCCTACTGACCTACTATAACTCCTTGACCTCTGCACATGCTCAGCAGATGGAGGTAGTGACACAAGCTCGACTCAATCTAATTCACAAAGAAGAAGAGCTCCAGGATTGCAAAGACAAGCTTGAAGACATGAAACAATCTTTGGTAGTACGTGCCTTCAGCATTGACAAGCTTACAAGGGAATGCGGAATCTTAAAGGACCAACTTGCTACCGCTCAAGAGGCTAGCACTTCACAAGCACAAGTCTTGGACCAATGGTCCAATACCAGTGAAGACATTCCTCAACAGGCAAAGGCCACCTTACAAATGAGAAAGCTTAAGGAGGCATATACAACCATCTACTAGCAATACAAAGAAAAAATGAATAAGATGCACTCCCAAAAGATAATTATCTCCAAGCTTGAACTCCAATTGCTAGTGCACAACAATGAGGCAATGGAAGACAACACCGATGAAGCCCCACTATAATGCACAACGGTGGTGTACCAAGAGCTTGTGGCTGCTCTACAAGTGGAAGATCACCTCAACACACGCGTGCTTATCCAATGAAAGCAACTCCAAATCAGGATCATATTTGCTCATCCAACAATCAAATGGGAACATTCCATAGGGACTAAAGCTCTGCACATAATTTTCCAAGACTTGTCCGAAGATGAGAAAAATATCTTGTGTCTGTCTACACATGCCGGGTTTATAGCACTCATGACGGATGCTTTCATTGCATATGTATGCCTCATGGGTAGTCCTCCCCTCAGGGTTATTGCTAGTTTGTTGCCATTGCTACAAAGGCCATCACTATTGTTTGCAAGGCATAACATAACCGACATCCCACCCATGCAGCTGATGATCCCATCGTACCAACAAAAAGAAGTATCGGAAGACGACAGGGCCTATCTCACATCCAACTTCCCATATCTAACCACTCTCTCTGCCAACCTCGTAACCTCACTTACCCTTGCTGCTATCACCCTCTTAACCTTCCTCAAGCTCCATCCTAACATCTATTCACTCCATCGTCTCTTTGCTCATGCCTCTCACCATTTTCAACTAACCCAAGTGTCACAAACATACGAGCCCCTCACACCTAGCTTCTTCCACTCCCTTGCTAATCCTATCCTTGAGGATTACCAAGCTACTCAAACCATTTGCCCAGTTCTTCCCCCCCTCCACTCTGCTCCCCCTTCCACAACTAACACTCTTCCATATTTCTCCCCCATGTCCCCAGATTCTCTCCCTGCCCTGTCATCACCTCTGACACTACTTATGCTTCCATCAACAGAAAATGACACAGTATTTGATTTTGAATATCAGGATTCGGATAATCCAATTCGTACTCCCATGCCAAGTTCCAATGATGGGTATGATTTTGATGAGATACCACTTCCTAGTAACCCCATCAAGGAATTTTGGAGCAAATATCCTGATATGAAAACTCGAGGTGGATGGACCTTGGACAACTTTCCTAACAACCTTCGTCAGCGTCAAATTAGTGAAGGTTGGATAAGCAAGTTGAATCCACGACCTGATTGGCGCCGTCCCAAGCTCTTTGATGTAATTTTCTTGAAGGAGTACCTACGTGCACCTCCATGTCTCAGAACCCATCCCAAGTTCTATGCGGTTCCACAACGTAAAAAATGGGAAGCCAATATACACACTTTGGATGAAGATCGAACCATCAATTGGCCAATGATCGAGCCATACTATGGTGTAGAATGGAATATCCAAGGCACAATGATCCAAGCACTTCAGCAGCATGAGCAAATAATGTGCGGCAACATTGATCGCTTCCTTCGCCTAAGTGCTATATTCTGTAAAACATTGGAATTCGTTCTGGAGGTCCCATGTTACCTCAATACCCATTTTTCTCCACTCAATTTTAATCCCAATGAACGGGTCGATGCTCAGATTACAAGCTGACTCTACCAAAGAGTGATCTTCTTAGAAGCACGCCACATATCTCTGTTCGAACAAATGGTGGATACAGGCTACCTGGAAACTGAGCAAATATTGTATGGTGCGAAGGCTTTATAGCAGGATCGACTGGCACGACACAAGTTCCACAGCCACTGGACTAAAGGCATGGCAATCCAGGGACGTGCTCGCAATAAACCATAACCCGAGGATGGGTAATCAAATGGATCTAGGAGTATGTTGTCTCTATGACAACATGGACTTAGGTAGAATAGAATGTGTGTGTAGAGTAGCGGCAATGCTCCGCTTGTACTTGCATAAAGCTAGAAATAATCCCTCTTAGAAATCCAACTTGCATGTTCTACATGCAAGTTCTACATGCGAGTTTTACATGTGAGTTCTACATGCAACTCTTACATGCAAGTTCTATATGCAACTCCTAAATGCAACTCCTACATGCGAGTTCTACATGCAAGTCCTACATGCAACTTCTATATGCAAGTTCTACATGTAGAGAGAGAATGTCTTACAATTCCTATATGCAGAGAGAGAAGCTCTCCAACTTGTACAAATACCTCATAATGGAATGAAACCCACACTCTTTGGGGCATTGTGTTGAGTTCCAATTTGGTATTCCAAGCAATTATCTCAAGTGTCCATGCTATCTTGCACTCCACATCCAAAAGCATGTCCTAACCTTGCAACTCCTCCAACCTTGCAACCCATCCTCTCCTCCTCCTCCTCCCTTCTCCTCCCTTCTCCTCCTCCCTTTTCCTCCTCCCTCCTTCTCCTCCTCCCTCTTCCTCCTCCTCCTCCCTCCTCCTCCTCCTCCTCCTCCCTCCTCCTCTCTTCTCCTCCTCCCTCCTCCTCCTCCTCCTCCTCCTCCTCCTTCTCCCTCCTCCTCCTCCTCCTCCTCCTCCTCTATCTTCTTTCCCCCATGCTCTTACACCTTCATCCTCTCCCACTCCTATGCTCCCTCTAAACCCTTAGTTCCTCAACCCTTAACCTCCATGATCTACAAGGGATCTCGACGAGTTCTCCACCTAATACTCTTCTAAACTCTGGAACCTCCTTCTAAACTCTGGAACCTCTCTCTAAACCTTGGAACCTCCTTCTAACCCTGGAGCCTCTTTTAGACTCTGGAACCTCCTTCTAAACCTTGGACCTCCTTCGAAACCTTGGAACCTCTCCTAAACCCTGGAACCTCCTTCTACTTCTAACCCTTAAACTCCTCCTAAATCCTGCAACCCCCAATGAAGACGAAAGCCTTCATTACCTCAACCATGATGATACACGTTCCTTTTACACATGCATGCACTATGTTTGCTTACCACATTTAAGCCTACATCTCTCACCGAAATATGACTCGAGGTCCTAAGCTACACATATACTACAAATGACAACCCCGATATATCTGTAGGTGACAAAAAGCCTCAGAACCCTGCATACTAAGAATACCCTGCTCTTCCTGCGAAAGCCGTGGGAAAGAGCCAACAAGAGGTTAGTACAAAGGAATAGCCTTCTAATAAATGTCATAAACACAATATAATTTGAGATCGATACTTACAAATTGGGCCTCCCATGATGCAATACCCTCGCAATACCCCCTGCTCCAAAATGCATGTTTTTATATCACTCCATCTGGATCCATCATACCTCCACATGCTGCAAACTGGGGTCCGCTTTCACTTCCTTCATTGGTTTCTTCCACTTGTGCTTATGATCGGTTTGGGGCTGGCCCCTTGGTGGTTGAAATCCCTCTCTCCTAGCAATCTCAACTAGTGCCTGTCTCTTAAGCAAAGATCTCTTATTGGCAAGGATAATGGTAATCTTTGACTTTGCCCATTTGTAAGTGAACTCAACACTGGATGGATTGGGATACCTCCTACGTATAGCATTGATGGACCATGAACCTTTTTTTTTTTTGACTCTTTGATTGGACTAAAGCAATTTCTGTAGTTGTTATGAACTACAAAGCGCATGAAGGCAATGATGTCTTTCCCTGTGAATCTAGCAAGATGCCGCCCATCCCCACCCCCAATGCTGCCACCAAAGCATTGTGCCATGCATCTTATGTTAGAGCTCTCCTTGCTACTATGCCTATTCCCATGTCGTGAGATGAGCTATTGCGATGGGCACTCGTCTTTGGAGAAGGGGCACCCAACTGTATAGGAGTACGCTTGAGGCTCTGCGATATAGAAGGGCCTCCTAACCAGAGCAGAGAAGGGACTCCAGACCGTAGAGAGAAGGAACTCCTGATAATTGAGGAAAAGGATGGCGGCTCTATCGCCTACTAAGCTGTCTCAACTTCATAAGAGTAATCTCAAGTGGTGTGGGGGTGGGGTGGTTTAGAGTTTGTACTCTCGACTCATGAGGGGTATTTTGAGTAATCGTCATGTATGTATATAACTCCTGTGGAGTGGGAGGGTGTCTGAAAATGTTATATAACTACTATAGGGAGGTAGCAAGCTAATGGTGTCCACTTCCGGACCACTTGCGGGGGAATGTGAGACCCCCTCGAGTGAAAATACAAAGGTTTTGCTTCGGTGTGAAATACCTCGATCGAGGTATCGTCTCCAATGGCACATGAGGACAACCGAACCAATCCAATACCTCGATCGAGGTCTTCCATTTTCATCCACCGAACCGAGCCTATACCTCGATCAAGGTATCGTGGCAAGACACCTATACCTCGATCGAGGTATCGTGGTAAGTCTAGATACCTCGATCGAGGTATCGTGGATAGATGACATGGGTTGTGTCAAATGCCACGATCGAGGTATGTGGCATCCGACATGGCAGCTGACATACCTCGATCGAGCTACCGTGGCAAGTCCACATACCTCGATCGTGGTATGCACTGTTAGGGGCAAAAGCAGCAACAGTAAAGAGGAGCTAGGGGGGGAGTCCTTAGATTATTATTAATACGTTGTATCTAGTTTATTAATGAGATATGAAAAGACGGAAGTTCTAGGGGCAGGCGGAGAACTGAATAGGCACGGCAACCGTGAAGGAGTTATGTGTGCCGGTTAGATAAGAGAGAAGAGAGCGATCATTCAGGGAGATAAATTGAGGCTCATTGATGAGGATCGGAGCAAGGATCAGTGCTATGTATCAGAGAGTACGGTGTTGTACTGCTCGGAGAAATGTTATACAGAGATTCTATTGCATCTGCCTTATTGTTTTATCATGAATGATTCTGTCGATCACTGTTCTACTCTATGAATTTTCATACGCAGTTCTGAAGTACGATTACGCATGTAAATCTGTCGCAGTAGTGCGTTTCGAGTTAGTCTTCAGAGTAGAGAGGGCTAACACTTTGGCGACCACAGAAGATTTCCATGTTCGTCGCGGTGGATTCCCCCGGAGAGGTTGGATGCTCCCCATCTGTAACACTCTGCTTCCTCGTTGCGAGGCCTAGCGCATGAATGACGCTGGGAGTGAGCCAGGGGGAACATCGCGCTCTCCGGAACGGCCTCGGGAGCCTGCAACTCCAGTATCGGCACGTACAACCCGCGAGGAACGGCATGACAGATATGTGGCTCAACGTGATCTTCTCTTCGGCTTCTTCACGGATAGTGAGAGTAGTAGCCGCTCTGACACACCTCCGCTGATCCCAGGAGAGGAAGGTCCAGTCGTTTCCGGTGTTCAGGAGGAAGGCGAATCCTCCGGACGCAGTAGCCCGTTCGATTTAACAGGTACTCCTCCGGAAGACGAAGCGTCACCGTTGCGGAATTCCCCACCACCGAGTCCCAGGAGACGGGAGGGTGGTGTGCCTGCAGGAAGCGGAGCCCCAGGTCCGTCACCAGATCCCGGTAGGGGAGGTGGAGGCGGTGGAGGCAGAGGCGAGGATGGAGTTCCGGCGGTAAGCAGCGCGGCTATTCCACCACTGGTATCCAGGATGACGGTGAAGTACCCCAAGTTTTCGGGACGGGATAAGGAGGATGCGGATGCACATATACTGTCATTTGAGATGGCATGGATGGTGAATACGGCTCCACCAGTGCAGGCGACAGATCTTATGAAGATGGCGACTTTCATCCCGACACTGCAGAAGCAGGCGGCAGTATGGATCGCGCAATATGGAGCTACCCATTTTGCCACGTTTGATCTACTGCGGGATGCCTTTTTGCTCCGGTTTCGGGAGGACAAGACCCGTGTTCATGTCCTGGCCAAACTGGGGAAACTGGAACAGAAAAACCAAGAAGTGGAGGCGTATGCGGCCAGGTTTCGGTCGTTGATCCGCCGCCTCGATGCAGCAACTACTCCAGCAGTCCCCATCCAAAATGCTTACTTCATGGAGGGGCTGAATAAAGGATTGAAAAGGTCCCTGGCATCATTGGATCTGGAAGCTCTTTCATTGGAAGAAGTCGTCCAAGCAGCGGTGAGGGCGGAACAAGTCCTGTTTACTTCCAAGGGAAGGAAAGGAAAAGTGAAGTATGAGGAGGCTGAGGGAGACTCCGATACTGATACTGAGGAGGAGTCGGATCAGTCGGATGAGGAGGAGGACAAACGTTCCATGAGGCGGAAGGCTGGAAAAGCGGCAGGGAAGTTATTTCCGGAAGGATCTGCTGCCGGAGCCAAAAGCCGGGATAGTGGAATAGGGTCCTCTTCAAAAGTTCGCAAGGATACTTGGTGTAATCGGTGCCGGAATGCAGGACACTTAGCAGAGGAATGCGGTTTGAATGAGCGGTGGTGTGCGATTTGCCAAACAGCGACGCATACCACAGAGATCTGCCGCTATAACGCACGAATAGCCCCGACACCAGCGGTGGCGGCGGTAGTTGCGGCACCAGCCGCAGCACCAGCCGCGGTACCAGCCGCACCGGCGAAAAGACCTTGGCGGCCGAGAACGGCTGGAACAGGTGCAGATGAACCAGCAGGGGAACGGACGTTCCTATGTTTTTATTGCAATCAACCCGGACATCGAAAGGTAGATTGCGAATTATTCAAGCGCCACAAGGCGGAAAGGGAAGCAACCCGGGGATCCGGAGAAGGCAAGTCCGCACCAGCAGTGAACGCGGTTCTGATTATCGAATGCGATGATGACAGTCCGCAACAGGATAGCAAGGAGCCTAGTCCGCAGTCCGAAGAAGTACCGGAAGTACCGGCGGGTGTCCCTGTTGAAGACAACGTGGGAGGAAGGGCGAGCGGAGATGTGCTCGTGGTCACACGATCCCAGGAAAAGGTGCGGGACTACAAGGCCCCGCAAGAGAAGGGGCGACCCCCGGCGTTGGATTGGCAGGCACAACAAAAGGTGCGGTCGACGGTCGGTGAATGGGTCCAGAAAACCCCAACGGTGTTACCTAGGCCTAGCGCGGAAAAGGCAGTCTCGGTGACGGAGAATGGTGCGACGGTGGCAAGGCGCCTGCAAGGAGACCAGCCAGAAGCGACTTGTCTACCTACCAGTCAGAAGGACAGCCTGATGACCGGCAAGGAGGGTGTTGAACCATATGATTTATGGCAAGATTTGCGGAAACAGCAAATACACATGACAATGGAGCAATTGTTAGCATTGGTACCCAACTTCCGGAATTCTCTCATCAAACAATTGACGGAACCAGTCAGGGCGATGGAGTCGGAGATGGAAGCGGTAACAATGGAAGTGTCGCCTGACGGATCTGCAAAGCCTGAAGCGGAAGAACAGCCTCCTGTTTTTGATGAAGCGGTCCCGGTAATTTCCGTAACGCTGGAGAACAGCCGTGTGGGAGGGGTGTTGCTGGACGGAGGGTCTGGGGTCAACATCCTGTCCGAACAAATGCTGGTGCCGTTGGGTATCACAAAATGGGAATCCGCACCCTTCGCCGTTCGGATGGCGGAACAACGGAGAGTGCAGCCGTTAGGATTGCTCCGTGGATTGAAAATGGAGGTTTGCGGCGTGAAGTTCGACATCGCTGCGGTGATTCTCCGGATGGAGGATATTAGCGGGTCATACCCGTTATTGCTCGGAAGACCGTGGTTGCGGCAGGCCCGTGTGAAACAAGACTGGCAATCCGACCGCATCACCATTCGGAAAGGAAAAAAGAAGCTGAAGCTCTCGGTACATACCAAACAAGGGCTAAGGACGCCATTCCGACCGACGATGGCGGAAGGTATCCATATGATGGACGGAATGGGGGTCGAAGAGGAGGATGACTACTTCAGTAGGAATACGGAGCTGGTAAGCTTGTTCGAGGTAGATGTGGTTGCCGTTTTAAAGCAATATCAGCATCAGCTTCCCTCGGCTACGCAGGAGTCATCCAGTTCCACGAAAGAACCAGTCGAAGGGAGTCTACCGGAAGGCACAGGAGACATGCCGGACGAAGCGGGAGTGGCGGAGGCGGAAAGAGTTTTCGAGCAGGAACTCCGTCGCTCGCGGAGGGTCAAAGAAGACGAGCTGCTGGATCTTAACCTCGGAACGGAGGGGGAGCCAAAGAACGTCCGTGTCAGTGCAAAGCTCGACAAAGGATTTCGGGGAAAATTGGAGACATTGCTGAAATCCTTCAAAGACGTGTTCGCCTGGGACTACACAGATTTGCTCGGCATCGATCCCAAATTCTATCAGCACAGGATCAATCTGCAGAAGGATGCGATACCGGTTCGGCAACAACGGTATAGAATGAATCCGCACTATGCCCAGAGGGTGAAGGAGGAGCTGGACAGGTTGCTAAAGGTCGGGTTTATCTGTCCGGTTGACCGTGCAACGTGGCTTTCGCCAATCGTGATTGTTCCGAAAAAGAATTTGAAGTTGCGGGTCTGTGTTGACTACAGAAAGCTTAACGCGGCGACAATCACTAATCCGTTTCCATTGCCGTTTAATGATACTATGCTGGATACAGTGGCAGGTCACGAGATGTATTCTTTTCTGGATGGCTTCAGTGGGTATAACCAGGTGCAGATGGCACCAGAAGATCGAGAGAAAACAGCCTTCATCACGGAGTGGGGAGCATTTGTTTTCCTGGTGATGGCATTTGGGCTAAAGAATGCTCCGGCAACATTTCAACGCATGGTCCAAGAGATATTTCATGATTATTTACTAATCTTTATGCAGGTATTTCTGGACGATTTCAGTGTTTTTGGGAGTCGCGAGCAGCACCTTGAGCATCTGAAGAAATGCTTAACCCGGTGTAGGGAGGCACGGTTGTGTCTGAACCCTATGAAATGTGCATTCGCCGTGGGCAGCGGTATGCTGCTCGGTTGCATTGTCTCGGCGGAAGGCATTGCGGTGGATCCGGCAAAGGTCGAAGCGATTCGGCAGGCAAAGGTTCCTGGCAACGGTAAGCAGCTCGGGACATTCCTAGGGCAGGTTAAATGGCACAGCCGAATGCTGCGGTATCTGGCGGATGTGGCGACACCACTGTATGACCAACTCAACAAAGTACCGTTAGTCTGGTCTTCTGCTTGTGACTTAGCTTTTCGACGGCTCAAACTGATGTTGGCGACAGCACCGGTGGTTCAGCCGCCAGATTGGGCGAAGATGTTTCATGTCTTCGTGGATGCCTCGGACGTGGCTATTGGTAGTGTCCTCATGCAGGAAGCGACAAGCAAGTGGTTCCGACCGGTGTATTATGCAAGTCGCAGGTTGTCAAAAGCCGAACGGAATTACTCTACTACGGAGCGGGAAGCATTGGGGATGATTTATTCCGTAACCAAGTTTCGTCACTACCTGTTGGGGAATCGGTTCACGTTTCATGTGGATCATTCCGCCTTGTTGTATTTGGTACACAAGCCCGAGCTCACTGGAAAGTTGGCCCGGTGGATGCTGCTTTTACAGGAGTTCGACTTCACGGTGGTCCATCGACCAGGAAGTACACATGCCGTAGCGGATCACCTTTCGCGGTTGGAATCTGGCGAAGACCCGATGGGTGTGGAAGACGATTTTCCGGATGCCCAGCTGTTCGAACTGGAGGCGGTGGTACCGGTAGCTCCAAAGACGTGGTACGACGACATGTTTCACTTTGTCGACACGGGCCAGATGCGCGACGGAATGTCGCGAGACCAGCGGAAACGGCTCGCGCTCAAGAGCAGAGACTTCCGGATCATTGCTGACCAATTGTATAAAAAGGGGCTGGATGGTGTGTTGCGACGGTGTGTGTACCCACATGAGCAGGAGGTCATCCTGGAAGAGGCTCACCAAGGAATCAGCGGTGGACACTTCGCAGGAGAAGTAACCGGACGGAAGGTACTCCAAGGAGGTCTGTGGTGGCCAACATTAATGGGGGATGCGCATAGGTTTGTCAAAAGATGCGATGTGTGCCAGAGGTTGGGCCAGCCATCAGGTCGGGACCGGATGCCGCACAATCTCATACTGGCCCTCGAACCGTTCATGAAGTGGGGGCTGGACTTTGTAGGTCCGTTTTCGCCGCCGGCGCGGAGGACAGGTAACCGGTATATCCTGGTGGCGACGGATTACTGTACCAAATGGGTGGAGGCCAGAGCACTGAAGGATAATTCGGCAAAGGCTGTGGCCAGATTCCTTTATGAAGCCATTATGACACGGTACGGATGTCCGGTTGAGCTCGTCACGGATCAAGGTGGGCATTTTCTTAATGCGGTGTTACGGGAACTGGTTACCCGGCACCTAATCATTCATAAGAAGTCCACAGTGTATTACCCTCAGGCAAACGGACAGGCGGAGTCCTCGAATAAGGTGTTGCTAGTCATTCTGAAAAAGCTGGTCAATGAAAATCGGACAGATTGGGATGAAAAACTTTACTCCGCATTATGGGCGTTCCGGACTTCCTATAAGGTTGCGACGGGGTTCACGCCATTCAAGTTGGTTTACGGAGTTGAAGCAGTGGTCCCCATGGAATTCCTAGTACCGAGTCTGCGGATTGCAGCGGCAGAGAAATTGGGCTAGGACGAGTCCGTAGACCGGAGGATTGAACAGCTGGATCGGCTGGGTGAGGAGCGGTTCTACAGTGCGTATCTTGCACAGGTAGTCCAGGACAGACGGAAGGTCTGGGTGGACCGTCATTCAAAGAAGAAGACCTTCAAACGGAGAGATGCCGTGATATTGTTTAATACTCGGATGGGTCCGCATCCGGGTAAGCTGAAGTTACGGTGGGGAGGTCCGTATTGGGTGGTGGAGCGTTATGGTGACGGCACGTTCCGATTAGGAACACTACAGGGGGAGCTGTTGCAGAAGCCGGTAAATGGATTTCGTCTCCGACCATATACAGGGCCCATGCCACCTTACCCATTTCCGGAGAAACCACCTATGAAGATCATTTCAAATGCATTTGTAGCCATTTCGGTGGAGAAACCGATGATGGGGGCTATTAATACGCACGTGTGGTCTCACTCACTTTATTCCGAGAAACGGTGGGAGCAAAGCTTCGTGTTGCGGGGCGCGGACGCCGCCATGCAATCTACTGAATCTTCGAAGTGGGGCTTTTATCAGAATGATGGGACACTTGATCGTTGCATGCAAACAAGGAGTTCACCAGGGCATCCAAAAGGCACTTTGGAAGCAAAAGGGGGCTTATTTCCAACTCTTTGTTTTCCAGAACTCTTCTCCCTTGCATCCCAGCTTTTCGCCGCTATGGTGGTCTTCCATCTGATCAATCCGTTACCTGTTGGGGATGAGGCTGTGCAGTCTTGGCTGACACGAGCTCGTCTGGTGGAGTTCGCGGGTTTGCCATGGGCTACGACACCAGTTCATCCATTGGCGCAAGATATCTTGGCGCAGCTTGCACGCGGGCGCAAGGTCGTGGTGTATGGCAAGACTTTCACCTTGTGCAAGGAGCTGGTAGCGGCCCGTTTGCACTTGCCGGTGGATGGCCCATGCAAAGTCACGAAGCTTACCAGCAGTGCCATGGAGGCAGCTCTCGGCGCAGGTTGCAAGGGGGAGTATAATATGAAGAAGCTGGATGCTTCGACGAAGATATGCTACAAGTTTATTGCAGAGGCACTCTGGCAGAAGGTGAAAGCAGAGTTACTGGGACAGACCCAGTTTACCTATTTCCAGAGGGCGGAGCAAGGGAAACCGGTTCCCTGGGCGAAGCTGCTGGCGGACAGAATTCTGGAGGTGGCCAAGAAGCTCTTGAAGCCCACGGCAACATCCCGGATGGGGCAGGTCTTATTCTTTTTGTTCGGACCAGATGCGGAACCGGTCATCCCAGGATCGTATGTGGAGGTGGAGGAGTCCACAGACGAGGGTTCGGACAAGGAGTCCAAGGAGGTGGAACCAGCGAGATCAACAACGGAGGGAGTTCTGACGCTGATGCCAAGGAACCAGGTGACTCCGGTAGTACCTGCGGTGGAGGTTCCGGCGGTAGTACCTACGGTGGAGGTTCCGGCGGTAGTACCTGCGGTGGTGGTTCCGGCCGAAGTTCCACAGGGCAGCCAGCGGAGTAGGCCAGCGGTTCCGGCAGAAGTTCCACAGGGTAGCCAGAGGAGTAGGCCAGCGGTCTCAGCAACATCGAGCCGCATGGCCAGTTTATTGAAAAGAAAGTTGGCTCTCGCGCCGGAAGGAGGCATGTTGAAGAAAACCCGCCCGAAAGCGGAGGCCTTGCAAGGGGAAAGCTCAGTCCACACTCGGGAGGACAGTTCGGGGAGACAGGCAGGTCAGGAGGAAGCCCGTGTAGTCCCAAGGGGGAGTGGTGAGCTGCAGCTATCTCCGCCGGTGGAGACCTATGATCTGGTCACGGCACGACGGTTGGCGGAGCGCTTGCTCCAATGTTTTCAGAAGGGGCAGCTGGAGGAGAATGAGGCGAGGTTGCGCCAGGAAAATGCCAGGCTGCTCGAACGCAATCAACAGCTGCAGGAGCAGTTGGTACGACTCCAACAGGTGGATGCACGGCGACAGCAGGATATGGAGGAAGCAAGGACGGCGATTGTCGCCCAAACTCAAGAACACCTGCGGCTGACGGAACAATTGACGGAGAAGGCTACAACTGCGACCGCCAGGGTGCAGTTGTTGGAAGCGGAAGTGATGGCGTACCGGCAACCCTCTAGCTCTACACGCATGCTGGACGAGGCACTTTTGTTGGATTTATCGGAAGCCTTCGTCGCAGAGATGCAGGGTATTTTTCTTGATCATCAACATCAATTGCGAGTAGAGCTGGAGCGGGCTTGCAGGCCTCTCGACCGACGGTTGGCCCGGAGGGATGAGGATGATCCGGCGGGAGGGGGCGCAGGAACAGCCTTTTTACCACCAGTACCGGTGACGGAAACTGCGGCACAACCGGAGGGTGGAAGTTCTACATCGGCCAATACTCTCGGGAAGCAGACAGCGGCGGGACCGGTGGATTCTGCCGAAGGCTATGTCAAACGGATCGCCGAACTGGAAGAAGCCCTCCGACGAGCGAAGGCCAGAGGAAAACGACCCGCGATCGCACTGACGCCTCGACCCCAAGCAGACGCAGCGGCCGCTTTTGTGGCAGCTTTTCCGGCGCCAGCGGACGGGGAATCCTTGGACGCAAGGCACTTTTTGCAGCTGAAAGAACACGTCGCGGTGGTGCAACAACAGTGTGACGATGCAAGATCTCAGCTGTTGGCACTCAAGCTCGCCCGGAAAGAAGAGCACCAGCAACATGAAGTTGAGGTGAAGAGCCTCATGGCCGATTTGCTGCAGCTCCGAGCTACTACGCCAGACCCCTCAACAGGTGCCCAAACCAAGGAATTGGGGCGGGTAATGAAACGACTGGATAGTGTGGCGAAGAAAGCAGATCGCACTATGCAGGTAACCGATCTCGAACTCGCTTTATCTGAAAAGACCCGACTGCATGCAGAGGAGCTACAACAGCTGCGGAGAACGAGTCATGTTGAGAGAGCAGCTATGTTGGTCGACCTGCGGACGGCATGCCGCTATATTCATCGGATGGCGGCAGTAGCTCAGCAGGCGGGGGCGGCGGCACCACCTTTCTATGGACAGCTCCAACTTTTTGTGGATGCCCATGCTCTCAACCCGCAGCAGCTACCTTTACTTCGACCGGCGCAAGCGGCTCCGGCAGTACCAGTACCGGCGCCGGCGGCTCCAGCAGTTCCAGCAGTTCCGGTGGCAGCGGCAGCAGCGGCGGCGGCGGACGATGATGGTGGCGACGTCGAGGATGAACCGTAGCGGAGAACCGGTGGGTTCGGATGCGGATCCAGAATCCGATTCCCCGGGAGTGCCAAGTGTTAGGGGCAAAAGCAGCAACAGTAAAGAGGAGCTAGGGGGGGAGTCCTTAGATCATTAGTCCTTAGATTATTATTAATACGTTGTATCTAGTTTATTAATGAGATATGAAAAGACGGAAGTTCTAGGGGCAGGCAGAGAACTGAATAGGCACGGCAACCGTGAAGGAGTTATGTGTGCCGGTTAGATAAGAGAGAAGAGAGCGATCATTCAGGGAGATAAATTGAGGCTCATTGATGAGGATCGGAGCAAGGATCAGTGCTATGTATCAGAGAGTACGGTGTTGTACTGCTCGGAGAAATGTTATACAGAGATTCTATTGCATCTGCCTTATTGTTTTATCATGAATGATTCTGTCGATCACTGTTCTACTCTATGAATTTTCATACGCAGTTCTGAAGTACGATTACGCATGTAAATCTGTCGCAGTAGTGCGTTTCGAGTTAGTCTTCAGAGTAGAGAGGGCTAACATGCACAGCATTGTGATGCCTTTACTTGTCAAATTTGGGTTGATCATGCTTTCACACATTCGGATCATGCTCCTCTCTGGTTGAGGCTTTCCTTACATGAATTTCTGACAGATCGCCTTGCCAAAGGCTTTTGCTGATTAACAATAGTTATCTGGAGCATGCTGACTTTAAAGCCTTGGTCTCTGATGCTATTCAGCCTCTCTCTCATCAAATACACATTGGTTTGGATTATTCTTGGCAGGATTTTGTTGCTCGAATGCAAGCAGTTATTCGAGATTATGGCAAATCCTATATGCAAGCCACAAGGGAGACTATAGCACATGCCAAATTTACCTGTCAGAGTTTGACTGAGCTTGCTCATCTTCACCCTTTTTCTTTAGAGGAAAGCATGCTCTTATGTCAGGCTCAATTCTCTCTTCAATACAATGATCATAGAAAGCTTGCTAAATGGGAAACTCAATCGAGACAACATGCATTTTTGGATAAAGGCTACTCTTCCAAGCAATTTTTTAAGAGTTTGCACTACAAAAGATAGGCTGCCAATATATGTCGAATCCGGATGCCTAATGGCTCTTGGTCAACATCTCGTTCAAAGCTTGCAAATTTATGTGTGCAGCACTTCTCCACTCATTTTGGGCATGTGGATACTCTTTCTCCTCGGGTCATGTCTGCACGTCAGCTTCTTTTGTAGCATATTCATCCAATTCTATCTGATGCTTAGGCTTTGGAACTTGAACATCCCTTCACTGAAAGGGAATTGTCTGATGCACTGAGATCCTGTGGCAGATGGAAATCTCCAGGATGGGATGGTCTCACTGTTGAATTTTTTATTGCATTCTGGGATCTTCTTATATTCACCTTGCTGCAATGGTAAATACAGCATGGCAAAATCAGTAGATGCCTGTATCATGGAAAAAGGGTCTTCTCAAGTTGATTCCAAAAAAGTAGCTATGTGATTCACTTGGTGATTAGAGGCCACCAATCACAATCATGCCAGTCATTTACAAGATCATTGCCAAAATGGTGGTTGATCGGATTAAAGGTTATTTGCATGATGGGTTGCATCCCTCCCAATATGGCTTTGTTCCACATTGCCATATCATAGATAACATTGCCAATGCTTATATTGGGATTGAATATGCCAAATACACACAGCAGGATGTTCTACTCTTGCAGGTAGATATTGCAAAAGCCTTTGACATAGTTCAATGGGATTTCATCTCGCAAACTATGCGAGCTTTGGGGTTTGGACCAAAAATGCAGCAGGTTATTTACTGGCTTTACAGAGATAGCAATGCGGCTTGCATTCTTTCGGGGGATATCTCTGATGAGTGGATTCGTCGTTGTTCGGTCCTCCAAGGATGCCCTCTCAACGCTTTACTGTATGCCATTGCTACTCATCCTATGCTGCAATATATTGATGATCTTGTGGCTACAGGATCACTTCATGGCTTGGAATTGGATGCTAATCAAAGCATGGTTGCTCAAGCTTATGCTGATGATTCTTTCTTTACCCCGAAGAATACGCCCCATGATCTTGGTGCCTTGATGCCGGCCCTCTCTGTTTATGGTTTGGCAGCTGATCTTCATGTTAATTTTCAAAAGTCTAAGCTGCTCCCTTTGCATTCCAAAGACTAGCATAGTCTATTATGGCCTGGGGATATCATTCCACCCACTCTGTTTGTTCATCATCTTGGTTACCCTTTGGGGTGGGAACTCACTCGCCAACAACAAACTAATTGGGTTTTGGCTAAGCTTCGGAAAAAGCTTGAGTATTGGAAACTGGCAACCTGGCCTTTGCACGTTCATCTTCGAATAGTGCAATCCATCCTTATGGCATATATTCAACTTTACTTGCCATTGATCATGTTCACAAAGGCAGATCTTACATCTTTCATGTCTGTCTTTATGGAAATCTTTTGGCAATCCAAACATGGCAGAAAAAGTCTCAGGCTGCTTTCGATGCATCACATTTATTCTCCCAAGATGCATGGTGGATTGAACATCATGGATATTCATGTGCATATTCTTGCCCATAGGGGGAAAATATTGTTGAATTTCTACAAAGGTGATTAGCCTTGGGCTCTTATGATTAAGACTCTGGTCACTCATATCAGTATTTTTGCATTTGGTCATTGGCAACTTGATCACTGGGATTTCTTTTTTAGCTGCACTGATGGCACTTTGCCTAGTTGCCCTTTTGTCTCCCACTTGCTTCTTGAATGGAAGCATGTTCTTTCTCATTTGGAATGGAACGGATAGCAATCTTTGCTTGGGAATTCTTTGAGAGCTGAAAGCATTCACTAGTCGAAAGTCTTTCAGTCTCCCTTGGCTTTACGGGAACCTCAATGTTCCTACTTTGTCTCGTTTAAAGGCATCACCTCGGTTGCTGATGTTATAGATGATGCTATTACTGTCCTCCCCTTTTCTCTAGCAGCCACTACATATGGATTGGGGGCTCTCATTATCGTCCTTTGTGGCGACAAATTACTTCTATGCTTTTACCTTTTGTTCTGATTCCTCCTTTGGAACTCCAGGTCCAGTTGGAAGATTGGACTTTGACTTCTCTAGGGTCCTCTTCTCATCCTTTAAGGCTATCTCAGATTACTGTACCTGCATTGTATAAAATCCTTTTGCCTCAACCTTGGGTTTCAGAGAGAGGTGATTCTGTTTGGCAAATGCATCACCCAGCCAAGTGGTGGAGGAAAAGATTACAGCATTTTTGGGCCTATAAAGTACCACTTCGGCAACAGGTTTTCTTTTAGCGAGTACTTTTGGGAGTGTTTCCATCTGGACAGCTATTAGCTCATCGACACATTGATCCTGCACTTTGCCACAGTTGTCTTGCTTCTTCGTAGACTATGCCTCACTTGTTTTGGCATTGTCCGTGCTCTCATGAAGTTTTTGATCTGCTTCGATAGCGCTTGCGAGCGAGATTCCCATCTGTTCATTTGGGAGGTTCTTTTGGCTATTTGAGTTTCATCCATCCAGACCGGAGTTTCATCTTTTCTTCGTTTGGGTTTGCTACTGGGCACTATGGACTTTATGAACATATAGGAATTGTAAAGTCTTTGGTGATCCTACTTTCTCTCTATTTGGCTTTTTTAGGTGTTCTCTGCAGTAATCTTTCTTTGATTGCTTGCAGACCCGCTGCATAGATCATGAGGTCTTTTTGGCATATACTAAAATTTTCATTTGATGTAATTGTAGCACCTTATTTTGAGCTTGCTACTCATATAATATAATCAATCAAAGATTTCACAAAAAAAAAGTATGTGTGTGTGTGTGTGTGCCTCCTCGAAAATCCTGCTCAAATCCATGCATTCAGTCGACAACACAATGGCTCGTAAGTGATCGCCTAAATCTATGCTTGAGAAGAAGCTCTTCTTCTCCTTTATGAAGTTGTCTCTTGTTCCCTCATTGTGCCTTTTGTGAATGCCATTTCCTCTTCCCTTCTTCTTCTCTCCTTTCCCTTCTCCATTTCCCACTCCCCTCTTCTTCTCCATATGGATTCACGATAGCAACAAGTCGTGAGTCCCTAGAGTGACACTATTGGATGGTATTTGCATGCATTGCTCTCAACCCAAAGTAGTTTCGAGGAGTAATCCATCAAATCTTGGCCAAAATAGAGGTCAACCCTAGCCACAAGCGCATGCCTGATTTAGTAAGCCAACGAACATGTTGCAATAGTAACCCAACAAACATGTTGCATTAATAACCCAGCAAACCCATTGCATTAATGATGCATTGCATGCTACATTAACCTTAACCCAATGCATGCTAGGTTAGCAAAGTCAAGCTGGGTTACAAAATTCACTGCATTAATAACCTAATGCATGCTGCATTAATAACACAGTGTACACTGCATTAGCTTTGACCACGCTGCATTGCTCTTGAAAATTGAAGATTGGCCTGCTGCAAATTTAGAAAAAATGATGAAATTGGCATGTAGATTGCATTGAAATAAACCCCATTTTTCAAAAAAATCACCCCTTGACTCTGCATCGAAGCAAATTCAACTTAGAATTGGGGCCTCAATTGTGTTGACTAACACATGAATTTGATATCAGGATGAGTCCTAGGATCCAACCATGAGACTAAGGATTGTGCCTCATGTGGGGTTAAAGGTCACTGTGCCTTAACCCCAGTTATGTACAATACTCAAACACATATATAAATGAATGAAAAAGAAGATTAGGGTGGTTCTGCACCCACCAAACTTGTGTGGCTCTCTGTCTCTCTCTCTCCTTCTTCCGTTCTTGCTTCCGTTGAGAGCACTCTCAACTGGTATCAGAGCCCGAGTGATCTAGCTGAGCGTGCGTGAATGCTTGAAGCTCAGCAGCTCTGTGGGAGGAAGGAGAAGCTCTAAGGGAAGCTTTGTGGGTGACTTTACTTGCATCCGAGTGTGCAAAGACCTTGGAGAAACCTTTGGAAAAGTCACTTTGGCTTTGCGAAGTGGTTTTGAGAGCCTGTTAAGAGCTTTCAAAGAAAAAGTCGTTTTCTGAGCTTTTTCCTGTTCCGTTCGATGACAGAGACTCCATATTGACTTGTAGAGGCAACTATTGCTTGCTTTTGGTATCCACATTACTTCAAGAGCCTGGAAACACCTTCATTCCTGAATCTGGGATCATTTCATTGGATTTCTGAGTCACTGTGTCAATTCCTGCGTTTTTTGCCCGGGTGTTGGAACTCAAGTTTGGAGCAACCATTTGCAGATCTGTCAGTTTCGGTGGACTCAGGAGGTCCTAAAACTTCTATGTTGCTCATCATTCGCACTCTGGTGGAGTTTACAGATAACTCTGTTTCAAAAAACGTTTTTCAGTCCGTGTGTTGGACCCAGTGATTGAGACCACGGTTTCCAAAACCGTCTGTCCCATTGCGTTCCGGACGCCCAAAAACCCCTACCTATCAGTTCTTGCATGATTCGGTGGAGGATTTTCAGAGTTATAAATCTCTGTGTATTCGATTTCGTCTCTCTGTTATGCATTTTTCATACTAAGGTTTTGAAACCTTAGATTTATGCCACATGGCAGTGGATAAGTGTTGACTCCCATTTCTCACTCATCGGTTGGGATTTTGGAGTTCTGGCAGAAGAGAGATATTTGCAGATTTTCTTGCTGAGTCCGATTATGCAATGGCGCCCATGTTTTGAAGCATCTCAAGTTCTATTTTCAGTAGCGCTCATTACCGTGGGACTATGATTTCTTGAGCATACCTTATGCAGATCACTCTAGTTGCAGTTTGAGCAGTGTGCGCTCATTCGTGGTATGCATTGGGTTGCAATGGATGATTTATAGGCCATTTGGATGCATTGCGGTCCTTGTTGGATGCGCTGATAGGCCCAAATTGCCTTGTGGGATGCTATTTTTTTATGGACGCTTTGCACATGGATGCTATTTTATGCTGAGGGACAGCTTTGACACATTGTTGGTGATGCACTGATAGTGCTATGCTCTCTTGGATGAGATATAATTGATGCATATGCCAGTGGACGGTGTTTATGCTTGAGTCATTTGGCACTTATTGGCATTTTCTTTTGGGCCAGATTTGCTCATATGGATGCATAATATATGCACATGAGTCAGATGCATCTTTTGATGCTTTGATGGGAAAAAGAAATACCTGTCTGATGTATTTCATGTCCCGAATATCACCAAGAACCTGGTTTCTATTGGTCAAATGGTTGAGCAGGGCTTGCAGGTCAAATTTAATCCTCATGGATGCTTTGTTGAGGATATGAAAAATAACGGTCGCTTGATAGCAAAAGGAAAGAAGAAGGGCAGGATGTTTACATTGGATGCGGACATACCTGAATTGAGTGCAGCAATGTTTGCACATGGGACCGATGTTGTTGCAGATATTGATATCTGGCATAAATGCATTGGTCATGTTAATGTACAGTGACTTAAATCAATGCAGGCCCAAAATATTGTTGCAGGATTGCCAAAATTCAAGGTTGTAGAAATGCATAAGTTATGTGAAGCCTGTCAATTTGGAAAACAGGCAAGCAAACCATTTCCTAGGCATGTTCAAGAGAGTAAGAAGCCATTGGAATTAATCCACTCTGATGTGTGGACTACTAAAGCTGCATCTATTGGAGGCTGTTATTATTTTGTCACTTTTATTGATGACTACAACAGAAAAGTTTGGGTGCATTTTATGAAAAAGAAAAGTGAAGTGTTTGGGCATTTCAAAGCTTTTAAAGCTATGGTTGAAAAAGAAACAGGACTGCAAATAAAATGCCTAAGGTCAGATGGAAGGGGAGAGTACCTCTCAAATGAGTTCGCAAGGTTCCTGCAGGAGCATGGCATAAAGCAACAATATTCATGCAATCATACCCCACAGCAAAATGGACTTGCAAAAAGGAAAAACAGGCATATTGGAGAGGTATCTCGGGCCATGCTAAATGAAAAAGACCTACCAGATTATTATTGGGCTGAAGCAGTTGCTACAGCAGTTTACATAATGAACAGGACTCCCACTACAGCAATACATGGCATGACGCCAGAGGAGATGTATACTGGTAGGAAACCAGATATTTCTCATTTGAAAATTTTTGGTTGCATTGCCTATGTTCATGTGCCAGATGAGTTGAGGTCCAAGTTGGATCCAAAATCTGAGAAGTGCGTCTTTATTGGTTATTCTCTGCAGCAAAAAGGGTACAGATGCTATAACCCTTCTATTCGTAAGTTTACAGTGAGCAAAGATGTTGTTTTTGATGAGATGAGCAGCTAGTATAAACCAATAAATGTGATGATTGATGTAGATGCACAAAATGGTAATGCTGCACAGAATTCACAGCAGCAATCACAAAATATCAGTGGACCTGTAGTGTCCTCTAGTAGTGGTTCACATACTTTGCCATGGACAGGCAGATTGAGATCAGAGAATCTCCTCAAAGCAATGCAGATAGTGGTACGCAGGTATCACGAAAAGGAAAAGAGAAGGTAGATCAGCCCATGTTTGATGTGAATGCAGGTCACTCTTATGTGGATTGTGAATCCAGTGGCTCAGAACAGAGCATTGATGATGAGTTGGGTATTCCTTCTGTCATTACACCTGGAGTAAGGAAGACCAGGGATGTTTTGAGAGCACCTGGAAGTGAGCCTATTTTGCGCAGGTCTACCAGAGCTAAATATCCTATGGATAGGCTGAAATATGATGGATTTACAGCCATTCACTATGCCTATATGGTCAAAGTGATACAGGAACCAGAACTCACTTCCTGTGAGCAAGCCATGGGAAAAGAAAAATGGGAGAAAGCCATGGATGAAGAAATGGATGCCTTGGAAGCAAATGCTACATGGGAATTGGTGCCTTTGCCTAAAGACAAGAATGCAATTGGCTGTAAGTGGGTTTATAATGTGAAGCACAATGCAGATGGTTCTGTGAACAGATATAAGGCAAGATTAGTTGTCAAGGGGTACGCACAGACATATGGCATTGATTATGAAGAAACATTCAGTCCGGTTGCAAGGATGGCAACCATAAGAGCAGTCATTGCTATGGCTGCATCAAAGGGATGGTCTTTACATCAGATGGATGTAAAGAATGCCTTCTTGCATGGTGATTTGCAAGAAGAGGTCTTTATGGAGCAGCCACGAGGTTATGTTCATGCTGTTCATCCTGAGTTTGTTTGCAGGTTGAAGAAAGCCTTGTATGGCTTGAAGCAAGCACCTAGAGCATGGTCTGACAAGATAGGATAGTATCTTATCACTATTGGCTTTCAAATTTCCAAGGCAGATTTCTCACTTTATATGAGAAAAACAGAGAAAGGTATTATGCTGCTTGTCATTTATGTTGATGATTTGATCATCACAGGTGATAGTGATGAAGATATCCTTCATGTGAAAATGCTATTGAAGCAGAAGTTTGAGATGAAGGATTTGGGAGAGCTGCGTTATTTCTTGGGCATTGAGGTGATTAGATCACCAAGTGGGATACAGCTCTTACAGAGGCAGTATGGATTGGACATGCTATCCAAATATGGGATGACAGGCTATAAGCCTATTTCAGTTCCTTTGGAGCAGAATGTGAAGCTGAGCACAGATATAGGTGTGCTTCTGGAAGACCCTAATATGTACAAACGCATAGTAGGAAGTTTGATTTATATGACTATTACCAGGCCAGATTTGAGCTATGCTGTTGGATTTATAAGTCAGTTTATGCAGGCTCCAAGGAAACCGCATTTGGACGCGGCTAGACACATACTCAGGTATGTGAAGTCCACATTGCAGTATGGACTATTTTATGAGGCTAGGGTTCAGATACAATTGCGTGGATACACTGATGCTGATTGGGCTGGTAGTATTTCTGATAGACGATCTACCAATGGGTATATGTTCTCTTTTGGGAGTGCTGCAGTCACTTGGAGCAGCAAGAAACAGCCTACAATTGCCTTATCGAGCACAGAGGCTGAGTATAGGGGTGCAGCAATGGCTGCATGTGAGGGAGCTTGGTTGCATAAGGTACTATATGATATGCATCAGTCTACAGATGGGCCAGTTGTCATTTATTGTGACAACATGAGCAGTATACACTTAGCATTATACACTTAGCAAATAACCCAGTCTATCGTGCTAGAACAAAGCACATTGAGGTGCATTATCACTATGTGCGAGAGAAGGTTTTACTAGGCCTTATTGATCTAGTTTATGTCAGCACAGAGGATCAGGTAGCTGACATGGTGTGGGATCTATAGTACTAGGAACCATCCCATCAATGAGTGCCCTCGCCTTTGAGCAATGCCTGCACTCTACTACACGTATTGTGCACAATGAGGGAACCATGATACATCCCAGTGTCATGATCCCAAGGTCATTTCCTATCCAATGTACCAGCAAAGGCCACCTCTTATGTTACCTACATCGCCAAATCCATCTAGCCATGGACAATTAGCAATACAAGGAGCGATTCGTGTCATCCTAGGGCAATTTAGGGCTCAAAATCTCCCATTATCCCCACATACACAGGGAACTCAACCACCTCCACCATGAATCACTCCTATGAGCGAAGTCTTAGTGGAGGTGAGTGCTCAAAAAGGCCTCATAAGGAATGGATTAAGAAATGGATTAGTCCTAATGAAAGGGCCAAGGTAGGTCCCAAAAAGTCCTAACCCCCCCTCACCTAGGTGGGTTAAGCCCACAAGTAACCCCATCTCTTACACAACTCTTACTCCTAGGTGGGAACCAAAAAATTCAAAATTCAAAAATTCAAATTTTGAATTCCCTCCCTGCTTCTCTCTCCTCCCTCCCTCCCTCCCCCTCCTCCCTCCCCCTCCCTCACTCCCCCTCCTCACTCCCTCCTCCTCCCCCTCCCTCCCTCCCTCCTCCCCCTCCCCTCTCCTCCCCTCCCCCTCCTCACTCCCTCCTCCCCCTTCCTCCTCCTCCCCCCCCTTCCCTCCCTCCTCCATGCCTACTCCTTCTGCCCTCCCCCTCCCTCCCTCCTCCATGCCTACTCCTCCTGCCCTCCCCCTCCCTCCTCCTCCACTGCTACTCCTCCTCCCCCCTCCCTCCTGCTCCTCCCTCCTCCCTCCCTCCTCCTCCATGCCTACTCCTCCTAACCCTCCACACCTCTTGGTCTGCCCCCCTTTCCTCCTCTTCAACTACTGGTCCTCCCTCCCCCATCCCTCCTCCTCGCCCTCCATCTTCCTACGTGCTGTTCCTTCAAGCCTACATCTCCACACCTTCTCCTTCTCTACACTCCTTTAGTCATGGCACCATTCGAGGATGTCTCCAACAAGTACTAAGTTCACTTAGAGTTGGAGGCTGAATATGCAAGCACACGTAGTCTAGGATTGAGGGGAGCTTCCAAAATCCACAGTCTTCGTTCGCAAGGAAAGAAGCATCTCGACCTTTAGGTAGAAGGATACTTGTATCCTTTAGATCCTGCTTACCAAAAGAGCCCTCCTTTCCATGCAATGCATGAGCTAGTTTGGTTTGTTAGAAATGGACATGCGGGGTTGCTTGGTTATTGCAATCGATTAAACAATGCTCAGTCAATGGCTATGCAAGCAAGCGAGATGCGTAGAGCCCAAGCAGAGATGCTAGCACATTTAGGAAATAGCACCATTATTGCAATGCATAACTCTATGCAGGATCTTCAAAGGGAAAACCAGGATTTTCATGATAAAGCCAAAGCATTGGACTTGGAGCGAAATGCATTGGACTTGGAGCGACATAAGTTAGAAGAGTCACTCTGTAAACTAGCTGAGTCCAAAAAAGGCTTGGAAAGATCCATATACAATCAAGTAAGAAGGAACAAGAGGAGGCAGAAGAACGAGTGCAAAAGATGAAAGAAACACCTTTGGGACTGAAGGAGAGGAAAAGAAGGTACTTACATAACATGGATGCATTGGCACCCACTGGTGCTAGAAAGAGGAGAGTATTTTCAAGTCTACTATTTTGGGAAAGTATAAGAAGTCTACAGTGCCCCTACCCACACCTTGGTCTGTGAGACGTGCACGGCGAGAAACAAACCAATGTGCAAGAGAAATGCTTGGAGGGTACCATTGTGTAAGGGGCACAATGACTTGGAAGAGTAAAAATAAATCTGGCTTGCAAACCTTTGAGATGAATGCTTTCAACAATGTCTACTTAGACGTTGAGAAACTGCAACAAGCAATGGTCAGATTCTATGGCATGAGAGAAGATGGTAAGAGGAAATCCATTATAGCACTGCACTTTATTTCCTATATCATGTTTATGCTAATGATTTTTCTCTTTTGTTGTATAGATTGCAATGGAAAGCTCATATTTGTCATCAAAATGGATGAAGCTCAATTGGTGATAGAACACAAGTTAGAGAGAGTCAGCATCTGTATTATGAATAAAGCCTTAGCCTTTGTTCAAGGGGATGAAGAAGTAGAGAAAGATTTCTCAGTGCAATTAGAGAAAGATATATGGTGGCTTGTAGCATTTGGCTTTGAAAGAGTGCCATGAGACATTGAAGTGGGTTCTAGATAGAACAAGAATGCCATCGACCATATGAAGACAAGAGGAAGGGCAAACATTGACAATCGGTGGCCATGGAACCTTTCAAGTTGAATGGCATCTTGTTTGTGATTTGAAAACCCTCAAGTGCTCGCATGGTTGTGATACAAGGGCAAATGCAATGAACACATGCCTTTATTGCATGTGTTTGCAACGTAAGCAAAAGGCTAGCTAGCTTACAATGGGAGAATGGCATTCTATCTTGTAGCCAAACGCAAGCTCCGAATCACGACAAGAAGGATCCAAAGTGGGATCCCATCTTGCCCATCCCACTTGAGAGAGTACACATATGTACTTTACACGTGGAACTGCACGTACTTGATAAGTTATTGTATTTGCATCTTGTTTATGCTTGGAATTTAATTCCGCAAGAAGTATCCGCACGGTGCATGGCAGAAGCTGAGAAGTTGTTGTCAGAGATGGGATTTCATGGAGGACATGTCAAACTTAAGGAGGATAAGAAAATGTCTGGGGCAACACAGAATCTTCCTGCAAAAGTGTCCATGGGTAGAGGGAAGGCAAGGAGATTCCTATCGAACCACAATCTCGACAAAGACAAACATACATTGTCTCAAAGTAGTTTGGGTTGGGAATACTGGAAAGCATTGTGTGAATGCATGACCAATAAGGCTTCTCATCCTCAAGTAGCAACTTTGAGAGCTAAAGTATGGACAAAGGTAGATGCATTGATAAAATTCGCCAAGTCCAAATCAATGAGATGTATTATGAAAGGTTTAGGATGGCTGTGAAAGAGTTTATGCAATCAATGGCGAAATCATGGGGGGAGTCGCACATTACACATTACATGGTAATCTTGGCACCATCGTAATATTCAGCACTTTCTTTATAAACAGTTTTAATTGTTGATTTGATTCTCATCATGTTTGCAACATATTCTCTATGCAAACGGACCATGGTTTGTACAAAATTGGGGTCCTTTGTCAATTTGGAATACACAAGGCATGGAGAAGTCGCACTATAGAGCCAAGGCAGTCTACTTCAAGAACTCAAGGCATGGTGGTGGTGTCACTCGCAGCAATGCATTGCATGAGATGTTCGACTGGTTTTTTAGGTGTTTACTAGGAAGGACTTTGAAGTCTGAAAAGGCAAAGGCATAAGAACTTGCAAAAGCAGTTCAAATTGTATCAAAGAATAGAAGGCATAGTGCTTGGAAAGCATCCATAGGGAGTTAAGGAGTTGCATGTTGGTTGCAAGCTAGAGTGAGAGAAGGGAGCAGATGGGTCCAACCACCAACACAAGCTATGGTGTAATTGTATACAAATATGAAATAAATATATTGCTTATTTTGACCACAATTTGTGTACTCACTCTTTAATATCTTGCTTATTTTGACCACAATTTTTGTACTCACATGACCTTGGGGAAAGTGGGGACATGATGAAGGAGGGGGGAGAGAAGGGAGGGGCGTGGGGCAGGGCAAGGGGAGGGATGGAGTGGTAGCAAGGGTGGGGGGAGGGGGGATGGGGGGTATGGGGGAGGGCGACGGGTGTGGGCAGGGCAAGTAGGGGGAGGGCAAGGGGGGGGAGGGCGACGAGGGGGGGGTTGGGAGGGGTTAGGGCAGGGGCAGGGGGCACGATGAAACCCTAAATGTGAAAGGGATGTCAAAACATGATGGGCCCTTATAAAAAGTTTTTAAAAACCATAACTCTCATTATTCAATGGCAAGAGTGAAGAACATTGCTAGACCCACCGGATGCCGCCTCCACCCTTCCTCCTCTAGCTCCACCACCTCCATGGCATCCGCGCACACGAACCTATCTGAGTCCGGTGGTGCCTCCCCCGACCCTCGTGAGCCCTCCCCCAACTCCCCCGACCCTCGTGAGGGATGGAGTGGTAGCAAGGGTGGGGGGAGGGGGGATGGGGGGTATGGGGGAGGGCGACGGGTGTGGGCAGGGCAAGTAGGGGGAGGGCAAGGGGGGGGAGGGCGACGAGGGGGGGGTTGGGAGGGGTTAGGGCGGGGGCAGGGGGCACGATGAAACCCTAAATGTAAAAGGGATGTCAAAACATGATGGGCCCTTATAAAAAGTTTTTAAAAACCATAACTCTCATTATTCAATGGCAAGAGTGAAGAACATTGCTAGACCCACCGGATGCCGCCTCCACCCTTCCTCCTCTAGCTCCACCACCTCCATGGCATCCGCGCACACGAACCTATCTGAGTCCGGTGGTGCCTCCCCCGACCCTCGTGAGCCCTCCCCCAACTCCCCCAAGTCCCGTGAGCCCACACTCCCAAGTCTCTTGAGCCTTCTTCTCCTCCCAAGTCCTCTGA
Organism: Dipteris shenzhenensis; assembly: GCF_047967505.1. Taxonomy (NCBI): domain Eukaryota; kingdom Viridiplantae; phylum Streptophyta; class Polypodiopsida; order Gleicheniales; family Dipteridaceae; genus Dipteris; species Dipteris shenzhenensis. Next base: position 14,679,761 of record NC_141627.1, on the reverse strand, counting down.
CCCCACTCCCTAGCCCCAAGAGCATGAGCCTTCCCCTCAGCCTTCTCCCTAGCCTTCCCCTCAGCCTTAGCCTCAGCATGACCCTCAACCTTCCCCTCAGCCTTCCCCTCAGCCTTAGCCTCAACCTTCCCCTCAGCCTTTCCCTCAACCTTCCCCTCAACCTTCCCCTCGGCCTTTCCCTCCCCATGAGATCCCTCTCCCGATTGAATAAAATGTGTTCGATAACCTCCCAGATATAGAGAGGCTTCCTGAGGGTCAACAGACTGCCAGGAAGAGCACCATCTTCCCTCTACCGGAGATACAGCCCATGGTAGAGATGACCCCTATGCCCATGAGGAGGATAAAGCAGACTCTGAGGAAGCCCCATCCCAAAGAAGGCCAAAGCTCCAAACGTCAGCGAGAGGAGGACTCAGAGGAGGACCAACGTAGACAGGAGTAGCAAAAGAAGTTCAAGGCAGACAGGAGGCCGTGGAAAGGTGTTCGAGTACCTGTAAGGCCCCCACCAAGAGTCAAGAAGCCGTATCGAGCAAAACCAAGAGCGCGGGCCCTAAGGGAGATCAGGCAAATGCAGAAGACCACCGATAACTTGATCCCGCATGCTCCCTTCCAACATGTGGTATGGGAGATCGCACAGGGATACAAGGATGACGTGCGCTTCAGCATAGGAGCTATGGGGGCACTCCGGGAGGCTGCAGAGCAAGTGACCACCGCTCTGTTTGAGGACGCCAACTTGTGTGCCATCCATGCAAAGCGCGTCACAGTCATGGACAAGGACATGGCTCGTGCATGGCTCTCGCTAAGGGCTACGGAGAGTGACCCAAGTTTGAAGCCCTAGATTCTCTTGCAGCCCACTCTTAGGACTTAGACCACCCCCTACCCTTGAAGGTGCTATCTTGTATCTAAGGCCCAAGGGCTGATTTTTTTAAATAAAACGTATTGACATTCTCTACACTATCGCATTGTTGTATATTTTCCATTTCAATGCTTGTAGTAAATGATCATTTTAAGTTAAGTTTTGAATTCTGCCAAATCCTGAAGGAATTTCACCATCACGTAGAAGGGAAAAGTGTCCACCATGTCGCCAGGATCCCAAAAAGCCCAAAACCTGCCGCGGCGCAAATTTGGGCATTTTGGAAGTCCAAATTCATGCCGTGGGGGGTTTTGGGCTTCTAGTATGCCCAAATTCGCACCATGGTGGGTTTTGGGCTTTCTGGGGTCCTGGCGACGTGCCAAACACTTTTCCCTTCTACGCGACGGTGAAATTCCTTCAGGATTTGACAGAAATGAACTCTTGATACCTAGAATTGGTGAAAATTATACTAAATTAGCTAGAAATTTATTAAATTAACACAATTAAAATGATGGAGAAAATATATCATCCTCATATCATCAACGACTTAAACAAAATACAATGGAATTCATGACAAGCAATGATAACTTAAAACAAATAATAAAGACATGTAGTCATGTATCCATTGAAATATCCATTTAAATATATGCTTATATATACAAAAGGCCTCACAAGCTATCTTTCTTCTTGGCTAGTTCAAGTATATCGAGAATAGGGGTCTTTGAATCCCCTAGTGGATTCCTAGATATAAATCTAGCCGCAATAGCACTAACATCGTCCTCTCCTGCTGCCAAAGACATTGCCGTTGCCATCAATGCCCTGCCATGAATGTTCGATCCAAAGGCATTGATAGCAGCTAGGCGATGTACCAAAATTACTTTGTCGGCATTCCAAGTAATGTTGGAGTATCCGATATTGCGCGACAATGCCTTGCACTTCAGCAGCTCCGAAGGACCTCAAGGAGAAAATTTGCCATGAAAGACCACAATATGCTCTGCGACTTTGCCAAGGTAATGGGCCAAAGAATGATCTCACCCAAATGTGCTGCGAACATTACCCCATCGAGATGAGAATTCATCAAGCTCGAACACATCTTGCAACAATTCAACAAACATTAGAAGACTGACAAAACAAATTATACTAAAAGAACATCAAAATAAAAAATATTGTTCGAACTTACCACTACAGCATCGTCGGCTTCTATCCCTTCCTCATTTGCAATGTTGATGGAACCAGGTGCTGTGTGATGTTCCATTTGGGAGGTGGACGCTTTCTCCTGACCTGTGTTGGAGGTGGAAGCTTCTGCATGAGAGGGTTGTGCATCGTATACGGACATGTCTGCATCCCTCATTGAAACCAGCGTCATCAAGAGAAAGTATTCCATTGTCTGGTCTTCAATACCTAAAACCCCGGGATCTTTAACACTTGTGTCAACATCGAACCTCGATAGGACTCCGAGTGGCTCATCCTCTCATAGTCAAATATGTCATGGAGGAATACGTACTCTTCTCCATCGATGATGAGGGGGGACAAGGGCCATAATTCTGAGTCTGGGTCAACGGTCTCTGATGCAGATTCTTGCTCTACTGGGGGCTCTTGAAGGAGGCGCAATGCTTGAGCTGCTTCCATCTCCTCTATTGGATCATCAAGACTCTCTTCCATGTAGATGTCTGAGTCTAGTCTAGGGATGCCAGATCAGCAGTTCTAATAGAGGGGGTGCTAGACGATGAGGCTTCTTCCTCTAAATTTCCTTCTTGGAGAAGGAAGATAAATGTCATCTCCCATGAAAGGAATTTGGTGCCTGTATTTCCTGTGATCCCTGCATCTAGGATGTCTTGAACTTCGACTGTCCTAAACCCTTTGTCTGTAAGGTTGTCACAAAAGCAAGCCAAGCACTTTACAAACTTGGGTTCCTCTACGAACAGATACTTTATGTAATCTATGGGAACCCATCTCTTTGAAGTGTGGTCAAGTGTACAGGCAAAATTTGAGAAATTATCTTGCATGTAAAGGATGAGATCGGAGAAGTCATCCTTGGCTCACATATATGTGCTTAGGACATCTAAAGTCCTATCAAACACTAAAAATAGCTCTTCCTCACGATCTACAAATGCAGTTCGTGAGATGGTCATGGAATACAGTTCTAGCTGAATCCATGGCAAATAGCAGTTGATGGAGGGAGTAACTTCTGAGGACGGGAGTTTCTATGGCTCTCTAAATGTGAAAGTGAGAATGTGATGTAAAAAGGCCTCTTATCCCTTAATATATATCAAAACCCTAAAAATTAAAATTAATCATAAAATCCCCAAATTTTTTGAAAAACATTTACCACCATGAACTGAAAGGAGAAAACATTAAAAGAAATAACATTTTAATTTAATTGCCCATCATCTTTTGAAGCAATAACTAGGATTTGACAGACAAAAAATTAAATACTGCACTAGTCGTTGTAGTAGGAATGAAATTGGCACTATGCATGCACTTCTCCACACGACGGCTGATCTTACCACCATTTAAGGTAAAGTAGAAGGACTCTGACATGCCGTCCTCCATGACCAATAGGTGTTCTCGCACATCCCTTAGAGTCCATTGCGATGTGACATTCACATTCTTGACATCTCCCTCTTCAACATCAATAGACAAACTTACCCCCGTATTGTCTTCGTCATTAGAGTCTAGGGGAAGCCACCAGCCATTTGTTTTCTTCCAGCGCCTATACTGAAAAGATAAATATAACATTTAGCATGACAAATGGTATCTAATAACCACATTGTCTTTACATGCGTGACATTGAAACACATCACCCTTTTGGTCACCTGACCTGGTTCCCCAATTCATCCCAAGTAAATCTTCAAGAGCATTTTCATTTACATGCTTGCGGGACCACATAGTTTTTGTTCTATGCATATGTATATTCTGAAATAAAGAAGCAAAAATGTGCAGAGGCATAAACCAAGATAACCTTGCCCATTTGGATCCAGATGTAAACTTCATGGCCATGCCCACATCCTTTGCAATCTTGTCCTTATACGATTGCAATGTCCTCGAGTCCATATTGCTGCAATCCATGTCTTGAAGTTGTGGTGGTGCAATGGTTTGCAAACGGCCATAGCTTGATGATGTCATTGGAGTGATGTATGTTGGATTATACCAATACACATTCTTCATTCGCAAGGAGGCCAACTTCTCCCCGGCATGCATTTGCTTACCTAAATCCTCATGAATCGCAGTGAACTTGCTTATGAATGATTCAACTGGTTCCCACTCCTCGAGGTCCAAAGGGAAAACATCTGCCACCATGAATAAGAGCTCTTAGAAACCAAACACAAAATTTCCAAATGGACTCATTACACTTACAGGTGAAAAAGATACATAGATAGAAAGGCTCACAGTGTGACGGTATCCTAGATTGATTGAATGATGGAGGAAGCCACATATCTTTTCCCATGTAAACATGTTGCACTGTTGCAAGCCATCCTTTCTTCCCAAACTTGAACTTAAAGATGCGCCCCTTCCACTCATGCAAGATGTCACCTCTCTTGCTCTTGGGAAGCTTATGTGGACCTTTGGCCGATCCTTTCATCACTATCCACTCATTTAAGCTATAGGTGCAAGGGATCCACTCATCCAATGCATTTCTGGTGTTGTGGAAGACACAAGAGGTCACAGCATTGCGTGGTCTTGTAGCCTTTCTCCTCACCATGCTTGTAGAGGTTGCAACAACAAGAATGGGACTCAGGCAATGCAACTCCAACAAAGGCACAACAGAGGGAGAAGGAGAGGGACAGAGCAGCAGCAACAGAGGCACAAGAGAGGGAGAAGGAGAGGGACAGAGCAGCAACAACAGAGGCACAGGAGAGGGAGAAGGAGAGGGACAGAACAACATCAACAAAGGCACAGGAGAGGCAGAAGAAGAGGGACAGAGTAGCTCCAACAGAGGTACAAGAGAGGCAGAGGGGAGAGAGAGAGAGAGAGAGAGAGAGAGAGACAGAGAGAGGAGCTACAGCAAGCAGGCTAGAGCAGGAGGGAGCAGAGAAAGAGGGGGGAGAGGGAAAATACATGGGATTTGGTTCAAATCTGAGTGTTTTGGCAGGCTGGACCAGAACAGTGGGGGGCAAAGGTCCTAAAAAGAGGGAGGGGAGAAGAAAAATTCACCACAAGGGCCCTACCATCCCATTGAAGGTAGTTTTGGGCTCATGTGGGAGAGGTGCACCTGGTAGGAGGGTCAAACATGGGTTAAGAGGGGGGGTAATGGTTTGGGTGGTCCCTAGTGTAAGGGGAGCAACCAATAGGGGCTCTTTGCAGGCTTGCCCACCCTCCACCTCAACATACCATTGCCCCACACCTTCTAGCACTCTCATTAGTACACCTCAAATCACTCTCTAATCCCTTGAAATTAGGAAACACTAATTGGAGGCCCTTTTGAGACCCCAATTCTTCCCTAATGTTAGGCAGGGCAACCAATTTATTCGCATCTACCAAACGGCTTTTGTCTCTCAAAATGCAAGAGATATGAACACCTTGACAAGGAGACCAATGATTCAATTCTATACGTGTCAAGGTCCTCATTCCTTGAAATATTGTCCCTATAAGGACACCCCATCTGCACCAACAGCAGCCCCTTCAACACACAAGCACCATTGTGCACTAGGTGGGAGTTGGCCACCTCTATAAGAATTTCTCACTGCGAAGAACAGCAATGCCAGTGGCTGCACCCAAGAATGCAACTCTTAATCTTCTTAGCATTGAGAGAGGCCAAGTGTCCTTGATACCCTTAAATATAATTACAAGGGCCCAAGCTATGGCCTTCAATAAGGAACTTTGCAAGCAGGCCAAAAGAGATAAGGTCGGTAGATCACAACCTAGAGAGGCAAGTCTATCTATGCCTGGAAATGCTAAACATGCCACTAATAATGGAAAGGGCCATGATAAGGTAATCATCTAGGATGGGTTTGATGAAGGCACTGCCACCCTGACCACATCATCTTCTTCTAGTGGTACTTCGTCAAATGGAGGCTTAATCAATCCTCCTCTCAAATAAGTTAAGGAATTGCTAAGAACCCCTATCCAAGGTAGGGAATAGTGACCAAAAGTCATAACAAATATTCAAACCTCTGGGTAGAGAAACAATGCCTTATCAAGGTGCAAAACTTGGTGTGGAAGTGCCAATAAAGGTTTGAGGAAAGACTCAAGGCAAGCAAGGGAATCGATACGATCTATTTGAGGCATCAAGCAATCAACCGAGCTTCTAAATCCTTGCAAGTTTCTGAAAGAATGGAAGAGGAAATTATGTCCACACTAATGCAGCAAATGTTTGAAGAAGACCCCACCTTGCAATAACTAAAGGGGGATGACAACATGTCCTCCTATGGCTTTGAAGAGCCAAAATCAATAGGTGAACCTATCATTGGACCTCGAGAATTTGCAAGATTGGCCTCATTCCAGCTCAAATAGAATATATTTACGTAAGGATGAGCACCAAATTTGGAAGGTTCACCCTATGTCAGGGAATCTATTTGTAGCTGAATCTGACACCACTAATAGATCGACATCAATAAATGTATTCAATGCTTATAAGGAAGAGGATAATGGAAAGACTCCTGAAGACACTTGGTGTGTTCCTTTACCAGAGTTAGAAGACTCACTAAATTGAATGCATACATTGGCCACAATAGATCTGGCAAGTACTAAAGGAACTCAATTTATGTACCTTGACAATGATAAACCTACCCCCACTACACCTTTTTACACCATAAGAGTGCTACTCCCTAATCAAATTGAACTTGCAATTGATAATGCCATTGATACTAAGGAGATAGATATTACTCCATCTCAACTTTGGGTAGAGCTGGCATCGGCAAGTGCAACATGTTGAATACAAGCCGTGGTAGATGCTCGAGTAAGCAACAACATCATCTCCTGGGAAACATTGGACATCTTGGCCAGTTACTCCTTCAAGTCAGTGATTCTGAAATATAATCCATGGGAGGTACCTCAATTAAGGTTGTTGGTTCTTTAATTCTAAGTGTTTCCATGGACAATCACGTTGTGCCTTGCAAGGTTTTTGTAGCTCTTGCATGTATGTTAATAGAAGCCGCAATTCTTGGTAAAAGTTGGATTCAAGACACTTACAAAGGGTTATTTGGTGATGAATCAACCCACGAAAATGCTATGGACCAAAATTCAAGCATGAGCATCAACATCTACTTCCATCTCTCACCCTCAACAAGAATCCTCACCACCAGCAAAGATGACAAAGAAGAAGAGCAACCAAGCAAATGTGGGTCTGAAAGGATATACTACAAGCGTTCCAATAAAATCTTGACACCAAAAGCCACCCCATCATGTAAACAACAAACCACAACATCAAATGATGAAACGATGCCATCCAACAAGGAAGGTACAATACCATTGGGTTCCCATAAGTCTCCTAGAGGCCTAGGGATATAACGTTGGAAACACTTATATTGGGTACCCAAGGTACTAGGCCTACCAAGACCACCTCCATCATCTTCAAGCAGCAACAAAAAGGTGCTAAATAAATATCAAAAGGAAGAATGGAGGACCAAGCCTCTAAAATTGTCATCATCGACAAGTGAGAAGCAACCATCAAATTCAAACCTACCAAGTATGAAAAATGAAGGCAAATATTGGAGAGAAGAACCACAAGAACCTTTGTGGTTCCTATCTTAAAAAAGGTAGAACCGCAAGAAGAACCACAAGAACCTATCATAAAAAAGGTAGAACTACAATAATTTTATTACAAGGACAAGCGCAAAGCATCGATACAAGAGGACCACACACAAATAACATCCTTTACTCCTATCAAGTAGTTCCAAAAGAACTTGTCTCAAAAAGAGAGATAGTAACACAAGAGGCTACTCGACCACTAGTCTTTCGAAATGCTGTTAAATTCATTGCATCATCTTCAAAGAAAACGGAAGCTACACAAGAACCTCCTCCAAAAAAGAGACATTAATACAAGAACTTGGCATGAAAAGAATGGAATCTACTTTGGAAGCCACACAAGAACCTTCCTTATAAGTGAGAAATTTGGCATCAAGCTTCATGGCAACTACACAAGAACCTATCACACCAACCATGCCACACACTGTGGAAGTCACACAAGAACCTTCCAATGTGAATGATGAATTAGCCTCACTAATAGCTTTTTCAAAAGCAAATCGGGCTCAACAAAAATAGAGGCTGTATGAGACACTATGGTCCTACTCACATTTGCTACAAAGAACATATCTCACCTTATTATGGTGAGACAGTGGCAGTGGAACATGGGAGAGGATATACTTGATAAAGGCACAAGAAAGTTGGAATCAAGAAGGAGCTTCTGCAAGCTCAAGGATATTACGATGGCAATATGGATCCCCAAGTGTAATCAACACACTAGCCCAGCTTCTTTTTCTTGTCTCAAGGACAACTTCATCCCTCTTCAGCCACAACAGTTAGAGAAGAGACCAAAATATTTTGAGTCTACAACACCAACAACAAAGAATCCACCTACAATAGCTACACAAGAAACTACTCCTAAAAAGGGAGTAGTGACACAAGAACCTACTGCAAGGCCCACAAAGGGCAAGGCAATGATAGTTTAAGGCCTTGGTGGATTTTCCCACAAGGAAATGCAAACCCACTCCTTCAGTGGTGCGGCATTCAGTCCAACTCCATAGCAATCAACCCATAGGAACCTACTCCTAAAAATGAAGTAGATCCACAAGGACCTACTGCGACAAAAGATACTAGAGACCTTATTAACAACACGTTACTACCATGGAAACAAACAAAGGATATGCAACCCTATTAACTTCATCAAGTTCTAGAACCAGTCAAAGAGACATCAATCTCCGATGTCCCAAGGCATTCCTCCACATACAGAACAACAATGGTCCTACACCAATAGCTCCAAGAGACAAGATTAATTGCAAGGTCCATCTGATGACATCAAAATGGGTCTAGGATGAGTTTCTTGTGATCCCTCAAAGATTTTTTCTTTTACATTCATTTACTAACCCCACCCTTCATCCGCTAACTCAAAATCTCCCTCCTCTTTTAATTTCTATCTTATTTCTTTTCGTTCTCTTTAATTTGCTTAACACTAGTACCCAATTGACCATTTGAGCCTCCAAATGTAATATCCATTTTAACTTAGAGGACATTTCTAGAATCCAAGATGATGTAAACCTCTTTAGCCATAGTCCTCATGTTAGGAGTTAATATGGTGTATTATTAGACTTCTCTTAATTTGATGACTCAGACAAATAATGTTCCAAATCATTGCAACCTTATAGGCTCAAAGAAACTCCCAAGCAAAGCTCTCAATATTATATAATCCATCCAATGGATTTTGATGAAAGCTCTATGTAGAGATGCAAGACAAAATGTCATGCAAAGCTCCAGACTTACAAACATGGCATGTCAAAGACATAGTCTGATGAGAATCCAATAAAAGTCCCACTGATATCAAATATGGGACTTAAGGAGGAGCATGATAATATACTATACTAACTCTGCTAACACTTACATCATTAGGATCTTACATCAATCCCTATTGACACCTTCTTACTACTAACTTACACCTTAGATTTTTCTTTTTCTTCCTCTTTCTTTCAAAGGTCACAAGTACTTAGCTCTAATCCATCCACCCAATGTCTAGCCATTGCAATCACTTACAATTATACCAGAATTCGGTGCTACCAGATGAAATATTCATCCTCCCAACAGCAATTCTAGCACAGATCCACCGACAAAGAATGTGGGAGGGGCACAAGACCACCAACGCTAGCACAGAGCAGGCTTTCACGGGCGTGGTACCATCGCACAGAGTGAGAGCATGAGAGAGCATAGAGGAGAGGGTGGCAGAGAGAGAGCATGAGAACGTGTAGAGGAGAGGACTGAGAAGGAGAGGAGCCGCCACAATGGCAGAGGGAAGATAGGAATAGGGTTAGAAGGAAAGACTAAACTAACTCCACTGACAACCCTAATGAGAGTAACGTAGCTTTCACTAACCTAACAAGTAATACACAAAACTAACCTAGATTAGATGTAATGGTACATGTAAACCTAGATTACATCTAATCGTAAATGTAAAAGGGTAAAGAGGACTTTACTCAAAGGAAAGGGGTCATGTAAACAAAACTCCACCCCTCTCGTCCAAGCGGGGCGTGAAGAGCACTCTCGACGGCGCCTTGCGCAACAAGGCATCCACCACGTCACGATGTAGCTACAAGCAGCAGCTCGCTTTGATCGTCTTCTTACGTTCGACGAGCTCTCCAGTACCCACCCCCGCATCAGCAACAGCTCGCCGCCTTCGTCCCTCATTTTTCTTGCTTCTCGCTATCTCGGAGAGCGGTATCGCTATTGCTGTCGTTGGTTCGACAGCTGGAACCACTTACGAATTCATCTGACGACCGATGGAACCGGAATACGAAAGAGTGGATCCCGAGTTTTTTGCTCGAAGGTGCCATTTTGAATTCCACCCAGGCATTGGCTTGATTGTTTCACGATGCATATACGCAAAAAACGTGGATAATCGTAGACTCGGGGCCTTACCAACTGCATGTACTCGTTTAAGACACTGTAAACTACCACATTTTTTCTCCTCCTCAAATCAACCCGTCCAGACAACAAGGTAGAATGTGGGTATTTCACATCCTCAACCACCAAGGTATCGACGCCAGTCATATTGTGGGTTAGTGCGTTGTTGGAAATAAACTTCATCGCTATAGAATACGACGGATGCTGTTAAGACTACAAAACACCACATTCTATAAATCCATTTCCTTCCGTCCTTTGGCCAGAAAATATAATGCATGCAGGATCTACCATACCTCAGTCGTTGCATGCCTGCGAGTGTTTGTACTCCTCTTTTACCCTCTTTGTATTTTATCTGCGGAACCTTCTCCATTATGTTCCCAGCTTGCTCCAACAATTGTTGCCAACAAATCTGTGGCGATAGTGGAAGTTTATTTGGAAAAGCGCCACCGATAGCATAAAGTACAGCACGTATTATCAGAGCGTCGCCGTTTAGCGTTTCTGAAACTACATGCTGAAACACTGATACAGGAGGTGTTTCATGGCATTTTGGACGTTCATTTTACAAAAATTTAATCTTTTTTTTGTGTGCGCCGTCTGATCGCCGATGTACCATTGTACATAGTAACACTGGCCTGCAGGGTGGAGAGATGTGTCCATTGTGTTCATTTCTCACTGTATCATGAGTACACTGTGCATTCTGCTGTGCTATCTCCCTACTAAATGATTAGGCTTGAAGCAGACTCATTGCAAAAGATGGGTTCAGACTGCCTGAGGTCGATACTAGTGAAGGATTCAATTAAAGCATAAGATGTGGGTGCCGTTCCAGCGTTGGTGGGGTATGGGAGCCATAGAGGGTCTCGTGTGAAAGCCATGGTGGAGATAAAAGGGGTGGACCACACTAGAGCAGAAGTTGTGACTTATACGAAACATCCATGAGGAAGACATAAGGGTATAGAAAGTGCTTGATGACGCCAGAGTTGTTGGAAAGGACATAGATGTTGGAGAATAAGGTCCAATTCCTCACACGTAAGCCCCATTTGAGGAGAGCACTGAAGAGACGTGACACCTATAGAAACATAGGGGGGATGATGAGGAGAGGAGCTGCCACATGGGTGGCACATTGACTGCCATGTGGGCAGCATGCAGATTTCCTTCTTATGACCCACCCCTCAGGGCAGATCAGTTCACACTGGGGTGCCGCCCACGAATGGGGCTGCACATAACCCCAATGGAGGGCATATATATGGCCTGTATATGGTCATTCCAACACTTGCAGGGTGGAGATTGGCAGCACTAAGGTGCAGCAAAGGAATCAAAGGATTCCAATAGGCGCTAGCATTGGGAACAATTGAGCAATAGCAGAAAGGAAGCTGAGAAGACGTTTTAGGGGCTCCTCCCTAAGCCACTGAAGACCTCACTTAAAGAGAAAGCATGAGTATTAGGCAACTTATTGTGGCCTCAGATCGAGCACCAGCATGTATGAAATCAATGCTCAGCTCTGCACAGTGCAGATACATTGCAACCAAAAACATTATAGATATGTCCACCAAATATGACCAAAGATGAATGTAAAAAGTGGCTCACAACATACACATGGACAGCCGGATGCTAGGAGCAGGTTGACTATCACAGCTCTCAAGTTAAGATCGTGCAATCTTGCACAAAGTTCATGGGATAATTCTATGCAGCCCAATGAGTTCGAGAAAGACAGCCACAATGGATTAGAAAGGAGAATCTGAGAATACTCTCGACCTTCATTGGATTTGAAAAAGACTCTTTGCACCTCAACCTCAGCCCTCCCCTCCCTCTCTCCTCCTCTCCATGGATCCCATAGCCAAGATGAAGAATTTGCAGAGAGTATGCACAAGGAGTTATGAGAGAACACATGCAGCTGCCACTGGTCAAGCTCCTTGTCAGAGACAGAAGTGGTGCACACAGAGTAGTTACGACGCACCAACTTGGCAGAGGTGGGCTGTTGTAGAAGACATGACGAGATGGAGCGGCAGGATGGCTAAGGATGAGGTGGATAGCCAATAGGAGGGAGGAGGGAGATTTCCAACCAGGGGAAGGTGAGGGTGAAGAGGGGAGATAAGGGATGATTGGGGGAATGGATTCATTCATTGTACGGGGTTTGAGAGAGCAAGAGGAAGGCTTGAATCACGAGCTCACCTGGGATATCACTGTGGTTTCCTTTTAGTGTATTTTTCTTTGTTCATCTCTTATACACTATGCTTCTTTCCATCTCTGATTGGTGCATCATTGTGGTTTCTTATTAGTGTATTTTTCTTTGTTCATCTCTTATACACTATGCTTCCTTCATCTCCTGTCACAACTCCAAGTCCTCTCTGTTTCGTACGTCCCTCTCTTCGTCTCCCTTCACTTGGTACAACGGACTTTATGTCATGTGGCTTGAGTTCTGTTATATTCATGTTGAAGGTTGGATCTTGTGATTATGCTCCGCTTAGCATCTTGCTCTTTCACATCACTCTTGTACTCTTATCGCGCTCGCACCGTTAGTGACACCATCGTCCCTACTCATTCCTTTGGTGACACCATCATCTAGCACTTGCGCCATCGGTGACATCATCATCCCCCGCTTGTTCTATGCTTTCATTGACACATCCTACTTGCTCTTGACACCAGTGGCCTTAGGCCTCCGGTAACACTTCCAGAAGTGGTAGACGCACCACCTTCAATCGATTGATTGCCTTACCCACTCCAATTCCTTTCTGTCTGCTCTTTGCCATCTATCCTCACCACTACATTTCATTCTTTCTTGTGCAAGGGCTTTTATATTTGGTTCAAGAGGTACATGAGAAAGCTACACAAGCCTCTACACTCCAACCCTCTTCTCTCATCGCACCTAAAAGGAAATATCAGCCCAAGGTTGCCAAAGACACGCTACATGGCTACTACAAGTCAAGATGTCAGGCATCAAAGAGGCATACAGGTGTTCCGCCTAGTACCGAAGGGGTGTTTCTACCAAAATTTTGGGTTGCCAGATCTGTGTGGGCATAGCTCAATAGTTTGCCACTGTGTTGGAAAGTGTCAAGAGGAGACTCCTTTTTTGGAGTCCATATAAACTTTACCTCATCTCTAGGGTGGCGGTGGTCAACCAAGTACTGCTGGCCAAGGCTTGGTTCATATGCTCTTGCTGGTGCCACTGCATCACTCAACTCAAAAGGCCGATAAGGAATTTTCTTTGGAGTGGTTTAGATGATTTGGCACACACCAGAGCCAAGGTGGCTTGGCAAACCCTGATTCTCCCCACACGGGAAGGAGGCCTTAATATCGTAAACTTGGACTTGTAGAGTAGAGCTCTTTTATGCGATCATGGTCAGAGGCCTTATGCCAAGGCAAGAACCTTGGAAGGATTTTTTCATTTGATGCATACAGTCTTGTTCTCCTTCCATAGGTGGAGATTGGTTGGATAGTACCAGGTGGATTTATACCTTAGCCCGTCTCAAGGCCCTCTCTTCCCCTCTTATGGCTGCCATCTTGACATCCTAGGCCGACTTCAAGAGTACTCTCCGAAGAGTTTCCCAACCTCTTGGGAAGAGATTAATAGGCAGCCAGTCATGTGGAATGACAACATACTTGATGAGCATGGTAGACCCTCCAGTTTTTCTTCTTACATGCAATGGTCTAGATGGGAGAGAGGTCCTACTTTTTTTTTTTTTTCAAAGAAAGGAACTTTCTATTAATGCTTGAAATATTTCATACAAGACAGCAGCCCCGAAGGTGCTGAGTATGAAAAATTTTGGAAAAGGCTGAAAGAAAGAAAGAAACCGGCCTGTTCTAGAGAAACCCAGCTCAGTGCCTAGGGGATCTCTGGAATTGGGGCTAACAGCCAAGTAAGGGGACTATACAGCCAGTGAATCCCTTGCGGAGTGAAGATGTAGAAAACACCTGCAGGCCAAGCCTTGCAAAAACGAGCACGCCTCTCAATAGTCGCCCTGGAGCTTGGAGTCCCACGCTCCCAAGTGGACCATAGAGTGTAGATGATATCTTGCCAGAGGGCAACTAAGGTATCCGAGGGTGGAACTGGATGCTCTCCCATCACAAGACTGCAGTGAGCCACCCAAATGTTCCAAGTCGTGATGCTGGCTACCACCTCCCAAACAATGTCCTCCCTAGGAGAAGGAGGAGCTAGGCTGTCAGGGGGGATTGCCTCGTGGAGTGCAATCCTCTGGAGGCTCTGACCCTATATCTGGTAGGCTGGGGAGATCTCATCAATCTGGAACGCGTGTCCTCCCTCTGTCAACCAAGCCACCACCCCCCAGGTGTAGTCTCTGTGAAGACTCTGCATACGTGTCATGATCCTGAGGGCTCTCATCTAGATCCTCGTTGTGCTACGACAGCTCCATAGGCAATGCGGAATAGTCTCCAGGAAACCATCGGAGCAACAATGGCACTGCCTCCCCTCCACTCGCATATGCTCCAACCACGGGCCGCCAACCACGGGCCGATGGGCAAGCCTCCGTGGGCTACCAACCAGAAGAAGGATGAGATCTTCCTCGGCCGCAAGCTAGACCACAACCACGTCCAAAACCAAGAGCGCACATCCCAGGGCACTCTCTGGTTCACCCAATGTCTCTCCCTCGAGGGGGTCCACCTCGACGAGTCCATCTGAAGCCTCTTGTCAGTCCGTGTGGTGTAGGAGAAGAAGGGCACCTCATCCACCATCTCAGCTAGGCCGCCCTTGGAGGGCTAGAACCACTCTCCCGGATCCCACTGGACCTGCCTCAGAGGTCTACCCTTCCACAGCCAAAGGTGGCATCTAGAGGTGTCCTGCTCTGAGATACTGAGAGGGTCAATGTGCCACTCCTTCCCCAAACGTCCTACCACTCTGATCATCTGCCAGTGTATCCCATCAAGACTCCCATCCATCTCAGGGTCACTCTCAATGAGTGGCTGAAGTAGGCGTCAAGGCCCTACACAGAAGAAGCCGGGATGCGTGTTGCCGCACTGCATCAAAATCCTCAAGGGAACACTAGTACGGGAAAACTGCCCCAACCCTCTGTTGTACACGAGGCTGCCATTCACGCCTTTCCCCACACCACCCGCTCCACCCGCCCACCACCCCCTGGAACCGTACCCTGTAATAGTTGATACAATGATGAGTGTAAGGCCTTACGCCGTCAACTCAGATTCGAAACCAAAAACAGTCTTCCGAGCGCACCAGATACGCTACGTGAATACCGTAGACTGGTACCAAGGAAGAAACTAGACTTCGTTCGTCGAAACGAGGAGCTACTGAACATTTTATTTAGTAACAACTCTAAGGACTTCTGGCGGAGATTTCTAGAAGGACGGTCCCCTCCGCCACTCACTGACACCCAGATCTGGTTTGATTATGCACACACACTTTATGACATCCCAAATCAGCCAGTCCCTAGCCTCTCACACATGCCTCGTCCCACATCCTGCACCCTCTTCACTAGAGGAGGGGTAAAGGATGTTGTAATGAAACTTCATAATGGCCGAGCGAAGGATCATGAGGGACTATGTACTGAGTTCATTGCATATGGGATTAACCTCCTAGCCCCGATCTTAGCAAAGCTTTTTAATGAAGCGGTTTGTTTGGGATTTCCACACACTTGGACCATTAACACTATCTCACCCATCCATAAGGCAGGGGATCCCATGAGCCCGGAGAACTACAGGACCATTATGATTGGACATGTCATGTCCAAGATTTATGCATCAGTACTTGACTCCGAGGTTAGCAGACTTGCAGAGTGTCGAGGACTCAGAGCAGCAGGACAGGCCGGATTCCGGCGTGATCATGGAACCATGGACCACATTTTGACGCTCAGATGTATCATCGAGGAGGCGAGATCACGGAAGCAGAGGGTCTATTGTTGCTTTGTGGATTTTCGCAAGGCATTTGACACAGTCCCGAGAGCCCGCCTCATACGGCACCTACAGGACTTGGGTTATGACCAGGAGAATATTTGGGCTGTCATGGCACTTTACGAGAGAGTTTCTGGCAGAGTTCGGGTAGGATCCGGGTGGACAGATGAGATCATGAGTACCATCGGGGTCAAACAAGGGTGTCCTTTGTCGCCTTCCTTGTTTGGCCTCTACATTGACGAGCTTGAGACAGTGATACAGACACAGGGGGGTGTAGGTTGCTCTCTTACAGGCACGCTGATCCAGATTTTGCTCTATGCAGATGACGTGGCTCTCTTGTCTTCCTCAGCAGAGGGGCTTCAGAGACACCTAGACGCACTACAGGCCTTTTGTGAGTCTCATGATTTGAAGGTCAACCTGGGTAAAACCAAGGTCATGATCTTCAATACATCTCGAGCCATCATGCGTCAGGAGCAGTTCACATTTGCGGGGTCATTTGTTGAGATAGTTTTATCATACACTTATCTTGGGATTATCTTCTCCGAACCGAGCTTCACTATGAGACCCGCGATGCAGGCACGCTTGAGTGGAGGGTATGCCTCATTGGCCAGGCTAGAGAGGTAGTGCTTCCGCTCACACTTTTAGGATCCACGCACCAAGGGGTTGCTTTTTGACTCCTTGGCTCGCCCAACGGGGATGTACGGCAGTCCTTGTTGGGGGCCAGACTTGTCGGATACAGAGTGGGCCCGTGTGGAGCGGCTACAGGTTCTCATGCTATCACGGATGATTTGTGGTAAGTCATCCGTTCCTCACCAGATCATTCAGGCTGAGTTTGGGTCACCCCCTTTATAGCTAGATGCTGCATTTCAAGTCATCACATATCTGTACCGAGTTAGGGAATATGGGGATTATACCTCGGGGCGTAGCAGGCTACCATGGATAGCTTTATCCTCTTCTATGACACTTGCAGTAGGAGGAGATCAGAGGTGCTGGTATGCACGTACAGAGAGATGGTTTGAGCGATTGGGGCTCCACATGGATAGACTACCTCCCTTCCAGTATAGCATGGATGCTTCGTTCTCTCCCCTCTTATCACACGAGGTCAACCAGGTTATCCATGAGGATCTACTACAGCTACACACTTTTCGGACCTGGTTGGAACCGAGTGAACTCCCAGTGAAGCTTAGCTTCTATAGAGATCACTTCTTACATATCATAGCGGAGGGTTTCATTGACCCACCAAGATACACACATATTCACCTACTCCACTCGATGAGGATCTCTCTTGGGCAGTTCCGGGTCTCTTTCCACAGACTTCGCATCGAGAGCGGCAGAGCAGAGCGACTACCCAGGGAGTGGCGCATATGCACACTATGTGACATACATGAGGTTGATACAGAGGAGCATTTCATCTTCAGGTGTCCTGTGTACTATGAGATCCGAGGACGTTTCCACTGCCTCTTCAGAGATAGTTATGGGATTTTAGCCCATTTCCTCTCCTACCCAGACCAGCGGTGTTTGGCAGGTTTCATTCATGAGGCACTTAGACACCGCGAGAGGATACTCCGAGCATGGAGACAGGAGCAGACTTCTTCCTTGGTTGATCCCTCTCAGAGCTCTATCACAGAGTTCTTTCAGCTAGATCACATGGACCCCAACGAGACGAGGCCTCGACATGACCGTGACCTGAAACCCGTGACCCGACAGCTCAGACAGAGGGTCGACACACAGATCGCACTTGGAGACATCCCCTCGTTTAGAGTTGGAGCCCGACCGACGGGGGTCACAGTAGCCCTGGTTAGACGTAGAGCCACGACCAAGAGACGTGCCAGGACCGCATCTCTGAGTGGCCGACAGCACTCTATTGCCGAATTCATGCCTCCACTACCTCATCCATCCTGATATCTTGCTGCTGTTGGGGATGATGATGATATTGATGATGATGCTGAGATTGATATATAGTCGACCACTGACATCACTATGTTGTACTTAGGACTTAGTACTGCCATTCTGCATTTTTTGCATTTTACATTTTGCATTGGTATGGACGCTCATTTAGTAGCTCCACTACCACAGCTCGTTGTATCAGGATTTTCACAGTCTCATAGACCCATCGGTCTTCCGAAGACTTTAATAAACTTTCTTTCTTTCTTTTTTTCTCCAAACGTGAAGTCCTTCCCACCAGGACTCGGGAATGGCTAAGTCAATCTCGCCCATCCGCTGCCCTGTCCCTCGCAGATGCGCTAGGGCGTCAAGCCTCGCCTTTGTCTCCATAGGTAGTTTGCTCCAACGACCAAAAGACCCTGCTGGACCACTGTCCCACTGTACCCAACCAATGTGAGTCCGCTGTCCGAGCATACGTCCCTCCTGATCTTTGACCTCTGGGTGCCACATAAGGGGTTGGCACTCAAACTCCTCTCTGCATCTGGGCAGTGCACGTATGAGACTCCCTGCCAATCTCTGCCAAACCCTGTGAAGACTCCTCATCAGGGGAAAACCTCTAAGAAGATCCATCTATGTGAAGGCTGCCACTGTCCCCCAGTGTGTGGGGTGTTTCTCAGAAGCCCTCGCTGTAAGAGGAGCTTCCAAGGCTCTGCACCTAGGGTGAGGCCACGAACCACCAATTTACCCAAAAGGGCCCTGCTCTGCATCTCCGGATCAATGATACCCAAGCCTCCCAATGCCTGTGATCACGGTCTGCCAAGCTACTCGGGCCCTAGTGTTTCTCGTGCCGTCTGAACCTGCTCAAAGGAAGTTCCGTACCAACCATCAGAGCTGCCCAATGCATCCTCTGTGAAAGCACCAACAGGAGGCAATATACCAGGCCGTGGCAAGAAGAACCTGGTTTGCCACTAAGGCGCGACCTATGAGGGAGAGTTCAGCCGAGCTCCAATAGAGAAGTTTGCGCCAAACACTCTCAAGGATTGGGGCAATCTGTTGCTCTGTTGTGATGTCAATACCCACCTGGCATCTGAGGTATCTCACTGTCTGGCCCCGCAATATCCAAGCCAAAGTCACTCCCCCAATCACGGATCTCCTGTGTCTCCTCAAAGCGTGTGAAGAAGCCTATGGATTTCGTCCAATTGATCCATGCCCCCTCTGTGAAAGGCTCCTCAAGTCTGCTGCATAAATCTAGCAAGACTACTGTCGGAACGTGATCCCAAACTAGCTCTCGGGCCACAAGACCAGCTGGGGTCATCCTCTTTGTCTGAAAGAACTGGTTGTAAAAACTGGTGGTCATGTCAAGAATCTCGTGCGGGTCACTTTGCATGATACCCTGCGAGTCCTGGAGACGTTGTAGCTGTGTGCCTGTCGATCGGGGCCGAGTGGTATAAAAGAACTGCTTCGTCATCCTATCCCCCTGCTACACCCATCAGGCTCGAGAGGAGTGATAGGAAAACTCAGCCCGCCGCAGCTCCGTGTCCTAAAGCTCGAGACAAGCGCTCTCAAATCTGTCACTAAGCCACTGAGAAACTGGGTCCTACTCCCTGAGCATCTCGATGGAGGCGAGGTCTCTCCTCAAAGCCCGCTCACGCTCCTGAAGGGTCCTCCTCCTAAGGGCATGAGCCTGTAGCTCCTCACTGCTCCTCTGAATCGCATCGGCTACTCACGTAGCCCAGTCCTCACATGGGGCCATCTCTAACTGCTCCCAAATCCCTACCATAACCTGCTTTAATCTCCTCGTCTTGCAGGAGGTCCTCTGGAATGCAGACCCCTATTGGAATATGGAAGCAAGAACTAGAAACTAGAAATGAAATAACAAGATTGAAAGACAAGAAATACCTTGAGAAGAGTGTAGACAAGACACAAGCTAGACAGATAGATTGCAATGATGTGACCCATGAATATATGGGCCAAAGTACAAGACATAAAGCAAGAGTGCTTATGGGATAATTGTAGAGGTGCCACATGGCACACACTCAAGACACAAACAAAGATCCTGAGACACCCCTCCTCAAGTGATATCCTCATATGGGTCCACAAGGGTAGGGACAAGATGGATCTAAAACAAAACATAGTCAGATTGAAAGACAGATAGACAGACAAATAAGACTAGATAGACAGAAGACTGACTGTAGTCAAACAGAAAGACCAAGACACTAGAACCCCTTGACCTACATCATCGGTGGTCAAAGTGGTAGACAAGAAATAGAAGTAATCAGAAAGCCCACTTCTCATCATATGAGGAAGGAACAGCAGGATCTGCTGATGGAGATGTTGCAGCAACATGGGCTGAGGTAGATGCAGGGGCTGATGTAGAGGGTTTGGAGCAGCAGTCCCTCTCTCGGTGAATATCACGGCCACAAATGGTGCATGGATGAGCCTTGAAACAGTCCTTCTCCATATGATTAGTTTTGCCACAATGGGTGCAAGGCTTTCTTACCTTAGAACTTCCTTTCTTTGCTAAAAATGCAGTGTCAGTTACCTTTCGTTGTTGAGTTCTTTCTTCCTCTTGGAGAGCATTGATGATACCCTCAAGAGAAGGATTATTGTGATACTTGAAGGTAGTGACAAGAGTAGCATAGGTGTCAGGTAAGCTTTTGAGAAGCACAGCAATAGCAATATCTTCGGAGATGGGAGACTTGACTGATGCAAGCTGAACCATAAGACTGCGAAGATAATTGACATGAGAGGCTATAGTAGCTCCTTCCTGCATATGTAGATCAAAGAATGAGATCATAAGTGCAATCTTAGAGTTTTTAGATCGGGGTCCAAAAAGGGTATCCAAAGTGATCCATGCTTGAGGAGCAGACTATATGTCGGAGATGTGATGAATGTAATCATCTCCAAGGCCGAGCAAGATGATAGCATAGGCTTTGTCATTCTTGGCAGTGACAACTTGCTCAGTGTCGGGACCTTCGGGAGCAGCACGGTGAACAATGTCCCAAAGACCTTCTTTCATAAGATGGCACTTGATTTTGATTTGCCAAGTATGAAAGTTGGACCCATTGAATTTGTCGATAGACATGAGAGAATGAGAGGAAGATGCCATGTGGGAAGGTCTTACCTCTTGCTAGGATGCAAGGGCAGTGTCTATTCCCTTACCATATTGCAGAAATAAATGAAAGGAGAGATCCAAGAAGCCGGTTCTCTCATCACTTTGTCAAGGCCATAGCATATGACAGCCCATCGAAGCAGGAGGAACCAGCAAAAAAGAGAGACTGCTCAGCAAACTGAAAGAGGCAAAGCACAGTACCTTAATCCCAGGCAGAGGTAGAGGTGCAAAAAGGGGCGCAGTCCAGGAGGTCGAACAGATGGCGCAGATCTCCGTGAAGATGGCGCAGATCTTGAACAGCAGTTGGAGAGGTGCGGCATGTGCAGGTACGGATTCCGTACAGTCATATGGACTGTACGGACAGAAGGTACGGATTCCGTACAGTCGTACGGACTGTACAGATAGTCTTGACTGTACTTCGTACGTTGATGCAGGTGCAGGAGCGGGAGCTGATGGGCGCAGATCTGAGGCGGAACTGCACAGATCTGGCGCGCAGATCTGGCAGAGATGGTGCGCAAATCTGAAGCGGAACTACGCAGATCTGGCACACAATGGCATGCTGTGATGGCGGGGCAGAAAGAGGCGGGCAGATCTGCAGCGGCAACCTGAGCAGGAACGATAGCAGCATGAAGAAGACGGGCAGAAGACGGAGATGGCGACCAGCTGAGCGGAGCAAAAGTCTGAGAAGAGGCGGCTATGGCTACAGCAGACTGAGGAGAGAGAAGAGGAATCTACATGGCTCTGATACCATGTTGGAATATGGAAGCAAGAACTAGAAACTAGAAATGAAATAACAAGATTGAAAGACAAGAAATACCTTGAGAAGAGTGTAGACAAGACACAAGCTAGACAGATAGATTGCAATGATGTGACCCATGAATATATGGGCCAAAGTACAAGACATAAAGCAAGAGTGCTTATGGGATAATTGTAGAGGTGCCACATGGCACACACTCAAGACACAAAGACTAGACTAGACTTACACAAATGTAGACTAGGAAATAGTACACTTAGTGTGCACTTATCTCCAACACCCCCTTCTAGGGGAGACCTCGGCGGGGCTGATCCACGTGAAGTACCACTGGAGAGTGGTCTAACATCGTGGTACCTGCCAGAATCCCGATAGATCCGCCTCTGTGTAGTGCCCAGTCCCCAACATAGAAGCGGTCTAATCTCTATAGCAATCCATCATGTCTCCTCTATCCAAAGGAAAAGAGAAGGCTGCCAGAAGTCCTGCTGAACTGTGACTCTCTCCACGGGTCCCTGCCACTGATCATGAAAATGAACTGCTCCCAGGTGCTACGCTCTGCTGCTGGCATCTCAGAGAACGAGGCGCTGCCCTGCTTGTTTTCCCCAAACTCCAGGTTGTTGAAGTCACCTCCAACAATCCAGGAGTCAGCATCCGGAAGACACTCTGACAGCCTCCTCCAAAAGGCCGAGCAGTGCTATCTACATGCTGGGGCATACACATTCAGGATCCCAATCCTGGACTCATCCGTCCAAACTCCCATCCAAACTGCCCGTCCTGGATTGAGCTCACCCTGATCGTAGACCTCTGAAGCCAAAGTCTGTGAGACTCAGATGCAGACCCCTCCGCTCTGTCCTACTGTGGGAGACCACTCCTCTGGACCTCTCCCTGGGAGAAGGTGATGGTGTCGTCTGATGTCTGCAGCTGAAAACATGTGCTCCTGAATCATAAGGATGTCCACTGCCCACCCTACCACTGCCCTTTGCAACTCTTGCCGGAGTATCAAGTACTGCGGCTAGCTACGAACACGATCGTGGAGCCCGTGTATGTTCCAACTCACTATGGTCCAGCTCATGAGGACGGGGGGAACAAGGCTCTCCTGTGAGTGGGTAGCCTGTCCTAGAAAGACTACCTTATGTGATTTTGCCGAGGATTTAGAGGGCGAGTAGTCAGTGTCTGTGCGGCGCCGTACTAGGGTGGATATCGGCTTAATACCGATCTTCCGTGCCCACTTCCTCGTGAAGGAGGCTTCCACCCCAAACAGCTCCGCACACTTCTGGAGGGGACAAAATTTTTCCTGCTCCACCTTTGCCTCCAACGGCAATCTGATAACTCCTGTCGCCAAACCACACATCGGCTCCTCGCACGTGAAGCTCAATTGAAAGTTCACCTCCGTGCCATGGGCGTACCAAAGATCTAGTCCCTGTGGTCCCATCCACTCGTCCACCATGAGTGTAATCTGATTACCCAAAATAGCATCAAACACCTCTGGGGACCACTTCTCCAACCCTGTGGAGGCAAACAGAAATCTCCAAATGGGGTGTGTCTGAGATCCCATTGCATTGATCAAACCCCCCTTCCGGGGCTGAAGGACCATGAGCGTTACCTCCAATGGTAGAGGGTATGAGTCCGGAATCTCCAGATAGTTCCAGGATCCTAACCTCCAGAAGTCTTGCAGTAAGGGATGCCCAGGCTGGAGGTTGGGAGCTACTGATCGGGAGGACGAGTCGGACCTGCTGCTATGATGAGGGAAAAGGGGGCATCATCGTTCCCTTTCCTAATGGCAGGGGTGTTGAAGCAGAAGAAGCTGTTGCTGAAGTAGAGGGGGGGGCAGCGGGAGAGGGAGGGGTAGGGGTAGGGACGTAGGGGACAGAGGGAGGGGGGTGGGTGGTGAGAGTGACCATAGAAGGGGGGGTTGAGGGGGGGGGGGAGTGGGCGGGGGGAACCCTAGAGGGGGAGGGGGAAGTGAAGAGGGGGAGGGGGAGGGGGAGGAGGAGGGAAAAGGACGACCTCAGGCCCCCTTGTTGATCAGGCTCGCCGGGGCTTTGGATCGGCTCCTCCGTGGCTCTCGTCGGGCTAGCGTCTACGGCTTCCGCCATCGCTGCATTTGGAGCTCCTGAGGCTCGCTACTGCTGCAAGGGTGGGTGCGGAGGCTAAACCTCCGAAGCTGGAGGATCAGCTAGATGGGCGGTGGCCCCTGTTGCTGGAGGAGGTGGCTCCTGCTGTTCCTCCTTCGAGGCCTCTCGGTCAACCCTGTCCCTCCCCCTGTGATTGGCCCTCTGCCTGCGGCGTTTGCAGGCCTACTTGCTTGGTTTCTTTTTCTTTTTAACATGTGTCTGGTTCCCTTATGAGGGGGTAACCCATGGGGACTGAGACTCCTGCTGCTCCTACGTGAGAGGGTGCTAAACTCGGGCCTGCTGACTCTGCCTACTCTACGGAGGAGGGAGGGGAGGTGCACGAGGGAGGCCACGGGAGCAATCTCTGGTGAGGTGACCCATCTGTCTGCACCGAAGACACTGTCCTAGTAACTCGGAGATCTCCACCCTCTGGCGAAGTGTGCCTCCTTCCAAGGTCTCAAGAAGGATCAACTATGGGAGGGACTCCGGGCTCTCAACCACCAGCCTGATCCTGGGGACTCCACCATTTGATAGAACTGAGGCGGCCGACTCTGGCGGGGACTCGAGCACTGTGCCAAATGCCCGACCAATGGAAGGGAGGATGGCTCGATACTCCTTGGGGAGCCCTGGGAAGCGAAGTGTGACCGAAAAACGTGGAACATGATGTGTCGTATTCATGTCCTCCACTGTGAACCCATGATACCAAGGAAAGAGGTAGACCAGATGCGGGCCAAGGAGGATGGGGCTGTGCTCGACAAGTGTCGAGGCAGTGTTGGGGGAGCTCAACTGGATGAGGAAAACACCTTGTCCATAGACGGTGACCTCCTGGATGTGGTCTCCCTCTAATGCCAAGCTCGCCTGGATCCACTTTCGCACCTGTCTCCGTGTAGGCGTGAGGCCCACAATTCTGTCCACAAGCGCCTTGTCTTGGAGGGACTGAACTGCTTGCTGTACCTGTTGCTTGTCAGTTGGGGAAAGAAGAACCTTAACGGCTGTGGGATTCGAGGGTGCTGCCATAGAGCCCCTCTGGCCAGACCAAGGGTCACCACCAAGGTTCTTCTTTCGCCTTAACAAGCACAAGTGCTCCCGCTACTGCAGGGAGGAAGAAGAAAAGGAGGGTGAGGAAGAAAAATGTCAGAGGGGGAGGCGGAGGCGAGGCAGGGTGAAGGAGGGGGCAAGGATAGAAATGGAAGAAGGAGGGCAAGGAGGGCGGAAGGCGGAGGAGAAAGGAGGGCGAGAAGGCGAAGAGGGAGAAAATGAACGAGAGGGCAAGAGAGCGGAGAGGAGGCGGGAGAGGGGAGGGGAGCCGATGAGGGAGAGGAGGAGGGCACGGGGGCATAAGAGGCGGAGGTAGAGGAGATGGAGGCAAAGATGGAGGTGGCGAGAACGGACGGAGCTGGCAGAGGTGGAGGAGATGGAGGCGGAGGAGATGGAGGTGGCGGGAGCGGGCGAGGCTAGCAGGGGGCGCAACAGGCGGAGGGGGGCAGCAGAGGCGGAAGCAGGAGGGGCGGGCGGGGCGCAAGGAGGTGGAAGCAGAAGGGGTGGGAGCAGAAGGGGAGGCGAGGAGGCCAAGGGAGTGCAGAGGGGGAGCAGAGGGGGGGCAGACAGGGCGAGGCAACTAGGGGGGGCGCGGTGGCTCAGCAAAAGCTCACAGAGAGGTCCTACTTCCTCAGTGGGTTCCTAGAAGGATTTCAAAAGTATCCCAAATGATCAACAAGCACAAATAGTAAGCCACCTCAGAGGAACTGTAGGGTTCAACAGAGAGATGTTGCTATACCTATGGATTGGGTACCCCCAAGTGATAGATCCATTCTCCTGCTACTTGGCTGGAAGACTTTACGAGATCAAGAATCCCTCTTCAGTAATAGGACTTTCACCTTCAAATAGGGATGCCCTAGTCTTTAATGTTCATTCCGAGGGTAGATTGTCAAGATCATCGGAGGATATACTTATGCATTTTCCTTTTGAGCTTGTCGGCCATGTGGACTAGAGTTTCTTGGATTCAAAATAGTACCTAGGCCCTATCCCAGATCACATTCCCTTGGACTCTTGGAGACTTTGGATTTATGGAGGGGTGTCAATTAAGTGTTTGCAATGGGATCCTAGGGAATGGGAATGCATTGATGCAGGACATCGAGAGAAGAGCCTCCCCTTCTTTAGATACACAATTAGTAATGCCAAGAAATATCAGCTCATCTTGAGAGGTTGGAGGCCTATCGGAGTCCCTCATTGGGATGGGACTACAAACAGGCGTGGACTATTTCGAAAGGAATTTCTAGGCTATTGCGAACCCTTACACACTCCACTTTCTATCTAACTTGGGGATCGGTAGCTTGGTATAGAATCAGAGGCTCACCTAGCATGGCTCAAAGGCTGATCATGAATGGATGCATGACCAACTCAAAGGTGTAGGAGACCAATTCACCAACATCCTGGAACTCACATGCTAGGCCTAATAAATAGACCTATCAAAGCCAATACATGGCTCCCATAGTATATCCCCCTACTAGCTCCAGGGACTGTGTGAGGGGGAGGTCCGCTCACTTCCAGAGGTGTTACCGGAGGCCTAAAGCCACTGATTTGAGAAGCGTGAAGTGGGTGATGCGTAGACCTATGACACAACTCTACCTTGGCTGCACTACACTGCGTGATGCGTGAACCTATGACACAACACTAGTCGAAGGTGCTATGGAGTGCTGACTGCTAGAACAGGAAGAACAACCCCAGAAAGGAGATATGAAGAAACAATGCTAATAACATTTAAAGGAGAAAGTGGTAGACAAGAGCACAACACAAGCAGTGTGTGTATCATAGAATGAAAGGATCCTCATACACTAGCCTCTCCGAAACAGAGATCAGAGATCATTCATCCACATTAGCAATACACCATAACAATGCAACATGCGAGCTCATAGCTCTAGCCTCTGCTGGTGGAGGCAAGAGCCTCTATAGTATCTGAAGAAGAGATTGGAGATTCTTTGTTCCGGCAATATTTTTTGAGAAGAAGAGTAACCATATCATCAAAAGTAGTCATGGCAAGCCTAAGTATTTCAAGAGTATGCCCAAAACGAGTGACTTCTTCCATACTCTTTCTGAGGACAGCCATTTTGTCCTCGTCATCCGGGGAACAATCCAAGCTGGAAAGTTGATGCATAAGAGATTGCATTTTTGCTAAATGTGCACTCGAGGTATCACTATCATCCATTTTCAATTTATAAAACTGCAACTGCAAGAATTTTGTTACCAAAAAGATTCTCGAAATGCACCCATATTGCCTTGGCCGTTGATTTGAAGTCAATGTGATGAATCAAAGTATCATCGAGGCAAAGTCCGATGGCAGCAATAGCTTTTGAGTTGTGTTGCTTCCATGTCTTGAGTTATTGAGGCTCCGTTGTGGGAGCGTCATCCTCAATAGCATCCCATACATTTTCTTTCATGAGGAGCAATTGAACCTTAGTTTGCCAAGTAGGGAATCCTTCCCCCTTGAACTTCTCCACAAGCAATGAGTTTGAAGAGAGAGAACTCATTGTGTACCTCAGGAAATGGCAACTTCAGTCTTCAACACTTTAGGAGCGGGAAAAGAGATGGAACTGAGGGTTGGAACTGAAGGAAGAAGAGGTGGAGGATAGAGATGTCATCATGCAGGAGATGAAGCAACAATTTGTTGGCAAAATGAGGATAGCTCAGCTCATGTGGAGGAGAAGAGGCAATGAGCAGCAATGGCACGCATAATAACGCCAATGGTTGATGTAGCAGCAGCTCTTCAAGTAGGTCATTTCTTCAAAAATGAGGTCGTTTTTAGAGCAACCAATAGTAGAAACATCTCCACAACAGTAAGCAACTATTTCCTTCACAAAAACACCCCCAAAACAGCAAAAACGAGTTGTTTTTAAACAAAAAAACTAGCTGTCTTTTTCCTCTACGAAGACACCCACTAATGCCCACAAGAATGGTGACTGAGTTGCTCCTTTTCACATGGGTAGCAAACCAAGCTCCATAGCTTCCAAAGGTGAGGCTAAGGTAGGAGAAGAGAACAAGATGGGGAGAAAGGAGTGGAAGGGAGCTCAATCATGGAGGAGAGGGTGGCTTCCATTACGGGCTTCCCTCTTCCTCTAGATTGAGCATGGAGAAGGGAAAGGTAGGAAAGGAGGCTCTGATACCACATGAAGGTGCATGGTGGAGAGGGAGAGAGAGAGGGTAGGCTAGGGATAGAGATAATAATACTCAAAGAGAGACATAATGAAATGGAAATGAAATAGCAAGAGCAATGAACAAAATGAAAGTACTCACATGTAGACCAAAGACCTTGTAGGCTTGATACTTGATTGATTTGACACTAGACAAGTACAACTCTTATATAGAGCACACACATGAAACTCATCTTGACTCACCAAACTGACTCATCTTAACAGACATTGCCATACAAAAGAAATTATTTTACAAGAACAATGTTGAGAGTTACAAACTCAAATATCTTCTAATGTTCCAAGTTTGCAACGACTCCCATCACCACTTTTTGGTTGATGACACTGTTGATGATGCTAATCAAGAGGGTGACCGGTATAGTTCCTTCATAAAAGCATTGTACAAGCTCGATTATGTATGAACGAGCTTGTAGCTCATGACTTCTGCCTACTTTCTCCTCATCTCCTCTTTCTCCCTTCTCGTCCTCTCACATCAACTCCTTTTCTCCCTTACATCTAGCGCTTATCTCCAGCTAGTTACAATCTCTTCAGCCTTTGTCTATCCCACTCTATAATTGGCTTCCCCCTTCTTGGGTATTCTCCTCCTTTCTTTTTAGCTGCCAAAGGGAGTGGTGGACAAAAGGACTTCACCATCTAACACTAGGCTTCAACTGCAACACACAACTATGAATGGACAATTGAGTGCCAGACTAAGTGTCTAAAGTACATCGCATGATTTCTAACTTAGGTTGCAGCACACAACTATCCAAGGACAGTTGAGTGCCAGACTAAGTGTCTAAGACAACGTCGCATGATATCTAACTTAGACTGCAACACACAACTATCAACAAGGGACAGTTGAGTGCCAGACTAAGTACTTGAAAACATCTCTAAACTTAGACTGTAGCACACAACTCTCAAGGGAGAGATGAGTGCCAGAATAAGCATCTATGAAAACATCACTAAGCTTGGACTGTAACACACAACTCTCTTAAGAGATTAGTGCTAGCCCAAGAGTTCCTACAAACAAACATTTTTATACAAACAGAGACTGTAACACACAATTCTCTTAAGAGAGATGAGTGCCAGTCTCAAGTAAAAGATAATTATTTATAATATAATTAAAATTGCAACACACGACAAAAACAGATTGCAACACACAACTCTCGTAAGAGAGATGAGTGCCATCCTGTCTACACACTTAAATACAATACAAAATAAATATTAAACAATTTAAAAAGACTACAACACACAACTCTCCTAAGAGAGATTCATGAGTGCCAATCTTAAACAAAACAAGAGAGAGAGAAACATTGATTACTAAAGAAAGACTATAACAAAAGTAAGGTGCAGTAAGGTACCTATGACGAGAGCTGGTAGTATTAGCTGGAAAAGAAATCAAGACAAGAGGGTAGATAGGGCGGAACAGGCTTGCAAGAGAGGGAAGGCCCGGTTAGGTCTAGGGATGTGGGAAGGTTGGGGGATGGCTTAGCAACTCCTAGGAAGAGGGAAGGGGGAGGCTGCTCCCCCATTATGTTTAAAAAACATG
Source organism: Dipteris shenzhenensis (assembly GCF_047967505.1). Classification (NCBI taxonomy): domain Eukaryota; kingdom Viridiplantae; phylum Streptophyta; class Polypodiopsida; order Gleicheniales; family Dipteridaceae; genus Dipteris; species Dipteris shenzhenensis. The sequence continues at coordinate 14,649,912 of NC_141627.1, read as the reverse complement.
TCTTCAATGGCTGCAAATTAGGAGCGTACTTGTTTCAAACTCCTAATCAAAACTCCATCCACACATACGTGCACATGTTTATATGTGCATGCTTATTGTAGGTTTGCAAAGAAAAATAAAGTTTAGTTGTTAGAAAAGGGAGGATTTCCAACTGCATGCATGTTCATGTAGACTAGCATTTTTATGGAAAATAAGGTCCACTTCTCAGAAAAGGGAGGGCTTTCTAGATGAGTGAGTCCCAATTTAAGAATTACATCAAACTGGAGCACAAGGATCTCAACTTCAGGAGTATATACCATCTGGGGGGAGGCAACACAGGTCAATCTCTCACCTGAGTAAATCCAGGTCATTAATTTGTAGTATATTTGGAAGGTACACTTATTGTCAATTTAAACAATCATTCTATGTCCCTGAAGCTCTCAATTCAAGCTTGGATTTCTGAATCAGAAAGGCTTATCGTTCACATGTTTGTGTACAAACTTTGCTGATTCTTGAGTGCCTTGAGAGCCTTACATTCAGGTGGTTTATGACAGGTATCAGTTGGAAACGTTTTGGAGGGCGCAAAAAATGAATACTATAGCTTACTTGGAAACAGGATCGGGGAAAACTCTCATAGCTGTTCTGCTTATCAGGAGTTTTGCTCATCTACTTAAGAAGCCACACAATCAGATTGCCATCTTCCTTGTGCCAAAGGTGCCCCTTGTTAAACAGGTTAGTGAACATGTTGGAACATTTAAAATTTTATATTTCCTCAGGAATTTGAAGCCAATCACACAATAGCAACTCAGCATTGTCTGGTGAATATTTTCAGCAAGCAGAGGTACTAAAAACGCACACAGATCTGAAGGTAGGGCAGTTCTGGGGAGCCATGGGATTAGATTTTTGGACACATGAAACTTGGAACGAGCAGTTAAATACGCTTGAGGTATATTCAGATTGATCTCTGCTGCAAGTTGGTGATGAAAATGGAACTATGGAAACTTGAACTCTTTTTGTAGCATTTGTGTATGGAGATTTTAAAAAAAAAATAAAAGAGTGATATATTCCATTCAAAACAAATCATACAAAAGGTGGGAGAGAAAGTACTCTATCCCTAGCCTCAACAATGTGGCAAAAAAGCCATGGAGGTGGTCTAAAATGCCACGACATCCCAAAAGGGGTCAAATGAAAAAATAATGAGCAGTCCCATGTCCTCATGAAGGATTAAGTCTCCCACGAGCTGCCAAAGAGGTGCCTGTACACCGCTCCCACTGACTCCTGAGAGTGAAGATAATCTCCGCCCAAATGGAAGCGAGAGTGTCAGCCTCCGTGCATAAATGGCCCCCAAGGACAAAAGAACATCGCGAACACCATATTTGCCATAGGGTAATGTGTATGGAGATTTTTAGGTTCCTGTGAGAATAATTTGTAGCATTTGTGTATGGATTTGTCTTGTGTATCACATGGATTGTAGCATTTGTGTATGGATTTGTCTTGTGTATCACATTTTATGATAATTTGTCAATGATGGAGATCCTAGATGGGACTCAGACTTGTGCCTCTCAATCACTCTCAAAGTCTTGGTAGGCTATTGTACACACCCTCATGGCCAATTGGGGCAAGATTTGACTGCAGGACTTTCCAGATCGCAACGACATGGACAGCTGATGTCATTCTTGGCATCAAGTGGTGGAGGCAGTACTGTGTGGTTCTGAACTGGGACCAGTAGTGGTTGCCTGTCACCATTCTAGGAGGCACTTGGGGACATTCATTGGCTCACAGTGTACCGTCTCACCCGCTTGTCTCAGTCATTCAGCAGATTACAGTAGCTTTGGCACACAAGTATGTAGATGAGCAATGTTGTAGGGCACCGGCCCATTTATGTGGGATATGCAAGACATTTTCTGAGTTTCATCTACAGGACCCAGATCCCTCGTGGCCATGCCCAATCCAGAAAATGTTCGTCCAAGTGGATGTCAATCCACATCCAGAAGTTGTTTATGTGCAACCAGAGATGTACAGCAATCTACATTCAGTGCCGCTTACTATAGCTTCCCCAAAATGATGGTTGTGCTCCCTCTGGCAGGACCATAGCTTTGACTTCACCAATACATATGGATCAATCAGAGTGGTCAATTGGTGGGGTCTCAAACTCAGCGTCACCTTCACCATAGAGACTACGATGAAGATGGTGTTCAAGAGCATGATGGATCTATAAGACCATCGGGATCAATGAAAGGCTCTTTGCCCCAAAAGGAGGAATGGGACAATCTCATTCGATTACTCCTACCTCACAATGACATGGCAAGATCGTGTAGGACTGCACAAGTGCGGCCTAACCAAAGAAGATCTTGTTCCAGTGCTATGAGGATAAGACAGACCCATTATCCCTCAACTCCTCAATCAATCAAATTAATAGCTACTTCACTATTCACAATGGACATACAAGGGCCGGTGTCTACTCGCATCTAGAACCTGGGTGGTGAATCTGTCACTTGATGGAAGAAGCAGCACTTGGATAACATTGATCCATTGAAAGTTTCAGCATGGGCTCAAGCCGGATGTCCAGTGGTACATTTGGAGCTTTGAACCTGACATGTATGATTGTGCAGAACTTTGAGCTCATGCACAGAGGGCAAGCAGGCTTTCCAGAGAAGACCAAATCTTCATCCTCACAGTTAGGAGGTGGGTTTAAGACTAAAGGAACGACCACAGGGGCACCCCCTAATTAGATTATCCCTCTTCTTCCTTTTCTCCCCTTTTTTCTTCCTCCTTTCAGCCCCCTAGAGACGGATAGAGCCTTTCTTTTTCGGTTCGAGTCGGCCTCTCACCTTTGATTGGCGAATGGCGCATTCAGCCGATCCCAACCTCTTCCATTGGCTGCAAGAACATGAACATTTTCAAATGACGAGCTGCTACAGGTTCAAAAAGATGTGCAATTGGAGTCTTCCACCACCCTCTTCACTCATATCTATGGATCTCATCCTACCAGACTTCAAGCCAGAGTCTGGATGCTTGCGGTGTTACCCTCAGCCTCACCGACAGTCTTAAACATTTCCGTTTGTTGGGACATGGCTTCTTCCAGGTGGTCTTTGATATTCGAGAGACAACGAGCATTGTGTTCAAAGCCAACCCCTTGCACTTGGTCTCCAAGAGGATTTTCTTGGGACCCTTCACACTCAAATTTGATCCAGTAGAGGAGGATAGCCAGAAGTTCACTTCTCTCTAGGACCAATGTAGGATTTGTAGGACCTTTGGACATTTTGCCAGGGATTGCCCAAGAAAGAAGAAGAGTTGAAGCTCCCCATTGGTCCTGTGGATCGCGTTTGCCACCCATGTGGTCCATCTGCTCTCTCAGGAGGGCTCTATCGATCCTACCAATCTCAACCCGGCCTACCATACCTCCTGAAGCAAAGCATCAGGAATACAAACTCCTTTTTAGGGAGTCCTCAACGAACCTTCTCTAGGTGAAGCACAATCGGGGAGTGATCAGACATGATTGTGCCTACCAAAATACTCGTGGCTTCCCCTCTATGCAAAGCCCAGTCTCCTACATAGAACCTATCAAGGTGCTCAAGAAGATCATCGTGCCTCTGCTGAACGAAAGGGAAATGGAGGCCACCAGGAAGTCTGGAGAACTCCGTCTCTCTCCACGGATCACGATCTTTGATCATGAAGATGAATTGCTCCAATTTACTCCTCTTTGCTGTGGGCATCTTTGAGAAATAAGCTCCTCCCTGCTTGTCCTCCTCAAACTCTATGTTTTTGAAGTCCCTAAAGGAACATGGTAGAGAGAGGGAGAGAGAGAGAGGGTAGGCTAGGGAGAGAGGAAGTGATACTCAAAAGGAGACATAAAATGGAAATGAAATGACGAGCAATGAACAAAATGAGAGTACTCACATGTAGACCAAAGAGCTTGTACTTGATACTTGATTCATTTGACACTAGACAAGTACAGCTCTTATATAAGAGCACACACACACATATGAACACCTATGCATATGGGATAACTCCCAATATGACAAGTGGCATCCATAGGACTGACTAGACTATAAAACACCTACTAGACGCCTAGTACACTCATTCTTGACTCACTTTGGCTTCATGTTCCAACACCCCCCCATGAAGGCAAGGTGAGAGACTACTGGAATGGAACCAAGAACAAAACATGACAATGACAGTCTAAGGTGAGGGACTATTGGAATGGAACCAAGAAATGAGAATGACAATGACGGTCATTGTAAGAGATTACAAAGATATGGTGTTGTAGGCATAAAGTTGTTGGAATATGAAGCCAAAGTGAGTGTTCTAGGTAGTCTAGATGTGTTTTATAGTCTAGTGAGTCCTAGACATGTGGCGTCATATTGGGAGTTATCCCATATACACTATGGCTTTCTAGAGTCTAGTGTCACACTATATAGTGTTGTACTTGTCTATTGTCTATCACATCAGTCAACATCAAGCTCTTTTGGTACCATGTGAGTACTTGTCCATTGCTTTCATTTTCTTTCCATTTCATTTCCATTATGCTTGTTATCTTTCATTTCCATTCCTAGTGTTAGCTTGCTTCTCTCCCTACCACTATGATCTTTCATGTGGTATCAAAGCCATGTTCCTAGCCCTACTCTCTCTTTCCCTTTCCCTTTCCCTTCCAAGAGGTTGAGGTGAGGGAGGCCAATGAAGCTACTCTACCTCCTCCTCCTTTGGAAAGCATTTAGCTCTCTTCTCGAGGGACATAACAGACTGGCTGATATGCTTTATAGCGGGTCACCCACAGCTTTAGGAACGTTTGTCTATAAGCTTTTCAAGCACAGGAACTCTCCTAAGACATAAAGGTAGTTTCTCTTAATATCCTCCCCTCCAAGGGAGGAGTCTTTGTGTACGAGGATTTTGTATTGCTCAGGTCCCATAGGCCGATTTTTGGTCTTCAGAGGACGATAATATATTCTTCTTTATCTTCTTCTTCTTCTCCACATCATGATCTGCCATCTCTCTTCTCCTTCCTTCAGCTACATCTTTCTGTGACATGCGGACGATTTGGCGCTTCTATCCGGATCTAGAAGCAGAACCACGGCTTTGTGTCTTCAGCAAAGTTGTAGAGGACATTAAGTACTACAAATTTGGTTTTTACATCATTGCAATCCGAGTTTTCTGTGAAAAGTTACTGCCCTTGCAAGAAGACGAAATTTGTTTCAGTGCGTGAATTTTGTTTTGGAGTTCAATGATTTGACAGCCCAAGCATGATGCAGCCAGCTCAACGTGGAGCTCTCCATCCTCTTCATCGTTGACCTCTACACCAGCCCACCATTTGTTCCTTCTGCGTGACATTCTCTTGAAGCTGCTGCCTGCAAGTTGGTGCCCATATTTTGGTTCGAGTGCAAAGAAGGGGAAGCAGTCTGAGGAGATGATGACCTACCAAAAGAAGAAGAGCAGGAAGCCCAGAAGGAAGTACAAAACTGCATATTATCCCATGGGGAAGGAGCAGGGAGATTATGATTTGGTGGAAGATCTTTCAGCGAGGAAACCGGACATTACATTTGCTCAAATGATTGCTCTATGCCCAAAGCTTAAAAAAGAATGGAGGCGGGCTATAAATCCAGCAAAGAAGAACTCTCATAAAGGTATAATTAAGCTGATGTCTGTCTCAGAGTTGCCGGATCTTTTACCTGCTATAGAAGCCTGGCATAAAGGAAAGGGTTTTGGAGAGGCCTATATAGATGGGGGTGCACAGATTCGTGTGATTATTCAGGCTTGTGTGGAGAGATTAGGACTGAAGATATCCTGCTCCTCTAGTTATCGCATCAGAATGGCAAACCACTCCAAGGTGAAGACTTTAGGGATAGTACCTGGTTCGGAGGTTGAGGCATTCAGTGTTTCATGTCGAGTGGATTGTCATGTGATGCCTTCGGGGTTGGGAGCCTATCCTTTGATTCTTGGAAGGCCGTGGTTGAGGAAGGTAGGTGCAATTCAGAATTGGCAGAGAGGAATCTTTTCTGTACATACGAATGGGAAGAAATTGAATTTCGATATGGTAAGCAGGGCTGAAGTTTCAGATTCAGTAAGTGAAGAGAAAGAGAGAAGTGAAACCAGCAGTGAGGATGAGAGTTCGGTGACTTCAGAAAGTGATGAAGGAACAATAGCATTGGTGGATTTGGTAGATGAGGATTCACAGGTAGATTTTGTGGGGCCAGCAGGGTTCGGTGAGGAAGAGGTGGATAGGTTTGAGGTTATCGAGGATTTAATGCAGCCCAAAGGTTCTCAAGAATCAACCCAGGTGTTGATTGAGCAATCATTGAATCCTGATCTCAATGTTGAGGAGAAAGAAGAATATTTGAAGATGTTGCAGAAATACCCCAATTTGTTTATCACCTCTTATGAGGAGATCAGGGGATTTAAAGGGAAGCCTCAGAGGATTGAGCTGAAGGAAGGTGCCAAACCTGTTTTTCAGAAAAAAAGGAGATTAAGCTTGGAACAGAGAGATGTGCTAAAGGAAGAGGTAGATAAGCTTCTCAAGGCAGGAATAATTTATCCTGTAGTTCACTGTGATTGGATAAGTCTTGTGGTCATAGTGCCAAAAGGTGTAGACAAATGGAGAGTCTGTGTTGATTACAAACCTCTGAATGCAGTGACAAAGAGAAACCACTATCCTCTACCTTTTCTGGATGATATTCTTGATAAAGTGGCGGGTCATGAAATGTAGAGCTTGTGTGATGGATATTTAGGGTACTTCCAGATAGCCATAGCCCAAGAAGATCAAATCAAGACTACTTTCATTACCCCCTGGGGCTGTTTTTGTTACAGGAAAATGCCTTTTGGAGTTACCAACGGCCCTCGCACTATCAGGAGAATTCAGAAATGATTTTATCACCTTTCCTGGATAAATTTTGTAAAGTCTTTATTGATGACATCTGTGTGTACAGTGGAAGAAGGGAGCACTGTGGAAAGCTGGATCAGGTATACTATGAGATTTCGCTATATAGCGATGGAACACAGCAAAACGTCACTATATAGCAACGCTTCAAGACACTTATTTTTTAAAGCTAAAAAAGAAGCTCATAGATGCTATTTTATTACTGTTAATATATTTCCTTGCAAGTTATGTTGTGATTTTAGAAGTGTGCAGATGGAAGGGACAAGTGGAAGCTCGTCAGATGATGCGCCAATGCCCGGGAGCACAAAGTGGCTTACGGAGAGGTTGTATTGTCATTGCACTCATTGCAAGCGAGAAGTACGACTAGCCGACACCTCTGTCTCCTTCTTCGCCGTTTTGGGTGATGGCCGACTCAGAATAGGGGGTGCGCTCATTGATCTCCTTCTCCTGTGGCAGAGGGTTCGTGTTGTAGGCCTCTTGGGGAAGGTTTGGCAGGTCGATCCTAGAGTAGAGCAGGATCAGTTGCAGTTGTGGCATCTCTGGCTTTGGGAGGGGCGGGCCCTTTCAGAGCTTGATTGGGACCCAGGAGAGTGGAGATGGCCAGAGGTTGTGGCAGACCAGGGGCCGACCCCTTTAAGGGCACCCCTCTCATCTACAGTCATTGATGTCCCACTTGCAACCTTCCATACACCTGGAGAGACCCCAGGAACACCTTGAATGGATTTATCCACATTCCATGTATGGGTGACAGAAGTATTACAAAACCATACAAACTGCTCTATCACTCCATGAGAATGTTGCCTTCTTCCCTTAAAACAAGGGGCTGGCACACCATAACTTGCACTTCTACCAAGTGAATTGATTAGTGCCCCACATCGTCTCCGACTCTCTACCAAGTAGCCAAAGCATGTGACAACGCTATGTGGTTCGGTTCTCCTTATTGCCCAATTGGCTTCATGAATATCAATCTCTCTACAAACCACGTCCTGTGATGGACTTTTAAAATCAATTTGTCTTCTTTTTCCTATCACTCTCCTTGTTGTCACTGTCATGTATTTTGGTCGATGACTATCATTTCCATGGACCGATGTTGAACATTTTGAACCCCTCTTTCTTCTTATGCTCACCGGTTCTGTTATTGGCCTATTCATCTCAGGAGATTGTATCCCAGCCTCTTCAATCATTGTGTGTGATAAATCCACAAGCCTATTTCTGTCCCCTTTACCAGATCCACTACCATCAAGTATTCTTCGCATACAGTACGAAACTCGGCAGGAGCGTTCTCGGGAGGATGCAGAGCAGACCGCCCACCCAGCGGCCCAATTGGTATGCTCAGGTATTTCCAGGCTATTTCTTCATGCCTTCTGGAAGGCCTTGTGGGAGAGTTGGCGGCCACGGAAGATTTCCTACTTCCTTTGGCTACTCGCCCACAAGGGACTTCCAGTGGGGAGCTGGTTGCGGCAGTTTGGTCAGGAGGGACTCTGTCAGATTTGTCATGAGGACGAGGAGTCACCAAAACATTACCTGTGGAGCTCCACTCGCACCCAGGAAGTGTGGAGGTGGGCTTTCGGGATCCTTACTCGTGCAGAACCGGAGCTAGGTTTGATCACTTGGGGCGCGTTCTGCTGGTGCAGTACCATACCTGGCTATCACCAGATGTTTGAGGCAGGCCCGCAGGACCCTATGTTCCTCATCACCCAGGGGACTTGGGGGCTGCTTGAGGGCATCCCGCAGCATTTGGCAGAGGTGGACACAAGATCTCAGGTGAGGCAGCCAGTCTGGGAGATTATTGGCAGCATCGTTGGATGGCACATTTGGCCTCGCGCTACGCGCAGATCCTCGGAGGTATCTCACCCTCGACTGCCCAGATCATGGCCGACATCTAGAGCGAGATTATCCACACGCTCAGAGGTCAGTGGGACCAGATCCAGGGGGACTTCCGGGCCGACCGGGAGAAGCGGAGACGTTTCCTCCGAGATTGGGATACGCAGGGCCTCTTCTTTGAGCATAAATCTCAGGGCCTTAGTGGCGCTACTCACCGCCTCTCTGGCTATTTACTCACACCCGCCTGATCCCTCCGTGAGAGAGAGCTTTTGATTCCTCTTAGGGCTGCGTCCGATTTGTGAATGCAGCCCCGTCAGCTGCAAAACTGACCCCATGTATTCTTGTTTCTCGAAGTAATATAATCAGCTCTGTTTTTTCGGAAAAAAAAAGAAAAGAAAAACTAACAAATAGGCCTATCAAAGCCAAAACATATGGCTCCCACAGTACATCCTCTCCTGGCTCCAAAGACTAATGAGGAACAGGGAGCCACACACCAAAAATAGAAAAGAAATGCATCATTTTAGGAGGACTATCCAAGGCAGAGTACCTTTATGGAGATTCTTTGTTGCGGTGTTCCTTTTCAAGAAGAAGAGACACCATATCTTCGAAGGTAGTCGATGCAATTCGAAGTACTCCAAGGGCATTCCCTTTTTCAAGAAAGAGACTTCTATTAAGTAAGAGAAAAAACCCGCGAGAGCAAGCTCAAAACGGAATACATCATGAAACCATGAGGATAAATAAACACCCTCAAAATGAGGTGGAAAACAACCAAGGCTGAGGCTAAAAGTGTCACCTCAACCCTGTAAGAGTCTCGGAGAAGAAAGGAGAATCCTTCCATTCCCTGAAGAAAGAAGCCCTCCTAGTTGAGGCTGCACGGGAGTCTCCTTGCATACTCGTCCATATGGCCATCAAAGTATGTATGGTGTCTGTCCAGATACTAGCCAATGTGTGCGAGGGATGAACCTGAGTTCCCTCCAATGCCTCTGTGCATCTGGCTCTCCAAATATGCCAGGCTGCTATGCTTGCCAGTATCTCCCAAGAGGTATTTATAGAGGCATGTACAGCTGCAAAAGGAAGGTGTGGTACCACATCCAATGAACATGACTTAATCTGATGACGTCGAATCAAAATGGCCCGAGAAGAGTCATGTCTCTCATAAAGACCTGAGGCCCCATAAGAGAAAGCCAAGCCACTGAGCCCCATGTCATAACGACTGGGGAGTCCACAAAGTGACTGAAAATCCTGGCTACCTCCGTCCAAATCATCCTACAATCCCATAAACAATGCTAAATCATTTCCAAAGCAGAGAGGCAATGAGGGCAAGTAGGGTCAGCTCCGAATCTGGATCTCCAAAGGTTCACTGCAATCCCACCATGGATAGAAAGCCAAAAGAAAAGAGTGATCTTTCTATTCCTGTGGGATTTCCAGAGTCTCCTCTAGAAGCACCTCTGCAAATCTACAGTGATATCAAATGCCTCCCAATGAGGAACTCTGGAAGGTCTCCAACCTCTACTACTGAGCTAGAATCTCCTGGCATTACTAACCGTGTAGCGAAAGAAGGGGATGCTCTTCTCTCGATGCTTGCGTCAATCTACTCCCACTCTCTAGGGTCCCACTGTAAATGCCTAATAGGAACTCCCCCGTAGAGCCAAAGTCTCCAAGATCAGTGGAGAGAAGCCGGGGGTTAGGGTCAAGGAACCACTCGGAATCTGATCCCTACACCAAAAGACCTACAACCCTGATAGGCTGAAAGGCAGACTCAAGCAAGATGTCCTCTGTGGACCTGAACAATCTCCCACCATCATGCACATCAAAAACCAAGGCATCCCCATGTGCGTCTTGAAAGGCCAAAACCTGAAGAGAAACACCCCCTCTCGTAAAAGCACCTACCCAAGTGGAGCAAGTGAGTGGCATATCATTTGTGTCTACCCAATCCGCTGAAAGGGCTGCCTCAATGTGCAAGATCCTCACTGCACTCCCTCTGAGATGTCCTGTCAACTAAGATTTAGTCTCCTCCGGAAGCCTCCGGATTGCTTTCCATGACCCTAGAGATGAGGCAGGTCCCCTCTCCCACCTGGACCACTGCATGTAGAGTGAAGCACCAAGTGGTCTGCCAAGATCATCCAATATAGGAGGCGGTAGAGTCCAGGAGTGGGATCCTAAATGTGTACGCCCCAGAGTGCAGGTAGCACCGCCCGGCCTTTTGGAGGAGGCTATCAGAGTGTCTTCCAGATGTAGGCTCTTGGATTGTTGGAGGTGACTTCAACAACCTGGAGTTTGGGGAAGACAAGCAGGGCGGCGCCTCTTTCTCTGAGATGCCAACAATAGAGCGTAGCACTTGGGAGCAGTTGTTTGGGGGGGGAGGGTTCCTATCCTTCCGGGAGTGTTACCGGAGGCCAAAGGCCACTGGCGTGAGAAGCATGAGTTTTGCAATGCTCTAATGCAATGGATCGTGCAGAGCGCACCGTGCAGTAGTGTGCGAGTGTCGTATGCTATACTGCAGTGGACAACGACGTATGAGTGCACTATGCTAAATGACAATCACCTGTGAACTCCACAACATAAGCAAAATAAGAAAATCCTACACTGGTGAACAATCCCCATATCCGGAAGAGACAAGCGAGATGAGAAAGTGACCGAGTTGGCCAATGTACATATCACTGGACGTGTCCCCAGGTCACAAGTCGCAAGTCACAAGAATACACAAGTCGCAAATCAGCAGAATACACAGGTCTATCCCCATAGTAGACAAAAGGTGCACACAAGTCTCTCCACATTCTCTCCTTGGCGAGCTCGTAGCTCTAGCCTCTATCTCTCCTCACTCTCCTCCCTTTCGCTCCCCTCTCGAAAGGATGGAGTCTAAGGCAGAATGGATCGCCTTGGTGATGAAGAAGTGGCCTGGGGCAGAGTAGAAGTGTGTGAACAGATACCTCGCTAGAAGCGCCTCTCGGCTGTTTCCCTCGAGAACTTTCTTGCACTCATGTCCTCTGCGATGAGTTTTACAGGTAGACAAGAAGGACAGGAATGTGGGTGAGCCAGTGTGAGGGGGCAAAAAGGGAAGTGTGGGAAGACGGAGATATGTGGATATGAGACTAGGAGTGAACATGTGACGGGAATTCAAGAATCCGAATGTGTCTGTTGCAAAGTCATAAGACTGAATGAACGCAGTACACATTTGGACATCCACCTGGGGAAGTGTGACATCATCAAACTCCACGAGAGACATGCGGGCTATCTCATCAGGTGACAAGATGCTAGACAGCTTGAGTGTGGGATCGAGGAAAGGTTTGAAAACCACCCGAATGATCGAGGAGGATGAAGCTGGGGGTGGAAGATCACAAGCCGTACTTTGTGGGGCCAAATCACCGCCACCGTTACTGTGACCGCTGTGCCCACTGGATGCCTTGGATGGTGTTTTGATTGTACCTGTGGGGGGCAAATAGTCAGAGCCTCCATGATCTGAATCAGAGGAACTCGAAAAAGGGGATAGCTCCTCATCCGATATGATAGTGATCCTGTCGGAGGGAGGTGAATCTGCAACTGCTCGAGGTCGTTTCGAAGTGCTTTGTGGTGTAGACCCGGCACCCAGGTCATCAGTGGTGCGTTTGCCAAGTGATGCCATGGAAGATGGTCCCGATCCTGTCGTGTGGCCTGATCGAGCCCGATGGAAGTCAACGAATAAAGTATCGCGGGGTAATCTGGGTTTGTACTTGTGACGAGAGGCACGGGTAGGCATGAACGATGGCGTCGTATGGAGAGGAAAAGAGTACGGAAGGGGTGTCGATGTCGAGGTCTGGAGAGGCAAGGAGGAAGGAGGAGGTGTTGATGTCGAGGTTAAGCCCGGAATCTGCTACGAGAGATTACTTTAGCAGATCCACCAGTGCAGGCCCATGCTTCGATGGAGAGGAAAAGAGTGAGGAAGGGGTGTCGGTGGAGAGGGAGTGTAAAAGGACAGATGTAGACTAGGGGGAGGAGGGGGGCTGGAGCTAGGAGGGGAGGTGATGCAAAGGGTGTAGGGGGGAGAAGGGGGGAGAGTTGCTCCTGGGACGTGGGCAGAGAGAGGGGGCTGCGCAGGAGAGAGGGGGAGGGCAAGGGTGGTGGGTAAAGGGAGAGCGGGGAGGGGCTGATGCACAAGAGAGGGGGAGGGGACTGTTGCGCAGGAGAGGGGGAGGGGACTGTTGCGCAGGAGAGGGGGAGGAGGGGGCTGTAGCGCAAGAGGGGGGGGGGGGAGGGGCTGTAGCGCAGGAGAGGGGGAGGAGGGGGCTGTAGCGCAGGAGAGGGGGGGAAGGGGACTGTAGCGCAGGAGAGGGGGGGGGGAGAAGGGGGCTGTAGCGCAGAAGAAAGGAGAGGGGAAGGGAGGGGGCTGTAGCGCAGGAGAGGGGGGAAAAAGGGAGGGGGGTAAAGGGGGAGAGGGGGCTGTGGCGTAGAAGGGGAGAGGGGGGGGGCAGGTGGTGGGTAAAGGGGGAGAGGGGGGGGTTTGTGGCGTAGGAGAGGGGAGAGGGGAAGGGAGGGGGGTAAAGGGGGAGAGGGGGCTGTGGTGTAGAAGGGGAGAGGGGGGGGGGCAGGTGGTGGGTAAAGGGGGAGAGGGGGGGGGGTTTGTGGCGTAGGAGAGGGGAGAGGGGAAGGGAGGGGGGTAAAGGGGGAGAGGGGGCTGTGGCGTAGAAGGGGAGAGGGGGGGGCAGGTGGTGGGTAAAGGGGCAGAGGGGGGGGGTTTGTGGCGTAGGAGAGGGGAGAGGGGAAGGGAGGGGGGTAAAGGGGGAGAGGGGGCTGTTGTGCAGGAGAGGAGGAGGGGGGGGGGGGGAGAGTGGTGGGTAAAGGAGGAGAGGGGGGGAGCTGGTGTGCAGGAAAGGAGGAGGGGAGGAAGGATGGTGGTAAAGGGGGAAGAGGGGGCTGTTGTGCAGGAGAGGAGGAGGGGGGGGGGGAGAGTGGTGGGTAAAGGAGGAGAGGGGGGGGGGAAGCTGGTGTGCAGGAAAGGAGGAGGGGAGGAAGGATGGTGGTAAAGGGGGAAGAGGGGGGGGCTGTTGTGCAGGAGAGGAGGAGGGGAGGAAGGATGGTGGTAAAGGGGGAAGAGGGGGGGGCTGTTGTGCAGGAGAGGAGGAGGGAGGGGCAGGGTGGTGGTAAAGGGAGAGCGGGGAGGGGCTGTTCAAAGGGTGGAAAGAGAAGGTTTCTGTAAGAGAGAGGTAGGAGTTGGACATAGGGTGGAAAGAGAAGGTTTCTGTAAGAGAGAGGTAGGAGTTGGACATACGGTGGAAAGAGAAGGTTTCTGTAAGAGAGAGGTAGAAGTTGGACATAGGGTGGAAAGAGAAGGTTTCTGTAAGAGAGAGGTAGGAGTTGGACATAGGGTGGAAAGAGAAGGTTTTTGTAAGAGAGAGGTAGGAGTTGGACATAAGGTGGAAAGAGAAGGTTTTTGTAAGAGAGAGGTAGAAGTTGGACAGAGGGTGGAAAGAGAAGGGTTTTGTAAGAGAGAGGTAGGAGTTGGAGAGAAGGTAGAAGGAGAAGGAGTTTGTAAAACAGGATGAAAAGGGGAGGCCGTAGTTAGAGAGAGAAAATAACACAAAGTGAAAAAGGGAGGCCACATTTTAAGGGTGGTCATTTAGAGAGAGATAGTGGTACGGGATGAAAAAAGGTGGTCACACTTAGAGAGAGAAAGTGGCTCGGGGTGAAAAAATGGAGGGCTCACTTAGAGAGAGAAAGTGGCTCGGGGTAAAAAATGGAGGGCTCACTTAGAGAGAGAAAGTGACTCGGGGTGAAAAATGGAGGGCTCACTTAGAGAGAGAAAGTGACTCGGGGTGAAAAATGGAGGGCTCACTTAGAGAGAGAAAGTGGCTCACTTAGAGTGAAAAATGGAGGGCTCACTTAGACCCATGCTGAGCCGGTAATGTCTCTGGTGGTGGCCCACTCGGAGTAGATCCCTTGTGTCGACCTCCTGGGAGGCGATTCAGAAATGTAATAGTCTGATGCTTGATTTGGGGGGACAATAGACAAAGTTGTCGTAGAGTGAGGTTGGGTTTGAAACTCATAAGATCTTCAAACAGGGAGTAGTGGTGGACACTAGCATTAGCCTTTTGTAACTTCATCCTCCTAGCCTCTGGCCGAGGGTCGAAGCTTACACGAGGATGTGGATGTAGGTCTGAACTGTGAGTCATTGTCTCTACTGGTTTCTCTTCCATTACTCCTTTCCCTTTTTCCTGGGCAGAACTAGATATTGTCCCCATAGCCTCTTCTCTGTTGAGTGCTGTTGAGGACAAAGTGGCAGGACCTACTCGTGCCTCCTTATCCCGGTACTGTCCGAGGGTTGTCACTTCTGTTGCAAACCTCACAGTTCTAGACTTGCGGGATGGAAGCTGAGGTGTGCTACCTTCATCTTCAGAACTTGTTTGAAGATCTCTCGTGACACCCTTTACTACCTCCTGATACCTCAAAGGCATAGAGTGATCCCCCGAGATAGAGGCACTCCCAGAGTTAGTGGTTGACCTTAATGGTTGTGGGCCCTTCGAGTTTGTTTCTGAATCACTATCAGAAGCCAGCATGGGTGGTCTATTCCTGGCGTACTGTGTACCTTGGAGGAGGAGAATGACCTCGGTGGGAGAACACTTGTCGAACTCATTGGTGCTAAGGTCTCCGATGCTGACTCTGAGTCACCCTTACATTTGTCACCTTTTGTATGTGACCGTGTCACAGCGCCCAACACTGCGCCAATCAAATGGGGATTGTTGCCCTCCCCCGCCACTACTACATCGACCATATTCACTTGGGATGCGGGTTCCACTCTTCTATTGGGACAATCTCTGGTGTAGTGGTCATTTGTGTTGCACTGTGTACAAGAGGGTCCCCCGAACGGCTGTGTACAATCATCTTGGTAGTGGCTGTACTCGCCACATCTGTAACACATGATGGGTCTTCTAAAGTTTGTACCCCTGCCTGCACCTCCGCGTCCACCTCTGAAACCACCCCTTCGACGGCGTTGATAAGAGGGTCCATAGCCACCCCCTGACATAGGTGGTTGGTACGGGGCATAGTATGGCTGAGGATAGAAATAAGGGGAACCAATTGAATTGGGAGGGGAGCTTGGAGCAAAGGGGGAGTTGGAAGCAATGGAGGTGGCATGACAGGAGGAGGGGGTGGCTCAGATGCTCGTGCAAGAGGGGGAGCAGGAGATACTTCTGCTGGACCAGAAGTTATGGGTACCGTTCTGTTGACTGCAGCAACCAGAGATTCCCCCGAGGTATACTCTGGAAGAAGCTTCCTTAATCCTTTAAGGTACCTACACTCAGAGGCATCATGTCCATGGATCTCACAAAATGTACAAAATGAGGTAGAAGTAGGTACCTTTCGCTTGGAGGGGCACTCCCAGTAACCATGGTTAGAACCCTTGCATTCGGTGCACCAAAGGCCACTTCGAATTTGGGCCTCAAAGGACGATTGGCCATCCACCTTTATTCTATCTTTCAGGCCTTCTTTGATTTCTTCTAACTCCTTCTTGAGTTGCTGCCATGCGGATGATCCCTCCTCTCTTGGGAGTTGGGTGGTCGTATTCGTTGATGAGGCAAAGCTTAACTGTGACCGTTCCATCTTGACAGCTTCTTTTAGGAAGTCTTGAAGTGAGGCATGTTCAGGGAGTTTATCCACCAACCTTATAGCAATGGAAGGGGGTAATGCTTTCAAAAACCATCCCTTCATAACAGCATCATTAGGTGGCACAGACATCTTTGCCGCCAAGACCCTCATCCTTGTGTACATCTCAGAGATGCTTTCTCCAGGCTTCATGGTGTCAGTGGACAACTCTTGGACAATCATGTGTTCGAATTTTTCCAACTTGAAAGTGCGTAAGAATTCCTCCCTTAGGTCTGTCCACGTCTGGAAGTGGTCCGGAGGAAATTGACTGTACCATACATCCGCTGCATCCTCCAATGACGAAGGAAAGATGTGAAGGAACGCATGCTCATTCTCCACACCTTTAGCTTTACATGCTGTGAGGAACTTCCTCACATGAGCTTCCGCATCCTCATGGAGGTGGCCTTTGAACTTTTGAGTCTTCACGTGGACCTTGTTGAGTAGCTCAAGAAGTCTAGCTCTGTCTGGGGAACTGAGAACGGCCACCCCCACCCGAGAGGTTGGAGAAGATGCAAGATTTGGAGGGAGTCCCGATGGGGCCGTAATAAGTGTTGGTGTTCCCAAGGAGGAGACCAACCCGACAACTCCTCCTGTGGAGGACCACAATGGGGAAGTCACTACTGATGTAGTCATAGAGGGAGTGTACCCAGATGGTAGCGCGTAAGTGGGGGGTCTCGGTGTTGCGGAGGGAAAGGGTGAGAACATGGAAGATGTGGGGGTGAAAGAGGATGGGAGAGCATTTGGGAAAGAAAGGGACGGAGCTGAAGTCATGGATGAGTAGGCAGAAGGGAAGGAAGGAGGTGGTGGAAAAGGCAACACCGGTGTGGATGGAAAGGGAGATGAAACCATCGTGGCAGGTAAAGGCATGGCCGGAGCAAAAGTACCCCCCAATGGAATAGATGTAGAAGAAGGATTAGCTAGAAGCCCGGAGCTATGCATAACAGATGAGGTCGCAGCTTGTCCACAAGAGGTTGAGGCAGGAGCAGCAGATGGAGTCACCACTCCGGTAGAAGAGGTGGTTGATGAAGACATCGTTGCAGGAAGAGAAGAGGGGCTTCCTTGACCTTGATGAGTCCCTGAGGAGCCCTCGTCCTTAGTACCCTCTTCTTTCACCTGTTCTCCGCTTTGCACTTCTTCTTCTCCGGAGTCCGGATCTGACCACCAGGGTCCCTGTTGATCCAAGTCAATGAGAGTGTCGATGAAGTTACTTGCTCTGGCTACTGCTCCAGTGGGCTCACTTTGTGCTCGAGTTGAGGGCTTCGCAAACTTACGTCGCACGTAATGCTTCTTGTACCTAGTTTGGTCTGCCGGAAGTCTTTTCTCCACTCTCCTCAAGTACCTCCTAGTCCTCGCACTAGCTCCTTCAAAGGTTTCAGAACTACTCGGCATAAGACCTCTCTCTGGGACCCTAGATCACGACTTCTCTTGTGCTACTCAATACCAGCAGTGTCCCACCGTGATCGCCATAAACTGTTTGGGGGGGGAGGGTTCCTATCCTTTCGGAAGTGTTACCGGAGGCCAAAGGCCACTGGCGTGAGAAGCATGAGTTTTGCAATGCTCTAATGCAATGGATCGTGCAGAGTGCACCGTGCAGTAGTGTGCGAGTGTCGTATGCTATACTGCAGTGGACAACGACGTACGAGTGCACTATGCTAAATGACAATCACCGGTGAACTCCACAACATAAGCAAAATAAGAAAATCCTACACTGGTGAACAATCCCCATATCCGGAAGAGACAAGCGAGATGAGAAAGTGACCGAGTTGGCCAATGTACATATCACTGGACGTGTCCCCAGGTCACAAGTCGCAAGTCACAAGAATACACAAGTCGCAAATCAGCAGAATACACAGGTCTATCCCCATAGTAGACAAAAGGTGCACACAAGTCTCTCCACATTCTCTCCTTGGCGAGCTCGTAGCTCTAGCCTCTATCTCTCCTCACTCTCCTCCCTTTTGCTCCCCTCTCGAATGCCGAATGCCGAATGCGAATGCCTCCTCTTCTCTCTCCCTTCTCCTTCATCCTCATCCCCCGCCTTGGAGGGTCCCTTCTTCGCTGAGAATTCCCCCTCTTTCTTCCCATTGGTCATCCTCTTATCTCCTTAGCTGTTGAGGATAGCCGTTGCGCCGCTGGCTCTCTTGATGGCTTCGGCGACTTCCTGACTCCCTGACTTGCCAGCCTGATGGTATAAATTCTCCATGTGCAGGTGAGCTGGTTCACCGCACCTCTTGATGGCTTCGGCGACTTTCTGACTCCCTGACTCGCCAGCCCGATGGTGTAAATTCTCCATGTGCAGGTGAGCTGGTTCACCGCACCACTGCACCACTGTATCACTGAACCACTGTGTAATATAAATACTCCTGACTGCTCCATGTGCTAAGCTCACTCTCCATGTGCGCAGCTCTTGATGAGATCACTTTGGACACGGTACTCCTGGTTGACCTGTGTCGGCCTGTGGTTGACCTGTGTCGACCTGTGGTTGACATGTGTCGACCTGTGGTTAACATGTGTCGACCTGTGGTTGACAGCCTCGGACAGTACTCCTGGATGAACCCGTGTGATCGCGTGGCTAACTTGTGTTGACACATGGTCAACATGTGGTCAACAGATGTCGTCATGTGGTCAACGCCTGTCGACAGGTGGTCGTGTGATAAGGTAACAGCAGTTCATTTTCATGATCAATAGCACAGCCCCTCGGGGAGAGCCAGATTTCAGCAGGTTACCTGGCAGCCTTGTCTTCTCCTTTGGACAGAGGAGACACGATGGATTGCTAGAGAGTTAGACCGTTTCTATGTTGGGGGTTGGGCACTGCACAGAGGCGGATCTATCGGGATTCTAGTAGGTACCACGATGTCAGATCACTCTCTAGTGGTACTTCAGTTGAATCAGACCCGCTGAGGTCTCCCCCAGAAGGGGGTCCGCATTCCAAAGGACCTCTTGCAGGACGAGGAGATTCAGCAGGTCATGGCAAGGATTTGGAAGCAGTTAGAGATGGCACCATGTGAGGGCTGGACTGCATGGGTGGCTGATGCGATTCAGAGGAGCAGTGAGGAGCTGCAGGCTCATGCCCTTAGGCAGAGGAGGACCCTTCAAGAGCGTGAGCGGGCTTTGAGGAGAGACCTCGCCTCCATTGAGAGGCTCAGGGAGAAGGACCCAGTTTCTCAATGGCTTAGTGACAGATTCGAGAGCGCTCGTCTCGAGCTTCAAGACACGGAGTTGCGGCGGGCTGAGTTCTCCTGTCACTCCTCCCGGGCCCGATGGGTGAAGCAAGGGGACAGGATGACAAAATTCTTTCAGACCACTGGGCCCCGATCGGCAGGCGCACAGCTACACTGCCTCCGGGACTCGCAGGGCATCGACCCGTAGGATATTCTGGACATGACCACCGGATTTTACAGCCAGCTCTTTCAAACGGAGAGGATGACCCCAGTTGGCCTTGTGGCCCGTGAGCTAGTTTCGGAACATGCTTCGACAGTAGTCTCGCAGGAGTTATGCAGCAGACTTGAGGAGCCTTTCACAGATGAGGAGCTCTGGGAAGCCCTCAAGGCTCTCCCGACCCAGAAGTGCCGGAGTGAGGATGGCTTGACTCCGGCCTTCTTCCGGAACTTCTAGGAGATTATCTCCACCCCTTTCCGTTTAGCTTGTCAGGAGATTTTTGACATAGGCCTTCTCCTGCAGTCCTTGAGTAGAGGGTGGATATGTTTGATCCTGAAAGGGGGAGATAGGTCAGATATTCGACAGTGGAGGCCGATCACATTGCTTGATACTGCATACAAGATCCTCACCAAGGTCTTGAGTTTGCAGTTACGGCCCCATCTTACCGACAACATCCATGATACACAGATTGGGTTTGTTCAGGAGCACAGCATCCTGGAAAACATCCACACATTCTGGGAGGCAATGGATTGGTCCAGGAAGGAGTCACAGCCATTGGCCATCCTTCTCTTGGATTTTGAGAAGGCCAACGACAAGGTGGAGTGGTCTTTCATGGAGGGCACTATGAGGAGATTGGGTTTCTCAGACAGATGGGTCAGAGGAGTATCAGCGCTATATGCAGGTAGCTCTAGTCAGATGCTCATTGGAGGACACACAGGCGATGCCTTTCCTCTCTCCCGCTCGGTCCGCCAGGGCTGCCCACTCGCTCCCTTCCTCTTCTTGTTTGTGGCGGAGGCTTTGGGCGACTATTTGAGATCACAGGTGGCGGGTCTCACAAGGTTGAGGCTCCCAATCACACAGGAGGAGGAGCTACTTGACTCGGAGTTTGCAGATGACACGGCCTTATATGTTGAGGGCACCAGAGTGAGTCTAAAGAGAGTCAGAGGCGCCTTAGCTATTTACTGTGAGGCCTCAGAAGCACGGATCAACTGGATGAAATCCATAGGCTTCTTCGCAGGGTTGGATGCTAGGTGGGTATTGACATCACAACAGAGCAGCAGATTCCCCCGATCTTGGAGAGTGTTCAGCGCAAGCTTCTCTATTAGAGCTCGGCCAAACTGTCCCTAGCAGGTTGCGCCTTTGTGGCGAACCAGGTCCTTCTTGCCACGGCCTGGTATATCGCCTCCTGCTGGTGCTTTCACAGAGGATGCATTGGGTAGTTCCGACAGTTAGTACAGAACTTCCTTTGGGCAGGCTCAGATGGCACGAGGAACACTAGGGCCCGAGTAGCTTGGCAAACGGTGATCATGTCACAGGCACTGGGAGGCTTGGGTGTCGTTGATCCGGAGATGCAGAGCAGGGCCCTTCTAGGCAAGTTGGTGGTTCGTGGCCTCACCTGACACGTCCCAGCACTCCTGAAACCCCTGATCTGCAAAAAAACCACACACAACATCAGAACTGAGCAGGATGCTCACCACCCAACCGTGACATCTACGGGATGTGATCCCGAATCAGAAGATGTCCCCTCCGAGCCACGAGCTGAGCTACTGGCACGAACCCCTAATCAGATCCAAATCAGCCCGGTGTCCCATACCACCAGGTGGCACTGTGAAGCCCTGGATCTGCCACTGGGCCTTGGGCTACGCTAAGATGCAGGCACGCGTCCGCGACTCAATCCAGGATCAGACCTAGCACCTGGGAACGAGACTTGCTCCCAACTGCACACTGAGAACTGAACCCCCTGGGCCTCTTTTATAGACTCGGGCCCCGGCGCCAAAAATAGCGAAGACCTATAAATAGTTTGTACCCTTGCCACTCAACCCGAGAATCAAGCCTGCCGAGCTCTAAGCCTCCCCAGGCTAACCTGAGCTAGTTCTGTGTACCTAGTACACGTCGGATACCAATCCGTGCACATGACATACTCCCCCTCCTCTAAGAACTCACTCCTGAGTTCGCTAAGAAATCTGGAAATGTTCTTTGGAGGTTTTGTAATGTCTCCCATGTTGCATCCTCCTCAACACGATCCTTCCACTTAATCTTGTATTCCGTGATAGTTTCGAATCTGTCTTTCACGAAATTCAAGAATAGATTCAGGTTCGTGAGGAATAAAAGTCAAATCTGTAACTTCTATAATCTCATGAGGAGAAACAAGTTGATCATCTGCACCCAATACTTCTTTCAGTCTACTGACATGAAAGACTAGATGTACTTTAACATCAGGAGGCGATTCTAGTCGATATGCAACTGGTCCAATTCTTTTAATGACCTTGAATGGGCCACAATATCTGGGGGATAATTTCGGAACCAAACCAGTACTTAGGCTCTTGGATTCCTTAGGAATTCTCAAATATACCATTGTTCCTTCAGAGAACTCTCTGGGTGAACGATGTCTATTAGCATAAAATCTGTACCGATCTTGGGCACTTCTAATAGACTCCTTGGCAAACTGCAACATTTCCTGCATGTCTTGCAAGAAGTTCTTAGCACCATCATTTTGAATCCCTTTTAATCCAACCATAACTGGTGACTTAGGTTGAAACCCGTACATAAGCATAAAAGGACTGTAACCTGTACTAGAATGCTTTGCACTGTTGTAAGCAAATTCAATCATAGGTAGATAATCTTCCCATGAAGACTGTCTCTTAGATACATATGCCCGAAGCATGTCTTCAACCAACTGGTTGACCTTTTCTGTACTGCCATCGGATTGTGCATGATCTGAGGAACTCATACTTAGAGTAGTTTCTAACTTCTCAAATACAAGTGTCCAAAAGTTACTTGTAAACTTTGAGTCCCTGTCACTGACTATGTCAGATGGCAAACCATACAGCTTGAACAAGTGGTCCACAAACTCGTGAGCCAACTGCACAGCTGAAATAGTTGTTCTTGTAGGTAAGAATCTAGCCATTTTTGTCAAACGGTCGACTATGACCCAAATAGAGTCATGACCCTTGCGCGTTCAAGGCAAACCAGTAATAAAATCCATGGAAATACTTTCCCATTTATTACCTGGAATCTGTAAAGGCTGTAATAAGCCCGCGCTTCTAAGGCGTTCAGCCTTAGTAACCTGACAAACCCGGCAACCTACTACATAGTTCTCTATAAATGCACACATCTTAGGCCAATAAAAGGTATGCTTCACAAGAGACAGAGTCCTATGTATACCCGGATGTCCAGCACTAGGAGCATCATGACACTCCCAGAGAATCTTGGATTTAAGGTCCAGAACATCAGGCACACAAATCTTTTCATTCCGGAACAGCAAGCCGTTCCTAATCATCCACTGACCTCCCGCCGCCTGTATCCTAGGTGGCACAATCCCTGAGTCTTGGTCAACCATGGAGCTCCCATCCTGGACTCTCTGCCAATAAGAACTGAAATGACTATCAGTTGCGTATAGCCCTCTCAAGGATTGAAATAGGTCTGAGGATATTTCCGTAAATGACAAAGCATTTACAAACTTAACTCGACTTAAGGCATCCGCCACACTATTCAACGAACCCTTACGATAACGTATTTCAAAATCAAAATCCTGCATTAATTCTGCCCATCTAGCTTTCCTTCCTCTCAATTCTGAGCCATCACACACATACTTAATTGACTGGTGATCAGTCAATACAAGGAACTTTGAACCATACAAGTAGTGTCTCCAAACCTTGAGAGCATACACTACAGCATAAAGTTCCTTCTCAAGTGTGGGCCAACGATACTGAGTGTCGTCTAGCTTCTTACTTTCGAAAGCTACAGGTCTGCCCTCTTGGAATAGAGCTGCCCCAATCGCATAATCACTCGCATCGGCCTCCAAAACATAAGGCCGGGTAGGATCGGGTAATGCAAGAACGGGTGCTTCCTTGATAGAAAACTTCAAGGTTTCAAAAGCCTTGTTCATTGCATCATTCCAAGAGATCAGCTGGGTAGACCTGCGTCCACGACCTTTCAATATGTTGGTCAAGGGTGCCGTGATATGTGAATAATCACGCACTGACTTCCGAAGAAATACCGTAAATCCTAGGAAAGAACGAAGTTGTTTCACAGTCTGAGGGATAGGCCATTCTAAAACCTTCTGGATGCGATCCAGATCAATGCTAATACCTTCAAAAGAAATCTTGTGTCCTAAGTAAATGATCTCCTTCATAAAGAAGTCACATTTACTCATCTTGGCATAAAGCTTATGCTGTCTTAGAACAACTAAGACAACCCGGAGGTGTCCTATGTGATCCTCAAGCGTTTTACTATATACCAAGATGTCATCTAAGAACACTACAACAAATTTGCCCAGAAAATCCCTGAACAAATCGTTCATCATCTGCTGAAAAGTAGCAGGAGCATTGGTCAAACCAAAAGGTAATACGAGGAACTCGTAATGACCATACCTAGTCCGGAATGCGGTCCTATCTATGTGTTTAGCATAGATACGGATTTGGTGATAACCCGTACGCAAATCAATCTTAGTGAAATACTTCGCTCCGGCCAAACGGTCTATCAAATCATCAGAACGAGGTAAAGGATAGCGGTTCTTAATTGTGACTTTATTTAATCGTTTATAATCTATACACATTCTCCAGGAAGAATCTTTCTTCTTTCTTAAGAGGACAGGTGCACCCCAAGGTGATTTACTTGGGCGGATATAGCCCATATTCAGGTAATCCTGAAGCTGGATAGCTAACTCATCCTCCTCTACCTGGCTCATCCTATAAGGTGGTACACTGATAGGTTGAGCCCCTGGGACTAAGTCTATGCGATGATCTACTGCCCGTTCTGGAGGTAAACCTTCCGGCAGTTGAGCTGGGAATACGTCCTTAAAATTATCTAACAACATTCTCAATTCTCGGTGTTCAAACACACTTAATTCATTCTTGTTAATTACTGAAACAATAAATGAAGAAAGTGGAATCAAAACACACTGATAGACATCATAATGAGAATTGTTTAATATATTCCGAAGCTGCATCGCAGATACAATAGGTTCCTGAGAAGGGGGAATCTTATCACACTGAATACAAAATTGGGTGTCCTTGTCTACAAAAGAAAGTGTATGCTCCGTCCATCCGATCTGAATATTGTGGGTTTTAAACCACTCTATCCCGATCAACAAGTCTACATGCTCTAGATGCATAACATAACATGTGAGAGCTCCCGTGTAGGCTTGAATCCGAATGGGAAGCGCTTCAACCTTGCGATCCCAAAACTGCTTCCCAGCTGGAAGCTGCACCTCGTAGGTGTGGTCGCTAGGTACTGTGGACAGCCCCATCTTCTGCACAAATTTGTAATTAACAAAATTGTGAGAGCTGCCCGGATCAAAGAGAATGTGAACTGTTGGTCCCTAACTTCTCCATAAACTCGGAAAAGATCATGGGAACCAAACAACGAAGTATTAAAGGTACAATTACAAGAAAGGGGGCAGGTAATGACATTTACTGAAATACCTGTCATCGTGACTTGGTTGGCTCCCTTGGCTGCGGTACGTGGACCCGCCTGGAGCTTCGGTCCTAGCACCAACTTTTGGTTCTTCCGCTTAGGACACTCATTCTTTGTGTGGCCCCGCTCCTCGCAATAGAAACATCGGCCTTCTTTCTTGAGCCTGAGAGTGCGAAGGAAACGGGCCTTACCATTCTTTGCTAGAGTTAAGCTTTTCCTGGAGGCGTTGTCCGTAGACTTCGTCTCCGCAATACCAGTCGTATGCTGAAAGAACTTGCGTTTGTTCTTTCCACTCGTTTCGGTAACTGTGGTTGCCTTGGTACCGGCCATGGTATCATCATATATGCGTGCATATGTCATGGCCTCCTGCAACGTTGTGCACTTGTTGTTCTTTATCTGCAACTTATAGGAGTCTGGCAAACCATCCACGAAGAAACCTAACAAGGTTACTGGATCCATTTTAGTGGCCCTAGTTTGCAGAGCCCTAAATCTTTGAAGATAAACTTCAAAGGTCAAATTCAATTTTGACATATCGAGGGCCTTGAGCTTGCCGACGATATCGTAGTCATCTTCCTTCTTCAGGAACTCCTTCCTGAAGATGCCCTCAAAATCTGTCCAAGTATCAGACTTAGGCTGGAGTTCTTTCCACCATAGCAAGGCTTTACCTGACATAAACCCTGCTGCAAGCTGAATCTTTTTCTCATCTGGATAGGGGTGGAATTGGAAGTGTACCTGCCACTTGTGCAACCAAGTGTCAACTACCTCCTTTGTTCTTGACTTTTGGTCACCCGGAAAAGGATCTGGAGTTATATTCGGGCCTAGCACCGAAGCCATGGCATCCACATGCGTGAGTGCCTGTACAGTGCTAGCCAGAAGAGTGAGAGTTGCTTGTATCCCCTGGAGTTGCTGTGTCAACCCCGATTGATTAGCATTGACCTGCTCGAATTTGCCATCAAGAGCAGTCGTAAATTCACTGAAGGCTTTTTTAGTTATCAGGTCGTCATAGAGACCCTGATCCTCCTCTCCCACAGGAGTGTAATCCAAGTCCTGCTCTCCCATGGTGAACTCGGGATTTTGAGCATCAAACATGGCTGAAATCTGATTTGATTACAAACGGAGAGAAATAACTGACTGAAACGAAGCACAGAGGAGGATGGAGCAGAAGAAAACCGTCCCGAATGAAGCTGACGGAAGGAGATGCTGAAATCTGGCGAATCCGAAGACCTCGAGTCCCGGAGCCTCCCCGAACTCGCAAGCCGGATGCGCGTGCTGCTGTAGTAGCTGTACGGTCTGCTGACGCAGGCCGTACGGTTGCTGATGCGGCTGGTACGGCTGCTGACGCAGGCCGTACAAGGGCTGACGGAGGCCGTACAGTGCTGACGTAACTGTACGGCGTCCGTACAATTCTGCAGGTACAAGGCGCAGTCACAATTCGGTGCAGCAGCAGGTACAGGGGCTGGCGAAACAGTCCGTACAGGCTGTACGGCTGTTACAGAGGCTTCGAAGACTGCGCAGGGCTGACGCAAGCAGGGGCAGATGCGAGAAACTGCTCGGGGCAGGGCGATGCTGACGCAGGCGATGTACGGACGAGGCTGGCTGTCTGGCATAGGAATCGAGGTAGAGGCTCGAAGCTTGAGGCTGGTTGTGGGTAGCCTAGCACCCTGCCCTCACCTATATAGGGTGCAGGGCAGCCTTATTTGGAAGCTGAGCTTCCAAAAAAGGCCGAGCCCCTCTAGCTTTGGAGGGGTGCTTTTTCGAAAAAAGCACCTCCCCCCTGCGCAGGCTGCACGCAGCCCTAGGCGCAGGCTGTTCGCAGCCTGTTGTGCAGGCTGTAGTCAGCCTATTGCGCTGGCTGTGGACAGCCTGTTGCACAGGCTGTCAAGCCTCTACTGCCTCGTCTACTCCACCCCTTCCTACGCTCTGCATCCCCGCCTCCCTTGCTGTCTTTTTTCTGCACATCTCTCCTACTTTTCTGCTCTATTTCTCCACCCTCTAAACGTCTCTCAGAGGCCTTCAGAAATTTCGATTCTCTCTCTCTCCTATTCTTCTTTCTTTTCCAGATATCTCTTCACCCCTTCTACCCCAGGTAGCCAGCAAAAACGCAGCAAGGAATTTCGAAATTTAGGGCATACCTGGAAGAGAAATCCGTCAAAATTCTCGCATCAGAAGTTCCTACCTCAGGAGTTGGCTCTGTTCTCAACCAAGAAGGTAAAAGAGTACTCTTGTAACTCTACTATACATTTAATCATGCTCCTGGAGATGTTCAATAGTGAACATGAGGTGAGAACCACAAAAGGCCTGGACAATAGATAAGACCGAAATCTCCTACAAGCATACAAGAGGCTAGCCAGGACCAATTCAGCCGCTGAATACTTCCTTTTGACTTCACTCTTCACCCTACTGGCATAATAGACTGGCCTCATATATCTGGAACCCTCTCCCTGCTACAAAAGAATAGCACCAATAGCATCTGGTCCTACAAACGGATTCACATAAAAAGTCTTGGAATAATCTGGTAGATTTACACTTGAAATATGAGTCAAGGATTCCTTAACTGCCTCAAACACCTCTTCACTCTCTGTCGTCCATTTCAGAGGCTTAGATTTTACCTCCTGCTGAAGAGGATACAAAATCTGAGATAACATATGAATAATTCTCAACAGATACTTCACCTTCTGGAGAAAGGTATGCAACTGCTTGGTATTCTCGGGAGAAGACAGCATAACTTAAGCTTTTACTTTACCTGGATCTGGCTCAATCCCATTCTCATATACAATATGCCCCAATATTTTAATGTTGGTCTGAGCTAACCGAGTCTTCTTAGGATTTAATTGACCACCATTATTATTGGGTTTCTCACATACAGGGTGGAGTTGTCCGCCCATCTCAGGTAGCTGCAGCCATATCCGGAATTAGTGACTATTATCATAGAGTCGCTGAGTCCAGGAGACGTGAGATTGGTATACACCAGCAATTAGCGTCCCTTCAGAGGGAAGAGCAGAAGAGGCCCACTGATGCTTGGATTCAGGAGCGCCTTGCTGCAGCAAGGGCTCATATGCATACATTGTTGGATCAGAGAGCAAAGTATGCCTTTCATGCACGTGAATCATTTTGGATTCAGATGGGTGGCAGAGTCAACAAACATTTCTTCTCTACTCATGGACCCAAACATAGTAGAGATAATGTCTCGCAGCTTGTTGACTCAGACGGGGTTTTACAGTCAGATCCGGATGTTGTCATGCGTATAGCCTCATAATTTTTTGCATCCCTTCTTACTGCAGATCCGGGCACACATGCCATAGATGATGCCAGAGAGGTTATTTGGCAGTGTATCCCTGTATTGGTGAAGGATGAGATGTATGGTTCTCTGGATGCACCTTTCACCAATGCAGAATTCAAGACTGCATTGCTTGCCCTTCACAAGGGCAAGTGCCTAGGTTCGGATGGACTTACCCCTTCCTTTTTTATTACTTTTTGGGAGCAGATTGGTGATCACATTACATCAGCCCTGCAGGGCGTGTGGGACTCTTGGTCGATGCCTGATTCACTTATAGATGGTCTCATTCATCTCATCCCAAAGGGGGGTAATAGGAATCTAGTGTCTCAATGGAGACCCATCACTCTATTGGGCACTTGTTACAAGATTTTGGCGAAAGCCATCAGTCTGTGGCTACAGGTTTTTCTTCCAGATTTGATTCATGACACGCAGACAGGGTTTGTGCATGGCAGAAGTATTTTTGATAATATTTTCTCATTTTGGGAGGCCTCAAAATGGACCATGCATAGCCGCCAGAGGCCATTCTACTCTTGGACTTTGAGAAAGCCTACGACAGAGTAGATTGGGATTTTTTAGAGGGTACTCTATCTCGCTTTGGTTTTTCAGATGCATGGATTAGAGGAGTATCCTCTCTCTACAGATCAGCCCAAAGGCAGGTGCTCATTGGGGGGGGGAAGAGGGGACAGATTTCAGATTTCCAGATCAGTCCGCCAGGGATGTCCTCTTGTCCCTTTTCTTTTTATGTTTGTGGCGGAAGCTATGAGTATCTAGCTTAGATCTCAAGCTGATATTTATGGGCTGAGGCTTCCTATCCGCCGGGAAGAAGAGCTCCTGGATAGTGAGTTGGCAGATGACACGGCTGTTTTTTTGGATGCCTCCCCCAGGACACTCCCTTCCTTCCAGACAGCCTTGGATTTATTTTGCACGGCTGCAGGTGCACGCATTAATTGGCATAAATCCAATGGTTTCTGGATTTGCAATGATGACACCACAGATTGGG
The DNA here is from genome assembly GCF_047967505.1 of Dipteris shenzhenensis. Taxonomy (NCBI): domain Eukaryota; kingdom Viridiplantae; phylum Streptophyta; class Polypodiopsida; order Gleicheniales; family Dipteridaceae; genus Dipteris; species Dipteris shenzhenensis. The sequence goes on along the minus strand of NC_141627.1, from coordinate 14,620,554 downwards.
GTAATGATATTGGCTTCACTTGGGTATAGAGGGGCGTCTCCGTCAGATATTTGGGCTGCCAGGTTGGGGTGGGCGTCTCTCCTTCACAATAGTTTGCTCCGGTGTTGGAGAGTATCAGAAGAAAGCTCCGTTTCTGGAGCTCAGCCAAACTTGACTTGGCTTCCAGGGTGGTGGTGGTTAACCATGTTCTTCTAGCCACATCATGGTCTGTATGCTCGTCTTGGTGCCATTCTAGGGATTGTATCAATCAGCTTAAGAGGCCTGTACGAAACTTTTTATGGAGTGGTATAGATGGCACAATTGATGTTACAGCCAGGGTGGCTTGGGAGACCTTGATTCTTCCTACAAGAGAAGGGGGTTTGAATATCATCGACCCGGATCTACAGTGCAGAGCCCTACTCTGAAAGGTCGTTGTGAGAGGACTTATGCCAGGGCAAGAGCCTTGGAAGGATTTCTTTATCAGATGCATACAGTCTCGCACGCCCACTCTGGAGAGGATTGGACACACAGTACCAGATGGGTTTTCACCACAGCCCACCTCAGATCTCCCTCTTCCCCTCTTATGGTTGCTATCTTGAAAGCATGGGCCAGCTTCAAGAGTACTCTTCGCAGGATTCGCCCTTCCACCCATGAAGAGATTGAAAGGTAGTCTTTCATGTGGAACGATAGTATTTTGGATGAGCATGGCAGACCACTTGGAGCTTCTCCTTACATGCAGTGGCCAGGATGGGAGAGGGGCCCTGCATCTACTGTGGGAGCATGGAAAGCCTTCAAGAAGCTTCCTGCAGATCGACAGGCCCAGTTGGTTCTTAATCTCAGAGGGAGTGCAGGGAGAGTCCAACAGATTGATGCAACCTTACCCTTGGATTAGGTGGAGACAGATGATATGCCTATTACTTGCTCCACCTGGATGGGGGCTTTTTCTAGATTGGGAGTTCCTTTACAGATGATTGCTTTTCGTGACACTCATGAGGATGCCTTAGTCTTTGATGTTTCTTTGGGGGGCAGGCTGTCCAGATCCACAGATGATATCTCGTTGGAGGTACCGTTTCACCCAGTCAGGATAGTGGGCTTCATGGAGCATCGCTCTCTCTCACAGTGGTACTTGGATCCTGACCCGCTTCTCATCGCCCTGGGCTCATGGAGGCTATGGCTCTATGGAGGTGTCCCAATTAAGTTTTTGCAGTGGGACCTTGGGGAATGGGAATGGATAGATGAAGGGCACGGAGAGAAGGGCATCCCCTTCTTTCGTTACACAGTCAGTAATGCCAGGAAATTCCAGCTCAGTTGTAGGGGTTGGAGGCCTATCAGAGCTCATCATTGGGAGAACTTTCAGATTTCTGCTGACTTGCAGAAATTTTTTTGGCAAAGGCTCTGGAAATCCCACCGGAATAGAAAAATCACCCTCTTCTTTTGGCTTTCTATTCATGGTGGGATAGCAGTGAACCAATGGAGATCTAGGTTCGTAGCTGACCCTTCTTGCCCTCGTTGCCTTTCTGCTTTGGAGACAATACAACACTGCCTTTGGGATTGCAGACAGGCGAGAATCATATGGAAGGGTATTGCAAGACTTTTCAGCACTTTTGTTCGCCTACCCTTCTTCATGACCTGGGGATCAATGGCTTTGGCTCACTCTTTCAGAGCCCCAGGTCTTCTTTGAGAGACTTGACTCCTCTTGGGCTCTTCACATCCGACGACATCTTGTGGAGTCGTGCTCTCTAGAGGATGTTCCGGCCACTCTCTTCAGAGCTGCTCATTCCTTGGTTGACTCTCCATGGGAGATCTTAGCTAGCATTGCAGCATGGCACATTTGGAGAGCCAGATGCACTGAGGCTCTGGAGGGTTCTCAGGTTCACCCTTCTCAGATCTTGGATAGTACTTGGACAGATACGGTACACACTTTGATGGCCATTTGGGCGACCATGCAGGGATCATCTCGAGCAGCCTCCTCCAGGAGAGTTACTTTTCTCAGAGATTGGAGAGACTCTCCCGTCTTTGCTGAGACTTCTACAGGGTTGACTCGGCATTTTCAGCCTCAGCCTTGGTTTCTTTCTACCTCATTCCTCTGAGGTGTTTTAATTACATGCTTAGCATGTTGTATTTCCGCACAGAGCTTGCTCTAGCGAGTTTCTTTCTTACTCAATAGAAGTCTCCTTTTTGCCAAAAAAAAAAAAAAAGATCCATCTAATAATGCCCATCCAGTCTCCTCTTGAAGAAGGTGTGCACGTCTGTATGCTGCTAATAAAAAATGCCTTCCACAGCTCTTGCCCTGGCATAAGTCCCCACACCACCATCTTGCAGAGTAAAGCTTTGCCCTGTAAATCTGAATCAATAATATTGAGACCCCCTTTCTGTGTAGGGAGGATGAGGGTCTCCCAAGCCACCCTAGCTAAAACATTTGATGTGCCATCAAGCCCACTCCAAAGAAAATTTCTGATCAGTCTGCTGAGCTGAATGATGCAATCCCTAGAATAGCACCAGCAAGAACAAACCAACCAGGCCGTGGCCAAGAGGACTTGGTTGACCACCACAACTCTAGAGGCAAGGTCCAGCTTGGCTGAGCCCCAAAAAAGGAGCTTCCTCCTGATGCTCTCCAACACGGGAGCAAACTGTTGCATGGAGGAAATATCCAAGTCGACTTGGCAGCCCAAATATCTGACTGGAACACCCCTCTGAACCCAAGAGAAACCTATGTCAAGCCCCCAATCTAGAGTGTCCTCGTCATTGATCCAAAAGCCATTGGATTTATGCCAATTTATCTGCGCCCCCACCGCTAAGCAAAATAAATCCAATGCTGTCCCGAAAGAAGTGAGCGTCTGTGGTGTGGCGTCCAAGTCAGCTGCTGTGTCATCTGTCAACTCACTATCAAGTAGCTTCTCTTCCCGTCTGATGGGAAGTCTCAGTCCAAAGATGTCAGCTTGAGATCTAATATAGATACTCATAGCTTCAGCCACAAACAAAAAAAGAAAAGGAGCAAGGGGGCATCCCTGACAGACTGATCTGGAAATCTGAAATCTTTCACCCCTTATCCCACCAATAAGTACCTGGCTGTGGGCTGATCTATACAAAGAGGAAACACCTCTGATCCAAGCATCTGTAAAGCCAAAACGTAGAAGGGTGCCCTCCAAAAAGCCCCAATCTACTCTGTCGTAAGCTTTCTCAAAATCCAAGAGTAGAATGGCTAGATTCTGGCTGCTTTGCATGGCCCACTCTGAAGCTTTCCAAAAGGATAAAATGTTATAAAAAATGCTTCTGCCATGCACAAATCCCGTCTCAGTGTCATGAATAAGATCTAGGAGAAGGGGCTGCAATCAGAGGCTGATTGCCTTGGCTCGAGAGATCCCTTCCATACTTGTCATGAGGACAGCCATTTTGTCCTCATCATCCGGAGAACACTTCAAGTTGGAGAGTTGTTGAACTAAAGGTTGAATTTTTGCTATATGTGCACTCAAGGTATCGCACTCTTCCATTTTCAGCTTATAAAATTGCATTTTCAAAAAAACCTTGGAGTTGGTGATTTTGTTACCAAATATATTCTCGAGGCGTGCCCAAATATCCTTAGGCTTGGACTTGAAATCGATATGATGAATCATCTAGGCAAAGCCCGATGATTGTGATGGCCCTCGAGTTGTGTTGCTTCCAAATCTTGTGTATTTGAGGCTCCTTTGATTCCTCAAGTCCTTCATCATCTTTGATGGCATCCCAAACATTTCCCTTCATGAGAAGGAGTTGCACTTTTGTTTGCCATGTGGGGAATCCTTCCCCCTTGAATTTGTCCACAAGTAGTGGCTGCGGGCTGTTTTACTGCAGGCGGACTGTTAGAGGTGGCTGCTTGCTGCGGACAGAGGCAAGGCAGCCTGCTTGCTGCGGACAGAGGCAAGGCAGCCTGCTTGCTGCTTGCTTGCTGCGGGCTGTTTGCTGCTTGCTGTGGGCTGGGCAGTAGCAAAGAATTTGGCACCTCGCCTAGGAGCTGAGCTGAGTGGAATGGCAAAGGAGTGGCGCCTAGGAACTGAGCAGGGAACTGCCACGAACCATGGAGCTGAGCTGAGTTGCCACGAGTTGAACATCACCACGAGCTGAGAACTCTGGTTGAGTTTGCCATTGTTGGTGAGGCTCGGGTGGAGGAGTGGAGCTCAAAAATGGAATAGAGAAGGCAGCCCTCCAAGGGGAATGAGGGAGAGAGGCTTCAATGTCCTCAACCTCTTGAAAGTTAGCCTAGCTCTGATACCATATGAAGATGCAAGACATGGAATGGAAAGGAAAGGACAGTACAAAAGCAAGACTAGGCAAACATAATGGAAATGAAAGAATGCTAGAAAGAAATGTACAACCAAAACAAACATGATCAAGAAAGGCTTGAGGCTTGATTGATTTGACATGAGAAAGTACGATGCCTTTATAGGATAGGCACACACACACTCTTAAGTGTCAAATGTATATGGGATAAGTCCCATAGTGACACGTGGCACTCTAGGATATAAAGTAGTATAGTACTACTCTAGAACTCAATAGAAACACACTAAAAGTCACTCAAATTGACTCCATTTCCTAATAACACCATCAAGGCCCAGTATGTTATAACTAGCAATCCTTATCTATGTGAGGAAGTAGCATGGAACATCTTACCTAACCTTGGGCGAAAACAAACCCTCCAAGGGGGAATACCTCCTAGGAAGAGGACCAAGTGGAGCAAAGATGGAGGGTACAATTTGTACTACGCTTCATCCAGGTGTTATTGGGGGCACCATTGATACTCCCTTTATTAAGAAACACAAGATGGATGCCAGAGACTGTACAGAGTCAGGTAAATTGCTATTAGGTCATATGTTCTGGTAACTTGCTTTCGGCACTAGGGGTGTGTCTTGCATTGCAGTTTCAAATTCTTTTCTCCCCATGGTTGTCATTGTCTAAGTGGAGGCCCGATCACTGCCGGAGGTGTTACCAGAGGCCTAAGGCCACTGGTGTGAGATGCATGGAGTGTGTTTCACAATGGATGTTGAGGTGAAACTATTGATGTCTTCCTCGTGAACGTTAGTGCAATCGATTGCGTAATAGTGCAAGTGACTGTGGTACACGTGATGGTGTAGGCGTAATGCAAACAAATATCGAGTGGACAACGGTGTCAATGATAAGATGATAAGCACAAATGTGAAAAACACTCACAATAGCCATCCCTCAATGTGGACTAGGCTGAACCCAAGCCACATCACACATAGCCCTCCGTACCAGCTGAAGGAAGATGAAGGGAAGGGGACACAAAATAAAAGGGTGTGGAGCTGCAAATAAGATGGAAGGGATCATAGCACATAAGCTGAAATGACCAACACACCGAATGGAGATACACCCAATAGCTATCTGCTGAATCCTACGTGCTACCCGTCTGAGGTGACTCACGGACTGTAGTCTCTGATCCTCAGGTAGCCTGATAAAATCCTTCCAAGTGCCTACTGTGTAGGCGGTGCCTCTCTCCCATCCAGACCACTGCATATAATGGGAAGTGCCCATAGGTCTGCCATGCTCATCAAGTATACTATCGTTCCAAATGAGCGGCTGCCTATCAATCTCTTCAAGGGTAGAGGGCGGAACCCTTCGAAGAGTGTTCCTGAAGCTCCCCCAAGCTTTGAGGATGGCAGTCATGAGAGGAGAGGCAAGAGACCTGAGAGAGGTGGAAGAAAAAATCCAGCGAGGGCTGTCCACCCAATCATCTCCTAAGGTAGGTGTGCAAACCTGAATGCGTCCAAAAAAGAAATCCTTCCAAGGATCCTGCCTAGGCACGAGTCCCCTCACCACCACCTTACAAAGCAATGCCCTGCACTGCAAGTCCGGGTCAATGATATTAAGTCCCCCTTCCCATGTAGGGAGAATAATGGTCTCCCAGGCCACCCTCGCTGCAACATCTGCCGTGCCATCAAGTCCACTCCATAGAAAATTCTTGACTGGTCTAATGAGCTGAGTGATGCAATCCCTAGATTGGCACCAGCAAGAACACACAAACCAGGCGGTGGCCAAGAGAATTTGGTTCACTACCACAACTCTAGAGGCAAGGTCGAGTTTGGTTGAGCTCCAAAAAAGGGGCTTTTTCCTTATACTTTCTAATACTGGGGCAAACTGCTGTGCTGGAGAGATGCCCAATCCTACCTGGCATACCTGACAGGAACACCCCTCTGAATCCAAGAAAAGGAAAATATATTATCAAATATGCTCCTGCCATGCACAAAGCCTATCTGAGTATCATGGATAAGGTCTGGAAGAAGGGGCTGCAACCGGATGTTGATCGCCTTGGCCAAGATTTTGTACAGAGTGCCCAAAAGAGTGATGGGTCTCCAATGGGATACAAAATTCATGTTGCCACCTTTCGGGATAAGGTGTATGAGTCCCTCGGTCAGTGAGTCAGGCATCTCACCCAAGTCCCAAATGCCTTGTAGGGCTGAAGTAATATGATCACTTATCATATCCCAAAAGGCTGTAAAAAAAGGAGTAAGACCATCAGAACCAGGGCATTTGCCCTTATGAAGGGCGGAGAGAGCACTCTTGAATTCTGTGTTGGTAACATAGTTACCAGCCGAAACGGAAACGGAAGAAACGGAGTTTCCGGGCCCCGCCGAAACGGAAACGCAAGAAACGGCAATATGATACAATTTATGTATAAAAAATTGTTTTTTATACATAATATAATTATCAATAGAGTGCAAATCATACATAATACAAATTACAATTATCTATACTTGAAGGCTGAAGCTTCAGCCTTCAAGCATCAATGCATCATTCATGATTCATGCCTCTATGATTCTATATTCGTGAATGATGCTTCAATAATCTGAAATCAACATGTATCATGAGTCATGACTAACAAGTTTGGCATTACAAGAATCTGAAATTTAGAAGTTTGAAGTACTTAAAAGTTTAAACTCTAGGAGCTGCTGCTCCTCCCCGTTCCCCTACTGCTCCCCCTCCCTCAGCCCGTCCCTCCCTTCTCCCCTCAACCTGTCCCTTGCCCCCTCCCTGCTGCTCCGCCCCCTCCCCCCTCCTGCTGCTCCGCCCCCTCCCCCTGCCTGTCCCTCGTCCCCTCCCCCCTGCTGTTCCGCCCCCTCTCTCGAGACTGAACATGAAATGCATCATTTGACCAAACATCTCTGCCACTGAACCTGAACAAGAAGGCATCCCAAGCTGCTCTCTCGAGGGAATGGATACCACCTTCTCTGCCTCCTTGCTTATCAGAAGGTGCCTCAACCATGTTGAAGTCACCTCCAATAATCCACGAATCTGCAATGTCAGCCCACGAGAGCAACTCTTTTCAAAACAGAACGCGGTCCCCTCTGTTGTTCGAAGCATAGAGGTTGAGGAAACCAACCTTACGTCCGTCAATCCAGTTTGTGTTTCTGAAGAAAAAGCATGTCTAGGGAACTGAGACAAAAGTGACTGAGACTGAACATGAAAACAAAAGTGACTGAGACTGAACATGAAATGCATCATTTGACCAAACATCTCTGCCACTGAACCTGAACAAGAAGGCATCCCAAGCTGCTCTCTCGAGGGAATGAATACCACCTTCTCTGCCTCCTTGCTTATCAGAAGGTGCCTCAACCATGTTGAAGTCACCTCCAATAATCCACGAATCTGCAATGTCAGCCCACGAGAGCAACTCTTTCCAAAACAGAACGCGGTCCCCTCTGTTGTTCGAAGCATAGAGGTTGAGGAAACCAACCTTACGTCCGTCAATCCAGTTTGTGTTTCTGAAGAAAAAGCATGTCTAGGGAACCACCTGGAACACCTAGATAGAGCTGATTCCTGATCAGCTGTTTGCGACGGCGATGAGGGATGCCGCCCAATCCCTGTATATTCCATGCTACTGCTGATTTGTGGAGCTGCTGCCTCGGAAATCCCGCCTCCTACTGCTGCTCATTCCGCCTCCCCTTCTACTCCACTTCTGCTACTGGTCGCCGCCATCAGCCTTTCCTCTTGCCTGCTACATGCTGCCTATTTTCTGCCTGCTACCCGCTGCCTCTTCTACTGATCATGCTGCCTGCTACCTCCTCTTGGCACTTCCTCCTCTTTGGAGCTTCCACCATGACTTCTCTTTCCAATACGTCCCTCATTGTCGAGAAGTTCACGGGCGAAGGATTCCCACTTGGCAAACGAAAGTGCAGCTGCTCCTCGTGAAAGAAAATGTATGGGATGTCATTGCAGATGAGGACTACGCTACAACAACGGATCCTCAACGACTTGAGATATGGAAGCAGCACACCTCAAGAGCCATTTCTCTTGTTGGACTTTTCCTCGCCGACACTTTGATTCATCATATCAACTTCAAATTGATGGCCAAGGATATTTGGGAGGGTCTCGAGAATTGGTTTGGTAACAAAATCAAACTTCAAGGTTTTCTTGAAGCTACAATTTTATAAGTTAAAACTGGAGAATAATGATGCTTTAAGTGCACACTTGGCAAAAATGCAATCTCTTGTTCAACAACTTTCCAGCTAGAAGTGTCCACCTGACGACGAGGACAAAATGGTTGTCCTCATGAAAGGAGTCTCTCGTTTTGAGAATACTCTTGAAGTACTTAGGCTTGCCTCGACAACCTTTGATGATTTGGTGACTCTTCCTCTCGAAAAAGACCGCCTAAACAAAGAATCTCCGCTCTTTACATCAGGCACTGAAGAGGCTCTTGCCTCCACTAGTAAATGGAAAACCCATAAGAACATCACGTGCAGATATTGTAAACGCAAGGGCCATTTGGGAGCAAATTGCTACACAAAGAAAGTAAAAGAACAACACCATCATCATGCCAACTTGGTTGCAACAGAGGAGATTCCAAACCTCGACCACACTCTCACTGCCCATGTCACCCTCATTGAGGATGACAACTCATATGTATTCTGATTTCTCTTATGTGAGTCAATAAAGGTCCTCTGCCTTGAGTAGTCCCTCTAAAATTATGTATGCTTTTGTGGCTTTGGAGTCAATAAGGGTTCTCTGCCCTGGGTAGTACCTCAAAAAGTGATTGTATTGGGTATTTACTCTTATGGCTATGCAAGACTCCTAGCCAGTTTAGAGTAAGGGGGAGTGACGAGTGATGGTCCTCACTGCCGATCGCAGAGCTGATTGAGAAGTCACTATCACAGAGGAGGTGTTGGATAGTTGGACTTGCTCTTTGCAGTATTGCGGTGGAGGGGGGATTGGTTTACTCCTTGTGTGTTGGATCTCACACTCTTTGCTCTAAGGGGGGGTGTTGGACAAATCATAGTCAAAGAGTGTGCTCTAGTGTGTACTAGAAACTAGTTTTATGAGTGTTTGTGTGAGAGAGTGCCATGGGGCATATTGGGAGTTATCCCATATACATATGGTACTTGAGTGTGTGTGTGTCCACTCTATATGAGTGTTGTACCTTCACTTGTCACATCAATCGACTCAGTGGAGCTTTTGGTCATGTAAGTGATTTCATTTTTTGTTCTTTCCTTTCCTTCCATTTCATTTCATTTCCTCTTCAAGTTATGCTTCCTTCCTTCTAGCTCCCTTGTCTCCTTCTCTCTCTCTTTGGATAAGGATTTCCATTCCTATTAGTTGAATTTTTATGTATTCCAAAAAAAAAAAAAAACAATGTATTCCCTTTCCTAACCCTGTCAAGCTTCTACTCTCTGCCCAGTTGCACTCTTTGGTGGGAGATCGATAAAAACTGAGTTTCTCCTTCTCTGGCAAGACAGAAACAGCCCTTGCCTTCTCTGACACACACTTCTCCTTAATCCCTCTTCACCCCTGTCACTTAGGTTGAACCTCTGTCACCCATGTTCACCTCTAGGTCACCCCTGTTCACTCCTATGTCACCTCCCCATGTTCACCTCTAGGTCACCCATGTTCACCTCCAAGTCACCCCTGTTCACTCCTAGGTCACCCCTGTTCACACCATGTCCACAATCTTTGCCTTATGACCCACGAAGTAAAAAAAAGAGAAGGAAACAAGAATTCTAGAGAAACATTTTAAATCTTCTAAATTTTTGCGAGAAAGGCCTTTATATTTTGCAATTGACCAAAACATATAATTTCTCTTTGGTTTAGCCTCAATTGCTGGTTTTCTAAATGCATGCAGTTTTTTAAAAGAGTGAATGTTACCTTACTTGCAGGTTTTTGTTATGACCCCACAAATCCTTCTGAACAACTTGCGACATTGTTTCTTCAAAATGAAGATGATAAAGATCCTTATTTTTGATGAATGCCATCATGCAAGGAAGAAGCATCCATATTCATGCATCATGAATGTATATTCTCCTTACTGCACCTTCTTCTTCTCACCCTTTTTAATGTACTAGAGTTTTTAAGATGCTGATAAATTTACTTTTAAACTCCCTATGGTTGGCTGAATCAATGTCTTGTGAATGTATCTGTTTTTTCATGATAGAGAAACTATACCTACACTAGGAACCAACATATTAAATTCAACAAGAATCAAATAAATGGATAAAAAATAGCTAACAATCATCTTGCAGGTAGCCACATATTTCTATGCCTCCCTTCTTACAGCAAATGCTGATGCACCAGCCAAAGATGATGCTCGACGTGTTATTTGGCAGCACTTACCTATGTTGGTGACTGAAGGTATGATAGTCTCACTTGATGCACCATTCACCAACATAGAGTCAGGACTGCTCTCTCTGCCCTTCACAAGGGCAAGTGCCCTAGTTCAGATGGGCTTACATCCTCTTTCTTTATTTCGATTGGGGATCACATTACCTCAGTCTTGTAGGACGTTTGAGACTCATGTGAGATGCCAAACTCACTTACGGAGGGCCTCATTCATCTTATCCCAAAAGGGGGTTGCAGGAATTTAGTTTCTCAGTGGAGACCGATCACTATGTTGGGTACTTTGTACAAAATCTTAGCAAAAGCAATCAGCCTACGTCTGCAGCCCTTTATTCAAGATCTTATACATGATACACAGAAGGGATTTGTGCATGGTAGGAGCATCTTTGATAACATCTTCTCATTTTGGGAGGCTTTTGATTGGGCCATTCATAATGGCCGTAGGCTTGACAATATACTCCTCGACTCTGAGAAAGCTTATGACAGAGTAGGCTGGGGCTTTCAAGAGGGTATCCTTGCTCGCTTTGGATTCATAGATGCATGGATTAGAGGGGTGTCAGCTCTCTATAGATTAGTTCATAGCCAGGTTCTCATTGGTGGAGTCATGGGAGACAGGTTTCAAATTATTAGACCGGTCCGTCAGGGATGCTCTTTAGATCCCTTTCTCTTTGTATTTGTGGCTGAAGCTATGAGCTATTGTAGGAACAAAGTGGAGACAGGTTGTGAACACAAGTGAGCAAGAGTGCACACACAAGAAAGCTCCAATAGAAATGTTCAAATGAAACAATACAAGTACTTGGTATATATAGTACCCAAGTACTATTGGTCAACCATAGGGTTGACTTTATGCCTACAACACCATATCTTTGTAATCTCTTACAAATCCCCTGTCAAAGATATGGTTGAAAGTATCCTGGAAACGTCTCAGGTATACCCTGCAGTACCTAAAGTACCATGGTTGCACAAATTCATCCAGATGGATATGCAACCTATGGAAGTACATGAAAACAATGTCATTGTGAATCACTTCACAACCTTCCTTGACATTGTGAGAATGTCTCTGAACCTCAAGCCATGTCTATGTCATAAGAAAAGATCTGTTGACAGGGATTTGGTGAAGATATCCGCCACATTGTCCTCAGATGGACAATAAATGAGATCAATGAAGCCATCAGAAATACAATCCTGTACATAATGATAATGATTTTCAATGTGTTTCATGCGAGCATGAAAGACAAGATTGTTGGCTATGGCAATGCAACTGTGGCTGTCACAGAAGATAGAGTTTGCTTCGCCATCCTGTGCATGATGCAAGTCATGCAAAAGCTTCCTTAACCACATTAACTCCGTAGTGGCTGAATTTGCAGCTTTGTACTCTGCTTCACTGGAGGAAAGAGAGACTCGCTCTTGCTTGTTACTGAGCCATGAGATACAGGCTGAACCCAATGAGAAGCAATAGCCAGTAGTGGACCGTCTGTCGTCAATGTCCCCTGACCAATCTGAGTCGTTAAAACCACTTAGCTCGAGATCACAATCTAAAGCATAATGCAAGCCAAGAGAGAGAGTGCCATGGACATATCTGAGAACCCTCTTTGCTGCATTCCAATGTGTGATCATGGGACAATGCATGAACTGGCTCAAAAACCCTGTGGCGTAGGTAATATCAGGCCGTATGGAGCATAGATATATCAAACTGCCAACCAACTGCCTGTACAAAGTGCCATCAAACTTTTCAGCAGTATCATGCTTACTCAGCTTGAGTCCCTTTTCCAATGGAGTAGCCACAGGCTTACAGTTCTCCATTTTAAATTTCTGCAGCAACCCCTTCGAATACTGTCTATGACATAGAAATCCCATCATGGGTCTTCCAAAACTCAATGCCAAGACAATAATGCAATAGGCCCAAATCTGTCATGTCAAAGTTGTGACATAAAGCGGACTGCACTGCTGTAATTTGCTACAAATCACTGCCAGTGAGTATGATGTCATCCACATATAGTACCAACATGATCAATTCTGATTTTTGCTGTAGAACATACAGATTTAGCTCTGTATGAGTGTTTACGAAGCCCTGGGACAGCAAAAACTGATGTATCTTCTGATACCATGCACAAGGTGCTCGCTTCAGCCCATATAGAGACTTTCGGAGCTTGCATACCTTGCGCTCTTGTCCTTTCACCTCAAAACCTTGGGGCTGATGTACATATACCTCCTCTTTAAGATCTCCATTGAGGAAAGCGGTCTTGACATCCATCTGGTACACTGACCAACCATAAAACGCAGCAAGAGAGATGAGAGAACAAATGGTGGTAATCTTGGCCATTGGAGTAAAAGTCTCCTCATAATCTATCCCCTCCTCTTGTGCATACCCCTTGGCAACCAAACGGGCTTTGTATTTATCAACTAAGCCATCTGAATGGTATTTCACCTTGTGCCAACCACATTTTTCCCAATGGGCGCATCAACCAAGTCCCATGTGGCATTCTTCTCAATGGATTTAATCTCAGCTTCCATAGCTTTTTGCCATACCAGATTATGTTGAGCATCCTTGAAGCTCTGAGGCTCATTTTCAGCTTCCATCATTGAGGTCATCAAAGCAAAATTGAACTTTTTCTGATTTTTCTGAGTGCTGGCCCTGGTTTTCCCCAAAGTAGGCTGATCCTTAGCATCTTGAATAGATTTCTCTGCTGTACCACTCAGGGCTGCATCAACATCTTTAGTGGCCTCACGACGTTGATAATGTTTCCAAACATGAGGCTGTCTGTTCTCATTAATTGGCTGCAAATCTGAAACATTTGAGGGAGAGCCATCCTCAACATGTGGCAAGCCATCTGAACTATGAGAAGAAGAAGAGGAAGCATCAAGAGACTCCATCTCATCATCCTCAAACTGGAGGATGTCCAAAGGGCTGTCATCCTATGGTGGCAAGTCTGCACTAGCGGGCTTCATGCACTCATTCTCAGCAAAGAGAACATCTCTGCTAATTATTACCTTCATGGTAGCGGGATTATAAAGAGCATCTCTCCTCTTCCTGTAACAAAAGCCCAACTAACTCATCGAACGAGAGTGGGGCTTCCCTAACAACAATGATCAATGAAGTGACGAATGTGCCATATGAGGGCGCTAAGCTATTGAGAGTAATAGAGACGAGCTTCTTGTCTTCTATTTCCTCATCAATACTTGCGAGCTGATCACGTAGATCTGTGATCCTAGCAATATGATCAGTAATGGCTTGGCCTTCGTGCATGTGGAGATCCCTGAGCTGATTTGTCAAGGCAATGGCCCTTGCCTCATTCTTAATATGATATATGTTTGCCAATCTTTCCCATGCTGCCTTTGCATCCTTGCACGACTTGATAGTCGTCATAATGTGCCTCTTTACATTTGTGGCAATCAAAACCATCGCTTGGGCACTACGGCGGTCAAACTTCTTCTGCCCCTCCGTCGATGCTATGGGACTAGCAGGAGGGGCTGTAGCAGACTGTTGTCTGCCTGTAGTTTGAACCGAAGAAGCTGTGCTAAATGTAGATGAGCTTGCCTCACCTCATCCCTACTAACAATATCCCACAAGCACTTACCAACCAAGATGTTCTTAAGCATGAATGACCACATGCAACTTGTCACCCTCGGATTAATTGCCAAAACTGTCTCAAAGAGTCGACGTGATGCAAAATGGGATACCCACAAGCTGCAAATGTACCTGCAAAAAGAACTGCAAGTCCCAAAACTGCAACTAGCTGGAAATGTGCCTGCAAATCCCAAACAAATGCTTGTTGCAAATGCAAAGTAAGACTGGCTGCTTTGAAATGCCACTGACTGCACAATGCAATCACTGCAAAAATGGCATAAACCAATCACTGCACTCTGCTAGAATCTGAAGTGCAATCCCAAACTGAAAATGCACAACCCAAATCTGAAATAGTGCACCGACGAGTGCTCAAATGCATCCAACGGAGCTCAAAAGCATCCACAACTATAAAGTAATTGCAAATGCACCCAACAATGCAGAGTATCTTCAAATGCACCTGAGAGTGCAAGAGTATGGGCTGCAAAGACAGTCCCGAAGCGAAATACACAGCTTAAAACACTTACTGACAGTGGACCTTGGCCGTAACCACCTTCAAAACAGTGCACTGACTGTGTGGGCAAGCTGGAGATGACAAAGGAGCTAAAATGAGCTGTTTGGAGCTGAATGAAGCTGTTGGGAGTAATTCTGAATACAATGCACATGTAGGGAAGAGCCTGGAGAGGTATTGAGACGCCTAGAGCTACTGGAACACACCCGGGAGAGGCTGGAGGTGAAAAGAGTCCAAATCTGAGCATAAAGGCCGAAAAAACAGCCGAAAACTACTCGAAATCACCTTCCAACAAGTCGTACACACTCTCGACACTGTTGCGCAGATCCGTATGGACGTACAGACAAAAAAAGCAAAATGTAGGAACAAAGTGGAGAGAAAAAGGTCTGATACCAAATGTAGGAACAAAGTGGAGACAGGTTGTGAACACAAGTGAGCAAGAGTGCACACAAAAGAAAGCTCCAATCCAAATGTTCAAATGAAACAATACAAGCACTTGGTATATATAGTACCCAAGTACTATTGGTCAACTATAAGGTTGACTTTATGCCTACAACACCATATCTTTGTAATCTCTTACATTTATCACCTTAGAGATCAAGTTGATATTATAGGGTTGAGTCTTATGTTGAGGCAGGAGGATGAGCTATTAGATTGTGAGTTGGCAAATGATACGGCTATTTTTCTAGATTCCACACCACGTATACTCACCTCGGTCAGGACAGCCTTGGATTTGTTTTGCACTACACCAGGGGCACATATCAATTGGAACAAATCCATTGGCTTTTGGATTAGTGATGAGCACACTCCAGACTGGGGAATTGACATAGGATTTACCTTGATTCAGAGGGGTGTTTCCATCAGGTACCTAGGATGCCAGATTGGGGTGGGCATCTCTCCAGCATAACAGTTTGCTCCTGTGTTGGAGAGCATCAGAAGAAAACTCATTTTTTGGAGTTCTGTTAGACTTGACCTCACATCCAGAGTAGTGATTGTGAACCAGGTATTATTGGCTACTGCCTTGTTTATTTGCTCATGTTGGTGCAGATCTAGAGGTTGTATATCTCAGCTCATGCGACCTATCAGGAACTTCCTTTGGAGTGGGTTAGATGGCACCTTAGATGTTGTAGCCAAGGTGGCTTGGGAGACCCTCATTCTCCCCACAAGAGTAGGAGGTATCCATATTATTGATCCGAGCTTGCAGTGTATGGCCTTGCTCTACAAGTTTGTAGTGACAGGATTGCTGTCTCGATAGGAGCTCTGGAAAGATTATTTCTTGCACAGCATTTAGTCTTGTATACCTTCTCATGGGGGAGATTGGATAGACAGCTCAAGATGGATTGAAGGTGCATGGTGAAGAGGGAGAGAGAGAGGGTAGGCTAGGGAGAGAAATAATAATACTCAAAGAGAGACATAATGAAATGAAATGAAAATGAAATAGCAAGAGCAATGAACAAAATGAAAGTACTGAAAGATCATAGTGCTAGGGAGAGAAGCAAGCTAACACTAGGAATGGAAAGGAAAGATAACAAGCATAATGGAAATGAAATGGAAAGAAAATGAAAGCAATGGACAAGTACTCACATGATATCAAAAGAGCTTAATGTTGACTGATATGAAAAGACTCAAGACAAGTACAACACTATATAGTGTGACACTAGACTCTAGAAAGCCATAGTGTATAAATGCGACACGTGGCATGTCTAGCACTCACTAGACTATAAAACACCCCCTAGACACCTAGAACACTCATTTTTGACTCACTTTGGCTTCATATTCCAACACCCCCCCATAAAGGCAAGGTGAGGGACTACTGGAATGGAACCAAGAATAGAACATGACAATGATGGAGTCTACTGCTCTGTGCATCCCGAGTAGCTCAGAGGCTCAAATGAAGCATGGCTATTTGACCCAACAAATTGGTCTTGGGAAATGCACCAACATCCTGGAACTCAGCCAAGCTTGATAGAGAGACCCATCAAAGCCAATAGAAAGGCTCTCACAATACATCCCCCCCCCTGGCTTCATAACAGGACTTGGTAGGAAGCCACACACTCATAAAGGAAATAACACATGATTTGAGGAGGACTATCCAAGGCTCAGAACCTTTATTGACTAAAGGACACAAGACTCATTATTACAAGCATTTTTGGGAGACTACCTAGGGCAGAGTACCCAAGCACACATAGAAATAGATCAGAAACAAAAGTCCCGATCATCAGGTACATAGACCTCTGAATAGAGAGAGTGATCTTTGATGTTGGCAGTAAGAGCATGAGTCGGTGTCAAAGCATCATCTTCTTCTTCGTCTTCACTTGTTGTAGCCCCAACCAAGTTGACATGATCCTTGTGTTATTGCTTGGCAAGCTTCTGGAAGCAGCGATCCTTGGTGTGACCAAGCTTCCCACAGTGATTACATTTGAAAGGCTTGAATTTGCCTTTGCCTTTGCCTTTGCCCTTGGAGTACAGTACAGTGGAGTCCGGAGTGTTTGCATACCGTCTTTCATGAATAGCAACCATATCATGATAACCCATTTGTGTCACACGCAAAGCTGGTATGATCTCCCGGTACTTAGAATTTTCCTCAATGCTCGAGAGGAGCACAACAACTTGATCATATTCCCCTACAAGGGCCTTTAGACTAGCAAATTGAGTGACAAGGGATTCCTTTCCTAGTCTTGCTTTTCCTTTCCATTCCATGTCTTGCATATTCATCTGGTATCAGACCTAGACTATCTTTCAAGAGGTTGAGGTAAGAGATTGGGGACATTGAAGCCTCTCTCCCTCATTCCCCTTGGAGGGATGGCTTCTCCAATTCCATCTAGAGCTCTCTTCTCCACGCCATGATCTGCCACCTCTCTTCTCCTTCCTTGAGCTACATCTTTCTGTGACCTACAGATGATGTGATGCTTCTATCCAGATCTAGAAGCAGAATCATGTCTTTGTGTCTACAGCAAAGTTGTAGAGGACCTTGAGTTTTACAAATTTCGTTTTTACATCATTGCAATCTGAGTTTTCTGTGAAAAGTTACAGCCCTTGCAAGAAGTGACGAAATTTGTTTCTGCGCATGAATTTTGTTCTGGAGCTCAATGATTTGACAACCCAAGCATGATGCAGCCAGCTCAATGTGGAGCTATCCATCCTCTTCATCGTTGACCTCTGCTCCAGCCCACCATTTGCTCCTTCTGCCTGACATTCTCTTGGAGTTGCTTCCTGCAAGTTGGTGCCCGTATTCTGCCCGCCATTTCTTCCTCTCCTACATCTCCATTGTGCCCGTCATTTCTCCCATTTCTTCCTCAGCCCTCCATTTCTTCCTCAGCTCGCTTGTGCCCTTCATTCTATCCATCACTCTTCTCTCTCCTAGCTGCCAGATCTATGGGTTCGCTTTCCACCAACTCTCTCCTTGTGGACAAATTCAAGGGGGACAGATTTTCCACATGGCAAACAAAAGTTCAACTCCTTCTCATGAAGGAGAATGTTTGGGATGCCATCGAAGATGATAAAGCACTTGAGGCATCAACGGAGCTTCAAACATAAAAGATTTGGAAGCAACACAATTTGAGGGCCATCGCAATCATCGGGCTTTGCCTAGATGATTCATTGATTCATCACATTGACTTCAAGTCCAAGGCAAAGGAGATTTGGGCACGCCTTGAGAATATATTTGGTAACAAGATCACCAACTTCAAGGTATTTCTGAAAATGCAATTTTATAACTTGAAAATGAAAGAATCTGATACTTGTGTGCACATATAGCCAAAATTCAATCTTTAGTTCAACAACTCTCCAATTTAAAGTGTTGCCCGGATGACGAGGACAAAATGGCTGTCCTAATGACAAGTATGGAAGGGATTTCTCGCTTTGAGAATGCACTTCGCATTGCATGGACTACATTTGAAGCTATGGTATCTCTTTTGCTTGAAAAGGATCGCCGCAACAAAGAATCTCCATCCTATTCAACGGATACTACACAGGCACTTGCCTCCACTAGCAAATGGAGACCTAGGCCATCGACTACACCAGCACGAGGAAAGACATTCAAGCCATTCAAGTGCACTTACTGCAACAAGCTCGGTCATCTGAAGGACAGGTGTTACCAGAAGCTTGCTCAACAACAATCGCAGGATCATGCCAATTGGGTGGCATCCGCCACTAGTGATGATGCAGACGAAGATGACCTGCCGACACAGGATCATGCTCTTACAGCCTATCTCTCGCATCTAGAGGATGATGGAGATAATGATTTTGCTTTCTAAAACATAATAGATTTGGGTACTCTGCCCTGGGGGTGTTTCCCAAAAATGAATGCAATAAATCATGTGTGTTGAGTCAATAAAGGTCCTCTACCTTGGATAGTCCTCCTAAAATTATGTATTTCTTTTATATTTTTGTTGTGTGGCTCTATGTTCCTCATTAGTCTTTAGAGCCAGGTGGGGATGTACTATGGGAGCCATGTGTTTTTGGCTTTGATAGGTCTATTTGTTGGTGCATTGGTCCCCTAGACCTCGGAGTTGATCATGTATCCATGCATGATGAGCCTCTGAGCCATGCTAGATGAGATTTCTATGTTATGCTCACTAGCCTCTGAGCCATGCTCACTTGCCTCTGAGATTGTGTGGGAGCCATGTCTAGTTCTAGACCGGCATGCACAGTCTTGCTTTTCCTTTCCATTCCATTTCATGTCTTGCATCTTAAAATTTTTCGCAAGAGAATGCTTTCTCCGCTTCCAAGTCGGGTAGGATCTTCCATCCGCCGGCCGCCTCCTCTCGCAAATGAGGATTGTCAGTTGGAACGTTCAGGGCTTCGGCGGTGTACCTCACCACAGCCGCAGGTAGCTGATTCGTCACCAACTTCATCCAGGTGTTACTAGGGGTCCCATGGACATTCTGATGATTTAGGAACACAAATTGGATGCCAGGGATTGTTCCAAGTCCGGTAAGCGTCTTTCAGTCCATACTTTTTGGTTACCTTCCTTGGGTACCAAGGGAGGTACTTGCATTTCTATATCTTCTTCTATACTTCCCTTGGTGATTCGACACAAGATCATAGTCCCTTCCAGAGCTCAGTGGATTATAATTTTGATTGGTGGGCATAAGGTTGGTCTCTTAAACTTTTATGCACCCAATTCTAGAGGGGATCGTGTTCTTTTTTGGAAGGAACTGCTCTCTTGGTTACATAATGCAGATGCTTGGATTATAGGGGCCGATTTCAACATGGTTGAAATGCCCTTAGACAAAAGGGGTGGTAGGGAAAGTGGCATTCACTCCCTAGAGAGAGTAGCATGGGATGCCTTCCTTTTTCAGTACAGTGGCACGGATGCTTGGCATGATGATGCTTTTTACACTCAGCCACATTCTCTCCTGTTTTCTTGGTCGAACAGGAGATTGAAGATGCCTATACATGCACGGATTGACAGATTTTATGTGGATGATTGGGCACTTGATAAAGGTGGTACTGTTTGCATTGCAACTGGGGTGTCCACTTCGGATTATTTTCCAGTGGTTTTGATGGTCTCAGACCCCCATGTGAGGCGTCACTCTGCTAGTGTTAGGATTCCATATTCTTTCTATGCCGAGGGGGGCCTGAGGACGTGGGTATCTCATTTGCAGGATGAGCAGCTTTCTCCTTCAGACTTAGCCGCAGCCCTCTCTGATATTGGAGACTTTTATCTTTCAGTTGCTCGTATCAAAAGGGGTGAGATCCTCAGGTGTGGGATAGGTATCCGCCAGCAGTTGGCTGCCCTCCAAAGCAAGGAGCAGAAGAGGCCTACAGATGCTTGGATTCAGGAGCGCCTTGCTGTAGGAAGGGCTCAGCAGCAGTCACTTTTAGATCAGAGAGCAAAGTATGCCTTTCATGCCAAAGAGTCATTTTGGACATAGAAGGGAGGTAGGGGCAACAAGCAGTTTTTCTCTACTCTTGGCCCCAGGGAGAGCGTCTCATAGCTTGTTGACTCAGGCGAAGTTCTTCAAACACATCCAAATTCCATCTTTTAGGTTGCCACCAATTTCTATGCCTCCCTTCTTACAGCAGATCCAAACACTCAGGCCACAGATTATGCTAGAGTGGTTATTTGGCGACACTTACCTGGGTTGGTGATAGGGGATATGACTGTTTCACTTGATGCACCCTTCACCAACGTAGAGTTCAGGATTGCTCTCTTTGCCCTTCACAAGGGCAAGTGTCCTAGTTCAGACTTACCCCCTTATTTTTTATTACTTTTTGGGATCAGATTGGGGATCACATTATCTCAGCCTTGCAGGGTGTATGGGACTTGGATGAGATGCCAGACTCACTTACGGAGGGCCGCATTCCGGAGGCCTAGGGCCACTGGTGTGAGAAGCAAGTAAGACATGCCATAGGTGTCACTGATGGTGCATAGGCGAGTGCTAGTCGATGGTGTCAACTATGTGCAAGTGGTATAAGTGCATAAGTGATGTGAGCAAGAAGAATACTAAAGCGGAACAACATCATAAAAGCCAACCCTCAACATGAACGGAGGAGAACTCCAACCACATGACACAGGGTCCATTGTACCAAGTGAAGGGAGAGGAGGGGAGGAGAACACAATGGGAAGAGATCTTAGAGAAGCGAGTTTGCACTTTTATCCCAGATTTTCAGTATTTTTTGGGGATTTTGGCATATTTGGCCTCTTCTGCACTAGGGCTTTCAGATTTTGAGAAAAATATCAGAAACCCTAATTTTCAGATTTCAGGGTTTTTCTGATTTCTTCAGTTCATTGGCATATTTGAGGTCTCTGATATGTAAATATTTTGGGGATTCAGCCAAATTCATGTAAATCATCAAGCTTCCTTGAGCTGTTGCTCATCCCCGCTCCCTTGCTGCCCCCTCTCCCTCCCTCCCTCTCCCTCACCCTCAGCCCTCGCCCTCCCCCTCCCTCAGCCTCTCCCTCCCTCCTCCTCCTCTCCCCTTTTAGCCCGCCCCCTCCCCTCTCAGCCCGCTCCCCCTTCTCTCCTCTCCCTCTCAGCCCGCCCCCTCCCCTCTCAGCCTGCTCCCCCTTCCCTGCCTCTCAGCCCCCTCCTCCACCCCCTCCTCTCCCCCGCTCCCTACCCCCCGCCTCAGCTTGCTCCCCCCCCACTATCTTCCCTCCGCCTCAGCCTGCTCTCCCCCCCCCTGCCCCCCCCGGCCAGCTCCGTTCCTCCACCTTAGCCCTCCCTCTACCCCGCTCCCTACCCCCCGCCTCTACCCCGCTCTCCTCTACCCGCTCCCTTCCCCCGGCCTCTACCCCCGTCTCTACCCCCCTCTCCTCTACCCCGCTCCCTACCCCCCACCTCTACCTCCCTCTCCTCTACCCCGCTCTCCTCTACCCCCCTCTCCTCTACCCCGCTCCATACCCCCCGCCTCAGCCCTCTCCTCTCCCCCGCTCCCTACCCTCCGCCTCAGCCCTCTCATCTACCCCCCTCTCCTCTCCCCCGCTCCCTATCCCCCCGCCTCAGCCCTCTCCTCTACCCCCCTCCTTTGCCCACCCCCTTCTTGTCTCCCCCCTATTTCATTCTCTTGCAATGCTTTTTGGAGTGGACGGAGCCTCAAAAGTGTTCGAATCGGCCTCCTCACCTCGATTGGCGATGGATATTCCGTCATCCAATCCTATTCCACCTCCACCGGCCGGGAAAACTATTACATTTTCTGAAGATGAGTTGCAGCAGCTCATGAAGGACGTAGAGATTGAATGCTCTACCATGTTGATCACATGCATCTTTGGGTCTTCACCCTTCTAGATCCCAAGCCAGAGACTGGATGCTTGTGGCTCTTCCCCCAGACCTCACTCCATGACTTTTAGATGTTCGTCTTCTGGGACTAGGTTTTTTCCAGGTTGTCTTTGACACTCCAGAGGCTGCGAGCACCATGCTCAAAGCTGAGTTTTTACACCCACTCTACCACGTTGATCGCACGCATCTTCAGGTCTTCACCCTTCTAGATCCCAAGCCAAAGACTGGATGCTTGTGGCTCTTCCCCAAGACCTCACTCCACGACTTTTAGATGTTCGTCTTCTGGGACGAGGTTTTTTCCAGGTTGTCTTTGACACTCCAGAGGCTGCGAGCACCATGCTCAAAGCTGAGTTTTTACACCTGGGACACATGAATATTTTCTTTGATGGCTTCAATATTGGTTTCGACCTAGTGGAGGCAGACAAGGAAAATTTTTTGCTCTTCATCAGATTTCCCGGGCTTCCCCAGGTTTACCATCGACTTCTTCCTGTTATTGGGGAGCATTTCGGCGTGGTTGCTGAGATCCCCCCCCCTCCTTGAGTTGCCGTTGACAACAACAGAGGCAACCAAGGCTGATGGGGTACCTAGAGTTAGGGTCCTCCGTAAGGATCCTAACCTTATGATGAACCATGTTATGCTTCAGTGCCCGCATGGTTCTTTTTTTCGCCAGAGAGTAGAGATTGCAGGCAGGCAGGACCAGTGCAGGATATGCAAGACCATTGGACACTTCGCCACGGATTGCCCCAAGAAGAAGAAAAGGCCCAAGAAGCCTTCTGGTACTACAATTGTCCCACGGCCTCGACAGGGGGTGGGTACAGGTCCAACACTTGCTCCTCGGCCTCGACAGGGGGGTGGTACAGGTCCAGCACCTGCTCCTCGGCCTCGACAGGGTGGTCCTCCTCAGGGTGGTGGTACAGCTCCTACTCACCAAAGTGCTCCTCATCGACTGAGCGCTCCTTTGGAACCGCCGCCTATTGCCTCCGATGCCTCATGACATCTAGGGACACCTGCCGCACCCCGTTGGATTTCGGTTCGTATGCAGATTCCACCTTCAGTTCACGAGGATGCATTAGTTGACTCTACTTCAGCTCAGGCTGTCCCTCCAGTCTCACCTCACACAGTCTGAGACACTTCAGCTTCAATCTCCTCCCCGGTTGTAGCTTCTCCCCTGGACCCAATGGGTCCACCTTTATCTGGTTCGGTGCCAGACCCTCTCCCCGAGGCAGGAGAGGTCTCCGCGGCCATTCAGACAGTGGATCGTGAGCAGTCCTCACTTCCTCCTTTGGATAGGGGAAAGGGGATGGTTTACACTATTGATCCTCTTCCCTCAGAAGGGATCCTTTGCACTCCGATGTCTGGCCTGATTCATAGGAACTCATTTTCAGCTCTGACAGATGCTTCAGATTTCCCAGAGGAGGAGTTTGTGCCCTCTACTTTTGGTGAGCCAGTGATTGGGTTTCCTGTTGACAGGGCTTCTTCGTTAGGTGGCAAGGTTCTTTCTCCTGTTGATTTTTCACCACTTGGTTCCATTCCTCGCTCCTCAAGCAGGAGGTCTTCCCCTGTTGAGGGGTTTGTTTCCACCACTAGGCCAGGTAAGGTGTTCCATTCTACATCTGCCATTGATGAGGATTGTTAGCTGAAACATACAAGGCCTAGGTGGCGTCCCACATCGTCGCCGCAGACAGTTGATCTGGGATCAGCTTCATCCAGGTGCTACTGGGGGTTCCATTGATGTCTTACTTATTCAGGAGCTTAAACTGGATTCTACGGATTGTGCCAAGTCAGATAAGTTGCTTTCTAGCCATACGTTTTGGTGGCCTGCCTTGGGCACTAGGGGAGGCACTTCTATTTCACTTTCACAGTGGGTTCTCCCCTTAGTTGTTGGACACGGAATCCTTATCCCCTCTAGGGCTCAGTGGATTATTCTCTTGATTGGAGGGCGTAAGGTTGGTTTCCTTAACTTGTATGCCTCCAACATTAGAGGGGAACGTGTCATTATGTGAAAGGATTTGCTCTCTTGGACCCCCATTGTGGATTCATGGGTGATTGGAGGTGACTTCAACATGGTTGAGTTACCGTCAAACAAAAAAGGGGGTAGAGAAGGAGGACTTCATTCCTTGGAGAGAGCAGCTTGGGATGTCTTCCTTTTTCACTATTGTGGCAGAGATACTTGGTTGGACGATGCCATTCTTATTCAGCCACAGTCCCTCCCGTTCTCTTGGTTGAACAGGAGGCAGCAGATGCCTATTCATGCATGCATTCATAGATTCTATGTAGATGATTGGGCACTAGACAGACGTGGATCGGTATGCATTGTTGCTGGGGTTTCCACTTCAGACCACTTTCTTGTTGTGCTGGCTATCTCAGAGCCTCACATGAGAGGCCGGTCTGCCAGCATCAGGATTCCGGATGCCTTGTATACAGAGGAGGACCTTACAGAGGCAGCCTTGCAGATATGGGTTTCTCATGTCCAGGGTGGGCAGCCATCTCCATCACATGTAGCTGCTTCCCTTTCTGGTATTAGCGGCTTTTACCACTCAGTTGCTACTACCAGGAGACGAGATATTCTCAGATGTGAGATTGGTATTCGCCAGCAGTTTGGCAGCTTTGCGGAGGGAGGAGCAGAAACGGCCTTTAGATGCTTGGATTCAAGAGTGCCTTGCTACAGCAAGGGCTCATCAGCAGACACTGCTTGATCAAAGAGCAGAGTATGCCTTTCATTACGGGAGTCCTGGATTCAGATGGGTGGCAGAGTCAATAAACACTTTTTCTCTACTCTTGGCCCTAGACATAGTAGAGAGAGTGTGTCCCAACTTATTGACTCACATGGGGTCATTTACAGATAGATCCAGATGACGTCATGCGCATAGCTTCAGATTTCTATGCCGCCCTTCTTATTGCAGATCCTGACACACAAGATAAAGAGGATGCTGGACAAGTTATTTTAAACAAGAAAGTGATATATTCCATTCAAAACGAATCATACAACAGGTGGGAGAGAAAGTACTCTATCCCTAGCCTCAACAATGTGGCAAAAAAGCCATGGTGGTGGTCTAAAATGCCACGACATCCCAAAAGGGGTCAAATGAAAAAATAATGAGCAGTCCCATGTCCTCATGAAGGATAAAAGTCTCCCACGAGCTGCCAAAGAGGTGCCTGTACACCGCTCCCACTGACTCCTGAGAGTGAAGATAATCTCCACCCAAATTGAAGCAAGAATGTCGGTCTCCGTGCATAAAAGACCCCCAAGGACAAAAGAACATCGCGAACACCATATCCGCCATAGGGTAATGCTAGAAATCACCTACCAGGCTGAACCTGCAGGTGAAGTAGGCCTGGAATCCTGAGCTGGTACTGGTATCAAAAATAAGTTCTGTGGCTCCATGATGCTAATATCAGTGGGACCCCATCTCTGGCGACACTGCATGAAGAAACCGTGGTCTCCTGGCTCTGACTCATAGAGGGCAAAGGCTCCAGATCCTCTCCCCCAAAGGGCAGCACCCCGTGTCATCAGAAAGGACTCGGATGTAACATGTGAGAGCAACCTGAAGATACCTGTTGCCACCGGAGCAGGCCACGCCCACTCACCTGGGTCCCAGTCGAGCTCCGCAAGAGGTCGACCCTGAAAAGTCCAAAGTCTGCATCTAGGATCCTCTGCAATGGTCAACCTGGATGGATCTGTGGCCCATTCCTTACCCAGGCAGCCAATGACCCTGACTCTCTGCCAAAGGAGCTCCTGTCGATCCAGTGGCTGAGTGGGATACAATCTGTGAGAGGAATCTGTCTCAAAATAAGTAAACGGTGCCGGTCCTAAACGAACTCCAATGCATAGCCCAGACTCACTAAAACAACCTAACCAAGTAGAGATGGGATGAACATAGTCTGGATCTGTAAGCATATCCCTCCACCTCCGAGGAATAGCTCTCATGATCAGTAATCTGGTGGCAGCAATCTGTCCAAGTGGCCCGTGTCTATCTCTAATCACCTCCTCTGTCCAAAGGAGTCCTAAGTTCTGTACCAGGGGAAGATCCCTGATACCGAACTTGGGGGTTATGATATAGTGGCTGTCGGGCAATTTCCTCTCTAAAGGAGGGAACTGCTCTGATGAGGTGTTGTCTAAAATGATCCCATATCTGAATAAGCCTCTTCACCAGTGGTGAGGAAGGCTGAGAATGCTGGTCCGTGAGGAAGATCCAACTGACTCTACCTGCCCACTGGCTTGCTGCTCTGGGGGTGCACTGGTGAATCCCATGCAGTAGGAACTGCTTCCACGGCTAATCTCCTGGAGTCAAACCTCTAACAAGAAGTTTGACTAAAAGGGCCCTGCTCTGCATCTCAGGATCAAGAACTCCAAGTCATCCCTGCGAGGCGGGTAAAATGATAGTATCCCATGAAACCCTGGCCCTAGGGTATTTACAGTGGGACCCCGGAGAGTGGGAGTGGATTGACGCGGGGCATCGAGAGAAGACCATCCCCTTCTTTCGTTACACGGTCAGTAATGCCAGGAGATTTCAGCTCAGTAGTAGAGGTTGGAGACCCTCCAGAGTTCCTCATTGGGAGACTTTTGGTATTACTGCGGATCAGCAGAGGTACTTCTGGAGGAGGCTCTGGAAATCCCACAGGAATAGAAAGATCACTATCTTCTTTTGGCTTTCTATTCATGGAGGGATTGCAGTGAACCTTTGGAGGTCCAGATTCGGAGCCGACCCTACTTGCCCTCGTTGCCTTTCTGCTTCGGAGTCTATTCAGCATTGCTTATGGGATTGCAGACAGGCGAGATTGATTTGGATGGGGATAGCCAGGATCTTCAGTCACTTTGCCCATTCCCCACTCTTTATGACTTGGGGCTCGGTGGCTTGGCTTTCTCTTACAGGACCTCAGGTTTTCTATGAGGGACTTGACTCCTCCCGGGCCATTTCAGTTCGACATCATCGGGTTGAGCTCTGCTCGTTGGATGTGGTTACACACCGTCCTTTTACAGCTGTACATGCCTCTGTGGATACTTCTTGGGAGATTATAGCGAGCATAGCAGCCTGGCATATCTGGAGATCCAGATGCACAGAGGCTATGGAGGGTACTCAGGTTCATCCCTCGCACACATTGGCTAGTATCTGGACAGACATCGTACACACTCTGATGGCCGTATGGACGGGTATGCAGGGGGACTCCCGTGCAGCCTCAGCTAGGAGCGCTTCTTTCTTCAGGGAATGGAAGGATTCTCCTTTCTTCTCTGAATCTACTACAGGGTTGAGATGGCACTTTCAGCCTCAGCCTTGGTTTCTTTCCACCTCACTCTGAGGGGGTTTTTTATTATCCTCATGATTTCATGATGTATTCCGCTTTGAGCTTGCTCTCGCGGGTTTTTGTTCTTACTTAATAGAAGTCTTTTTCATGGAAAAAAAAAAAAAAAACCCTGGCCCTAGTGTCCTCAGAACCATCACCACCACTCCACAAGAAGTTCCGGAGCAATCTCCTCACCTGACGGATCGAGTCAGCATGAAAGCACCAACATGACGCAACGTACCACATAGTCGCTAGTAGAACCTGGTTGAGTACCAGCGCTCTTCCGGCCAAAGAGATTCTAGCCGTACTCCAGTAGGCTAGCTTTCTCCGGATACTCTCAAGAACTGGGGCAAACTGTTGCGTCGGGGACACCTCAATGCCAACCTGGAAGCCTAGATATCTGGTGGAGGTGCCTTTGGGTATCCATACAAAGCCTCTGTCTCCTCTCCATGCTGGTGTATCCTGCTGAGCTCGAGTCCAGATGCCTTTTGATTTGTTCCAATTGACAAGTCCCCTTGAGGCTAGGCAGAACTTGTCAATTGCATCCGCAGCAGTAGCAAGACTATATGCATCTCCTCTGACTGTCAGTGCCGTATCATCAGCAAACTTAGTGTCCAGAAGCTCCTTCTCCTGTCGGATAGGTAGATGAAGGCCCAAAGTGCCATGACTGGTAGCCTGCATAAACTATCCCATAGCCTCCGCTACGAAAAGGAAAAGGTAAGGTACAAGCGGGCATCCCTGTCATACCAATTTGGATAGCTGAAAAGCCGGTCCTCTGCCTCCACAGACCACCATCCTGCTAGAAGAGTGAGAGTAAAGTGAGGAGACCCATAAAATCCATCTATCACTGAAGCCTAGCCTCCTCATAGTGCCCTCCAAGAAACCCCAGTCCACTATGTCATAGGCCTTCTCAAAATCGAGAAGGAGAACTGCAATCTCCTGCTGACTCTCCTTCACCCAGTGAGTGGCCTCCCAAAAAGTGAAGATATTGTCCAAGATACTCCTATCTTGGACAAATCTTGTCTGAGTAGCTCTGATGATATCTGGCAGCATAGGCTTTAAACGAAGGGCCAAGGTCTTTGCTAGGATCTTATAGGCTGTCCCTAAAAGTGTAATGGGTCTCCAATTTCGTAGGACTGTCTTGTCTCCCCCTTTCGGGATGAGACAAATCATACCTGTGCATAAAGCCTCGTCCAAAGATCCTGTATCAAGAGCCTCTGAAAAGGCAGAAAGTAGATGAGGCCCAATCGCATCCCAGAGAGCTCTAAAATGGAGAGGCGACAGACCATCCTCCCCCGGGCATCTGTCTCTGGGCAGCTCATGTAATGCATCTGTGATCTCCATAGTGATAGCGGGCTATCCAAAACATGACTCATCCTGTCTGAGACCATCTAGGGGACATGACTCCAAATCTCCTCTCTGGCTCTGATCATCTCCTCGGTGACTGGATCGGCGGTGTAAAGAGTGGAATAGAAACCATAAGTGATCTCAACAAGACGATGAGGATCCGTTTGAAGATACCCGGCCTCATCCACAAGTCTACGAAGGCTGTCCGAAGAGTATCTCTGACCCACTGCCCTGAAGAACTCTCTAGAGCATCTATCCCCCTTCTGGATCCAGAAGGTCTGCTAGGAGTAAAACCTGAACTGGGCCCTCCTGCCTTGAATCTCCTCTAGTCTCTCCTGAGCCTCTGAAAGCTGCCCTCTGATGAAAAGAGAATGAGGAAAGCTCTGAATCAATCTCTGAAGTCTGGATACCTCTGCTCTAGTGTTCCGATCTCTGATCCTGAGCTTTTCCTTCTCCTCTTTTGCCCTCAACTGGCAGGCCATGCTGACTCTAGCCAAAGCCCCTTCTACCCACATCAACCAGCCCTAATCCTCAGGAGTGTCCTCTGTCAACCAAGCCTCTCTCAACTGTTCCACGAACTCTGTGTCCTGAAAAACAAAGTCCGAAACTCTCACAAAGCCTGTGCTCTCCAATCGAGAGGTAGGGAGAATCTGTAATAGGACTGGAGCATGGTCAGATAAAACATAACCCGGGCGGATCCCAATCTGTCCTCCTCTTGCCTGGCCCCAATGGCCAATATAAAACCTGTCAAGCCTAGCCAAAGAGAGGGAGCCATGGCAAACCCCAGACCAAGAGAACTGAAGACTATCAGCCAAGTGGCGAAAGTCGTCCAATCGAGCTGCATCATGAAGTCCAGCATGCAAAACAAAACTATCCCACTCCACTCTCTCCCTATCAGAAAGTCCACTCTCTATCTGGCCCGACTTGTCTTCAGAGAATTCAACCATGTTGAAATCTCCTCCAACAATCCAAGTGTCTGCTTGAGGAAGGGACTCTCTGAGCTGTCTCCAAAATGCACGTCTACGGGCTGGATCCGTGGGAGCGTACACATTGAGAACACCAACTGCTGTGCTCTCAATCTGAAGAATAACAAAGCAAGCCCTGCTCTCCACTAGTATACCCTCGTGGGTGATCTCTGGGGCCCACCTGGCTGAAACTGAAATGCAGACTCCACCCCTCGTACCATCCGCAGGGCTCCAAAAAGTCCGGCTCTGTCCTCTGAGTAAGGATCTGCATCTGTCAATCCTGTCCTGGGAGAGCTTATGCTCTTGGATAAGTACAATGTCTGTAGGGGACCCTGAGGAAATAAATCGAAGGGAGTCCCTAAGCAACTGCAATCTAGGAACTCCGGATCTACGACCATCTACATCTGAAATAAATCTGCGGCCATTCAGTCCTCTCACATTCCAAGAAATGATGGACAGCCTAGACATCGGATGGAAGTGATGGGATGCCAGTGGCAGCGGCACAAATGACTCTCTCTGACGGCACTATCCAAAGTCGATCTCTGATCAAGCTCCAAATCTGCCCCAACTCATGTAAAATAGCTCCATCCAATGGAATAATACTCTGTCTCGAACTGAGGAGCTGAAAGTCAAACCAACCGGCACTCCTGGGCAAATCGAAGTCTCCCTGAACCTTAAAGAACAGAAACAGAAAGGCTCTGCCACCGAAGCCAGGTCAAAGAGTCCTAGGGCAAGAATGAATCTCGAGCCGACAATACGGTGAACCGATGAGAACTGAGTCATGCTCAAAAGCTGTCTATCAATCTCGCTGTGGAGTAACTCAGCTGACCAGCTTTCGCTCCCATGAGAACGAAAGCTGCCTGCGGAGAAACGAAGAATGTGCCCCTCTCTGGATAGAGTAGCAGATCCCAAGTATTTCTCTACCTCCTCTGACCGTCGACAAAATACCGGGAGAAGTTCCAATCTAGTGAGGGAGTTTGTGGAGACCCCTCGAGCCAAAAGGGACCAAAACTCAACGGGCAGATCTCTGTCAACCATCCTAGGGTCAGGTCTAGGAGTCAGAAGAGCTGAAAAAGGGTGCGCCGTCCTGACTCTACACCTGGAATAGGTGAGAGGGAGAGGAAGAATCTGCGACGAGGTGCCTGTATGCAAGGGTGACTGAAAATCTCGCTCAATCTCATTTGCTAGGATCTCCCAACCCTCACGCCTGTCTGGGTACTGAGCAAAATCTGTGACCGCACTTGCAAAAGATCTGGATAAGCCAGGAGTCAAAAGCTGCGAGGATGAGGCTATATTGGGAGGTGTGTCTGAGAGGACGCTCCGCATAGCAACAAAAGAAGGTACTGTGCGACAGGGAAGAGAGAGAGGTCACGAGGGAACCTCATACAGGCACATGAAATCCTAGGATGGGCTCTGGCTCTGACCTGTGTCAAGAAATACCTCTCTCTCACTGGACTGCTGTGAAGAGGCATCCATCACCGTGTCCGCAGCCTGAGCAGCCTCCAGTTGGATAACTGTCTCAGAAACCAATAAATGAACCTCCGGGGTAGAAGTGTCAAGAGTCATCAAATCCTGAGCTGCTGTCTCCTGCACAGTGTGAGGCCCTGCCTGCAGATGGTCCTCTGCATCTCCCCTTTCCGGGGTCTCCTGCACGTCTGTCTCAACTCCCTGAGCTACCATCTCCTACACAGTGTCAAGACCTGCCTGCAGATGGTCCTCCGTATCTCCCCTTCTGGGGTCTCCTGCACGTGTGTCTCAACTCCTTGAGCTATCATCTCCTGCACAGTGTCAAGACCTGCCTGCGGATGGTCCTCTGTATCTCCCCTTTCCGGGGTCTCCTGCACATGTGTCTGAACTCTCTGCCAACTGTGAGCTCGTACCTGGGGCTGCTCATACTGCTGACTCTCCCTCTGTCTCTGTCTCCTCCGAGCTCTCTGTGCTGGAGGCATCTCCAAGTCCTCTGAGTTCAGTGGAGGCTCCCCCAAAAAAGTCTCCTCTCGCTCTGCTGAATGAGTCGAAGTAGGCTCAGAGACCCCTGGAGGCTGCTCGTACTGCTGACTCTCCCTCTGTCTCCGTCTCCGTCTCTGTCTCCTCCGAGCTCTCCTTAAAATCTGTTCCGCTGGAGGCACCTCCAAATCCTCTGAGTTCACTGGAGGCTCTCCCAAAGGAATCTCCTCTCGCTCTGCTGAATGAGTCGGAGCAGGCTCAGAGAACCCTGGAGGCTGAGCTGTAGGTTTTGGGTCACTCGGAGGATGAGATGTATCCGGAGTCTCTGATCGATGCCGACGACTGGGGCAATCCCTAATAAAGTGACCTCTCTTCCGACAGAAAAGACACTGATCAGGAGGACCCTCGTACAAAACCCTCTGCTGCATCTGGACCCCATCTCCAGTGGAGTACGAAATCAAAGTAGGCAAAGGTCGAGGAGGGGGGAAATCTGAAATGAGTCTGACCCTCGTAACACCTGCGCCAGTAAGTGACTGAGCATAGGAAAGTCTAGCACCTGAAGAGATGACTGTACCTGCCACACTAGCCATATGCTCCACAGCTCTGCGACAAGTGCTGACCTCATCAAGAAGTCCAGGGAAAAGGATCCAAAAGGAGACCTGTCGCGGTCCAGGAGAAGTAGAACTGAAGTGCTTCCGCCAAGGCCACAAATGGATGACTCTGCTCTGAAACTGAATCGGTGAGCTCATAAGAACTCTTTGAGCCTGCTCTGCAGACTAAAGGCCAAAAGAAAAGTACCCTCTGCCAAGCAATCAGAAAACCGTAACTGAGACACCCAAAGAAGCCATTCTGGTGTGCACCCAGTCACGTGATTGTTGGTCTCTATCGGGTAGAAAGCCAATGATGTGTGTCGAACAAAAACCCTCCTCTGCTACCTCAATCATCTGTACAATGTCGGGAGCAAAAGAAACTGTGACTTCAATCTCCTCAGGTTCGGCGATGGGAGTGGCATTAGTGTCCTCCATTGTCTCAGCTTACGCTATCCTGAAGGGAGGAGCTACATCTGCTGAAAATACCCACCAAGAACTCGCAACCAACCACAAGTAAAACCCCAAAGAAACCTGTAAAAAGAATGCTTCGATCTTCAGCCTACGTGAGATGCAAACAGGTTGCTCAGTGCTGAAGCGGACACCTCCGCCGATGCGTGGAAACAGCCCAGGATCTCAGCTCCCCAGAACACGAGGCTGGACAAGTTATTTGGCAAAGCATCCCTATGTTGGTGACACCGGATATGCATGTTTTGCTTGATGCACCTTTCACCAACACAGAGTTCAGGACTGCACTTTCAGCCCTTCACAAGGGCAAGTGCAAAGGTTCGGATGGCCTCACCCCTTCTTTCTTCATTGCATTTTGGGATATTATTAGAAACTACATTACATCAGCCTGCAGGGCATTTGGGACTCTGGCGAGATGCCCAGGTTGCTCACAGAGGGTCCCATCCACCTTATCCAGAAAGGGGTTGCAGAAATTTAGTGTCCCAGTGAAGGCCTATCACACTTTTCAGGGCATGTTACAAGATTCTAGCCAAGGAAATCCACCTCCGATTGCAGCCCCTTCTCCCAGATCTTATTCATGAAACCCCGATGGGATTTGTGCATGGCTGAAGCATTTTAGATAACATTTTCTCCTTTTGGGAAGCTTCAAAGTGGGCCATGCAGAGCAGCCAGAATCTAGCCATTCTACTCTTGGATTTTGAGAAAGCTTATGACAGAGTAGATTGGGGTTTTTTGGAGGGCACCGTTCTACGTTTTGGCTTTACAGATGCTTGGATCAGAGGTGTTTCCTCCTTTTACAGATCAGCCTACAGCCAGGTACTTATTCATGGGGCAAGGGGTGAGAGATTTCAGATTTTCATATCAGTCCGTCAGGGATGCCCCCTTGCTCCTTTTTTTTTCTTGTTCATGGGCTAAAGCTATGAGTATCTATATTTGATCTCAAGCTGACATCTTTGGGCTGAGACTTCCCATCAGATGGGAAGAGGAGCTACTTGACAGTGAGTTGGCAGATGACACAGCAATTTACTTGGATGCCATACCACAGATGCTCACTTCTTTTAGGACCGCATTGGATTTATTTTGCTTGGCGGCAGGGGCGCAGATAAATTGGCATAAATCCAATGGCTTTTGGATCAGTGATGAGGACACTCTAGATTGGGGGCTTGACTTAGGCTTCACTTGGGTTCAGAGGGGTGTGCCAGTTAGATATTCGGGCTGCCAGGTTGGCTTGAATATTTCCTCCACACAACAGTTTGCTCCCGTGTTGGAGAGCAGCATGAGGAAGCTTCTTTTTTGGGGCTTAGCCAAGCTGGACCTTGCCTTTAGAGTTATGGTGGTCAACTAGGTCCTCTTGGCCACGGCTTGGTTTGTTTGTTCTTGTTGGTGCGGTTCCATGGATTGCATCATTCAGCTCAGGAGACCAATCAGAAATTTTCTTTGGAGTGGGCTTGATGGCACAGCAGATGTTTTAGCCAGGGTGGCTTGGGAGTCCCTCATCCTCCCTACACAGGAAGGGGATCTCAATATTATTGATCCAAATTTATAATGCAGAGCTTTACTCTGCAAGATGGTGGTGTGGGGACTTATGCCAGGGTAGGAGCCGTGGAAGGCATTTTTTATTAGCAGCATAGAGACGTGTACACCTTCTTCAGGGGGAGACTGGATGGGTAGTATTAGATGGATCTTCACCGCAGCACACCTCAGATCTCCTTCCTCCCCTCTCATGGTTGCCATCTTGAAAGCATGGGCCAGCTTCAGGAGCACTCTTCGGAGGATTCTCCCTTCCTCTCATGAAGAGATTGATAGGCAACCGGTCATGTGGAATGACAGTATATTGGATGATCTTGGCAGACCACTTGGTGCTTCACTCTACATGCAGTGGTCCAGATGGGAGAGGAGACTTGCCTCATCTTTGGGGTCATGGAAAGCTTTCCAGAGTCTTACAGAGGAGACTAAATCTCAGTTGACAGGACATCTCAGAGGGAGTGCAGGGAGGCTCTTGCAGATTAAGGCAGCCCTTCTAGCGGATTGGGTAGACATAGATGATATGCCTCTCACTTGCTCCACTTGGGCAGGTGCTTTTACGAGAGGAGGTGTTCCTCTTTAGGTCTTGGCCTTTTGAGATGCACATGGAGATGCCTTGGTTTTTGATGTGCATAATGGTGGCAAATTGTTTAGATCCACAGAGGACATCTTTCTTGAGTCTGCCTTTCATGCTATGAGGGTTGTAGGTCTTTTGGCGCAGGGATCAGATTCAAAGTGTTTCCTTGACCTTGACCCCCGGCTTCTCTCCCCTGGATCTTGGAGACTTTGGCTCTACGGGGGAGTTCCCATTAGGTATTTGCAGTGGGACCCTGGAGAGTGGGAGTGGCTTGATGCAGGGCATCGAGAGAAGAGCATCCGCTTCTTTCGCTACATGGTTAGTAATGACATGAGATTCCAGCTCAGTAGTATAGGTTGGAGACCTTCCAGAGTTCCTCATTGAGAGGCATTTGATATCACTGCGGATTTGCAGAGATGCTTCTGGAGGAGACTCTGGAAATCCCACAGGAATAGAAAGATCACTCTTTTCTTTTGGCTTTCTATCCATGGTGGGATTGTAGTGAACCTTTGGAGATCCAGATTCGGAGCCGATCCTACTTGCCCTCATTGCCTCTCTGCTTTGGAGACGATTCAGCATTGCTTATGGGATTGCAAACAAGCGAGGATGATTTGGATGGGGGTAGCTAGGATTTTCAGTCACTTTGTGCAGCCCCCATTCTTTATGACATGGGGCTCAGTGGCTTGGCTTTCTCTTACTGGGCCTCAGGTCTTTTATGAGAGACATGACTCTTCTCGGGCCATTTCGATTCGACGTCATCAGGTTGAGTCAGGTTGAGTCCTATTCTTTGGATGTGGTACCACACCTTCCTTTTACAGCTGTACATGAATCTGTGGATTCCTCTTTGGAGATACTGAGGAGCATAGCAGCTTGGCATATTTGGAGAGCCAGATGCACAGAGGCATTGGATGGAACTCATGTTCATCCCTCGCACACATTGGCTAGTATCTGGATAGACACGATACATACTTTGATGGGCGTATGGATTTTCACCACAGCACACCTCAGATCACCTTCGTCCCCTGTCATGGTTGCCATACTGAAAGCTCGGGTCAGTTTTAGGAGCACTCTTTGGAGGATTCCCCCTTCCTCTCGTGAAGAGATTGATAGGCAACCGATCATGTGGAATGATAGTATATTGGATGATCATGGCAGACCACCTGGTGCCTGAAGGTGGAGAGGCAGCCAGCAAGGGTGGCGAGGAGATGGGGAGGAGATGGAGTGCTTGGAGGTGGAGAGGCAGCCAGCAAAGATGGACTGCTTGGAGGTGGAGTGGCGCAAGTAAAAACCCCCGAGCTGGCAGAAAGGTGCGTTGAAGCAAGGTGGCGCCCAAGGGTGCTGAATTTGGGAAGGAATGCTCAAAATAGCACCTATGAGGCAAAAAGCGGTGGGAGAAAAGCCAAAAATCTCCCAAGGAGGTGAAATTTAGCCAAGAGAGCTATAAATAGCAAGGGTGAGAGAAAGCTCGCCCAAAGGGGTGGAATTTGGCCACCAGAGCTATAAATAGCAAGGGTGAAAGCCAAGAGGTCCCCTTGAATTTGGCGGGGGAGCTTTTTAAAAAAAAGTTAGAGAGATAAAAAGCAAGATGGAATTGTCCCCCTTTATTAGAAAGAGAAGGTGAGAAGGCGATCATGAAGTGCTCCAAGAGGCGTGCCTAGTGGTGGCCAAAAAGCAAAGGTACAAATGGTACCAAAAAGTTAGGGATGGCTATAGTTAGCCACATGTATGAGGAGTGACCAAGGAAGGACCTAGGCATGAACAAGGAGGGAACAAGAGTGAACACAGGGGGTGGACCAAAGAGGGACAAAGAGTGACATAGGTGTGTTGAGTGACAAAGAGTGTCATAGGTGTGCCCTAGGGGTGAACATGGGGGACAGAGGGTGAACATAGGGTGAACAAGGGTGACAAAGACGTGAACAAGGGGGGACAGAGAGGTGAACATGGGGAACTGGGATGAACATAGGGGTGAGCATAGGGGTGGACAAGGGGTGACACAGAGGTGACAGAGAGGTGAATAGGGTGAGGTGGACAAGGGGTGACAGAGAAGTGAACATGGGAGGGTGACATGGGAGTGAACATAGGTGAACTAGGGGTGAACATGGGTGACAGAGAGGTGAACATGGGAAGGTGACATAGGAGTGAACATAGGTGAACTAGGGGTGAACAGGGGTGACAAAGAGGTGAACATGGGTGACAGAAAGGTGAACATAGGAGTGAACATTGGTGAACTAAGGGTGAACAGGGGTGACATAGAGGTGAACATGGGTAACAGAGAGGTGAACATGGAAAGGTGACATAGGAGTGAACATAGGTGAACTAGGGGTGAACAGGGGTGACCTAGAGGTGAACATGGGTGACAGAGAGGTTAACATGGGAAGGTGACTGTTATACCGAGATCATGCAGGACCAGCTATGTCCAGCACTTAGTGAGGGGATGGCATGGCCACAAGGATGACACAAGTTAGGGGATGACATGGTCACAAGGATGACACAAGTCAAGGGATGACATGGTCACAAGGATGGCACAAGTCATGGCGATGACATGGTTGTAAGATGACACAAGTACATGGTCACCAGGATGGCATACTCTATCTACGTATCTACACGCAGTCTACAGTTCTGCCCGCTCCTCTGTTCTGCCCACCATTATTCTCTGCCCACTACTCTTCTGCCCGCTATCTGATCTGCCCGCCATTATTCTCTGCCCGCTACTCTTCTGCCCGCTACTGTTCTGCCCACCATCTATAGCTGCTCTTCCTCTGCTCCATTGTGCCCGCTATCTCCTCTTCTACTGCTGCATTGTGCCCGCCATCTGCTCTTCCTCTTCTACAGCTTCATTCCGTCCATCACTCTCATTATCCCACTCTCTCTCCTAGTTGTCAGCTTCATGGGTTTCATTTCCACCAACTCTCTCCTTGTCAGCAAATTCAAGGGGGATGGATTCCCAACATGGCAAACAAAAGTTCAACTTCTTCTCATGAAGGAGAATGCTCGTGATGCCATCGAAGATGATGAAGCGCTTGAGGCATCAATAGAGCCTCAAATACGCAAGCTTTGGAAGCAACACAATTTGAGGGCCATCGCAATCATCGGGCTTTGCCTAGATGATTCATTGATTCATCATATCGACTTCAAGTCCAACGCTAAGGAGATTTGGGCACACCTCAAGAATATATTTGGTAACAAAATTACCAACTCCAAGGTTTTTCTGAAAATGCAATTTTATAAGTTGAAAATGGAAGAGTCCGATACCTTGAGTGCACATAAGCCAAAATTCAATCTTTAGTTGAACAACAAGTGCTGCCGGGATGACAAGGACAAAATGGTTGTTCTCATGACAAGTATGGAAGGGATCTCTCGCTTTGAGAATGCCCTTGAAGTACTTCGAATTGCATCAACTACCTTCGAAGATATGGTCTCTCTCTTGAAAAATCCTTTCTCTCCATACAGATCGTCATTTTCCCTTACAATAGTTGCCACGTTGTGTGAAGATTTTTGGAAACCCCAAACTCATCTTGTATATGTGTACATGTGTGATGTTCAACTTGTGTGTGTGCTTGCTGGCGTTCAATCAGATCTTGTGTAAGCAACTTTCGAGTACATCATGGTATCCAGAGTGGCGGTGTTGATCGTGGATGACATATCCGTCATAGTAGCCCTTTACCAAGTGTTCATAGTGTCATGAGTGGAGTTCCATATTGTGGTGAAGTCATGGGAGCACTCATGTACTCCGTGTGGGCATAATGGATGTGTGGTAATCAAGCTTTAAAGGCTTTGATGGAAGTGTATGTGCAAGGGAAAAGGTGAGCCTATGGTTGGAATATGTGCTTTGAGTGCCTTGGTGTAAGTATTGTGGGAAACTTGGGAGTGGTTAAAAGGCAGCATGAGGTGGCTAATCAAGGATGACGTGGCTAGGATTAAAAAAAGCATGCATGCAACTGTGGCTACGTGAGGATGGAGAGGAGCTTCTGGCTGCGAGCTGGAGCTACGTCAAGGTGACGGCTGGAAGCGGGTCTGGGGGGTTTACTAAAAGGATTGATGGAGAGGGAGACGGAGGACCACAAAAGATAGGAGCTCCATGAGCAGGAGAGGGGAGGATGCTGAGTATCATCAAGAGAAGGAGAGATGAGCGAGAGAGATCTTGCTTAAGGGATGGGCTGTGCTCTGGTCGGGAGCTTTAGGACGGAGCTGTGTGCTTTGTGAGCAAGAGAGTAGCTGCAATAGTGATATTCGCATGAAGGTTTTGGGTGATGAGTTTCTAGAGGTGACGCTACCACACAAGAGAACCTTGGCAACGAGTGTGTGCGCGTCAAGATTTATGGAAGAGGAGCTGCGTAACGGTAGCTATCTATGCATATAGTAGAAGGTGATGGGTACAGCTGTAGGGATCTTGATAGTTGAAGAGATCCACTTATGGCGAGCTGTGTTTCGGTTGGAAGGACGTCCATTGCATGGTTGGGAGCTTTTTGGATTGAAGGAGCTTGATGACTATGCAGGTCTAGAGGTTCATGGAGGATAGCGGAGGTCATGTATGAGCAAGAGGACTTTGTGAGCAAGAGGACGACTGTGGAGTGAGGGGATTTGGGACGGGGGCGGTGTCTCTACTAGGAGGTTGGAGGATCATGGGGCGATGCGGGTCCTCTGTGAGAAGAAAAGAAACGGTGTGAGCTGGGTATTATCATGTGAAGGAATAATGGCAACTCAGGGATCTTGCTAGAGAGGTTGACAATAGCTTTGGGGGGAGCTTCTTGATTTGGGTGGCTGTCTACTGCGTAAAGGGAGATCCTTGGATGATGGCTGTAGCAATCCAAAGTGTTTGGCTAGCTCTTGGCAACAAAGCATGATCGTTGTAGCTGCTTTTGAAGGAACAAGAATTGAGTTCTTGTATGTGTCTTGCTGTGGGTTGTGGATTGGAAGCATGAAGCTGAATGCTTTCTGAGTTGTTGAGGGAAGAAGTCCAGTTGCCTTGAGCTGTGTAGTCTTTGGTTCTTTCTGAGGTTGTGTAGTCCACTACTAGTCAGTTTTTTGTTGGGAGTTGTCTTGGTTCCCAGTTCAAGGATCCATGCTCTTGTTGATGGAATATAGCTCCATCCATAAGCTACCCATGCTTTTCTAATCCCATTGGGTCCAGGCCATAAATGCTATCTACTGTTGTAGTAAAAGTAGGAAATGATCATATCACTGGAGTTTAGGCTAGGGATCTGTGCTCTGTCATTTTAAGGGTTCAATGTGGAAATTTTATTGTCAATGGTCCATGGTGAATACTGGACTGTAGTAATATATGTGAGTGATGAGGAATGGGAAGAGGTTGTTTGGCTTCCGGAGGAAATGTGGCCAGAGTATGAGTTGTATCTGGAGGTGTGTAGAGACAAGGAGTTTCAATGAAAGCCTTTTACCTTCTGATGGTGTTGTCCACTTGATTTAAATGTGGATGAGGGTGGCTGTGAAGGCGGTCTGGGCTCTACTACTTTTGTCCATCCACATTTTGGTGCCTCCACGAAGGATTGTGCACTTCAGTTTACAAGTGCGAAGTTGTGCTGTCAGTTGTAGTGTTGAAGAGCTGAGAGAGATGGCACAAGACTTTCGAGAGTTTTGGGGGCTGCCATATGAAAATGCAACCAGATTCTTGGAAAAGATGGAATTTACAGCACTTATGAAAGATAGGGCAAGCCCTGAGATTTTGTTTCAGATCATGAATTATTGCTTGCAGGGAGATGCAAAAGCATGGCTATAGACTCAAGTTTCTACCTTTAGGACTGCTCATCCTCAGCAACAAAATCCAAAGTATATAGTGGTGAGAGCAACCTTTCTTGAACGGTTTGCACAATCTAGGAGCCCTAATGAAGTTTGGAAAGAGCTGTGCAAAGTGAGACAGGAGGAGGAGCAGGAGGTTGACCAGTACCTGATTCAGTTTGGGAGATTATGGAGTCTATGGTGTGAAGCTCTTGTGCCAGAGGTGCCTCCTCAGATGATTAAGAAAGACCACTTCATTTCAGGCCTGAAGCCTTCACTCCGTTTGAAGGTGGAGCTGAGGAATATTGATAACTTCGAGGATGCAGTCAGAGTGGCCAAAGAGAAGGAGTGGAAAGTCAAGAGACTGAGGCAGCTTGGCATGCAAGAGGAGCCTCAGAATCTGATTGGAAGTCCAGAAGCAATAAAGGCTTATGCAGAGAGAGAGCCGATGTTTGTTCCTGTGCAGGATGATTCCCTGAAAAAAGGATTTACATGAAGCTGTGGAGCTGATGAAAACACTCAGCCTAAATTGGATGGAGACTGCAGGAAGAGGTAGAGGTCAGAATAATAGGAGAGAAGCTATGGATGGACAAGAAGGAAGTTCAGCTGGGGTAGGGGGACATGTCTATCCTGAGCAGCAGAGAACAAATGATAGATCAAGTGACTACAATATGGAGGTGAAAGATCTGAATCGGCTCTCTACCAATGGTTTGAAATGGGAGGATAAGGGGAAAGGAAAGGCAATTAGCCTGATCAGAATGGAGACCATATCAGAGATTATGTATGTATCCATGCAGTGTAATATGAGCTGTAGGCTGGAATTGGAAGAGGAACTTGAGGAGACAGTCACAGATGAAGATACAGAGAATGAGACAGAGGAAGAGAGCATCTCATCAGAGAAAGAGAGTCAATTGTCTTCACTGCTGAAGGAACCGGATGCATATACTGTTGATGATGTAGGGGAGCTGGAAATCATTACACTTATTATGAATGGAGGCTTGTCAATTGCTATGGAGGAGGGTGTTGCTCAACCAGATCTGTGTGAGGTGGCATAGGAGAGCCCGAGAGAAGGGGTTGCTGCCATAGATGGTAGAAAGCTTGAGAGCCCATTAAAGGCAGCTAAGGATAAGTCTGTGTGTGTAGTGGTATCATGCTCCAATGTTGTGTGATGATGTGCATATGATGGTTGGTCATGTTGCAGCAGATATGCGGCCACTTGAAGACAAGGCTTGGAAGGAGTACATGGCTAAAGGGAATCAGTTCATGGTTGACATTGTGATTGTGCATACCGAAGGGGCTGAGATTTCAGATTCGACTAGTGAGTAAGAGAGAGATGAAACTAGCAGTGAAGATGAGAGCTCAATCATGTCTGACAGTGATGAAGCTGATGTGGCTATTACTGATAAAGTAAAAGACCTGCAGTTAAAACTCTTAGTTTGGGCTGGACCAGCAAGTGTTGATTGCGTGCATGCAGACTTTGATGTGTATGATGAGGTTAAGATTCAGTGTTTACAGGATGATGGTGATTCAGATGATGAGCTGGATTGCATTCTTGATGATGCACTGGATGATATGTTAGCTTTGATCTCTTCAGAAAAGAATGTAAACACCAGTATGCATATTGAGCAGGATGGTAGTGATAGTGTGGTTGATGATCAGCTAGATGCTTTACTTGATGATACCCTCATGGATTTTGCATGTGTGCGTGGTAATGACAAGAAAATATGTACTTCTTATGACTGTTCAGAAAATGAAAATGTCAGTGAGGACATGATGCATAGCAAAGAGTGTGCTGATATGTTTGAGCATTCTTCAAGTGGGAAGGATGTTTGGTTGCTCCTTGGTGATCTTGATAATTCATGTGATGAGTTAAGTTTTGCAGCTTATAAGGTTGAGGCAATAGGGTCTGTTGAGAAGTCCCTAATCACAGATTATGAGCTGGTTGTGCCTGTGAGATCTATGTGTGAGGTAGTGATCTCAAAAGATGTGGCTCATGTGGAGATGAGCAAGACTCATGATACAAGTGTGATGGCTAATAGCCAGTGGAGTTGTGTGATGTCTTGGCAGGATAAGCTATGGGATCTTGGAGGCTTAGCGAGGATGTGGGTACATGGAAGGAGCCTGTGGCTACATCTATATGGTGTGTTGTTCATTTGTTTTGATCCAGGGGGATGGTGGATTATGCATATCTGGCAGTGGAGGGTTCAAAGTTATCCTTTTGATCCAGGAAGAGAAAAGTAGAGGCATAGAGTAGAGGCATAGAGTACAAGCTCGCTTTGTTTTTGATCCAGGTGGTTTGCTGATTTTTTCCTTTTAGCTGCTGGATATGAATGTCACAGCAGAAGAGTGGGGTTGCTAAAGGTGTGTGAAGATTTTTGGAAACCCCAAACTCATGTTGTACATGTGTACATGTGTGATGTTCAACTTGTGTGTGTGCTTGCTGGCATTCAATCAGATTTTGTGTAAGCAACTTTCGAGTACATCATGGTATCTAGAGTGGCGGTGTTGATCCTGGATGACATATGTTTGTCATAGTAGCCCTTTACCAAGTGTTCATAGTGTCATGAGTGGAGTTCCGTATTGTGGTGAAGTCATGGAGCACTCATGTACTCCATGTGGGCATCATGGATGTGTGGTAATCAAGCTTTAAAGGCTTTGATGGAAGTGTATGTGCAAGGGAAAAGGTGAGCCTAAGGTTGGAATATGTGCTTTAAGTGCCTTGGTGTAAGTA
This sequence comes from Dipteris shenzhenensis, assembly GCF_047967505.1. Taxonomy (NCBI): domain Eukaryota; kingdom Viridiplantae; phylum Streptophyta; class Polypodiopsida; order Gleicheniales; family Dipteridaceae; genus Dipteris; species Dipteris shenzhenensis. The sequence goes on along the minus strand of NC_141627.1, from coordinate 14,577,014 downwards.
TTGTGGGAAATTTGGGAGTGGTGAAAAGGCAGCATGAGGTGGCTAATCAAGGATGATGTGGTTGGGATTAAGAAAAGCATGCATGCAACTGTGGCTACGTGAGGATGGAGAGGAGCTTTTGGCTGCGAGCTGGACCTACGTCAAGGTGACGGCTGGAAGCGGGTCTGGGGGGCTTGCTAAAAGGATCAACAGAGAGGGAGACGGAGGACCACATATGATAGGAGCTCCATGAGCAGGAGAGGGGAGGATGCTGAGTATCATCACGGGAAGGAGAGATGAGCGAGAGAGATCTTGCTTGAGGGACTGGTTGGGAGCTTTAGGACGCGGAGCTATGTGCTTTGTGAGAAAGAGAGTAGCTGCAACAGTGATATTCGCATGAAGGTTTTGGGTGACGAGTTTCTGGAGGCGACGCTACCATGCAAGAGAACCTTGGCAACGAGTGTGTGCGCGCCAAGATTTATGGAAGAGGAGCTGCGTAAGGGCAGCTATCTTTGCATATAGTAGAAGGTGATGGGTACAGCTGTAGGGATCTTGATAGTTGAAGAGCTCCACTTATGGCGAGCTGTGTTTCGGTTGGAAGGATGTCCATTGCATGGCTGGGAGCTTTTGGTATTGAAGGCGCTTGACGACTATGCAGGTCTAGAGGTTCATGGAGGATAGCAGAGGTCATGTATGAAGAGGAGGACTTTGTGAGCAAAAGGATGACTGTGGAGTGAGGGGATTTGGGATGGGGGCGGTGTCTCTACTAGGAGGTTGGAGGATCATGGGCGATGCAGGTGCTCTGTGAGAAGAAAAGAAACGGTGTGAGCTGGGTATTATCATGTGAAGGAATAATGGCAACTCAGGGATCTTGCTAGAGAGGTTGACAGTAGCTTTGGAGGGAGCTTCTTGATTTGGGTGGCTGTCTACTGCGTAAAGGGAGATCCTTGGATGATGGCTGTAGCAAGCCAAAGTGTTTGGCTGGCTCTTGGCACCAAAGCATGATCGTTATAGCTGCTTTTGAAGGAAGAAGAATCGAGTTGTTGTATGTCTCATCGAGTTGTTGTATATGTCTTGCTGTGGGTTGTGGATTGAAGCATGAAGCTGAATGCTTTTTGAGTTGTTGAGGGAAGAAGTCCGCTTGCCTTGAACTGTGTAGTCTTTGGTTCTTTCTGAGGTTGTGTAGTCCACTATTAGTCAGTTTTTTGTTGGGGGTTGTCTTGGTTCCCAGTTCAAGGATCCATGCTATCATATCACTGGAGTTTAGGCTAGGGATCTGTGCTCTGTCATTTTAAGGGTTCAATGTGGAAATTTTATTGTCAATGGTCCATGGTGAATACTGGACTGTAGTAATATATGTGAGTGATGAGGAATGGGAAGAGGTTGTTTGGCTTCTGGAGGAAATGTGTCTAGAGTATGAGTTGTATCTGGAGGTGTGTAGAGACAAGGAGTTTCAATGAAAGCCTTTTACCTTCTGATGGTGTTGTCCACTTGATTTAAATGTGGGTGAGGGTTGCTATGAAGGCGGTCTGGGCTCTACTACTTTTGTCCATCCAATGTCTTTTCTAAGGTTCCCCAACCTTTGAAAAAAGGCTACGTCATCATTGAATTTGTACCCCTCTCCACAGTTTAAGACCTCCCCTTTTTTTCCAAAGGATCTAAGGTCTTTTACACCCCTCTCTCTTTCAAGATCCTAAAGTTCTCCAACCTTTAGCCTCACCGATTTCAAGTCAAAGAGCGAGGAGTTCGAGATCCAAAGAAGGGAAAGAGCGGAATTGAAAGGCGAGTCCGTGAATCAAAGAAAGCGAGACGACTTTGAAGACGAATCCAACGCCTCGAACAAAAACCAGAGAAGTGGGCATCACATTTTTCTCTCTGACATAAAGCGCTTTCGCATGACAAATTCCGATAGCAAGCTGTCAATTAATGACTTCGCTCACGCAGCGCCCTAACTTGAAAGCAAGCTGTTTGGGGAGATGCAGCTGTTACTGCGGCACTGGACTCTGCCTCTCATCCGGAAAGCATTGGAGACTTGGAGTCTGTCAGTCCTTGGACTGATTGCGGAACAAAAACAGTGCCAATAGCAAAAATCCCAAGTATATTAATGCACCACGGAATTAAAGCCAGGGATGGTCGAAGAGCAGCATGTAGAGAAGCGAGCCCATAATACTAGGTTGCAGCAGATACATCTGTAGTTCTCCATGGCTTCACGAATCATCACGCTGCATGATTCACGATTCACGCAGATCCAATGATCCATGCTTCTGCTGCGCCTTTAAGATCCTGTGGCCGGTTTGCTGGCCGTTGATTTCAGTGAAGTTTGAACTTTAGTTTTGTTTGAAATTTAAGGTTCAAGGCTACACTCTTGAGTTCTGTAATCTAGATTCTAGTCTAGACTCTAGACATTGGCAGACTGTCTACAAAGAGTGAAACTCAAAACTTGATTTCTGTCCATAGTTCTGAAAAGTGAAATATGATTTTCCAAGCTTAAGGCTTGACATTTGTGATCTGAAATATGATTTTTGTGACCTGTCTACTCAACTAAAATCTGAAACTTAAAGTGTGAGGCTAATCTAGATTCTAATTTCTATACTAGGCTCTAGCATTGGCCATTATGGGCATTCTGTGAAGTCTTTTTCTGTGTTTTTAGCTAGTTTTGCACAGTTTTAGCATACTAAATGTATGTAGGGCATAAAATTTGTATTTTCAAGACCAAAAAATATGAGGTTATTTTTTTGAAACTCCACCTGTTTTTTTGAAACATTTCAAAACATTTCACGTTTCAACGTTCTGAAATGTTTCAGTGAACAATATGCAGAAGAGAGAAAAGGAGGCTAGGAGAAGGTAGGCTGAGAAGAGGGCAGTAGAGAGGCGGGGAAGGGGCAAGAGAGGGGGTGGACAGAGAGGCGGAGAAGGGGCAGGAGAGGGGTCGGGCTGAGAAGGCAAAGAGAGGGTGTCGTATCTGGAGCCTGATCTTCTTTAGAGATTGTTTTTTGGCCATGCTTTGGAACCAAGCGTGTTTATACCCATCCCATGAAGGGGGGGGGGGGGGTTTAGGGGGGAGGCAACACCTCCCCTTGTAATGTTGCGGGGGGGGGGGGGGGGGGGAGAAACACCCACCCTTGAAGCCAAAAATACATGAAATTTGGTGCATGAGTTGCTCATGAGTTGTGGTCGAAATTGTAAGATAAGGGTGTGGGTCACATAGCAGGAGAGCAGTGGATACACTACTTGTATCTTGTATCTTCTCGCTTGTTGTTGGATAAGAAAAACACAAGACTGGTTGTATGTCCGTGGACATAGCCCACACTGGGTGAATCACGTATGTCGATGTCTCTCTATCTCTTCCATTCTGTATGCAACCTAGATTGTGTATTTTACATATTCCACTTCTCGCATTGTTGCTTCACTATGTGTTGTTCCTCACAGAGGGGTGGCAAAGAGGCGGGAGAGAGAGCAGCTCTGGGTGGGCTAAGAGGCAGGGAGAAGGGGCAGCAGAGAGGCGGGAAAGGGAGCAGCAGAGCGGGCTGAGAGAGGGGAGGGGGCTGAGGGGAGGGGCAGCAAGAGAGTCGGGGAGGAGCAACAGCAGCTGTTTTGATTAATTTGAATGTTCGTCCATTATTGTGACTATCAACCACAACTATATCCTTTGCATGTTCTCAGTTTAATCCATGACATGGAGTGTTGTGTATGTCTAATATTTTCTATTATTTTTCTATGGTTAACCTTGGTTTATAAAAAATTCAAATCTGCAGGAGTTTTACAAGGGGGAAATAAGCGACCTTCCTTTAATTTTTGGCATGACAGCATCACCGAACTTCTCCAAAGGTGCTATAAGTTTAAATGTTCATTTTGTGTTGAATTGCACTTTGACTTAAGATCAACATACCATTCTCCTTTTTTTTTTTTGTCTCATGAAAAAGAGTTATAATGAGTGAAACTCGCAAGAGCAAGCTCAATGTGGAAATACATCATGGAACGCCATAAAAAAGCCAACGAAAGCTCTAAAGATAGAACTAGATAAAATCCAAGGTTGAGGTTGAACGTGCCATCTCACCCTATTGTGGTCTCTGAGAAAAAGGGGGAGCCACTTGAAGGTGCATGGTGGAGAGGGAGAGAGAGAGAGGGTAGGCTAGGGAGAGAGATAATGATACTCAAAGAGAGACATAATGAAATGGAAATGAAATAGCAAGAGTAATGAGCAAAATGAAAGTACTCACATGTAGACCAAAGAGCTTATAGGCATGATACTTGATTGATTTAACACTAGACAAGTACAGCTCTTATATAGAGCACACACCTTTTTTTTTTGTGAAACTAAGAAAATTATATTATGAAACATCCATTTTACATCAGGGCAGTGCTCGAGAAAAGAGCCAATGCCCTATCCATCAGAAATAGTAAAAGAAAAGCTGAATGCAAGAAACATCCAAATCTTCCTCATGTAAGGCATCATATAAGGACTACTGCAATGAGGCTCAGAAGAACTCATAAGGGTGCTGAAGGGGTGAATTCAGATATGCATGATTTCGTTGAAGCCAGAGGGTCCATAAGGCCCAGTATCTGATTCAATGGAAGAAAAGAGAATACTGTGACAAAGAAGCTGATAATAACATCCAGAAAAATCTGTAGAACCTGTGTGCAGGAAATCTGAGAGATAAAAAATAGGAGATCTTGTCCAGAAGGTCTCTGGAATATGAACAAACCATAATGCGGAATACTCTCAGGAGTATGATGACATCTTGGACAAAGAGAAGAGGCAATCCTTCTTTGAGCCAATTTCACTCCCACTGGAAAAATACCAACAATGCATCTCCAGAGAAAGAGTCTCTGCTTCAATGGCATTTTCAACTTCCATATCAATTTCAATTTTCCTTTCCACCAAGCTAAAGACTTATTTAGATGCCAGAGAGAATTAGCATGATGAGCAATCCATGGAGGATGTAATATCAATCGATAAGCGTGTATGGAAGTCAATAGATGCAAAGGCTGAGAGGATAATCCTGGACTTGAAGACTGAAGATGCCAATCTTGAAGCCTGTCTCTTACATCCAATGTTGGAATCGGAACCAAAGGGAGTAAGAGATCTGCAATAGCTTTCCATATAGGTCTATGATGCATCCCAAGATTGTATTGTTGGCATGCTGCCGGAAAAGAGAGAATATGCCCTTGAGTATCTACCACGTCATCAATGAACCGGATGCCCATCTGATTGGTTGTTGTATAGCAAGGGGAGAGTAAAAAACAACACTCAGTGAAGGCTTTCCATTCGAAGCGAGGAAGCTATAGAAGCAAGATGGAGAGACCATTTGATGCGAGAGAGCACTTTCTTCCGATCCTGAATCAAGGAAGTAGAAAATGGACAACCAAGGATTTTACCTTGAAATTTGCCAAGTACTACTTCCGATGGATCAACTAGCCAATGTCCATAGGCATTTGTGTGCATCTGACCACACAAAATTGCCAACATGATAGACCAAGGCTGCTCTTGTTGAAAAAAGGTCTTGAGCATAGTGATCTTTCTTGCCAACACATGAAATTTGATGTTTATGATATTCAAACCACCATGCATTCTTGGTGAGCAAGGTAGGTCCATTTTGAGCAACCTTAAAGCTTTTTATGAAGCTTAGTTTTCCAAAAAATCTCCATGACTTGAGACATAAAAGAGAGAGATCTCAAGATGACCAATGTAATAGAAGAAGGTAAAATTGGACATAAGCTAGAACAATGGACTGGACAATTCGAAGCCGTACATGCAATGGCCAAGTGGAGATCTTCCAATATTCTAATTTGTCCTGAATTTTGTTTAATACCCAAGATATTTATTGCTTATTTCTGATTTTCCAGCCAATGGGATAACCCAAATGTCTTACTATGTTTTCTGGATAAATAATCTGGCCGGGCCACAGGATAGCATGCTAGTCACAATGCTTGAGAGGCAAGAGTTTTGATTTCTGAAAATTAATTTTTAGACCAGCTGCCAACCCAAAATCAGAAAGGGTATCCATCAATAGGCGAAGCTCTAGAGGACTGTTCTTTGGCATGAAAAATGAATCATCTGCATAAGCCTGTGCAATGAAAGGCCGTGAACCAGGAATTCGAAGCCCCACTAACTGTCCAGTATCAACCAGATGATCCATATAAAGAAGCAAAGGATGTGAAGCAATAGCTTAGAACAAAGCACTGAGAGGGCATCCCTGTCGAACTGATCGTTCCAGAGTCCAAGACTCAGACAAATGATTCCCTATAAAGCATTGAGCAGTGGAATCTGAGTAAAGCCAATATATGGCATTAACTAGCTTTGGCCCAAAACCAAGTTTAGACATGATTTGAGAGACATAATCCCACTGTATTGTATCAAATGCCTTTGCCACATCCACCTGCATGACCAAAACATCTTGAGTTGGATATTTTGCATATTCCATTGCGATGAGAGTATTGGAGATATTATCATGTATATGCCTTCTTGGAACAAAACCATATTGCTTGGGATGAAGTCCATCATGAAGGATATCCTTTATCCGATGTACCAACATTTTAGCAATAAGTTTATATATAGCAGGCATCAAAGTGATGGGCCTCCAGTCATCCATTGTCTCACATAGAGGTTTTTTGGGCACAAGCTTAACCAGACCATGCTTCCAAGCTGAGGGAAGATGTTGATGCTGCCAGGCTACATTAATGAGCTTCAAGATTGGACCCTTCAATTCAGCCCAGAAGGCTACAAAAAATTCAACTGTCAAACCATCCCAGCCAGGGGATTTATGTTTACCCAAATGCTTGAGGGCTTCATCCAATTCAATATCTGAAAAAAACATTTCCAGCATTGAAGCTTTTTGCAAAGAAACAATAGGAGAAACAAGCTCAATAAATCTGCTCCGAGCCAATGCAACCTGAGGTGTAGAAGAAGATGGCTGAGAAAAAAGAAGCTGAAAATGATCCTGACATTGTTTTTCTAGCTGAGATAAAGTTTGGGTCCAAAGACCATCGGGTTTCCTGACTCTCATGATAGATTAACTTTGTCTATATGCATGTAAATTTCGAAAGAAAGATTTTGAGGAACAACCCTTATCTAGCATAGGTTTAACTCTAGCCCTTGTCTACCATTTGGAAAGCTTGCGTTTATCATTAGCATCAATTATGGAAGAAGCACAAGATCAGAAGCAAAAAGAGACCTTTTATGGCTAATCTATACCAAGGACTGCTTGTATGATTTTGCCCACTGGATATGCTGTCTGGTTTCTGCCATGTACCATCTTCCATATTCCTTAATGACATTTTAAATACGATGTACAAAAGAGTTCCAAGCAAAGTCCAGATCCTCCTGAGCATGGGATAACAATGGCGTGCATGCCAATCTAATCATTTGCTGGAATTTTTCATGAGAAATATATAATTGATTGACCTGTAAGTGTCTGACTGAAGAGAGCTGCATGTCATCCAGAGACATACCAAAAGAAAGGCTGAGCCAAAGTGGAGTGTGATCAGATAGTTGTTAAGAATAATCAGTCCACATTTGACATGTATAATCATCATATTGCTGAGCATGAATAAGATACCATCTATCAAGCCTGGCCCAATATTCTGTAAAAGCATTATGATGATATGTAAATCCCAAAACTGAAGGGTGAGTAGCTGTCCATAAATCTGCAGTATGAAGTGATGAATTCATATGTTCCCATTGCTGGATTTCAGAGGGCAGCATGTGGGATTTATGTGTGGTATTGTCCTTCCAGTGAGGAGAATTATTGAAGTTACCACAAAGTAGAGCATTTGAGGACCAAGGATATTGCTTTATGGAGTCCCACATTTGAGCTCTGGAAGCTGAAATTTGAGAGGCATACAAGGAGCCTATTTCAAAAATCTCTCCATTGATCATACATTGGATAATAATCCATCGGCCACAAAGATCATTATATGCTACCCAGGGCTGCAGATCATGTCTGGCTAAAATGCACAGCCTAGAGAATTGTTCAGATCCTGCATAAAATATATCATATCCTGAAAAGAACCCATGCTGGCCAGCAAAAGAATGCTGATTATGCTCTTGTAGACACACAACATCTGGATGAGTTTTATTTATATAATGCCATAGGAGCCTCCATTTATTCTGGTTGCAGAGGCCCTGTATATTATAAGAAATACATTTAAGAGAAGCACGCATGAAAATATTTACAAGAGATGAGCAGTCCTCAAAAATAAAGGGAGGCATCAGGCCTCTGCCATTGCCACAGGGTCTTGCTGACCCTCAGAATCCAATTCCCTGACTAGATCATCTTCTTTACAAAGTGGAATACCCTTCTTGACTGCATTAACCCATGCCTTTGAGATGGGGCTGTCCGAAGAGGTAGAAGGTTGACCAGGAGATGGAGCAGAAGCATCCCAATTATGAGATTGGAGAGGTCTTTGTTTGAGAGGCACTGTCTTCTTTGCAGTCTGCCAACCCTCGTAAGAAGATGAATTATTTTCCACTAGCTTGCTTTTTCCTTTATCCTTGTTTTGAGCTGAATTGGCTTGGCTCCCTGTATTCCATTCCTCGCTCCTTGAGTAGGAGGTCTTCCCCTGTTGAGGGGTTCGTTTCTGCCACTAGGTCGGGTAAGGTGTTCCACTCTACATCCTCCCGTCGATGAGGATTATTAGTTGCAACATACAGGGCCTAGGTGGCATCCCACATTGCCGCCGTAGACAGCTGATCCGGGATCAGCTTCATCCAGGTGTTACTGGGGGTTCCATTGATATCTTATTTATTCAGGAGCACAAACTGGATTCTAGAGATTGTGCCAAGTCAGGCAAGTTACTTTCTGGCCATACTTTTTGGTCGCCTGCCTTGGGCACCAGGGGGGCACTTCTATTTCAGTTTCGCAGTCGGTTCTCCCCTTAGTTGTTGAACACGGAGTCATTATTTCCTCTAGAGCCCAGTGGATTATTCTCTTGATTGGAGGGCGTAAGGTTGGTTTCCTTAACCTGTATGCCTCCAACATTAGAGGGGAACGTATCTTTATGTGGAAGGATTTGCTCTCCTGGGCCCCCATTGCGGATTCATGGGTGATTGGAGGTGACTTTAACATGGTTGAGTTACCGTCAGACAAAAAAGGGGATAGAGAAGGAGGACTTCACTCTTTGGAGATAGCAGCTTGGGATGCCTTCCTTTTTCAGTTCTGTGGCAGAGATACTTGGTTGGACGATGCCTTTCTTATTCAGCCACAGTCCCTTCTGTTCTCTTGGTCGAACAGGAGGCAGTAGATGCCTATTCATGCACGCATTGACAGATTCTATGTAGATGATTAGGCACTAGACAGAGGTGGATCAGTATGCATTCCTGCTGGGGTTTCCACTTCATACACTTTCCTGTTGTGCTGGCTATCTCAAAGCCTCACTTGAGAGGCCGGTCTACAGCATCAGGATTCTAGATGCCTTGTACATAGAGGAGGACCTTACAGAGTCAGCCTTGCAGATATGGGTAGGGTCGGCAGCCTTTTCCATCACATGTAGTAGCTGCTGCCCTTTCTGGTATTAGCGACTTCTACCTCTCAGTTGCTTGTACCAGAAGACGAGATATTCTCAGACGTGAGATTGGTGTTCGCCCCAGCAGTTGGCAGCTTTGCAGAGGAAAGAGCAGAAACGGCCTTCAGATGCTTCGATTCAGGAGCGCCTTGCTGCAGCAAGGGCTCATCATCAAATATTGCTGATAAGAGAGCAGAGTATGCCTTTCATGCACGAGAGTCCTTGTGGATTCAAATGGGGGGCAGAGTCAATAAACACTTCTTCTCTACTATTGGCCCTAGACATAGTAGAGAGAGTGTATCCCAACTTATTGACTCACATGGGGTTTTACAGACAGATCTTGATGATGTCTTGCACATAGCTTCAAATTTTTATGCCGCCCTTCGTACTGCTGATCCTGAGACACGAGATAGAGAGGATGCTAGACAGGTTATTTGGCAGAGCATCCCTTTGTTGGTGAAACCGGATATGCATGTTTTGCTTGATGCACCTTTCACCAACACAGAGTTCAGGACTGCACTTCAGCCCTTCACAAGGGCAAGTGCCCAAGTTCGGATGGCCTTACGCCTTCTTTTTTCATTGCATTTTGGGATATGATTGGAGACTACATTACTTCAGCCCTGCAGGGCATTTGGGACTATGGCGAGATGCCCGCGTTGCTTACAGAGGTTCTCATTCACCTTATCCCAAAAGGAGGTTGCAGAAATCTAGTGTCCTAGTGGAGGCCTATCACAATTCTGGGGACTTGTTACAAGTTTCTGGCCAAGGCAATCAGCCTCCGATTACAGCCTCTTCTCCCAGATCTTATTCATGACACTCAGACGGGATTTGTACATGGCGAAAGCATTTTTTATAACATTTTCTCTTTCTGGGAAGCTTTAGAGTGGGCCATGCAGAGCGGCCAGAATCTAGCCATTCTACTTCTGGATTTTGAGAAAGCTTATGACAGAGTAGATTGGGGTTTTTTGGAGGTCACCCTTCTACGTTTTGCCTTTACTGATGCTTGGATCAAAGGTGTTTCCTCTTTGTACAGATCAGCCTACAGCCAGGTACTTATTGGTAAGGGGTGAGAGATTTCAGATTTCCAGATCATTCCATCAGGGATGCCCCCTTGCTCCTTTTCTTTTTTTGTTTGTGGCCGAAGCTATGAGTATCTATGTTAGATCTCAAGCTGACATCTTTGGGGTGAGACTTCCCATCAGAAGGGAAGAGGAGCTACTTGATAGTGAGTTGGCAGATGACACAGCAGTTTACTTGGATGCCACTCCACAGATGCTCACTCCTTTCAGGACAGCGTTGGATTTATTTTGCTTGGCGGCGGGGGCACAGATAAATTGGCGTAAATGCAATGGCTTTTGGATCAGTGATGAGGACACTCCAATTTGGGGGCTTGACATAGGATTCACTTGGGTTCAGAGGGGTGTGCCTGTCAGGTATTTGGGCTGGCAGGTCAGCTTGGATATTTCTTCCACGCAGCAGTTTTCTCCTGTGTTGGAGAGCATCAGAAGGAAGCTCCTTTTTTGGAGCTCAGCGCAATGGCCCTTGCCTCATTCTTAACATGATACATGTTTGCCAATCTTTCCCATACTGCCTTTGCATCCTTGCACGACGTGATAGTCGTCATAATGTGCCTCTTTACATTTGTGGCAATCAAAAACATCGCTTAGGCACTGCGGCGGTCAAAATTATTCTGCTCCTCCGTTGATGTTATGGGACTAGCAGGAGGGACTGTAGCAGTCTCGCTGCTGTCTGCCTGTAGTCTGACTTGACGAAGCTGTGCTGGATGTAGATGAGTTTGCTGGCCTCACCTCATCCGCACTAACAATATCCCACAAGCCCTTACCAACCAACATGTTCTTAAGCATGAATGACCACAAGGCATAGTTTGGTCCATCCAGCTTGTCACCCTCGGACAAATTGCCAAAATTGTATGAAAGAGCCGACATGATGCAAAATGGGATACCCACAAGCTGCAAATGTACCTGCAAAAAGAACTACAAGTCCCAAAAGTGCAACTCATTGCAAATGTGCCTGCAAATGCCAAACTAATACTGGCTGCAAATGCAAAGTACGACTGGCTGCTCTGAAATGCCACTGACTGCACAATGCAATCACTGCAAAAATGGCATCAACCAATCACTGCACTCTGCTGCAATCTGAAGTGCAGTCCCAAACTGAAAATGCACAACCCAAATCTGAAAGAGTGCACCCACGAGTGCTCAAATGCATCCAACGGAGCTCAAAAGCATCCACAACTGTAAAGTAACTGCAAATGCATCCAACAATGCAGAGTATCTGCAAATGCACCTGAGAGTGCAAGAATATGGGCTGCAAAAACAGTCCCGAAGCAGAATACACAGCTCAAAACACTTACTGAAAGAGCACCTTGGCCCAAAACACCTGCAAAACAGTCCATTGACTGTGTGGGCAAGCTGGGGATGACAAAGGAGCTGAAGTGAGCTATTTGGAGCTGAATGAAGCTGTCGGGAGTACTTCTGAACACAATACACGTGTAGAGAAGAGCTTTATGTCACAACTTTGACATGATAGATTTGGGCCTATTGCATTATTGTCTTGGCATTGAGTTTTGGCAGACCCATGATGGGATTTCTATGTCACAGACAAAGTATTCGAAGGGGTTGTTGCAGAAATTTAAGATGGAGAACTGTAAGCCTGTGGCTACTCCATTGGAAAAGGGACTCAAGCTGAGTAAGCATGATGTTGCTGAAAAGTTTGATGGCACTTTGTACAGGCAGTTGGTTGGCAGTTTGATATATCTATGCTCCACAAGGCCTGATATTACCTACGCCACAGGGCTTTTGAGCCAGTTCATGCATCGTCCCACGATTACACATTGGAATGCAGCAAAGAGGGTTCTCAGATATGTCCATGGCACTCTCTCTCTTGGCTTACATTATGCTTCAGATTGTGATCTAAAGCTGAGTGGTTTCACCGACTCAGATTAGTCAGGGGACATTGATGACAGACGGTCCACTACTGGCTATTGCTTCTCATTGGGTTCAGCCTGTATCTCATGGCTCATTAAGAAGTAAGAGCGAGTCTCTCTTTCCTCCAATGAAGCAGAGTATAAAGCTGCAAATTCAGCCACTACGGAGTTAATGTGGTTAAGGAAGCTTTTGCATGACTTGCATCATGCATAGGATGGTGAAGCAAATGCTATCTTCTATGACAGCCAGAGTTGCATTGCCATAGCCAACAATCCTGTCTTTCATGCTCGCATAAAACACATTGAAAATCGTTATCATTATGTTCGGGATTGTATTTCTGATGGCTTCATTGATCTCATCTATTGTCCATCTGAGGACAATGTGGCGGATATCTTCACCAAAGCCCTGTCAACAGATCTTTTCTTACGACATCGACATGGCTTGGCGATCAGAGACATTCTCAAAATGTAAAGGGGGGTTGTGAAGTGATTCACAATGACATTGTTTTCATGTACTCCCATAGGTTGCATATCCATCTGGATGAATCTGTGCAACCATGGTACTTTAGGTACTGCAGGGTACACCTGAGACGTTTCCAGGGTACTTTGAGCCATATCTTTGAGGGGGGATTTGTAAGAGATTACAAAGATTTGGTGTTGTAGGCATAAAGTCAACCCTATGGTTGACCAATAGTACTTGGGTACTATATATACCAAGTACTTGTATTGTTTCATTTGAACATTTGTATTGGAGCTTTCTTGTGTGTGCACTCTTGCTCACTTGTGTTCACAACCTGTCTCCACTTTGTTCCTACACATCCGGTGCAGGTCAAGTGGCCCTGGCAGGTTTGAGATCACGCTACTGTTCTCTGACATGTAGGAGGTTCCATAAGATCTCTCTATATAGGACGAGGAGGGTCGGCACCCAAAAATTTCTTGGACCTCTTCTTCTTTGAGCAATCTCTAGAAAAATGCACAAAATTCCTATAAAATGGCACCGATCCTGTTTGCCCGCTTTCTCAACTCTCTGTCGAAAGATGCTGGAGCATAATATGGTCATCTGAAATGTTAGGATAAAAAACAATGACACTAACTTCAGGGATCCCATCAGATCTAATCGCCTTTGTTGTGGTTGAGGTAGACCAGGAAAGGGGGAGGGGGAGCTTTGTGACCAGCCCAAATGATGCTCTGATTGTGGCAAGAAGACAATGGTAAACCTGAGGAAAACGGGGGACTCTGATGAAGAGTAAGGTAACCCGTCTATCCTCCTCTACTGGGTCAAAACCCAAGGTGAATGGAGTGAGAAAAATCCTTCTAGAACCAAGTGCCAAAGGACTTGATCTGTACCACTGTTCTTGTGGCATCGGAGAATAAAACACCACGTGCAAGAAGCCTCATCCCAATAAGCAAACATCTGAAAGGCAGGGATGAGGTTTTCCCCTAGCCTGAGACCTAAAAGGGTGGGACCCATGGACAAGTGCAAAGAGAATGGTGGAGCTTTCGACCTCCACATCCTTTTTAGGAATCCATTTGACAATCAGAGAATGGGAGGCCAACTCAAACACAATATAGATCCATGAATGCAAAGGCAGTGAGAGGGTGGAGAAGAAGGGGTGAGGGCAGAAGGTAAAGCTGGAAGCCTGGGAAAACTAAGGAAAAACCTATGGAATAACAAAGGGAGAACTTATGGGAAAACTAAGGGAAGGGAAGGGGATGAGAAGGGTAGAGGCACAGAGAGAGAGAGAGAGAGAGAGAGAGAGAGAGAGAGAGGCTGGGGGCTGTACAAGCTGAAGGTGGAGTCTTCTTGGAACTGATCCTTGCTGCTATTGAAGTTGAATTTAGAGCTGTTGCAGACACCTTCTTGGAGCTGTTTAAGTCTTTGTAGGAACCAGGCCTTGGAGCAGAAAATGACCTTGATTTGGAGCAGCTATCCCCAAGTAAAACGACAGCTATCCCCAAGTACAAGCTGAAGGTGGAGTCTTCTTGGAACTGATCCTTGCTGCTATTGAAGTTGAATTTAGAGCTGTTGCAGACACCTTCTTGGAGCTGTTTAAATCTTTGTAGGAACCAGGCCTTGGAGCAGAAAATGACCTTGATTTGGAGCAGCTATCCCCAAGTAAAACGACAGCAAGGCTGTATGAATTGAAATGCAGTTCTCTGGCCAAAAATGTGAGCAATTTGGGCAGATTCACAACACGAGTCTAGGCGGGAAATCGTGATTCGGAACAGCAGCTCCTGGAGCAGATTTGAAGACGAATTTCAACATGTTTTCCTGCTTTCTTGGCAATGGAACTTGATAAAAAAATGTTGTCAAGTACCAGGCGTAAATGAAAGGGCAATGTGATTTTTGGAGCAGCTTTATGACACGTTTTTCAGGCTCTGATAACCATCAGATATGACCCAAATCAGAGCAGAGGAGAGCCCTGGGGACATCCATGAATTGCAGCTACTTGCAGACAGAAGCTGAGGAAGGTGAGGGAGAGAGGAGGGAGATGAAGGGCTGGAAGAGGGCTGAGAGGAGTGAGCTAGGGGAGGAGGAGAGGGAGCGTCACAATGGGGAGCTTGGCTGCAGCCGCTACGTTACTGATCTCTTGTTCTGCTCCTGCTTTGGCACACTGGGATTTTTTATTCTTCTTTTGTTGAAATCTCTGTCTGCCTTTAAAGAATAATATGATTTCCATAGTCTGATTCTAGAGTCTTTCAATGCTTTACATTAGGCAGAATTTAGCTGATTGACCTTAAACTTGACTTTCGCAGATAAATCATGCAAGGAAATACAATCACTCGAGAACACACTTCATTCAAGGGTAACCCATATTTCCCATTGATCTTGTGCTTTTGTTTTTAATCTTTTTGAAGGGATTTTCAAGGAGAAAGAGTATCAATCCATTGCAAAGTAAAGGATTCCATATATGCATGATCCCTAACATTTACTCCAAGGTAAACAAAAGGGGAAGGAAAGAACTATAAAAGACTAGGTCCAATAGATTCTAATGCAAAATATGATGATGAGAAGAACAGACTTAAAATCTATCTTATTTAAGGCAAAACATTGAAGTGCAATGCATTGCCAATCCCCTAGGGCCCACCATACGTGGGATAATCTCATTATGCCATATGGCATTAAACTCCAATATCCTTTTGTCACTCCCCTGTCACTAAGCTCTTACACAGCTTCCCCATCTTTAATCCCGTTTTACAATGGCATGTGATGGAAAGCGCCTCCCTCTATATCATAGATTACTAAGTGCTGGGATATGCCCCCAAGCCAGCTTTAGAGAAAAGGAAGGTACATCTCTCAAACAAAGCATCCTGCATGTGCTAAATATGTAGAGGATAATGAGTCCATCTCAGTTTGTGATCCACGTACCATTGCTAATCGGAGTCTCATGCTGCTGCATATATAGCTATGGGATTGTAGAAGGACCTAGGCCTATCCTTTTGCCATCAACCAATAGTAAGCCGCACATATACACACCACATAACATTTATTGAGTCCTTCCATGAGAATTAAGCAAGCCTATTTGCTCCTTTAATTGAAATCCTAGACTCCACCATTACCTTTGTTTCAACCTGGTCCAGATCAATAAACACACCTCATGATCATTTGTGATACTTTATGCAAGGAGATCCATGGAATGAAGATTAGTTGTGCACACAAAAGATCCATTATACGAAAGCTGAAATTTCCATCACTGGTGCTGGGATTCATTTTTGCAAGCTCTTGTCTCTAAGACATTACAATGGTATGGTGTTGTAGGATAGACTTAGGTTTAGTTATTCTAGTCTATTTTTTTTCTTCATACCTAGGTTCCCTATATATCCCAAGTCTTGTACTTTAATTTCTTGAACTATTCAGTGGAGCTTTCTGTGTGGACTACACTCTCATGCTTGTTGTTCACTCCTTGTCTCCCCACAGTTCCAGTATTTGGTATCAGAGCTTGGCTCCCACTTTGCTTCCCGTGCTTCCTCGGCTCCTGGGCACCAAGTCTGTCGCGAAGGAATCACTTCTATTGTTACGAAAATTATATTTCTGATATATCTTGCTTTAGACATTATTATTTTAGTCAAGTGTGACTATGGCAAAGTACTTCATAGGAGCGCACCGGACGCGGCAGGGGTCCTAGTGGATACTTTGTGTGGTTAGTTTGGGATGCCTAACTAGCTTGTGTTTTGCCATGCTAGATGGTTGGTATTGTGGATGATTCCATGTTAATACTGATGTCGCTAGTGTTATTAGTGTTGTCCTTGATTATTGTGCTTTGAGCGCAGTTATGTTGGGATCGGTTGATTCAGTGATTCGTTCAATCGATTGTTAATAACTAATGTAATTGGCGGCTTGAGTACAGGTGATGGAACTCATAGCGAGGATTAGAGTTAGTACGAGGGTACCGGTCGAGGTGTCGCACAGTGCATTATATATGGCCATGGGCCAATTTTGTATTTTGCTTTATTATTGCAAGTTTGAGCAATATATTTTGTAGTGGACATGATTCATTTTTAGGCCCTAAGATGGCTCTGTAAAGCAAATCCCCCATTTTGGAAGAGAGGGATAATTTTGGCTCCTTGGTGCTTTTATGAAATATCATAAATACTCTAGATGAGGAAGCGTGAGCCACTCATCTAGGGGGGGGAGATTGTACTCAGCCTACTGTCGCTTTCGTGGTGTGATTGTGCTCTTCTTCTCCAGTTGATTAAGTGGTGACTTTGTGTGTGGGAAGAAATACCCTTTGGTTTCAGTGGTATCAGAGCTTTGGTACGCTCTAAGGTTTGGAGAGGGGAAGCTCTCTCTTGAATTGTGCAGAGAGAATTCAAGGAATCAAGTATGTGTGAAAAGTGGCACGTTTAAAAAGTACACAGTTTGTGAGAAACGAGAAGTTCTCTGTGGATGTAATAGCTTTGTCACCACCTAGAAAGGAGCTAATCGTAAATTATGGGGGCAATACAGGACGGATTTATCGAGACCTATATCTAAGGTCACGAATCTTTAAAAAAAAAGAAGAGAACTGTGTGACGAGCTTTTCTGAGTGGTCTACCTTGGAAAGAGAAGCCTCGTCTGCAGACCTTCAGCCATCGTTGTAGTATTGGCTACCGTGCCGCTCGCCTGTAGATTGCAACAAAGGCCATGAATTACCTTCCTCTCTGCCTCGGGCGTCGAAAAACTCAACCCATCACCTCTGGTCCTCCGTGACCCGTGCCAACCAGCGATTGTGCAATCAGCAGCCTCTAGAGACCTTGGGACTTAGGAGTCTCCCTCTGCGCGAGCCTGTCCACAGAGTGCGGAGTCTGACACCTACAGCCATTGGCAGACTCTACCCACACACGACGCAGTGCAATCGTGCTGCCTCAGGGGCTGTCAAAGCCTCCAATTATTTTGGCAGCCCTCGTTGAAGTTCTTTGGGAGTCTCTCTCACACTCTGCCCACACACTCATGACAGAGTCCGTAGCAACGAAGAGCAGTCTCTCAAGCCGCCGCTGCCATCATTTCGAAGTCCTACAGTAGACAGCCTTCATGGACGCACGGGGAACTCTGCCATCGTGGACTCTAGAACACCGTCACGACTCGCATGCACTGTGCACTGTGTTTTAGACTCCGGGGATAGCAATCCACAGCACGGCTGAGCAGGGTATAAGGCTCAAAGGCCTCATTGCTATTTTATTTATTTATTTATGTATTTTTAAAGAGAGAAGTTTCAAAACCCTCCTAAGGGAATCAAAGGATCACAAATGAACCTTAAAGGGGATCTCTCAAAAGGCAACATTTTAGCAACATGCAACACCCAAAGTGCGAGGCCACTCCACCGACCAGCAAAGACGTACAAAAAAAAAAGAAGGCAAAGCAAAATTTGAGAAGCTCGAATCAAGAAGGCGATTGGAACCACGAAATAACCGTGCAATTAATTGGAGATCGGTCGAGCGCATAGACGACTACGAGCGACATCATCGATCACATATCTCCCACTCTAGTCCTTTCTACCTCCGATCAAAGAGCGAAATAAGTGATTTGTTTTGCTTTATATTTCATACACTTAGTATCTTCCGCCATCCATTTCTTACCATACACTCGAATCACACTTTTTCATCCATTTAATTTTTCATACACTTAGTATCCTTATTTTTCTCCACTCCGCTTTATTTGTATTTACCGCATTATCATGGCGCATCAGCCACAACCTCCCACGCTTCAAGAGTAGTTAGATGCACTTCAAGCACAGTTGGCCGATGAGCGTGAGCATAGGGAGAGATTGGAAAAGAAAATCAATGGTAAGAAAAGGAAGAGGCATCCATCTGATGATAAGTCATCCGACGATGAGTCCGACAATGATCCTATTATCAAGACAGTCAAAGCCACACTGAGAGCACATAATTCGAGAAAAGAGAGTAAGATAAGTAGAAAAACTTTCTCATTTCAAAATTTCGATGGAAAGAAAGAAGCACGCACTGTCTTGTCTTGGATCAGTTAGACATGATTATTTTTCGGGGAGAAATTCTCTGAAAAAGACAAGATTAAATGTGCTGCAAATCATTTAGTAGAGAGTGCTGCACTTTGGTGGAACATCACTAAGCACAGTAAAAGGCAACCAAAATCTTGGAAGTCTTTTCAAAAGCTCATCAAGAGAGATTTTCTTCCCTCACATTTCAAAGCAAAAGCTAGGCAACAGTGGGATACTTTCAGGCAGTTCGATAAGGAAACGATCTCCACACATACTGATAGATTTTGGCAAACGTTGATCCAATTACAGTCCTTAGAGAAAGTTAATAAGCGAGATCAATGTAGGAAGTATGTGGCAGGTCTAAAATCTAAGTTGAGAGCCGAGATTAACATGTTTCATCCTCGCTCACTGAACTCTGCGATTTCTCTTACAATGAATTGTGAGAGGAAGAATGGGATCCCAAAGGAAGGGAAAGATTTGGAACGGCATGTACCCTCCTATAAGAAAAAGAGATTTGATAAAAAGCCCTTCTTTAAATCTAAAAATGGTTTTGTTCCACAGAAGACAGATTCTTCTTCGAAGCCAAACGGTGGAAATTTTCCAAAGAAAGAAATAAGATGTTTCAAATGCATCAATGTGGGACACATAGCCACTGAGTGTCCCGAAAGAAAGAAGACCCCGACAGCGAAAGTGCATATGATTGACGACAAAGCAGCCAAGCAAGAGGGAGGTAAGTATAATTGTTATGCTCTTCTAAAAATGAAAGGATTTATTAATGGCAAAGAGGTTGTTATTATGCATGACGATGGTAGTAGTGCAATTGTACTTTGTCTTTGTAAAAGCAGCTTTGACCTTATAGTTAGATGGGAAAGACTCTAGGTTTAGCTTTGCTAAGGCTCTTTCCGAAATGAAATCATGTGTAGAGAAGTCAAGAATCTTGAAATCTCAATCAAACCCTATGAGACTTTCTAGTGGCACCCCTACAGGGAGTGGACATCATCTTAGGAATGCCATGGAGGCATCAATATAATCCTAAGATAGATTACGATTCACATCAGATGTGGATTGAGAAGGACAGACAAGAAATATGTCTGAAAATGTCAATGAAACCTGAGATCAGTCCTTTACTTGATCAATCACACACAAGCCAAAAGAGCAATTAGAAAACGTGAAAAGACATATCTAATTTTGGTGAATACGGTAACGGCTACTCAGCCAAACACTAAGGCTACACACCAAAAGTTTCTTTCTCAATTTTTTGATTGTTTCTTAGAGGATTTACCGCCTGGACTACCATGTTCTCGACCTGAAGATCATAGGATAGAAATCCTACCGAGCAATACTCCACCTTGCAAAGCTCCTTATAGAGTCAATCAGCTAGAATAAAAGGAAATTCAAAAGCAAGTGGAGGAACTGATAGAGAGAGGATTGATAAGACCCAGCAGTTCTCCTTATGGAACACCTGTCTTATAAGTCAAAAAGAAAAATGGAACCTATCGAATGTGCATAGACTATCGTGCACTAAACAAAATCACAGTGAAGAACAAATATCCAATCCCTAGGATTGATGATCTTTTGGACAAATTGAAAGGGGCCAAGGTTTTCAGTAAGATAGATCTCAAATCCGGCTATCATCAAGTTCGTATGGTAGAAGAGGATATATACAATACTGCCTTTAGAACTCAAACGGGACATTATGAGTTCTTACTTATGCCTTTTGGGCTAACTAATGCTCCAGCTACTTTTTTTTTTGGCAAAAAAGAGACTTCTATTAAGTAAGAAAGAAACTCGCTAGAGCAAGCTCTGAGCAGAAATACATCATGCTAAGCATGTAATAAAAACACCTCAGAAGAATGAGATGGAAAGAAACCCAGGCTGAGGCTGAAAATTGCTCCAGCTACTTTTAGTAGAATGATGAACTGAATCTTTCTTAAACACCAAGATTGTGTGGTAGTGTTTTTCGATGATATTCTGGTGTTTAGCAAATACGTTGAGGAGCATAAGGAACATCTGAAGCTAGTCTTTTCAGTCTTGAAAGAAAATCAATTGTACATAAATCCTAAAAAGAGTAGTTTCTTTCAAGATTAGATAGAGTATTTAGGTCACATTGTATCCGCCGATGGGATTCGAGTAGATCCAAAGAAGATTGAGTGCATAGTCACATGGCCTAAATCCCAAGATATACATGAATTAAGATCATTCTTGGGATTGTGTAGCTTTTATGGAAAGCTTGTAAAGAATTTCGTATACATTGCACATCCATTGACATACCTTCTTAGAAAAGCTAAGCATTTCTTATGGACCGAGCATCAAGATAAATCTTTTACAGCTTTGAAAGAAGCTCTCACATAAGCTCCTGTGTTGCAGCTACCCGATTTCTCTAGACCATTCTTTGTAGTTGTAACCGATGCTAGTGGATATGGAATTGGAGCCGTACTTATGCAAGATGGTCATCCAATAGCATATGAGAGCCGAAAATTAAAACCAGCGGAATGCAATTATAGCACATATGATAAAGAATTAACCGCTGTTGTGCATGCCTTGCAAATGTGGAAACATTATTTGATGGGATCTGAGTTTCTTATCAAAATCGATCAGCACAGTATCAAGCATTTGTTGACTCAGCCATTAATATCCGATAGGCACATCAAGTGAGCATCATTTATACAAAGTTTTCAGCCCATGATTCAGTATCAACTTGGAAAAGAAAATGTAGTTGCTGATGCTCTTAGTAGAAAGCCAAGTATTAATCACATCACCGCTATAGAGACCCAACCTTTTGAAGGTATGAAGAATTCTTATCAAGGGGATCCAGATTTTTTCGATATATGAAACAAATTAGAGAATAATAATTGGAATCCTATGTTGGACTATTCATGCAATAATGGATACCTCTTTTATCAAAAGAAATTATGTATCACTCGAGCCTTTAGACAAATTATAATGGAGAAAATGCACCAACCACCATATATGGGACATAGGGGAGTGACTGCCACTTTACAAGTAATAGCAAGAGAATTTCATTGGCCTACTATAAGAAAAGATGTAGCTAAGTTTGTAGCCGAATGCATCACTTGCCAAAAGATCAAGAGTTACAAAGGAAAGGCCTTAGGATTGAGGCCCCAGGATTGCTAATGCCTTTGCTTATTCCTACACAACCTTGGGAACAAATATCTATGGATTTCATAACAGGTTTTCCTTTCAGAGCTTCACATGTTTCGGTGGACACCTCTTGGGAGATTTTGGCTAGCATTTCCTCTTGGCACATTTCGAGAGCCAGATGCACAGAGGCCTTGGATGACACCCAGATACACCCATCACAGGTGCACGGGTATTTGGAGTGACACGGTTCACACTTTGATAGCCATATGGGCTAGCATGTAGGGCCCTTCACAGGCATCCTCTTCTAGGAGGACTGTATTTCTTCGATTTTGGAGGGGTTTTCCCTTTTTCTCGGAGGTTGCTATCGGATTGAGATGGCACTATCAGTGCCAATCCTTTCTTTTTGGCTCTTGAGCTTTTCATGCATTGCATGGTGTATCTCGTATTCCCGTATGGAGCTTGCTCTAACGGTTTTCTTTAATACTTAATAGAAGTCTCTTTTTTGCAAAAAAAAAAGAAGATATGATTTGGGTGATAGTAGATCGCTTTAGTAAGCAAGCTTATTTCATCCCATGCAAGAAGACTTTAACAGCTCAGCAAGCTGCATATTTATTCATCAAGCATATCTTTGTTCATCATGGCTTGCCAAAGATTATAGTGTCTGATCGAGATTCGAAGTTTTGTAGTAATTTTTGGACTTCATTATTTCATAATCTAGGCACTAAGTTATATTTCTTATTAGCTTTTCATCCAGAATCGAATGGACAAACTGAAGTTACAAACAGTACTATTCTAGATATGATAAGAGCTTATGGGGGAAGTCAACCGAAGACTTGGGACAAATATCTTCATTTCTCTTACAATTTGCTTATATTAATACTCCTCATTCCGCAACTAGAAGAGCACCCTTTGAGATTATCTATGGGAAGGTTTTACGTATTCCTATCACATGATTGACCCATAGAGTGGAGGCAGCAGATGCATTTACCCATGACTATCAAAATATTCTCAAAGAGGTTCGAGAAGCCATTGCAATCGCCCAAGAGAAGTACACAAAACAAGCTAATAAGAAACGGAAACACATGCTTTTTAAGAAAGGTGATTATGTACTTCTTCAGATTGAGAAAAGAAGATTGAAGAGTGTTGAGAAATGGCCAGTAATCAAGATGTCTCCACGTTTTTATGGACCATTCAAGGTGATTCAAAAAATCAATGATCTAGCTTATAGGCTTGAATTACCTGATAATTAAAAAATACATAATGCTTTCCATATCAGCCTCTTAAAGCCCTTCAAAGGACCTTTACCTATTTATCCTATCTATGAAGAGGCTCCATTGATTGTTGATGAAGAAGAAATTCTAGAACCTGAATGCATTATTCATCATCAACAAATCTTGACCCGAAAAGGAAATGACTACTAAATATTTGCTCAAATTTAAGAATCATCCAAGAGATGATGCTCATTGGATGCCTGAGCGGTTATTTCGAACTTTTCCAGACCTCATTAGTTCCTATAATCAAACACGCAACTGAGGTCAGTTGCAATGCAAGAGGGATGTTACAGAAATTATATTTCTGATATATCTTGCTTTGGACATTATTATTTTAGTCAAGTGTGACTATGGCAAAGTACTCCATAGGAGCGCACCGGACCCGACGGGGATCCTAGTGGATACTTTGTGTGGTTAGTTGGGGATGCCTGAATAGCTTGTGTTTTGCCATGCTAGATGGTCGGTATTGTGGGTGATTCCATGTTAATACTGATGTCGCTAGTGTTATTGGTGTTGTGCTTGATTATTGTGCTTTGAGCGCGGTTATGTTGGGATTGGTTGATTCGGTGATTCGTTCAATCGATTGTTAATAACTAATGTAATTGGCGGCTTGAGTACAGGTGATGGAACTCATACCAAGGATTGGAGTTAGTGCGAGGGTACCGATCGAGGTGTCGCATAGCGCATTATATATGGCCATGGGCCAATTTTGTATTTTGCTTTATTATTGCAAGGTTGAGCAATATATTTTGTAGTGGACATAATTCATTTTTAGGCCCTAAGATGGCTATGTAAAGCAAATCCCCCATTTTGGAAGACAGGGATAATTTTGGCTCCTTGGTGCTTTTATGAAATATCATAAATACTTTAGATGAGGAAGCGTGAGCCACTCATCTAAGGGGGGGAGATTGTACCCAGTCTGTTGTCACTTTCGTGATGTGATTGTGCTCTTCTTCTCCAGTTGATTAAGTGGTGACTTTGTGTGCGGAAAGAAATACCTTTTGGTTTCATCTATCGTGAAGTTTTCAGTCCAGCCAGCTCGGTTTTTGTTGCAGCCACTTTCTGGAAGTGTGCTAGAGCTGGGCTCCCACCCCTGTCTTTCTCCGTCAGCCAAGCAATTTGCCTTGTCTATTTGTGGGAAGCTTTGTTGCCATTCTCATGGGCAGATTCGTGACGGATTATGCCTCATACTTGTGAGCTTTTCCTACCTCATCTTTGCTCGTAGAGCAGCCCGTTTTTGACTTGGATCAGCCCATTTGTGGTTTGAACATACTCCGAGTATATTAGTTTACTGCTCGGTTTTTGCACCAAAGCAAAGATTTTCAGTTGGGGCAGCACCTGCAAGTCACCAATAGAAAAAACTACTAGTTTGGTGGGCATTTTGGTACATACCTATTGTAGGCTAGACTACAATTAGTCCTATTGGAGATGTAACATTATTTCTTCCTTACAATAGTATCTATGTCCACATACAACAAAGTAGGGAAACCACTCGTCCTAGATGGACTTTTTGGTCTCCAATGACTTCTAATAAGTATGAAAATTACCCCAAGATAAAAGCTCACGGCAGAAATACGTCATGCAAAGCATTAGAAACAAAATATTCTAAGTGGACAAATAAGTTGCCATCAGAGAGAGCTAGAAAATGTTGGAGAAATCATAGTTAAAGAGTGTGTTCTAGTGTATACTAGGAACTAGTTCATGAGTCTTTGTGTGAGAGAGTGCCATGTGGCATCTTGGGAGTTATCCCATATACATAGGGTACTTGAGTGTGTATGTCCCCCTATATGAGTGTTGTACTTTCACTTGTCACATCAATCAACTCAAGTGGAGCTTTTGCTCATGTAAGTGATTTCCTTTGGTTCTTGCCTTTCTTTCCATTTCTATTTCCTTTCATTTCTATTTCAAGTTATGCTTCCTTCCTTCTAGCTCCCTTGCATCCTTCCCACCTTCTTCCCGTTCTTTCATGTGGTATCAAAGCCATGTCCCCTTTCTAGCTTTCTATTCCGTGGGCAAACCTTAGGAGTGAGGTAGCCCGGAAATGGAAGCTATGTTCTCCCAAAGGGCAGCCCTTCCCTCAATCTCTTCCCTAGCATCATCATGAAGATTGAGATGCCGACTTGGAGGAGCTGCTCATCATCAACTTGCTGCTAGCTGCCCACGCAACAGTCGGTCTGCCTCAAGCTCTTCTTTTCCTTCCCGTGCCACCTCCTCTTCTGCCCTTGCTGTCTCTTTTCCCTGCTCATGCATATTTCATCCATGATTCTCCTCGCTTGATCCCTGCTGCCCATGCATATTCCAGCTCACACTCCTGCTGCCCGTGCATATTCTGGTGTCATGCCTTGACCTCGTGTTTCCTACCCCGCCATGAGGTCATGCAGCATATGCAGATCTGCCACAGATTTTTTGCAGCTATGTTTGGCGATGGCGTGGTGCAGGCAGGCGACCAGCAGCCCCCGGTGGAGCTCTCCTTCATGCGCAGGTCGTGGGATTGGTTTTTGAGGCAGAAGCCATCAACGTGGTGCTATTTACAGCAGCGTTTGAATAGCGGTTCATCTCTTGGTGTATCATCCCTCTTCGTTGGTGTCTTGCCAGCAAGGGAGATCTTTATTTATTTTTTGGTTTTGCTGATCGTTGTCAATGGGACACTCCTCCAATTCCACATGTAAGCAAGGCAACCTGCTCTCTTGAAGTTGGGTTGCATCTCCATCTTCTTTTCCAGCCTATATTTCAGAGCTGTCCGCACCCCTAGTGCCTGAATCACTGCCTGGCTGCCCCAAAATAAGTGCTGAAGAGTGAGCTGCCACAAAGAGCACCATGACTTCTCTTTCCACACTCCTCACTGTCGAGACGTTCAGGGGCGAGGAGTTTCCCACTTGGCAAACTAAGATGCAACTGCTTTTTATGAAAGAAAATGTATGGGATGTGATTGAGGATGATCACGACTATGCCACAACAACGGATGGTCAACAACTCAAGGTATGGAAGCAACAAAACTCAAGAGCTATTGCTCTAATTGGACAACACTTTGATTCATCATAACAACTTCAAGTTGACGGCCAAGGAGATTTAGGAGCGTCTTGAGAATAATTTTGGTAATAAAATCACAAACTCCAAGGTTTTCTTGAAGCTAAAATTTTATAAGTTAAAAAGGAGGATAATAACGCATTAAGTGCACACTTGGGAAAATGTAGTCTCTTGTTCAACAACTTTGCATCCTGAAGTGTTCACCTGACGAGGACAAAATGGTTGTCCTTATGAAGAGTATGGAAGGAGTCTCTCGTTTTGAGAACACTCTTGAAGTACTTGGACTTGCTTCGATAACCTTTGATGATATGATGACTCTTCTTCTCGAAAAGGATCGCCAGAACAAAGAATCTCCGCTCTTTACACCAGGCACTAAAGAGGCTCTTGCCTCCACCAGCAAATGGAAAGCCCATAAGAACATCACCTGTCGATGTTGTAAGTGCAAGGGCCATATTGAAGTACATTGCTACACAAAGAAAGCAAAAGAACAAGAACATCATCATGCCAACTTGGTTGAAGGCGAGGAGACCCCAGAGGAGATTCTAGTCATTGACCAAGCACTATCGGTCCATGTCACCCTCATTGAGGATGACGACCCATATGTATTTTGATTTCTCTTATGTGAGTCAGTAAAAGTCCCATGCCTTGAGTAGTCCCTCTAAAATTAGGTATGCTTTTGTGGCTTTGAGTCAATAAGGGTACTCTACCCTTTGTACTCTCCCAAAAATGATTGTATGGGGTGTTTACTCTTATGGCTATGCGAGACTCCTAGCCAGAGTAAGGGGGGGTGACGAGGGATGGTTCTCACTGCCGGTCGTAAGCTAACTGAGAAGTCACTATCACATGGGAGGTGTTGGATAGTTGGACTTGCTCTTTGCAGTATTGCGGTGGAGAGGGGATCGGTCTACTCCTTGCGTGTTGGGTCTCACACTCTTTGCTCTGAGGGGGGATGTTGGAGAAACCATAGTCAAAGAGTGTGTTCTAGTGTGTACTAGGAACTAGTTCATGAGTCTTTGTGTGAGAGAGTGCCATGTGGCATCTTGGGAGATATCCCATATACATACAGTACTTGAGTGTATGTCAATGGAGCTTTTGGTCATGTAAGCGATTTCCTTTGGTTCTTGCATGGCACGTGGGGGCGGTGCAAATTTGAGAAAGTGACTAGAGAAGGGAGCTATGTATTTTACTTTAATAACCCTATGAAGAAAGAAGGCAGGTTGTAAAAGAATGCACAAGCATAGGAGTTTATCTTGTTTTAATGGAAAATTGATTATTTTCTTCTAGATGATAGAATTACTTGTCCTTAATGTGCATGGAAGCTCTAGGCATGATAAGAGAATCATTATATTTGCATTCATAGGTAAAATTCAACTTTTGTTGTTGCAAAATCATGTGGACGAAACAAGAAGTTTTTATAGTAATTTGATCACTTTACTATTACACACAAGAGGTATAATCCAAGGAAAATAATGAAAAAAGTTCACACATTCTTAGATATGAAGTCTTCTATCTATGGTGTATCGGCCTTAGGTATGTTTAGAATGATTGAACATAAGCTGAAAACAAAAAGCGTGGAGCTGAATAGCCCGTTTTCCAGAGAGTTTGTTTGAGTATGCTTGTGCTTTCTAAGTTAGAAATGTATTTTTGCCTCTTTGTAGAAATGATACATAAGTGTAAAGGGCCATTTAGCTTTTTATGTTTTAAAAGAGAGAGAAGTAGAAGTAGAATTTATTAGCGTCCTCGGGGGGCTAAAAAATGACCCATGGGACCCGTCTCGATACAATGTAAAAAGAGTCTCGATACAATGTTAAAAGAGAGAAAGAAAGAAAGAAAGAAATTTTATTAAAGGTCCACGGAAGGCCATACATGGCCTATGGGACACAAAATCATCCGAAAGGAAAATACATCATCAACGATGCGCCAACTAGGTGGCCTCATCGTAATACCGCTAAGATGCCAAAAATGGCTACAAAAATCCTAGATACAAAATGAAATGAATAGAGTACCAAAATTGCCTAGATACAAAATGTAAAATATGGAATATGAGGAACATCGTCTTCCCTAAGGGGTCTGTGATCCAAAGAAATGATGGAAGTCATGGCCATCGACCATGCCTCCTGCCATGAGTGTGAAGATCTGGGCAAGTGTCAAATGGGCTGCTGGCGGTGCCAAGTCTCCATGGAGCAATCTCCTCCGAAAATCTGCCATCATCCTCCGTCGTCTAGAAATAAAGCGACGGGTACGGCCTCTGTGTAAGATCATCCTGCGGTGCTGCCGGATCATGTCATATGTACATCCTCGGGGTGGAACCATCGGTGCTCTCTGGCAAGATGGGCTATCTCTGTGCTCATGGTCCTGCGCCTCGTCCTGCTCCTCATGAATAACCAGGTCTCTGGCAGGGATGCGACGGTGCTCTCTGAGGAATCTCTCTCTGTATCTGGTGATCTCCCTGATGAACAACGCTAAGCAATACTGATCCTCATACTCCATAATCCGAGAGAGAGGTCCAAATCCGTGCCCAAATAAACAGTGAAATCTGCCACGGATCTCATAATATAAAGGGCATCTGCAAACAAAGTGCTCCTCAGTCTCCACCTCCCCCATAGTGCAACAAGGGCATATCCTAGTCTCTCGCCTGGGTCTATGTCCGGTAGCTGTACGACGCATCCTGCCGGCCTCAACGTCTAATCTGTGGGAAGATACCCTGAGCTGGCCCAAGGCAATCCTGAGTGAGTGCGACATATGAACGCCGATATATCCTGGGGATATGATGAAGCCATCCTCTGAAAGAGAGAGAGAGAGAGAGAGAGAGAGAGAGAAGATTTTATTTCTTGACTTGCTTGTTTAGTTTTGCTTAGTCACCTGCTTCGTTTCTTCTTTATTTCTTGTTTTCATTCTCTTTTGTTTATTTGACGTATTTTAGTAAGCACTGGGTTTGCCCAAGAGACTCCGCGGGTCTTTAGAAACTCAGTATAGCTGCTTATGCTTGGGCACTGATGATGACATAAGTGTTGCTTTGCTTGCTAAGTATGTCTTCCTTTTGTTTTTCATAAAAGTTTTTGTTTACCTCTTTTTTCTTGTCTTTTATTTTCTTTGTAGATTTTTTATCTTTAGAACAACAAAAGTTCTAAATTTGTATGATTGGACTTATTTTAGTCTTACAAAGGTATATAAAGTTTTTATAGTTAGTTTAAAGTAGACATATGATTACACCTATAGATAAATGTTATATTATTTTCTCTCAATTCATGATACCCACGATTATTACAAATATTATTGCAGGTTTATACCTTGGAAGATAGCTCTGAGCTAGAAGCAGTGGTACCAACTCCAATTCAAAGAGTCAAGTATTATGATGCTGAATCTACCTTATTGGAACCAACAAGGGAAAATGTTTCAATGCGTTTAGCCCATCTAGAAAGAAAGGTAATTATTTCTATGAGACTTTTAGATGAGGTGCAGCACACTTCAAGTTATACATATAAATGCTTTCTGGAATTAGTACAGGCTGAGTTCATCATATTGCTAACTCTAACAGTCATTGTATCAGTCTCCTTCAACACTGAGCTGCAGTTCCCTCCCCGTCACCACTCCTCCCTGCTGCTTTCCCTCCTTCTCCCTCCCTGCTGCCACAGCCTCCCTCCTCCCCCTGCTGCCACCCACCTTCCATCCCCTGCTACCCTGATGCTGCTGCTGCTGTTGCTGCCTCCCCTCCCCCTCTTCCCCTGTTGTTCCTCTTGCCTTAACTGCTGATCCTCTCCACCTCCCCTCCCACTACTCGTCCACTGCCTCCCTATGCCAAAGGAGAGAGATTTCAGATTATCAAATCAGTTTGACAAGGATGCCCACTTGCTCCCCTATATTATATTTATGTGTGGAAGCAGCTATGAGTCACTACCTTAGATATCTGGTGGACATATTTTGTTTCAAACTCCCCCTTAGATGAGATGAGGAGCTATTAGACATGAAATTCTAGACATGGCAATTTAGTTGGACACTTGTCCTCAAACCTTACAAATATTCCAAACACCTTTTGACTTGTTTTCCCTTGTAGCAAGAGCACAGATTATGGGGCATAAATACTCTCACTTTTGGATCAATATGAGAACTCTTCTAGCTGGGTTTTTTCTTCTTCTTTTTTTGCCAAAAACTGACTTGCATTAAGTATGAGCAAAATTCACGAGAGCAAGCTCAAATTGGAAATAAATCATGCAATGCATGAAGAAAAAACTCCTTAGAAAGAGGTGGAAAACATTTAAGGTTAAGGCTGAAAGTGCCATCTTAACCCTGCAGTAGACTCAAAGAAGAAGGGGGAGCCGTTCCATTCTCTACAAAATGTAGACCTCCTAGTAGAAGTTGCCTGAGAGGACCCCGGCATGCTCACCCATATGGCCATCAGTGTATGTATAATGTTTGTCTATATACTAGCCAAAGTGTGAGAAGGGCAAACTTGGGATCCATCCGGTGAACCTTGGACCGATCCAATGCCTCTATGCAGGTGGCTCTCCAAATATGCCACTCTGCAATACTCGCTTGTATCTCCCAAGAAGATTCCATAGAGGCATGAATAGCTCTAAAAGGTGAGGCAGGAACATCATCCAAAGAGCATGGCTCCAGTAAGTGGCAGAAATTGATACGGCACAAGAAGAGTCATATCTCTCATAAAAGACCTGAGACCTAAAAAAAGAGAGTCAAACAACTGAGTCCCAAGTCATGAAGAAGGGGGAACAAAGAAAAGTACTGAAAACCCTAGCTATCCCCCTCCATATAATCCTCGCTTGCAAGCAATCCCATATGCAATGCGAACTAACTCCATTGTACAAAGGCAACCAGGAGGACAAGTAGGGTTAGCCACAGCAGAAAAGAGTGATTTTTCTATTCCTAAGGGATTTCTAGAGTCTCTTGCAAAAGTTCTTTTGTAGGTCAGCAGAAATCTCATGAAGGTGCATGGTGGAGAGGGAGAGGGAGAGGGAGAGAGAGAGAGAGCGTAGGCTAGGGAGAGACATAATGATACTCAAACAGAGACATAATGAAATAGCAAGAGCAATGAACAAAATGAAAGTACTCACATATAGACCAAAGAGCTTGTAGGCTTGATGCTTGATTGCAACTTGACTCCATTTCCTAACACCCCCCCATGGAGAAAAGGCGAGTGACTACGGGAATGGAACCAAGAACTAAACATGACAATGAGGGTCATTGAGCTATGCAATGACGGTCTAGAGCTAAACATGGCTCCCATGTCAGTAATCTTTGCAATATGAGCTGAAATAGTTTGGCCTTCCTGTATGGACAAGTCATTGAGCTTATTGTGCGAGGCAATGCTTCTTGCTTCATTCTTCACATTCCACATACTTTTCACTCTATCCCACGCTGCTTTTGAAGTCTTGCAAGTTTTGATAATGGACTTAATGTGTGTCTTCACAGACAATGCAATCAAAGACAAAGCTTGGGAATCCCTTCAATCAAACCTCCTTTGATCTTTTGTGGGAGCGACATGGATAGTGGTAGTAGAACCCTGAGTGGTGGTGGAAGATGCACTAGAGCTGGTGCACCAGGTTTAGTCTCATCCCCATTCACAATATCCCATAAGCCCTTTCCAACCAAGATATTCTTGAGTGTAAAGGACCACAAAGCACAGTTGGGTCCATCCAACTTATCTGCCTTAGTCATGGTGTGAGAATTCTCATTGAGAGACATGATTGCAAGCTCAAGAATAATTGCAAGTGTACCTGCAAAGGGAAAACAACAAATGGACAACTGAAAGACCACAGATTGCTATGAAATCACTGCAACGGCATTCACTAACAATGGCTTCTCTGAAATAGCAATAAATCTTCCCCAACAATTTTTCTCAAACCTCAATCCCCTCCGGGATACAAATTGCAATCAAGCACTATATTTCTGTCCCAAAAATTTATCCTCAACCATAGCCAAACAGTGGCTCAAATGCAATGTGCTTCTGCCCCAACAATCAGCCTATATCTTAGCCAAACAATGGCTCACAATGTAATAGCAAACTCTTGCTCAATAGGCATCCAAAAGTGCATCAATTTACAGCCAACACTTGGGTTCAAAATGCACAACAGCTAAGCAATGATTTGCACTTAATGTGCAGCCTGAAACTGTCCCAAATGCATTGACACCTGTGCAATGCTATCTGCAAGAACCAACTGGGAGAGGCTGAAAATCTGCTCAAACAAAGATCAAGAGCTGGATCAGAAGAAATAGCTGAGCCAGGAATGCAAATGACGATCTGGACGTTTGTGTTGGACTGTGTACAAGAGGGTCCCCCGAACGGTTGTGTGCAGTCGTCTTAGTAGTGATCGTACTCTCCACATTTGTGACACATGATGGGTCTTCGAAAGTTGGTACCTCTGCCTGCACTTTCACGTCCACCTCAAAAACCACCCCATCGACCACATTGACAAGGGGGTCCATATCCACCTCTTGACATAGCTGGTTGGTACGGTGCATAGTAAGCTTGAGCATAGAAATACGGGGCCGACCACATTTTGTGTAGGAGCTTGCAACAAAGGTGGATTGGGAAGTAATGGAGGTGGAATGATAGGAGGAGAAGGTGGTTTAGATGCTTTTCCAAGAGGAGGAGCAGGAGGTACAAGTGTCGGGCTAGAAGCTATCGGTGTGGCTCTGTTGAGTGCAGCAAATAGAGGTCCCCCTTAGGATTACTTTGGTAGAAGCTTTCTTAACCCTTTCAAGTACCTACACTTAGAGGCATCATGTCCATGGATCTCACAAAATGTACAAAATGAGGTAGAAGTCGGTACCTTCTGCTTAGAGGGACACTCCTAGTGACCATGCCCAGAACCCTTGCATTTTGTGCACCAAACACCACTTCTAATCTGGGCCTCATAATCTAGGCCTCGAAGGATGATTGGCCATCCACCTTTGTTCTATCTTTAAAAACCTCATTGATTTCTTCTAACTTCTTCTTGAGTTGCTGCCATGCGGATGAGCCGTCCTCTCTCGGGAGCTGGGTGATCGAAGTTGCGGATGAGCCCGCAATCTCAACCCTCTTGCAAAAAAAATATCCCTTTGGGCATTGAAGCATAATGTTGTCATCCGTGATGTTAGGGTCAGAAACAATGACCCTAAATCTAGGCACCCTAATCCCTAATCAAGCTTTGTTGAAGAAGAGGGCAAGCTAGGGAGGAAGGGGATCTCTATGACCACTCCAAAAGAGGCTCCAATAGTAGTAAGGTGTCGATGGTACACTTGAGGTAGGCTGAGAAATGAGATAAAGAGAAAGGTAACCCAATTGTCCTCCACAAACAAGATCAAAACCCCAAGTGAAATGTGAAAGAAAAATTCTTCTGGAGGCTAGCACCAAGGGGTTAGCCTTGAGTACCAAAGCCGTGGCCTCAGGAGAATCAAAGACCACCTGAAATAAAACTCATCCCAATAAGCGTACATCTGACAAGTGAGGAGTGAGATCTTTTGGTAAGGTCACAAGCATCCAATCCCTGACTTGCGATCTAGAAGGTTGGAACCCATGAATGCAGGTGAAAAGTGAAGTAGAGCTTTCAAGTTCTACATCCTTTCTAAGTTCTACAACTCGTCTTTTGAAAAAAAAAAAGCTTTTATCATGGCCGGTGGAAGCAGTCAAGGATTGACTGAATGGGAATCCATTAGTCAATCAAGGTGAAGCAGCTGAGTCAAATGCGACGAGGCTCTGTCTGCTAATTCCTTGCTGCGAGAAGGTAGAGAGGGAGGGGGTTTTGTTTTATTTTTAATATTTTGGAAAGAAAAAGAGAGGAATGAAGGGCTGTAGGGCGGCGCTGAATTGTGATATTAAAAACAATTATAATAAAAATTTGTAGTGATTAAGTCTTTAATGATATAATATTTAACTTGAGACTAAATGTTCTATGTATTGTTCTTCATCAGTAATCTATGCATGTTAGTCCATAAAACCATTTGTCATTTTTACTGTTATAAGAAATACTTTGTCTTGTTTGTACTTTCTTGAAATATAGGTCGATAGTAACTTGTCATGTCCATATGAATGTCATTTGTCATGCCAGTTTCACCAAGAAATATCCAGCAACTTTTGCGAACAGAAATATGGAGATGAAGTCAAATATAGTCAGGACACAATCAAGCAAATTAGAAAATTCGTGTCAACTTTGGAGTATTGCTTAAAAGAACTTGGATTGTGGGGTGCCTATCTTGTAAGTATATAGTCCTCCTAGTCTTATAAGTGATTGATTGTTTTAAGAGATGGGTATTGGTATGCAAAGTGATCTTATAATTCACGACAATGTTTAGACACAAACCATGGTGCTTATGGAAGTATCACAGGTTTTTTTCTGTTTTTGGTGTGTTTGTTGTTGTAATTTCTTGAAATAGACTTCTATTAAGTATGAAAGAAATAGCCAAGAGAAGAAACTCAAGGCACAGAGACATCATGTAGAGCATGAAAAACTCATGGTAAAATACCACTGAAAGAGCCTAAACAAATGACAAGCTGGATAAAACTAGGAGTGTGGCTAGAAATGCCACTTCATGCTTGTGATGGTCTCAAACAAGAAAGGACAACTTCTCTACTGTTTGATAAAAACTGTCCCCTTAGCCAAAGCAGACCTAGAAGAACCTTGCATCCTAGAACAAACACCCATCAAAGTGTGTACAATATCTACTGATATGTTGGACAATGTATAAGTTAGGTGGACCTAGATGCCATAAATAGCTTCTATGCATCTAGATCGCCAAGTGGGCCAGGTAGTGATGATCGCTACAATCTCCGAACAAGTGTCCAATGATGCACATACAAGTCTGTCCTGAAAAAAACTGATAGTATGAAGTTGCAAAACTGTACATTTGGTTGCCAAACCATGAAAGACCAAGAGAATTCTTGACTCTCATAAAAAGTATGATGCCCAGTAAGTGAGAGCTAGGCCATGGAACCCCAAGTAATGGAGAAAGGGCAGGAGGAAAACATGTGCAACAGTGCTGCTATCCCTTTCCAAACGATCTTGGCAGAGGCAGAATGACAACAACTCAAAGCAGCCCTCATACATGTCCCTTCTCTAACTCAAGGTGAAAGATCTAGGAAGCACACCAGGTGGAAAAAACCTTTTTGTTGATGACATGGGATGTCCACTAGGCTATTCAAGATACATACAGTGCTCCAAATGGCAGAGGGGACCCACCTTCACTATGGGCGCTTGGAGAAAGAAACAAGGAAAGTTTATTAAGGTATTTGAAAGACCAAAGTGTCTATGAGATTGAAAAAACTAGATACAATGAGCCTCTGGGTGGAGCCTCTAGGTGGGCATCCACACCCAAAACAAATACAAACACAAACACTACTACAAAGTATTTGATACCAAGACAAATACAAACACAAGCACTAGTACAAAGGATTTGAGCCCATGGGCATCACTATGTTGTGTATGTTGTCTGAGGAATTAGAACCACCGGGAAAATGAGAAATTGAAAAGAGGCTCTTGGCAAAGAGAGGCTCCGGTGGTGACCGATGCTGTGGTGGCATGAAACCCGTGATAGAGCACTAACATCCATCACCCTATTGGTCAACTGTGGTCTCCTAGCCATGGCTTTGCATCAAGCAATTGCCATTTTAAACCTGTCGGCTGTGCCCCTGGTCTAGCAAACATGGAGAGGCTTCAAGGAGCTGCCCTTGCGAGAGTGTCACCTATGAATTAAGATTTACAAGCACTCATAGATAGACCCAATAGAGTGACTTTGCTAATACCACTTGATTGGCTTCAATAAGTAGCTCTAATAGAGTGCCAAGGAGAGAGAGAGTTCTTTACAAGGTTGTAGAGGCATGGTGGATAGACACTCACCCATTGATTCTTATGGGTTATCCTTAGCACCTTTGGCTCAAAGGTGGATGCCCATTCTACCACCTACCATTGGAACTCATAGAGTGGAAGTGGAGGACTGATGTAGCATCTCCTTACAAGACTATCGGGAATGCCACGCAAGACAATCCCAAGGTTTACTTAGGATTCTTTCCCATAGAGAGTCCTTTGAATCACCTTGCCCATGTAGACCCTCTTCTCTTCCCGACTTTGGAGATCTTATTGGTAGAGATAGATTTCCATGTTCCTCTAGCTCCTCCAACATGGTGGACTCCTAGTCAACACATGGATCAACACATGGAGATAGACCTTTGGATTAGACTCCACATGCTTGAAATGCCTCACAACCTTGGAGTAATTTCAGCATTGCATTTGGTGTTGCAAAGAGGCCCACTGGGTTTGGCAAGGCATTTAATATTTGTTTGGCAAGACATTGCACACTCATTTGGTAGGATGAGGTGAGCCACTCACATCACTTGGGGATTGGTGGTTTGGATCTTTCAATCGGTTCCAAAGAATCTTCTATGAGGGAGCAGATTTGGATAGGGCTATTCTCATTATGAGAGAATTCTCTCAACTTATCACTGTTTTCCTGGACATCAGCCCCCTTCCTCAGTGGGGAGTATGAGGGTCTCCCAATCCACCCTCGCTATGGCACCTGCCGTCCCATCAAGTCCACTCTGCAAAAAGTTTCTGATAGGTCTCTTGAGCTGACTGATATTGTCCCTTGAGCAGCACCAACATGAGCAAACGAACAAAGCAATGGCCAATAACACCTGGTCGACCACCACAACCCTAGATGCCAAGTCTAGTTTGGCCGAACTCCAGAAGAGGAGTTTCCTTCTTATGCTCTCCAGCACAAGAGAAAACTGTTATACAGGAGAGATGCCCGCACCTACCTGGCATCCCAAATACCTAATGGAAACACCCCTCTGAATCCAAGTGAACCCAAAATGAGCTCCCCAGTTTGAAGTGTCCTTATTGCTGATCCAAAAGCCATTGGATTTGTGCCAATTTATGTACCCCCCTGCTGGCATGCAAAAGAAATCCAAGGCTGTCCTAAATGAAGTGAGCATCTGTGGTGTGGCATCCAAAAAAACAGCCGTGTCATCTGTCAACTCACTGTCCAAAAGCTCATCTTCGTGCCTCAGTGGAAGTTTCAGCCCAACAATATCAGCTTGAGATGCAATGTAGATACTCATAGCTTCAGCCACAAACAAAAAAAGAAAGGGGGCTAAAGGGCATCCCTGACGGACTGATCTAGAGATCCCGGAACCTGTCTCCCCTGACTCCTCCAATAAGTACCTGGCTGTGGGCTGATCTATAAAGAGAAGATACCCCTCTAGTCCAAGCATCTATGAATCAAAAATGAAGGATAACTCCCTCCAGAAAGCTCCGAGCTACTCTGTCATAAGCTTTCTCAAAAGTCGAGAAGTAGAATGGCCAGCCTTGTGCCACTGTGCATGGCCCAATCAGAAGCCTCCCAAAATGAGAAGATGTTGTCAAATATGCTCCTGCCATGTACAAAGCTTGTTTACGAATCATGAATGAGGTATGGAAGAATGGGCTGCAAATGAAGGCTGATTGATTTCACCAAAATCTTGTACAGAGTGCCCAATAGAGTAATAGGTCTCCATTGGGATACTAAATTCCTGCAATCACCTTTTGGAATAACATGAATGAGACCCTCCGAAAGTGAGTTTGGCATCTCACCAAATCACAAACGCCTTGTAGGCCTGAGGTAATGTGATCCCCAATCTGATCCCAAAAAGCAATGAAAAAAGGAGTCATTCCATTTGAACTTGGACATTTTCCCTTGTGAAGGGCAGTAAGAGCAGTCCTGAATTTTGTATTGGTGAAATGTGCATCAAGTGAGACTCTCATATCAGGTTTCACCAACATAGGTATACATTGCCGAATAGCATCCCTAGCATCATCTCTGGCCTGCGTGTATGGATCTGCTGTAAGAAGGGAGGTATGAAAATCCATAGCAATATGCATGACAGCATTAGGATCTGTCTGTAGAATGCCGTTTATCTTTCTCTACTATGTCTGGGGCCAAGAGTAGAGAAAAAATGCTTATTGACTCTACCTCTGATAGAATGACTCTCTGGCATGAAAGGCATACTCTTCTCTATGATCTAATAGTGTGTCTAAATCTGAGCCCTTGCTGCAGTAAGGGGCTCCTGAACCGAAGCATCTAAAGGCTGTTTTTGCTCCTCTCTGATGGGTTGCCAGTTGCTAGCGAAGTCTCCATACTTCTCCAGGCTCTTCCCTACACGTGTATTGTGTTCAGAAGTACTCTCGACAACTTCATTCAGCTCCAAACAGCTCACATCAGCTCCTTTTTCATCTCCAGCTTGCCCACACAGTCAGTGGATTGTTTTGCAGGTGGTTCCGGCCAAGGTGGGCTTTCAGTAAGTGTTCTGAGCTGTGTATTTTGCTTCGGGACTGTTTTTGCAGCCCTTACTCTTGCAGTCTCAGGTGCATTTGCAAATACTCTACATTGTTGGATGCATTTGCAGTTACTTTACAGTTGTGGATGCCTTTGAGCTCCGTTGGATGCATTTGAGCACTCGTGGGTGCGCTATTTCAGATTTGGGTTGTGCATTTTCAGTTTGGGATTGCACTTCAAATTGCAGCAGAGTGCAATGATTGGTTGATGCCACTTTTGCAGTGATTGCATTGCGTCGTCAGTGGCATTTCAGAGCAGGTAGTCGTACTTTGCATTTGTAGCCAGTATTAGTTTGGGATTTGTAGGCACATTTGCAGTCAGTTGCACTTTTGGGACTTGCAGTTCTTTTTGCAGGTACATTTGCAGCTTGTGGGTATCCCATTTTGCATCAGTCGACTCTTTCAAACAGTTTTGGCAATTTGCCCGAGGTTGACAAGCTAGATGGACCAAACTATGCCTTGTGGTCATTCATGCTTAAGAACATCTTGGTTGGTAAGGGCTTGTGGGATATAGGTGAGGCCAGCAGGCCCATCTACATCCAGCACAGCTTCTTCGGGTCTGACTACAGGCAGACAGCAGTCTGCTACAGCCCCTCCCGCTCCCATAGCATCGACAAAGAAGCAGAAGAAGTTTGACCGCCGCAGTGCCCAAACGATGTTTTTGATTGCCAAAAATGTGAAGAGGCACATTATGACGACTATCAAGTCGTGCAAGGATGCAAAGGCAGCATGGGAAAGATTGGCAAACATGTATCATGTTAAAAATGAGACAAGGGCCATTGCCTTGATAAATCAGCTCAAGGATCTCAACATGCAGGAAGGCCAGGCCATCACTAATGATATTGCTAGGATCATTGATCTACGTGATCAGCTCACAAGTATTGATGAGGAAATAGAAGACAAGAAGCTCGTCTCTATCACTCTCAATAGCTTAGCGTCCTCATATGGCATATTCGTCACTTCATTGACCATTGTTCTTAGGGCAGCCCCACTCTTGTTCGATGAGTTAGTTGGGCTTTTGCTGCAGAAAGAGAAGAGATGCTCAAATTTTGCCCAAGCCTCTCGTCAGGGTGGGCAAGCATTTGCCATGGGTGGAAAGAGCAAATTTCAAAAAAAGTTTGAACCAAAACACAGCCATACAACTCAGCCCAACGAGGGGAATACAAGCAGTTCAAGAAAAAATCAAAAAAAAGGCAAATGCAACTATTGCAAGAAGCCAGGACATTACATTGCAGAGTGTCAGAAAAGGATTGCCAATGAAAAGAAAAGGCAAAGGGACAGCTCTAGCATTAATTTTGTTACCCCCACTGAAACTCATGCTTCAAATGCACATGGTGAAGCTCATCTTGCCCAAGGTGATAGAGATTTTGTGTTTGCTGCATTTAATGAGAAGATGGATGCCAAGGGGATTTGAATGCTGAAAACAATCAAGGGATGCTTCCCTTGTTGCAAGTGATACATGGTATATCGACAGTGGTGCTACTAAGCACATGACTCCTTGCCAGGAGTGGTTTGAGAGCATCACACATGTTCATGGAAGACAGGTTACGTGTGCCAATGATGCTTCTCAAGACATCATCGGAGTTGGGCACATTTCTATTCAGCTTGATAATGGGAAAGTTAAGTATATCCGAGATGTTTGGTATGTTCCAGATTTGAGGCAAAGTCTGATTTCAGTTTCAAACATTGTCCATGATCAACATATGTTGGTCGAATTTCAGGATAACCAATGCAGGATCAAGGATCCAAAGAAAGGGTATGAGGTTGTAGCAACAGGCACATATGACAGAGGCTTATACAAGCTTGATGCTCAACCTTATGATCAGAAGGTATTGTCTGTAGCAAACACTTCCCAGGCTGATTTATGGCATGCCAGGTTTGGACATGTCCATCACAGGGCATTGTCCTACTTGTACAACAATAATATGACTCAGGGAATGCCAAAATTACAGCAACCAGCAAATGAAGTGTGTGAGGGGTGTGCACTCAACAAATTGCATCGCTTGCCATTCAGTAAACAAGGCAAGAATTGGGTCAAGGCAACCAGAGTGTTGCAGAGAGTGCACTCAACTCAACTCAGATAGACGAGGAGAGTACATGTCACATGCATTCCAGGTATTTTTGAAGCAGCATGGGATTAAACATCACTTGACATGCCCTTACACTTTTTTTTTTGGTAAATCCATGAGAGGTATATTATTAGCAAGATTTACATGCCCTTACACACCACAGCATAATCCACTCTCTGAGAGGAAGAATCGTACTCTTATGGAGATGACGAGATGCATGCTGAAATTCAAGAGAGTCTCAAAGGATTTTTAGGGAGAAGCAGTTGTGACAACCACTTACATTCAGAACAGATGCCCTATCAAAGCTTCAGTTAATGTGGCTCCATTTGAGGCTTTGTATGTCTTTAAGCCAAAGGGTAGTCATTTCAGAGTTTTTGGCTTAGTGGCATATGCTTTTTTAAAGAGAAAGTGATATATTCCATTCAAAACGAATCATACAACAGGTGGGAGAGAAAGTGCTCTATCCCTAGCTTCAACAATGTGGCTAAAAAGCCATGGAGGTGGTCTAAAATGCCACGACATCCCAAAAGGGGTCAAGTGAAACAATAATGAGCAGTCCCATGTCCTCATGAAGGATAAAAGTCTCCCACGAGCTGCCAAAGAGGTGCCTGTACACGGCTCCCACTGACTAATGAGAGTTAAGATAATCTCCACCCAAATGGAAGCAAGAGTGTCAGCCTCCGTGCATAAATGACCACCAAGGACAAAAGAACATTGCGAACACCATATCCGCCATAGGGTAATACTAGAAATCACCTCCCAGGCTGACCCTACAGGTGAAGTAGGCCTATAATCCTGAGCTGGTACTGGTACCAAAAGTAAGTCCTGCGGCTCCATGATGCTAACATCTGTGGGGCCACGTCTCTGGCGATACTGCATGGAGAAACCGTGGTCTCCTGGTTCTGACTCATAGAGGGCAAAGGCTCCAAATCCTCTCCCCCATAGGGCTGCGCCCCATGTCATCAGAAAGGACTCGGATGTAACATATGAGAACATAATGAAGATACCTGTCCAAACCACTCTAGAGCTGGGGCAGCTCCATATACAATGCTTACTAGATTCCTCTACCAGCTGACAACGCATACACAAGGAGGGTCTACCCATCTGCTGAAGCCAAGTACCCACAGGTATACCCCTATGAATAGTGAGCCAAAGGAAGTAGGAGACTTTCCTGGCTATATTGATGCCCCAAAAGTGAGCCCAGTAACTCAGCAAGAGCTATGCAGTAAGTCCCTGTGCGTGCCAATACTGTGAGGTAGATGGTAGATGATGAGAGTCTCTCTGCTGAAGCCTATAACCTACCCTCGTCGAGTACTGGAAAAAAGAAAGAGGACGGGCACTTGCCACCGGTGCAAGCCACGCCGACTCCCCTGGGTCCCAGTCAAGCTCTGCAAGAGGTCGACCCTGAAAGATCCAAAGTCTCCATCTAGGATCCTCTGCAATGGTCAACCTAGAAGGATCTGTGGCCCATTCCTTACTAAGGCAACCAATGACCCTGACTCTCTGCCAAAGGAGCTCCTATCGATCCAAGGGCTGAGTGGGATACAATCTGTGAAAGGAGTCCGTCTTAAAATAAGTAAACAGTGCCGGTCCTAAACGAACTCCAATGCATAGCCCAGCTCACTAAAACAACCTGACCAAGTAGGGATGGAATGAACATAGGCTGAATCTGTAAGCATATCCCTCCACCCCTGAGGAATAGCTCTCATGATCAGTAATCTAGTGGCAGCAATCTGTCCAAGTGGCCAGTGTCTATCTCTGATCTCCTCCTTTGACATCTCCACACCTCCCCTGAACTAATCTCCGACTGTCACAACCCCCTGAGCATGCCGTCTGACCAAGGGAGACCTAAGTTTTGTACCAGGGGAAGATCCCTGATACCGAACCACGGGCAGTTTCCTCTCTGGAGGAGGGAACTCCTCTGATGAGGTGTTGTCGGAAAAGATCCCATATCTGTATAAGCCCTTTCACAAGTGGTGAGGAAGGCTGAGAATGCTAGTCCGTCAGGAAAATCCAACTGACTCTACCTGCCC
The DNA here is from genome assembly GCF_047967505.1 of Dipteris shenzhenensis. Classification (NCBI taxonomy): domain Eukaryota; kingdom Viridiplantae; phylum Streptophyta; class Polypodiopsida; order Gleicheniales; family Dipteridaceae; genus Dipteris; species Dipteris shenzhenensis. Next base: position 14,534,346 of record NC_141627.1, on the reverse strand, counting down.
GACCTGCTGCTCTGGGGGTACACTGGTGAATCCCATGCAGTAGGAACTGCTTCCACGGTTGATCTCCTGGAGTCAAACCTCTAACAAGAAGTTTGACTAAAAGGGCTCTGCTCTGCAACTCAGGATCAAGAACTCCAAGTCCTCCCTGCAAGGCGGGTAAAGTGATAGTATCCCATGAAACCGTGGCCCTAGTGTCCGCAGAACCATCACCACCACTCCACAGGAAGTTCCGGAGCAATCTCCTCACCTGACGGATCGAGTCAGCATGAAAGCACCAACATGACGCAACATACCACATAGTCGCTAGTAGAACCTGGTTGAGTACCAACGCTCTTCTGGCCAAAGAAAGTCTAGCCGTGCTCCAGTAGGCTAGCTTTCTCCGGATGCTCTCAAGAACTGGGGCAAACTCTTGCGTCGGGGACACCTCAATGCCAACCTGAAAGCCTAGATATCTTGTGGAGGTGCCTCTGGGAATCCATACAAAGCCTTTGTCTCCTCCCCATGCTGGGGTATCCTGCTGAGCTCCTGTCCAGATGCCTTTTGATTTGTTCCAATCGACAAGTCCTCCTGAGGCTAGGCAGAACTTGTCAATTGAATCCGCAGAAGTAGTAAGACTAGATGCATCTCCTCTGACTGTCAGTGCCGTGTCATCAGCAAACTCAGTGTCCAGAAGCTCCTACTCCTGCCGGATAGGCAAATGGAGGCCCAAAGTGCCATGACTGGTAGCCTGCATAAAGTATCCCATAGCCTCCGCTACGAAAAGGAAAAGGTAAGGTGCAAGCGGGCATCCCTGTCGTACCGATCTGGATAGCTGAAAAGCCGGTCCTCTACCTCCACAGACCACCATCCTGCTAGAGGAGTGGGAGTAAAGAGAGGAGACCCAAGAAATCCATCTATCACTGAAGCCTAGCCTCCTCATAGTGCCCTCCAAGAAACCCCAGTCCACCCTATCATAAGCCTTCTCAAAATCGAGGAGAAGAACTGCAATCTCTTGCTGACTCTCCTTCGCCCAGTGAGTGGCCTCCCAAAAAGTGAAGATGTTATCCAAGATACTCCGATCTTGGACAAATCCTGTCTGAGTAGCTCTGATGTATCTAGCAGCAAAGGCTTTACGCGAAGAGCCAAGGTCTTCGCTAGGATCTTGTAGGCCGTCCCTAAAAGTGTAATGGGTCTCCAATTACGAAGGACTATCTTGTCTCCCCCTTTCGGGATAAGACAAATCAAACCTGTGCATAATGTCTCGCCCAAAGATCCTGAATCAAGAGCCTCTGAAAAGGCTGAGAGTAGATGAGGCCCAATCGTATCCCAAAGAGCTCTAAAAAGAAGTGGCGACAAACCGTCCTCCCCCGGGCATCTGTCTCTGGGCAGCTCATGTAACGCATCCGTGATCTCCAAGAGTGATAGTGGGCTATCCAAAACATGACTCATCCTGTCTGAGACCATGAGGGGGACATGGCTCCAAATCTCCTCTCTGGCTCTGATCATCTCCTCGGTGACTGGATCGGCGGTGTAAAGAGTGGAGTAAAAATCAGAAGTGATCTCAACAAGACGGTGAGGGTCCGTCTGAAGAGACCCGGCCTCATCCACAAGTCTACGAAGGCTGTTCGAAGAGTACCTCTGACCCACTGCCCTGAAGAATTCTCTAGAACATCTATCCCCCTTCTGAATCCAGAAAGTCTGATGAGAGTAAAACCCAAACTGGGCCCTCCTGCCCTGAATCTCCTCTAGTCTCTCCTAAGCCTCCAAAAGCTGCCCTCTGATGAAAAGAGAATGAGGAAAACTCTGAATCAATCTCTGAATTCTGGATACCTCTGCTCTTGCATTCCGATCTCTGATTCTGAGCTTTTCCTTCTCCTCTTTTGCCCTCAACTGGCAGGCCATGCTGACTCTAGCCAAAGCCCTCTCTACCCACAACAACCAGCCCTGATCCATAGGAGTGTCCACTGACAACCAGGTCTCTCTCAACCGTTCCACGAACTCTGTATCTTGAAAAACAAAGTCTGGAACTCTGACAGAGCCTGTGCTCTCCAATCGAGAGGTAGGAAGAATCTGTAATAGGACTGGAGCATGGTCAGATAAAACATAACCCGGGCGTCCTCCTCTGGCCTGACCCCAATGGCCAATATAAAACCTGTCAAGTCTGACCAAAGAAAGAGAGCCATGGAAATCCCCGGACCAAGAGAACTGAAGACTGTCTGCCAATTGACGAAAGTCGTCCAATCGAGCAGCATCATGAAGTCCAGCATGCAAAACAAAACTATCCCACTCCAATCTCTCCCTGTCAGAAAGGCCACCCTCTGTCTGACCCGACTTGTCTTCAGCGAATTCAACCATGTTGAAGTCACCTCCAACAATCCAGGTGTCTGCCTGAGGAAGGGACTCTCTAAGCTGTCTCCAAAAAGCACGTCTGTGAGCTGGATCCGTGGGAGCATACACATTAAGAACACCAAATGCTGTGTTCTCAATATGAAGAATAACATAGCATGCTCTACTCTCCACTAGTGTACCCTCTTGGGTGATCTCTAAGGCCCACCTAGCTGAAACTGAAATGCAAACTCCTCCTCTCGTGCCATCCGCTGGGCTCCAAAAAGTCCGGCTCTGTCCTCTGAGTAAGGATCTGCATTTGTCAATCCTGTCCTTATGCTCCTGGATAAGCACAATGTCTGGAGGGGACCCTGAGAAAATAAACCGAAGGGAGTCCCTAAGCAATTGCAATCTAGGAACTCCCAATCTACGACCATCCGCATCTGAGGTAAATTTGCGGCCGTTCAGTCCTCTCACATTCCAAGATATGATGGACAACCTAGACATCGGATGGAAGCGAGATAGTGCCAGTGGCAACGGCATAAAACTCTCTCTCTAAAGGCTCAATCCAAAGTCGGTCTCTGATCAAACTCCAAATCTGTCCCAACTCATGTAAAATGGCTCCATCCAAGGGAATAGTACTTTGGCGCGAACCAAGGAGCTGAAAGTCAAACCAACCAGCACTCCTGGGCAAATCAAAGTCTCCCTGAATCTCAAAGAACAGAAACAGAAAAGCCTTGCCACCGAAGCCAGGTCGAAGAGTCCTAGGGCAAGAATGAATCTACGAGCCGACAAAACGGTGAACCGATGAAAACTGAGTCATGCTCATAAGCTGTCTAGCAATCTCACTGTCAAGTAACTCAGCTGACCAGCTTTCGCTCCCTCGAGATCGAAAGCTACCAGCAGAGAAACGAAGAACATGCCCCTCTCTGGAGAGAGTAGCTGATCCCAAGTACTCCTCTACCTCCTCTGACCATCGGCAAAACACTGGTAGAAGTTCCAATCGAGTGAGGGAGTCTGTGATAACCCCCCGAGCCAAAAAGGGCCAAAACTCAACGGGCAAATCTCTGTCAACCATCCTGGGGTCAGGTCTAGGAGTCTGAAGAGCTGAAAAGGGCTGAGCCGTCCTGACTTTGCTCCTGGAATAGGTGAGAGAGAGAGGAAGAATCTGCGATGAGGTGCCTGTCCGCATGGGTGACTGAAACTCTCGTTCGATCTCATTTGCTAGGATCTCCCAATCCTCACGCCGCTGTGCTGGGAGGGGTATCCAAAAGGACGCTCCGCATAGCAACAAAGGAAGGTACTGTGCGACAGGGCTGTGAAAGGGGTCTCGAGGGAGCCTTGTACAGGCGCATGAGATCCTGGGACAGGCTCTAACTCTGACCTGCGTCATAAAATACCACTCTCTCGACGGGCTGCTGGGGAGAGGCATCCATCACCGTAACTGCAGCCTGAGCAGTCTCCTGCTGAAAAACTGTCTCCGTAACCAATATCTGAGACTTCGGGGTAGTGGTGTCTAGTGTCATCAAATCCTAAACTACTGTCTCCTGGTCAGTGAGAAGACCTATCTATGGATGGTCCTTCGCATCTCCCCTTTCCAGGGTCTCCTGCACATGTAACTCGACACCCTGATCTACCGTCTCCTGCACAGTGTCAAGACCTGCCTGCTGATGGTCCTCTACAACTCCCCTTTCCGGGGTCTCCTGCACAAGTGACTCAACTCCTTGAGCGACCGTCTCCTTCACCGTGTCAACACCTGCCTGCGGATGGTCCTCTGCATCTCCCCTTTCTAGGGTCTCCTGCACATAAGTCTCAACTCTCTGCCATCTGTGAGCTCGTACCTAGGGCTGCTCGTGCTGCTGGCTCTCCCTCTGTCTCCGTCTCCTCCGAGCTCTCCGTGAAAGCTATTGCACTGGAGGCACGTCTAGGTCCTCTGATTCCACTGGAGGCCCACCTAGAGGAGTCTCCTCTCGTTCTGCTGAATGAGTCGAAGCAGGCTCAAAGACCCCTGGAGGCTGAACTGAAGGCTCTGGGTCTCTCGTAGGGTGAGAAGGATCCGGAGTCTCTGAACGAGGCCTACGGCTAGGGAAATGCCTAATAAAATGACCTCTCTTCCGACAAAAAAGACACTGATCAGGAAGCCCCTTGTACAAAACCCTTTGCTGCATCTGGACCCCATCTCGCGTAGAGTACGAAATCAAAGTAGGCAAAGGTCGGGGAGGGGGGGAACTCTGAAGTGAGTCTAACCCTCATAACACCTGTACCAGCAAGTGACTGGGCATAGGAAAGTCTAGCGCCTGATGGGATTACTGTACCTACCATGCTAGCCATATGCTCCACCACTCAGCGACAAGAGCTAACCTCATCAGGAAGTCCAGGGAAAAGCATCCAAAAAGAGACCTGACATGGTCCCGTGTATGTAGTACTGAAGTGCTTCCGCCAAGGCCAAAAATGGATGACTCTGCTCTGAAACTGAATCGGAGAGCTCATAAGTACTCTTTGAGCCTACTCTGCGGACTGAAGGCCAAAAGAAAAGTACCCTCTACCAAGCAATCGAAAAACTGTAACTGAGACACCCAATGAGGCCATGTTGGTGTACACCCAATCACGTAATTGTTGGCCTCTACTGGGGAGAAAGCCAATGATGTGCATCAAACGAAAACCCTCCTCCGCTACCTCAATCATCTGCACAATGTCGGGAGGAAAAGAAACTGTGACTTCGATCTCCTCAGGTTCGGCGACGGGAGTGGCATTAGTGTCCTCCATTGTCTCAGCTTGCGCTGTCCTGAGGGGAGGAGCTATCTCTACTGAAAATGTGGCATATGCTTTGGTTCCAGATGCACATCGGAAAAAGCTTGATGACAAGAGTGTCAAATGCATTTTCGTGGGGTATAGCATTGAAAGCCGGGGATTTAGGCTTTATAATCCTGCTACCAGGAAGGTAATAATCAGCAAAGACGTTCTCTTTGCTGAGAATGAGTGCATGCAGTCCGCTAGTGCAGACTTGCCACCATACAATGACACCCCTTTGGACATCATCCAGTTTGAGGATGATGATATGGAGTCTCTTGATGCTTTCCCTTCTACTTCTCATAGTTTAGATGGGTTGCCACATGTTGAGGATGGCTCTCCCTCAAATGTTTCAGAGTTGTAGCCAATTATTGAGAATAGACAGTGTCATGTTTGGAGGCATTATCAACATCGTGAGGCCACTAAAGATGTTGATGCAGCCCCGAGTGGTACAACAGAGAAATCTATTCCACGTTGGGTAAGGTTGACCATTCAAGATGCTAAGGATTAGCCTACTTTGGGGAAAACCAGGGCCAGCACTCAGAAAAATCAGAAAAAGGTCAATTTTTCTTTGATGACCTCAGTGATGGAAGATGAAAATGAGCCTCTGAGCTTCAAGGATGCTCATCATAATCCGGCATGGTAGAAAGCTATGGAATCTAAGATTAAATCTTTTGAGAAGAATGCCACATGGGACTTGGTTTATGCACCTATTGGAAAAAATGTGGTTGGCACGAAATGGATTTATAAGGTGAAATACCATTCAGATGGCATAGTTGAGAAATACAAAGCTTGTTTGGTTGCCAAGGGATATGCACAAGAGGATGGGATAGATTATGAGGAGACTTTTGCTCCAGTGGCCAAGATGACCACCATTTGTTCTCTTTGATGGAGTTTGTTGCAATAGGAGGAGTTGAGCAGAGGTGTTATAGAGTCCTTAGGTCGCCTTAGTCATACATAGATCTGAAAGAAGATCTATATCTTTATTTCTCTCATAGAGAGGAAATCTCTCCCAAAGAACTCTCTCTCATTCTCTAGAACATAGATCTGTCTCAATGTACCTTTCTTTCTCTCCCTATCTCTTTCTAACACACAAAGAAAGAACAATGGATGGAAATTTTTCTCTCAATGAACGGAAATTTTCTATCACTCATTAGAAGTGAAAGAACTCTCAATCTCTCAATCACTCCCATTCTCTTAAGGATCGCAATGCCTCAACGGAAGGCAGGGATGCTCTAATACCATGACAAAATATGAAAAGGGGAGAGGAGAAGAGTGGAGACGAGGAGAGAGGGCATAGCTAGAGAGCACACCACAAATGACTAAGTGTACACTAGATTTAGTTGAAATTATAGAATATATACAAACCCTTTTAGGGTTAGGGTTAGGGTTAGGGCATCTATCCTTTTCCTTTGTAGCACTCTATTGGGTTAGTGCTATGCATATATGATCACATGATATTGAGCATTGTTTCTCAACACATTCACAATGTCTCATAAATTCTTGCTAACCAAAATATTCTTGAGCATGAATGACCACAATGCATTGTTGGGTTCTTCCAACTTATCACCCTTGATCATCATAATAGTTCTCATTCTGAGACATCCTAATAGCAAAAATAGTAGTGACTGCAAATGCACCTGCAAAGAAGAATGCAACTGAACGGGAAATGCCTCTGACTGCTCTATGCAATCACTACACGTAGGCATCAACCACTACAAAGTGGAACTGACTGCTCTGCAATCAACCAACGAAAGGCACCTCAAGTGCAAACGTGTTCCTGTGGGCTCACCACAATATCCCCAAATGCACCTGAAGAGACAAGGTAGCTAGCTAGGAATGGAATGGAAATATGGAAAGCATGACGAAAGGCAAAATGGAAATGAAGGAAAGTACAACTGCAAGGCAATAACCAAAATACTCACATGATATAAAGCTTGATGTTGACTAGTGTAATAGACAATAGACAAGTACAAGACTATATAGTGTGACACTATAGAAAGCCATAGTGTATATGGGATAACTCCCAATATGACACGTGGCATGTCTAGGACTCGCTAGACTATAAAACCACACCTAGACCACCTAGAACACTCATTTTAGACTCAATTTGACTTCATATTCCAACACCCCCCCATGAAGGCAAGGTGAGAGACTACTGGAATGGAACCAAGAATAGAACATGACAATGACGGTCATCAAAACTGTGCATGCCAGTCTAGAACTAGACATTGCTCCCACAGAATCTCAGAGGCTAGTGAGCATAACATAGAAAGCTCATCTAGCATGGCTTAGAGGCTCATCATGCATGGATGCATGACCAACTCAGAGGTCTATGAGACCAATGCACCCATATCCTGGAACTCTCAAGCCAGGCCTGATAAACAAATAGACCTATCAAAGCCAATGCAAATGGCTTCCACAATACATCCCCCCTTGGCTTCATATCGGGCAACCGGGATGAAGTTACACACCAAAAAAATAGGAAAACCAATACATCTTTTTAGGAGGACTATCCAAGGCAGAGGACCTTTAGACTTAATGAAAACCAACCACTCAATACATATCATTTTAGGGGGACTACCCAGGGCAGAGGACCCCAAAATACATCAAGCTGTTGTAATAAAAATAGATCTCTTAGGAGTAATAGATGTCCTCCAAGTAGCCAATGCACATGTGTGCACATCCCTGCGAGACGATGACGATGTCGAAGAAGTGCTAGGCAGGAATGCCCCAAAAGATGTGTCGGTGAAGTCCATGGGGTAGCTAGATGGAGCACTCACATGGTGACTCTGAAAATGCCGGAAGGACAGTCACCAATGTCGAAGTAGAAGCCTCAGGCACCACAAGGACTAGTAGAGTCACTCAATGTGCAAGCCTAGCACCAAGGGCAATCTGAGAAGTAATCGGAGAAGCCAGGAAGTAACGGTACCTCACATCAAGATCATTTTTCTTTATCTTCTTGCTGCAAATTAGTGTGCCACTTCTACCTTGCTTCTTTTTGCTAATGTAGGAGTCTACACACCGTATGTGTGCAATGTGACAGTTCGAATGGCGAGGAGATAGAGGAGCTGGGAGTTGTGGGACAGGTCAACAACAAGGGGGTTGCGTATGCAACAGGAGAGGCATGAGCAGTAGCAGTAGCAGCTAGAGCTATGTTTGGAGTAGCGTGGGCAGCGTGGAGGTGCGTGGACAGTAGCAGCAGCTCATATGGGAGAGTGTGGCGGGCAGTAGAAGCAGCGTTGCGGGCAGAAGATGGTGCACATTTCGAGGCTGGCTGTACGGGCAGTAAACAGTCCGTACGGCTGCACGGCTGACTATACGGCCTGTTTGCAGGTCAATGGAGAGGCATAGGTCCGGGCTGATACGAGCTGTTGTACGCTGATGCTGAGACTAAAGGGCAGTCGATGGTGAGGCTTGGGTAGGAGGAGAGGAGCTCATGGTGGAGAGGCAAAGGAAGAAGAGGGAGTGCTTCAAGGAAGGAGAGGAGAAGAGAGTGGAACTCGAGTTGAAGGAGCTAGCCTCTCCATACATCTGAGATGAGCTTCAAGGCCGCCTCATTCCTTGAGGAAAGCTAGCTCTGATACCATATGAAGAGACAAGGTAGCTAGCTAGGAACGGAATGGAAATATGGAAAGCATGACGAAAGGCAAAATGGAAATGAAGGAAAGTACAACTGCAAGGCAATAACCAAAATACTCACATGATATAAAGCTTGGTGTGAATTGTGTAATAGACAATAGACAAGTACAAGACTATATAGTGTGACACTAGACTCTAGAAAGCCATAGTGTATATGGGATAACTCCCAATATGACACGTGGCATGTCTAGGACTCTCTAGACTATAAAACCACACCTAGACCACGTAGAACACTCATTTTAGACTCACTTTGGCTTCATATTCCAACAGCACCTCTATGCCAAAGAAAAGCTGTACGCCAAAGAAAGGTTGTACACCAAAGAAACATCGTACGTTGTATGCCAAAGAAACGTTGTACGCCGGGGAAAAGCTGTGGCTGGAGCAAAGTGCACAGGCCAGAGCAAAATCCACACCAACATGCTAGAGAGGAGCGTTAACACCAGAGCAGAGTAAGTTGGAAGCAAAAGCAATGCACTGACATCGGAGAACTTGCTTGGTGACGGGAATCAAGGCTGGAATCGGGTGCTAGTGAGTGTGGCTTCATGAAGGAGCAAATGGAGAAAGGTTGTGAACACAAGTGAACAAGAGTGGTCACATAGAAACTCCAATAGAATGCTGAATACAAACGAAGTACAAGTACTTGGTATATATAGTACTCAAGTACTACATACCAAAATAGACCAAGTCCTAGTCTATCCTACACCATCATGTCATTGTATGTGTCTACACGCCCTGTATTGAATGCCCTCCATACCGCAACTCCTTTTGACTTCGCCTCGCCATTTCATTCCACCTTTAGTACCACTGTACGAAAACTTAGCGGGAGGATAGATATATGCACATGTTGGCCACATCTTGCCTGGCTTCTCCATCAGTGCCAAGCTATCCCTCCTATTGTGGGAGCAAGGCTCCCATCTAACCACCCGGCCCCTTCTGTTTTTGTGGTGGCATCTTCATCCTTGCCCTCTTCCACCTCCCCTGCCAGTGCCATAATTTCCTCTCCTGCATCTCAGCCTCTCTCTCTCAATGCTACATCCATCACCCCACCACCTCTCTGTCATGCCTCGTCTCAAGTGGATCCACCTACTTCATGAGCTTCAGGAGTCCAGTTGGTGGTCATTTCTGCATAGGTCACAAGTCAACCTCTTTTGCCACATGCTTCCTCAAAGGCTTTGGCATCTTCTTTGGTTTCCCTATCCATTCATCTCACAGTGGTCTCCTCAGTGATCAACACAGTCATGGATTCCATTATTGCTATTGTTCGGGAGGGAGAGGATACTCAAGAGCCACTTGATTTTCCATTCCATGATGACCCAGTTGGTGCAAATTCATTCCATGTTTCACAAGTCCTTAGATCATGCGCACCATAGGTTTGTGCTACATCTTTGGAGCTTGGATCCACTAGTACACCGCAGCCCACTCCTTCATTTGATCCCAACATCACATTGGGCATGAGTGGTGACGGGCTATTCATGGGCAGCACGTACTCTTGGTTTTCTCCTCACAAATATAGGCCCCCTATTTATCCCTCCGTCCTCCCTCCATTCCCACGCCTCCTTGCTGACCATGTACTAGCTATGCTACAGCTAGTACTTCCAATGTCACATACCAATGTTGCTATGCAGGTCGAGGTTGTATCTTTGAGGGTGGTTGTTTGCCGAAGTCTATGGATGGTCCTCCTGTGCATGAGAATGATATGATGTCCATTTATCTTGCTTCATCATCTGGGCAATCATTCTCCACGGTGGCATCTACTTAGGCGTCTACTTAGTGGAATGAAACGAAAACGAGATCCCGTAAACCTTGAAGAGGAGAACGTAGATCAAATATTCACTATGCCTCAACATGAGACCTTGACAATACCAGAGCACCTACTGACTACATCAGGCTCGATGATCTGGGACATGTGGATGCCTTGGAGTCAGTGGAGCAGAAAGGTATGCAAGCCAGCTTTGAAGTGCTAGGCAACATTATAAATATGGTTAATCGCATGTCTTTCAGTGACAGGTATGCCTGGGCTAAAAGGTCATTGCACTTACATCAATGTATAATGGATGACACATTTTCCTAGTTAGAGGGTGTTGTATTTGTTGGAACACTGAAAGAAAGAGTAGAGTGGACACAAACTCAGAATACTTGCTTTACTTGCTTGTAGAATGAAGAAGAGTGAGGTCCTTAAGTAGGCACCTCATACATGCTCACTGACATCACTGATGACCTCAAAGCTCCACAATCATCTCCTCAATCTGCTCCTAGATTCTCTCAATCATCCTATGTGGCTCTCCACCACCTAACTGTGCTTGTGGGCACCTAACTGTGCCTCTAGCACTCACACATAGAAACATAAGGTGTGCCTGAGGCATACACCTTGAGATATCCCAACAAACCCCCCCTCAAGGAAATGCCTCAGGCTATGTCAAGGATACATCTAGTCTCATAGTTTCTCATGCCATCTCATGGTGGTCAAGGATAAATCTATGGCTAGGTTCTCATGCTAGCAAGGGTTCCCTTGGTTGTAAGGTAAACAAAAAGGGATACAGAAAGACCTTCCAATGGTTATCTCCCCTACATGTACATGGACACAATGTCTGCAGGAGGTACCATGGAACAAAACATACACATGGCCTACATCGTAAGGTGACCAGAGGTGTTTACAAAACACACAAAACACAATAGTTTATTTTCATTCATTTTGGAGGACTATCCAGGCTGAGTACCTTGACATAAAAAGAGAGATCTCGAGCATACATAGAGATGTTTAAAATGCATAATCTTCAAAGGATGCCTCATCTTGTGGAGGCAAAATATCCATGTCAAGGCAAGGTCTTACCACATGGGCAGTGTCTAGTGCCTTATAAGATGGTACTATGATAGAATAAGTGGATTTGAAATTCATATCCTTCAAGAGAACAATTATCTTGTCATCTCCATAGTTGTGTAGAGAAGCATATCTTAGGTATCTGACCTTCATCTTTTTCTTGTACTTGGAGTCAAAAAGTGCCATGAGAGGGTATATCTCTGGCTTTGTAGTTGCTTCCTTTTTGGCAACCATTGTTTTGGCAATCTTCAATAAGGAAGTCAGATTGGCATTTTCATCCTTTGTAGCATAACAAGGCATTGCTTTATGTTTTGGCTTTTCACATATTTTGCATAAGCAAGCCATGAGAGGGTCTAACCCAGGTATTGGGCAGTGTCTTCTCTCTTACAGGGCTTAGAATAACAACTGAAATGCTTCAAAATATAAGCATTTAATGTAGCAAAGTCTTGTGACCAAATTTCAATCAATGATGCTTCTTCTTACATGCTTCATAGAAGAGGCTAAAATGAATACTTTCCAATCAAAACCAGGTCTAGCAATTCAAAACAAAACTGAAGCCACATTTGTACTGAAGTTATTGAAAGTTTCAAAAAACCAGAAATGCTAGAGTAGCATTTTATGTAGCATCATCTTCAAAAACTTGTCCAAAACTGTCAAAACCAAAAGGCTGAACTTGGAGGGCTTGTAGCTCACTCTTCAAAGCAAGGAAAAGAGGGCTTTCTGAAGCAAAAGAAAGCTCATATACCAGAGAGGGTCCAGCACAGAGGTTGGACGAAATGGTGTGCACTTTTGCCCGGGAGAGTTGCTGCAGGCTGAACCTGAGTTTTGACGATTTCTCCCTCGTTACTGAACCAAATGAGCTGAAAAATGGCTCAAAATCTTCGTCTTGAGGTCGCCCATCTACTCCTAAGAGGGCTCAGGCAATGGCGGAGCAGGCAGGGAGTATTGAGCAGTAGAAGAAATGGCGAAAAATGCGCTGTTTGGGGAATGGCAGCCACCACAGACGTTTTTTTTTCAATTGCTTGCAGGTGGAAGTTCGCCCATACTAGAGGAGTTTCCAGCTCAGAGGGTTTGGGCAATGGTCGTTTGTAGGTGGAGAACCAAGCTCTCAAAGATTTTGGGAAGAAAGAGGAAAATGGAGAAGAAGAAGAAGATGATGATGTGGCAGAAATGGGCTCAAGGGGGATCAAAGGGCTCTGATATCATGTTGGGGAAACTGAAAGGAAAGCAAAGAGTGGACACAAACTCAGAATACTTGCTTTACTTGCTTGTAGAATGAAGAAGAGTGAGGTCCTTAAGTAGGCACCTCATACATGCTCACTGACATCACTGATGACCTCAAAGCTCCACAATCATCTCCTCAATCTACTCCTAGATTCTCTCAATCATCCTATGTGGCTCTCCACCATCTAACTGTGCTTGTGGGCACCTAACTGTGCCTCTAGCACTCACACATAGAAACATAAGGTGTGCCTGAGGCATACACCTTGAGATATCCCAACAGTATTGAATGCAACAGGCCATACACAAATGCTCTTGTGTCAGAAGCAACATCTGAAGTTAGAGAAGGAAAAAGAAGCACGAGCTCAGGAGCAACAGTACATAGAACATATCCAGGACAAGGAGAGAGCCCATAACATGGAGATGGACAGGCTGAAAGCACAACATGCACTACTAGAACTGCATCAGACTCCAAGAAGTTCTATGCACACATACAACAGAGCGAGATAAGCTGGCTGATAAATAGACCTATCAAAGCCAATACATGGCTCCCACATTACATCCTCCTCTTGGCTCCAGGGACTAATGAGGGACATGGATCCACACGTGAAAAATATAAAATCAATACATCCTTTTAGGAGGACTATCCAAGGTTGAGAACCTTTATTGGCTCCTTTTAAAATAGAAAATATTTCATTTATTTTATGCATAGCAAGGGTAGAGAACCCATAAAAGATCCCCAAGTAGCTGCTTGCACAAATGTGCACATCTCCCAGTTGATGAAGTTCATGGCAAGAGTGTCCCTAAAGATATGTCGATGTAAGCCATCGGAGCAACTACCAAGGGCTATGACTCTCAAAATGGTGGGTGGAGAGTCATCGAAGTCGGGTGTGATTTTTTGGTAAGCTTTTTGTCATGAGTTTTTTTTCAATTTTCATGAATATTGCGAGCTTTTCATTCACTTGAGAGAGAGAGAGAGAGAGAGAGAGAGAGAGAGAGAGAAGGGGGGGGGGTTGATGGAGTAGGGTGGGATGAAAGTTTGGGTTGTGGTTGCAGTTAAGACGAGAGAGGGGGGCGAGGGGAGATAAAGGAAAGGGGGAGGGATGGGAACATGGGTAAGGTGGCATGGAGAAGGGAGGGGAGGGGAGTTGGAACATATATTCGTTATCATAGTGGAGAACGTAGAGGGGGAACTTATAAGGTATGCAAAGAGGAGTGTAAGGAGGAGAGAGAGGATGAGGAATGTGAAAGTTATGTTCATCTACTAAATGCAAAGGGAAAGGGAGAGCATGTGGGAAATTTGTTCATTTTCGAAGTGTATAATTTGACAGGTTTGACCTCATATTTGGATTCCTCGTCGAATTCCGGTCATTTTGAGTACCAACATGACCATATTCCGATAAAAATTGAAAAAATGGTGTTTTTGTCATGAATTCAGTTTTGACCTATTTTGGGCCTACTTTGAGTCAGGCCCAAAACAGGCCAAAATGACAAAAACACCATTTTTTCAATTTTTATAGGAATATGGTCATGTCGGTACTCAAAATGACCAGAATTCAACGAGGAATCCAAATCTGAGGTCAAAAGTTTCAAATTATACACTTTTAAAATGAACATATCTCCCATAGTTCCTCCCTTCTACTTTGAATATGGACATATCTTCCATAATTTTTTGCCTCCTAGTGCCACTAATATTCGGCCCCCCTTGTGCATAGTATACACTCTTCCACCCCTCCCACATGCTATGAAAATGAACATATCCTATATCCTCTCCCCCTCTTTCTAACCTCCCCATCTTTCTTATAACAAAAACACATATGGATTTCTAAGAAAAGCTCGCAAAAACAAAGGAAATGGTAGAAAAGCTCACATTAAAAAGCTCACCAAAAGATTTTCCCCATCGAAGTCGGAGTAGATTCTCAAATGTGATAGATTATGCTTTAGGAAGGTCTTAACTCTTATATAGATCAGTGTCAGTGTCTAATACTTTACACTAAACTGGTAGAAGTAAAATCAGGGCTTCAGCTTTTTTAGGGTTTCTCACAAAAATTAGGGTTTAAAAAAATTTAGGGCTTTTCAAAATTTGTTGCAGGAAAGTGTCCTAGGAACACTCATGAGCCCTCTGATCGTGGAAACCCCTAGAAATCAGAGATAGCAAAATTTAGGGTTTACTCGCAGGTAGTGAGCATACAAAGTAAGCTGATAATAGTGGCGGCAGCTCTGAGGGGAGAAGCAGCACAATTGGCAGCATTCCTGAGGTGAGAAAATTGATGTAGCAACAGTAGCAATCCCGAGAATAGGAGCGTGGACAACATCAGATTTTTGCCATTTCTTGCAGGTGACATATCTTTTGATACAGAACTCGGATTGCCAAAAATAAATAAATAAAATGTAGAGCTGAGTGTCTTCTACAACTTTCCTTTAGATCTCAAAGCAAGGTTCGATGTGTATCTGTGGATATCTTCGTCGTACTGCCTGCAAGTCACAAAAAACTGCGCCTCAATGCCTCAAGAAGTAGCTTTCAATGGAGGTAGTAGAGTAAAGTAAACAGTCTTTTTTTTTTGAGAAGAAATCTTTTATTGCTGTAAAATAATTACATTCATAGTTACTTCGAAAATGAAGTAACTACTACTCAACTAAAGATCTTAGTATAAGCTGTATACACATCCTGATCAATCAAACGAGTCTAAACACAATCATAGAATGATTGCTACAGAGATCGTTTGAAAAAAATAAAAGATGAAAAAAGTGGATCACCAAAGACTCTATGATTTTTGTCCATCCATAAAGTCCATAGTGCCCAGTAGCATACCCATACAAAAAATAAATCAAAACCCTGTCTCGATGGATGAAAACCAAACAACCAGAAAAGCCTGCCAAAAGTAACAGTAGGAAATCTCGCTCGAAGCCTCTGTCGGATGAGAGCAATGAAGTCACAAGTATGTGGACAGAACCAAAAGATGTGAAGCATAGATTCAGTAGAGTGCAGGCATCTGTGACAAATAGCCGGAGCAATATGTCTGTGTGCAAGTAACTGGCCAGATGGAAAAATGCCAAGTAGGACTCGCCAAAGGAAAAGCTGTTGCCGAAGAGGGACTTTGTAATGCCAAAGGAGACACAGCCGTTTTCTCCACCACTTTAGTGGGCGATCCATATGCCGAACAGTATTTGCTCTGTCAGGAATCCAAGGCGGAAGTAATAACACTTTATACAGAGATGACACTGTGATATGTGAGAGCTTCAAGGGACGGGCTGAAGAGGAGGAAGAGTGTAAAAGCCAATCCTCAAGCCTATTCTGAAGTTCCAAGCAAGGTACCAGAAAGACCGGTTGAAGCATTGCTGAAATCCTATGCCATAAAGGACGATAATGAGCTCCCAAACCGTATTTGCTAGCAGCCATAGAAAAAGATGAAAGTGTGCCATCATCCTGAAGTACATCCGCCACAAATGAAATGCCTTTGAAGGAGAGGAAATAAGAACGTTTGGGTTCTTGAATGGCCAAAGAAGGGTGGAATACTTTGGACCAATAAATATTCTCAGCCCTCAAAGAGTTTGCCGACAAAGAATCTCGGCCATGCCATTCCAAGTGGGATAAGATATGTTTCCAATCGAGAAGCATGTGAGAGACAAAAGGGCAGCCTCTGATCTTGCCTTGGATAGAGCCAAATAGGAAATCCCACTGAGTAGGCTGCCAATGCCCAAAGGCAGAAGTATGAATATGTAATAAGAGAGAGCGGATCATGAGAGCCCAAGGCTAATCTCCTTGCATAAACTGCAACATCATTTTTCCTCTGTGAGCAAGTAAATGTATTTGAATATTGAGAATGTTCAGACCCCCGTGCATCTTTGGAGAACAGAGACGATGCATAGAGAGTAATCTGAGACTTTTCTTGCCATTTTTTGAACACCAGAAAATTTCCATGATAGCTGACATAAAGGAAACCAGCTCTGCCTTAGTGAACATAATGAGAGGCAGATAAAATTGTATGTATGCTATCAAAATGGATTGTGCGATTCGCAAACGAACATGTAGTGGCCAAGTTGCAAGCTTCCAATATTCAAGTTTTGCCCTCAACTTTGTTAGCACCCAATCAGTTTGTTGGGAACGGGTGAGTCCCCAACCTAGAGGATAGCCAAGATGTCGAATGAATTGAGAAGCGGGGACAATTTCCCCAGGCCACAGAAGACTGTGCCATTCCTGTTCATGCAACGGCAATAATTTTGATTTCTGAAAATTTACCCAAAGACCAGCAGCCAATCCATATGTAGAAAGAGCCTGCATAATCATGGACAGATCACTCCGAGTATTTTTTGGGGTAAAGAATGAATCATCAGCATATGCTTGAGCGATCATGCTATGACTGCCAGCAATCTCCAAACTGTGCAACTGATCAGTGTCCAAAAGGTGGTCCAGATATTGAAGCATTGGATGAGTGGCTATGGCAAAAAGTAAAGCACTTAGGGAACATCCTTGCCTAACAGAACAACCAAGAGTCCAGGATGTAGAAATATCCCCTGAAAGTATGCAGGCAGCTTTACTATCTTGATATAGCCAAGTGATAACTTGCTGCATTTTTGTGCCAAATCCCAATGCCTGCATAGTCGATGAAATAAAATCCCACTTAACAGTATCAAAGGCTTTGGCAATATCAACTTGCAATAATAAAACATCCTGCTGCGTGTATTTGGCATATTCAATTCCAACATAGGCATTAGCAATGTTATTTGTGATATGCCTACGCGGGACAAAGCCATATT
This sequence comes from Dipteris shenzhenensis, assembly GCF_047967505.1. Classification (NCBI taxonomy): domain Eukaryota; kingdom Viridiplantae; phylum Streptophyta; class Polypodiopsida; order Gleicheniales; family Dipteridaceae; genus Dipteris; species Dipteris shenzhenensis. The sequence continues at coordinate 14,516,813 of NC_141627.1, read as the reverse complement.
GGGCAGGATGCAACCCATCATGTAAAAACCCCTTTAGCCAATCGACAATCATTTTTTAGTGACTTTGTAAATGACTGGCATAAGGGTGATAGGTCTCCAGTCTACCAAAGATTCACAAATTTGCTTTTTGGAAGAAGTTTAACAAGACCTCTCTTCCATGTGTCTGGCATTTTCTGATTTTGCCATGCAGCATTCACCATATGTAGCAATGTATGCTTCAAAAGAGGCCAATATTCTAGAAAAAACTCGACTGTAAGACCATCCCATCCTGGAGATTTCCATCTGCCGCAGGATTTGATTGCATCTGACAGCTCCCTCTCAGTAAAAGGTTCCTCCAATTCCAAAGCTTGAGTAGTGGAAATAATAGGAGAAACATGCTGCAACAGTAAATTTTGTGCAACCAAAACCTGCTGTGAGGGAGGAACTGCAGAACCAAATTGATGAGAGAAATGATGCACACAAACAGAAGCAAGCTATGACCACGAGGTGGTCCATGATCCATCAGGCATAAGCACCCTGCAAATTTCTGTTTTTAATCTCCTCTGATGCAAGCTTTTGAAAAATTCTTTGGAAGAGCAGCCTTTATCTGTAAAGGCTCTTTGTCTTGCTCTAGTCTCCCATTTAGCCAGTTTCCTGTGATCATTGAGTTTAGGACAATGTCTGGCCTGGCATAGTGTTGTTTGCTCATGCAGGGACAACGAACGAAGATGGCTGAGTTCAGTGAGGTCCTGATAAGTGAGTTTGGCCTGAGCAATAGTGTCCCTCAGAGTCTTCATGTAAGGCTTGCCATAACCTCTAATCACAACTTGCATTTTGGAAACAAAAGAATCCCAGGCATCATCAATATGAATATGACTGCAAGAAGACAGAGAATGAGATGCTTCAGTAACCATGGCCTTGAAAGCAGCATGTTGCAAGTAGCTATTGTTCACGATCAGATGTCGCCTTTGTGGCAATCTATCATCTGGCATAGCATGAAAGGATAACCACAACCATAGAGGTGCATGATCTGAATACACAAAGGCATAGTCAATCCACATTTTGCATGTAAAATCCCCATTTTGTTGCGGAGTTACACTATACCATCAATCCAGACGTGCCTAATAAGAAGAAAGGGCATTATGTTGGAAGGTGTATCCAGGTGACAAAGGCTGCAATTCCTTCCAAAGGTCAACCAAATCCAGATGCATCAGTAATTGAGACCATGCATGCCTTTCAGGGGTTAACATATGAGTATGTCTAGAAGTATTGTCACCCTGTTGAGGAGCATTATTGAAATCCCCACATATAAAGGCATGATATCTCCATGGATATTGTTGCATGGCATCCCAAATTGCAGTTCTTTGTCTAGAAGATTGAGGTGCATAAACAGAAGCAAATTCAAACACCTCTCCTCCAATAATGCATTGAAGAACAAGCCATCTTCCTTTGTTGTCATTTAAAGCAATAACTGGTTGAAGCTCATGTTTGATCAGAATGACCACCCCTGAGAAAGAGTGCTCCCTAGCATAGAAAATATCATAGCCATAGTAGTGTCCTTTCTTTCCTGCATAGACATGTTGGTTGTGTTCTTGTAATGCCACTATGTCAGGATGAAATCTATTGATGTACAGCCACACAGTTTTCCATTTCCTACTGTCACACATCCCCTAGACATTGAGTGTAAAACATTTGATATGAGCAGTCATATTTACAGATATTTATAGCAATATAACAACTATGTACAATAGCAAATTTCATGATGTCAGCCCTGCATTTCTATCTCAGGGTCAAGGCCTCTCCCCTGAGAAGAAGTATCCACCTGAGCAAAGCAGCAACCTCTTCTTCAGGGAAGAGTGTTCTGCTAGCTGTCACTGCAGCCCATGTGATCCCAATTCCTGTATTCACCTCTGGGGTGTTTCCACTAGAAGATGCACCATTCCAAGTGCGAGGGGGTTGAAGTCTTTGAGCAGAAATAACTTTTCTTGGACTTTGCCATCCATCAGTTGGAGGTTTCTGTCCTTTTGTCGAGGGTTGAATAGCAGGAGGTGAATGTGAAGAAACATTCCCATTTGAAACCACTGGAGCTTTGCCTTTATCCTGAATTCCAGAAAACTGTCTAATTTATTTGCAATAGAGGTAGGAGCATCTTTAGTAGGCATTTGAACCGGCAAAGCAGCAGGAGGATTTATGCTGATTCATTGGACACTGTGAAGCCATGTGTCCAAATTTTTTGCAATCAAAACAAGCCCCTGCAAATAATCCCCATTTCAGTTTGTAAAAAGCACTTCCTATGTCCACATTATTCACGGTGACTGAATAAGATTCTGGTGTGGGATTGTCAGTATCCCAGAGAATGCAAAATCGATTCGAGTTGCCATTAGGCCGTGGTGGGCAAACCACTTTGCCTAAAGATGCTGCAATTTTAGGCAAGAGTGAGGCCATGCATTGTGGGAAGTCTACAACTTCAACCCAGAACGGGCATTTGTGTCGGATTAAAGCCTGATAATCCCTTGTGGGAGACCATGGCAATACATGCACCATTTGCTGCTCAAAAAAGAGGGGCGAATGTTCCAAAAGCATTTGTTTGTGTATCTCATCCACCATAATAACCTCAAAAAAACCCCTGGCTGCATAGTGCACTTTGCGAACAAACGAGCCAGCTAGTGTGTGAGTCAACCAGTTGCCTATCTCTGCAGCAGGTGGCATCCGGCCTGGAAAAAATAAAATGACTGCATTTTTAGCATATTCTCTGACTAGATCCACAATTTCATCTACTTCCACCATGAGGCCAACTGATGGAACCGAGTCTTTCCACTCTTTCCTTGTGTCTGCAAATCCTTCATGCATGACAACATAGACCAGTTGGGCCTCAAGAGTATCATGTACCGGGTCATGTTGACCCTCAGCCTGCTTTTGCTTCTTGCAGTGAACCGAACGTTCCTTTTGAAAAGTTTTTTCATAGGAATATTCAGCCATAGCTTTGTAAAAAGTGGAACTCAGAAAGGAGGTACCTGTAAAGTGGTAGTGGAGGAAAAAAACCAGTCCCAAAAAAAGCCCACAGAGAAGAGAAAAAGAGTATATTTGTAAGGAGAAAGAAGGGAAAGAGGGATGTAGAGTCGAGAGAAGATAAAAAACAGTTTTGTAGAGGAAAAAGAGAGAAAAAACCAGATGAACGATATTTCAGAGGAAAAGGGAAGATTTTGGCGATGGGAAAGGTGCAGCAGACCCAAAGACTCAAGAGGAGAGAAACGGGAGCGAAGGCCTTCAAGATCAGTGCGTAGATGTAGTCCGCAAGCAGAACCCTGCGTGGAAAACGATCTAGGAACCGGAGATGAAGTGGGAGCAGCAAATTGCAGCAGGCGGAATTGTCCAGACAGGCCGTACAGCTGTACGGAATCTGTACGAAAGTCTGACGGGAGTCTGACGGGCTGTACGGCGGCTGATGACTGCTCCAAAAGACCGATTTTTGGGCGTTGATGCAGTGCAACAGGGAGCTGAGGCTCACGGGCTGGTTGCGGGAGGCTCTAGAGCTGTTCTGCAAGGCTTCTCCACTCCTCTCTCACACACCACACACTAAGTAAAGTAAACAGTCACAACTATAGAAGGTGGAGAGGCTAAGAAGAAGGGATAGCTCTTACTTGGATGAGGTGGAAAGCTTCCTGAAAGATCATAGTGGTAGGGAGAGAAGCAAGATAACACTAGGAATGGATAGGAAAGATAACAAGCATAATGGAAATGAAATGGAAAGAAAATAAAAGCAATGGACAAGTACTCACATGATACCAAAGAGCTTGATGTTGACTGATATGATAGACAATAGACAAGTACAACACTATCTAGTGTGACACTAGACTCTAGAAAGCCATAGTGTATATGGGATAACTCCCAATATGACACGTGGCATGTCTAGGACTCACACCTAGAACACTCATTTTAGACTCACTTTGGCTTCATATTCCAAGACCCCCCCACTTTCCAACACCCCCCCATGAAGGCAAGGTGAGAGACTACTGGAATGAAACTAAGAACAGAACATGACAATGACGGCCCAAGGTGAGGGACTATTGGAATGGAACCAAGAACAGAACATGACAATGACGGTGGATGGACAAAAAGAGTAGAGCCTAACCCGCCTTCACAGCCACCCTCATCCACGTTTAAAACAACCGAACAACACAATCACAAGGTAAAAGGCATTCATTCAACATCCTTCTCTCTACACACCTCCGGACACACCTCACACTCTGGTCACATTTCCTCTGGAAGCTAAGAAACTCAAAAAGACCCCAGTGGATTACACAGCTCAAGACAAGCTCTCTAACTAACTGAGATCAAGCTCAGAAAACACATAAATGACCCATGAAACATAAATTCATCTATGTGAGCATACACCACAACCACAACTATTCGCTATGCACAACCACTTAAGGTCTTCACACATCTCATATACAAGCTGTTTGCAATCCACAAGCTCCTACTTATTTCCTTAGACCTGAGTTGAGCCCAGCTCAGTACTCAAAAATCAAGACCTCTGTAAGCACCACCTGCTTCTCTGTATCTTCATCCCCGAGAACCTAGATACATCCTGCACCAAGGCATACTATCAGAGACCACCCCTCCGATCACAATTCTCCTCCTCACAACACTCCCTTACCAAAAGTCTCTAACCGAGTAGCCCACCCACGATCAACTTCCCTACCAATGGCGTCCCTTCTTGACTCCTTCCTTTCGGATTCACGACCCCCAACGCTGCAGTCATGATCTCCTAGCAAGCATCCTCGACCAAATCCCTTAAACCTTCATTAATAACAACGACTTTGGTAACTCAGCTCATGATCGAAGGCCTACTGTAGCTTAACTTGCTCTGACGCCCAAGCACCACAGTCTGTTCCTCACCTCTAATCGTCTTCAACTGCTCACAGAGCTTCATATACTGTGATAGCTCCTTGCTCCTGAATATGCAATTTATTCCTTCCGCACTCAAAAGCTCACCGGTGTCCTCTCTGTGCGCAATCCTCAATCTCCCTACATAGTCGTCTATCCCGTAACCTCCATCCGGCACTTTGAGCAAGGGCCCGAGCACTTGATATCCCACGGCCAAGTTCTGCCTCTCTACCTTTAGTCTCTGAGCAATCGTGTGCTCATTCAATGCCTAGCCAGCCCATCTCCTCACCTATGCCACGCACGAACCTCCAAACAATTCTCCACCACCCAAGACCAAGAAGCCCTTCGTGAAGTCTCGTTGTCTCCTTCTTTCAGTGTCGGCCTTCCCTCAAGCTCTTCTTTCTGTATCGCGTCGCCACTCCAAAAGCCTCCTCGCTCTATCAAAAAGAGTCCCTCCTCAAGTTCCTCTTCCAAGTCTTCTCCATCAACCCACGACAGTCCTCTCAGGACCCATCCCCCAGCCGCCTTCTCCTTGGCCCACTGAGCTCACGAAGCTCTTTACGCCACCTGCCTATGCCTCTCCTGCTCACCACGGAGCACACACCCTCTCCTCCAAGGTATCCCAGCCCAACTCTATCTTCGCGCAATTGCCAAGCTCCTCACCAAGCACCCCGTGCTCTCACTGTACACCCCCCCATCAGCCTATCTCCTGCACACAATGATCAAGGCCTCTTTGCTGCTTACTGAGCACCCGCATCGCGATGTTCCTCCAGCCTCTTAGAAATATGCTCCCAAAGTTGATTTCTTGGACTCCTCGTTCACCCGCTTGTCTGCAACCTTCTCCTCACAACAGGCTCATGCCTCCATAGTTGAGACGACTTCCAAAGTCTCCCACCTTCCACTGCACACGGTTCTCCTCCCTCCTACTAGCCACCGATTCCGTCTGGAATTCTCCTGCTAGCTGTCCTCTCCGCATATGTGACTTCCTGCAAGCCTCTCTCCATTAAGGAGCAGCGCCCCTTCCCATCAAGCTGTTCACAGAGCTCTCATCTCTCTCCTCTGTTGCCCATCTGTGCCTCCGCTATCTCTCTTTCTCTGAGCCTCTCCATTTCCAAGGTCCCTCAGCCCGTATATGGGCGACTCCCTGCATGCTACGAGCCTCTCTTGCTCCACGGAGCACACCCCCTGTAGTAGCAACGCGCTCCCTACCAGCCACCCAAGGCAACAGCCCCGTTCTCCTCCAAGCTCCTTCTCAGCTCCTTCATCCAGAAGAGCCTCTCCTTCACGTGAAGCTTCTAAACCAAATCCCCCTCCGTCCAGGATCCCTGTGCCACCTTCATAGATACCATCTTCACGTTCCACCAACTCACAACTAGAGGCTTCCTTTCCTATCACGTAGCCACGTGCATGCATGCTTCTCTTCTCCAAAAATCAGCCACGTCATCCCATGCTTTTTACCACTCTTCCTCCCTTCCTTCAAACTTTACACCAAGGCAATTAGTGCCTATATCCAACCTTAGGCACTCCACCTTTGCACATATCCTTCAAGCGAATTTTTATTATTTGATTGTCACATATAACCGCGAGTCCATGAAGCCCAAGTGCCTGATGCGCTCATATTGCTTTCCATCATCTCCCAGAGTCCCTGTAGAAGCGTCTTCCATCTCAAGACAATATGTCATCAGTGTGGAGTCCATCATGAGGCTACCCACAGCTCATTTCCACAACCAACTAGCTATGTACATAGCTATGCACTCACCCAGCAACATGCAACAAGTGAAAAATATTTTTCCTTTTTATCCACACAACGGTCATCAAACTGTGCACCCTATGTAACTTTGAGGCTAAAGTTTGAGCGTCTTTAGAGGTTGATCCAAGCACTCTCATGGCTTGAGACTCAACATGCTCAGAGGCTCATGTTATAGCATGGCTACATGACCAACTCATAGGTCTAGGAATACACTAACATCTTGGAACTCTGCCAAGCCTGATAAAGAAATAGACCTATCAAAGCCAATACATGGCTCCCACAGTACATCCCCCCTTGGCTTCATAACAGGACATGTTAGGAAGCCATACACCAAAATAGGAAAACCAATACATCTTTTTAGGAGGACTATCCAAGGCAGAGGACCTTTAGACTCAATGAAAACCAAAAACTTATTACATATCATTTTAGGGGGATTACCCAGGGCAAAGGACCCCAAAATACAACAAGCTATAGGAATAATAAAAATAGATCTCTAAGGAGTAAGAGATGTCCTCCAAGTAGCTAATACATATGTGTGCACATCCCTGCAAGACGATGAAGCGCTAGGTAGGAATGCCTCAAAATATGTGTCGGTGAAGTCCATGGGGTAGCTACATGGAGCAATTACATGATGACTCTCAAAATGCTAGAAGGAGAGTCACCAATGTCGAAGTAGAAGCCTCAGGTACCACGACCAATCGGGAAGTCAATCAATGCGAAGTATCTCAGCCACCGATCGAATAAGCAATGTTGAAGAAGTCACTTGTTGATGTAGAGTGGTCTACATCAAGCTCGATGTAATGCACTTAATCAGAGAGATCACTGTAGTGGAGTGTGTCGGAGTAGTATCAGAGAACTCACATCTAGCTCGGGAAGTCTTCACCAAAGTTTGGAGTAGTCACATGAAGGAGTCACCGCAATGTAATGTCAAGAGCTTACATCAAGTGACGGGTAGAGAAGACAGAGGCAGCGTGGACAGCAAGTGAGAGCAGAGCTACTGAAGTGAGTGGAAGTAGGAGCTGTGTGGGCAGTAACGCTACGTGGGCAACAGAATGGCAGGCATAGGAGCAAATGGCGGGTTGGATCAGAGGTCAACGATGAAGAGGATGGATAGCTCCACGTTGAGCGGGCTGCATCATGCTTGGGTTGTCAAATCATTGAGCTCCATAACAAAATTCACGCGTAGAAACAAATTTCATCACTTCTTGCAAGGGCTGTAACTTTTCGCAGAAAACTCGGATTGCAATGATGTAAAGACAAAATTTGCAGCACTCAAGGTCTTCTACTGAAGACACAAAGCCGTGATTCTACTTAAAGTTCCGGATAGAAGCTTCACATCATCCGCAGGTCACAGAAAGATGCAGCTGAAGGAAGAAGAAGAGAGGTGGCAGATCATGGCATGGAGAGTAGAGTTCAAGGAAGGAGAGAAGAGGGCAGCCTTCCAAGGAGGAGGAGATAGAGTAGCTTCATTGGCCTCCCTCACCTCAATCTCTTGGAAGGGAAAGGGAAAGAGAGAGCAGGGCTAGGAACACGGCTCTGATACCACATGAAAGATCATAGTGGTAGGGAGAGAAGCAAGCTAACACTAGCATAATGGAAATGAAATGGAAAGAAAATGAAAGCAATGGACAAGTACTCACATGATACCAAAGAGCTTGATGTTGATTGATATGATAGACAATAGACGTACAACACTATATAGTGTGACACTAGACTCTAGAAAGCCATAGTGTATATGGGATAACTCCCAATATGACACGTGGCATGTCTAGGACTCACTAGACTATAAAACACACCTAGAACACTCATTTTAGACTCACTTTGGATTCATATTCCAATGCTTCCATTTGCAGGCCTCCTTCAACCTCTAGGTTGAGCTAGGAAGAAAGGAAGAAATGAAGGAAGAAGGGAGCATGGCTAGGAACATGGCTCTGATACCACATGAAGGAACATAGTGGAGTAGGGAGAGGAGGTAGGTAGGAAGGGAAGAGAGCTATGGAGAACAGAAATAAAGGAAACAACTAGAAAGTATGAAAGACATAATGAAAGAGCATGAACCAAAAGAAAGTATTCACATGTAGACCAAAGAGCTAGTAGGCTTGATTAGATTGAATTGATGCTAGACAAGTACATCTCTTATATAGAGCACGCACACACATATGAACACCAATGCATATGGGATTACTTTCAATACGACACGTAGCATCCATAGGACACAGTAGACTAAAACTCACTCTAGGACTCGCTAGAACAAACCAAACCTGACTCAACTTGTCTCCATTTCCTAACAGTATATAGTTAGCTTGGTTCCCTCCTCAGTGTGGCATCTTTTGTTAGCATGTTGGCTTCTTAGGTGATTCTGTATCGGGTTGGTTTGGTTTCATTTTCAGCACTGGCATTTTGTATATAGTTGCTGTTACCTTATTACACGACCACCTGTCGACAGGCGTTGACCACATGACGACATCTGTTGACCACATGTTGACCATGTGTCAACACAAGTTAGCCACGCGATCACACGGGTTCATCCAGGAGTACTGTCCGAGGCTGTCAACCACAGGTCGACACAGGTCAACCAGGAGTACCATGTCCAAAGTGATCTCATCAAGAGCTCCACACCTGGAGAGTGAGCTTAGCACATGGAGCAGTCAGGAGTATTTATATTTACACAGTGGTTCAGTGATATAGTAGTGCAGTGGTGCGGTGAACCAGCTCACCTGCACATGGAGAATTTACACCATCAGGCTGGCGAGTCAGGGAGTCAGGAAGTCGCCGAAGCCATCAAAAGATGCAGTGAACCAGCTCACCTGCACATGGAGAATTTATACCATCAGGCTGGCGAGTCAGGGAGTCAGGAAGTCGCCGAAGCCATCAAGAGAGCCAGCGGCGCAACGGCTATCCTCAACAGCTAAGGCGATAAGAGGATGACCAATGGGAAGAAAGGGGGGGATTCTCAGCGAAGAAGGGACCCTCCAAGGTGGGGGATGAGGATGAAGGAGAAGGGAGAGAGAAAAAGGGGCATGGGGCATTCGGCGGGGGGAGCGAAAGAGAGGAGAGTGAGGAGAGATAGAGGCTAGAGCTACGAGCTCGCCAAGGAGAGAATGTGGAGAGACTTGTGTGTACCCTTTGTCTACTATGGGGATAGACCTGTGTATTCTTGTGATTTGCGACTTGTGTATTCTTGTGACTTGCGACTTGTGACCTGGGGACACGTCCAGTGATATGTACATTGGCCAACTCGGTCACTTTCTCATCTCTCTTGTCTCTTCCCGATATGGGGATTGTTCACCAGTGTAGGATTTTCTTATTTTGCTTATGTTGTGGAGTTCACCGGTGATTGTCATGTTAGCATAGTGCACTCGTACGTCGTCGTTCACTGCAGTATAGCATAGGACACTCGCACACTACTGCACGGTGCGCTCTGCACGATCCATTGCATTAGAGCATTGCAAAACTCATGCTTCTCACGCCAGTGGCCTTTGGCCTCCGGTAACACCTCTGGAAGGATAGGAACCCCTTCCCTCAAACAGTTTATGGCGATCACGGTGGGACACTGCTGGTATTGAGTAGCACGAGAGAAGTCGTGATCTAGGGTCCTAGAGAGAGGTCTTATGCCGAGTAGTTCTGAAACCTTTGAAGGAGCTAGTGAGAGAACTAGGAGGTACTTGAGGAGAGTGGAGAAAAGACTTCCGGCAGACCAAACTAGGTACAAGAAGCATTACGTGCGACGTAAGTTTGCGAAGCGCTCAACTCGAGCACAAAGTGAGCCCACTGGTGCAGTAGCCAGAGCAAGTAAGTTCATCGATACTCTCATTGACTTGGATCAACAGAAACCCTGGTGGTCTGATCCAGACTCCAGAGAAGAAGGAGTGCAAAGCGGAGAACAGGTGAAAGAAGAGGGTACTAAGGACGAGGGCTCCTCAAGGACTAATCAAGGTCAAGGCAGCCCCTCTCCTCCTCCTGCAACGACGTCTTCATCAACCACCTCTTCTACCGGAGTGGTGACTCCATCTACTCCCGCCTCGACCTCTTGTGGACAAGCTGCTACCTCATCTGTTATGCATAGCTCTGGGCTCCTAGCTAATCCTTCTTCTACATCTATCCCATTGGGGGATACTTTTGCTCCAGCCATGCCTTTACCCGCCATGATGGTTTCATCTCCCTTTCCATCCACACCGGTGTTGCCTTTTCCACCACCTCCTTCCTTCCCTTCTGCCTACTCATCCATGACTTCAGCTCCGTCCCTCTCTTTCCCAAATGCTCTCCCATCCTCTTTCACCCCCACATCTTCCATGTTCTCACCCTTTCCCTCTGCAACACCGAGACCCCCCACTTACACGCTACCATCTGGGTACACTTCCTCTATGACTACATCAGTAGTGACTTCCCCATTGTGGTCCTCCACAGGAGGAGTTGTCGGGGTGGTCTCCTCCTTGGGAACACCAACACTCATTACAGCCCCATCGGGACTCCCTCCAACTCTTGCATCTTCTCCAACCTCTCGGGTGGGGATGGCCGTTCTCAGTCCCCCAGACAGAGCTAGACTTCTTGAGCTACTCAACAAGGTCCACGTGAAGACTCAAAAGTTCAAAGGCCACCTTTATGAGGATGCGGAAGCTCATGTGAGGAAGTTCCTCACAGCATGTAGAGCTAAAGGTGTGGAGAATGAGCATGCGTTCCTTCACATCTTTCCCTCGTCATTGGAGGATGCCGCGGATGTATGGTACAGTCAATTTCCTCCGGACCACTTCCAGACGTGGACAGACCTAAGGGAGGAATTCTTACGTACTTTCAAGTTAGAAAAATTCGAACACATGATTGTCCAAGAGTTATCCACTGACACCATGAAGCCTGGAGAAAGCATCTCTGAGATGTACACAAGGATGAGGGTCTTGGCGGCAAAGATGTCTGTGCCACCTAATGATGCTGTCATGAAGGGATGATTTTTAAAAGCATTACCCCCTTCCATTGCTATAAGGTTGGTGGATAAACTCCCTGAACATGCCTCACTTCAAGACTTCCTAAAAGAAGCTGTCAAGATGGAACAGTCACAGTTAAGCTTTGCCTCATCAACGAATACGACCACCCAACTCCCAAGAGAAGAGGGATCATCCGCATGGCAGCAACTCAAGAAAGAGTTAGAAGAAATCAAAGAAGGCCTGAAAGATAGAATAAAGGTGGATGGCCAATCGTCCTTTGAGGCCCAAATTCGAAGTGGCCTTTGGTGCACCGAATGCAAGGGTTCTAACCATGGTTACTGGGAGTGCCCCTCCAAGCGAAAGGTACCTACTTCTACCTCATTTTGTACATTTTGTGAGATCCATGGACATGATGCCTCTGAGTGTAGGTACCTCAAAGGATTAAGGAAGCTTCTTCCAGAGTATACCTCGGGGGAACCTCTGGTTGCTGCAGTCAACAGAACGGTACCCATAACTTCTGGTCCAACAGAAGTATCTCCTGCTCCCCCTCTTGCACGAGCATCTGAGCCACCTCCTCCTCCTGTCATGCCACCTCCATTGCTTCCGACTCCCCCTTTGCTCCAAGCTCCTGCCCCCAATTCAATTGGTTCCCCTTATTTCTATCCTCAGCCATACTATGCCCCGTACCAACCACCTATGTCAGGAGGTGGTTATGGACCCTCTTATCAACGCGGTCGAAGGGGTGGTTTCAGAGGTGGACGCGGAGGTGCAGGCAGAGGTACAAACTTTAGAAGACCCATCATGTGTTACAAATGTGGCGAGTACGGCCACTACCAAGATGATTGTACACAGCCGTTCGGGGGACCCTCTTGTACACAATGCAACACAAACGACCACTACACCAGAGATTGTCCCAATAGAAGAGTGGAACCCGCATCCCAAGTGAATATGGTTGATGTAGTAGTGGCGGGGGAGGGCAACAATCCCCATTTGATTGGCGCAGTGTTGGGCGCTGTGACACGGTCACATACAAAAGGTGACAAATGTAAGGGTGACTCAGAGTCAGCACCAGAGACCTCAGCACCAATGAGTTCGACAAGTGTTCCCCCACCGAGGTCATTCTCCTCCTCCAAGGTACATAGTACGCCCAGGAATAGACCACCCATGCTGGCTTCTGATAGTGATTCAGAAACAAACTCGAAGGGCCCACAACCATTAAGGTCAACCACTAACTCTGGGAGTGCCTCATCCTTGGGTGATCACTCTATGCCTTTGAGGTATCAGGAGGTAGTAAAGGGTGTCACGAGAGATCTTCAAACAAGTTATGAAGATGAAGGTAGCACACCTCAGCTTCCATCCCGCAAGTCCAGAACTGTGAGGTTTGCAACAGAAGTGACAACCCTCGGACAGTACCGGGATAAGGAGGCATGAGTAGGTCCTCCCACTTTGTCCCCAACAGCACTCAACAGAGAAGAGGCTATGGGGACAAGACCTAGTTCTGCCCAGGAAAAAGGGAAAGGAGTAATGGAAGAGAAACCACTGGAGACAATGACTCACAGTTCAGACCTACATCCACATCCTCGTGTAAGCTTCGACCCTCGGCCAGAGGCTAGGAGGATGAGGTTGCAGAAGGCTAATGCTAGTGTCCACCACTACTCCCTGTTTGAAGATCTTATGAGTTTCAAACCCAACCTCACTCTATGACAACTTTGTCTATTGTCCCCCCAAATCAAGTATCAGACGATTACATTTCTGAATCGCCTCCCAGGAGGTCGACACAAGGGATCTACTCTGAGTGGGCCAACACCAGAGACATTGCCGGCTCAGCATGGGTCTACACTGGACCACTTCTCTGCCTACGCTGCCCTCACTTGTGAACAAAGTCCCAAGGTCACCGTGGAGATCCATGGAGTGGAGCTGAAGGACGTCTTCCTCAATGGTGGGGCGGCTGTGAACATTATGTCGAAAGGTACACTCCAAAAACTAGGGTTGAAGTTGACAAGTGATGTTCACTTTCAAGTACGCATGGCTGATCAACGCAGAGTAAAACCAATGGGTGCAGTCAAAGGTGTTCACATGAAGATTGGTGGAGTAACTTTTCTCTCCAATTTTGTTGTCCTTGATATGACCGAAAATGAACAAACTTACCCTCTACTTCTTGGTAGGCCATGGTTGCGGTCTTCAAAAGCCATTCAGGATTGGTCAACTGATGAAGTTCGATTGCCCCTGGGATCGACATCCCTCGAAATAGATATGGTCACAGGGCAAGCAAGGCACATACCAATAGAACTAGGAGAGGAGGATTTTGAAGAACAAGCCGGAGTCGAAGAGGAGCATTGGGCCTGTGGGGACTGGCCCAGGGGTGGTGACCAAGATATCAATGAGGAGACAACCCTAGAAGGATTTGAAAGTTTGACCTACTTGTTGGATCGGGCTGATCAAGAAGACGAGGAGGCTGTCATTTTGGATTGGATGGGAGCCCTGGGCTCCTTAGCGGTCAACATGGTGGAACTATGCCAACAAGAAGATCAAGAAGAACACCTACTTACAGTATCAGAAATCCACCCAGAATGACAGGGTCTGGCTGAACTAGTTTACAAAAGGATGCCCTTTGGACTTTGCAATAGTCCACACATGTATAAGAGAATGGTCACTAGGGGTATTACAGTGGACACCACAGATCGTACTGAGGACAATGATGGTACTGCAGTAAACATTGAGGATCGTCCAGTGGCCGACATGGAGGACATTGGTCAAAATGATGCTGACAATACTATAGGATACAATGAAGGATCTACTAGGGACGAGGATAGTACTGCACAACCCACCAATGGTACTTCAGAGTACAATCATGGTATTACGGTGCACAACCATGGTACTACGGTGTACAACCATGGTACTGCTGAGTGCAATGATGGTCATAGAGAAGACAGGAACACTAATGAAGAGACTAATGGTGATAGTGATTTAGAAGAAAGTGACATAGACATTGCTGAACTTGAGGAGAATCACCACCAACAGCTTGAGGTCTTGGGCGGACCCAGGGCGTATACCGGATACAGAGGTGAGGACATGGCCGATCTCACTTTGCTTGACCTTTTCTTATCAGAAGCCGACCACCCCTCAATTCAAGACCTTCCGGAAGCCACTTATGAGGTAGAAGGCTTACCTTACTGGGGCATGCTGAAACAGTCACCGAGGCATCGAAGGCACACAACATCTGCAACATCTACTGATTCTACATCTCAGTCAATGCCTGAGAACCCCCCAGTTACTTACCCCTCATCTTGGTTGAGAGAAGTGGAGGGGGACTTTCCCCTTGAAGATACTCCAGCACATACAGGACTGAGAATAGGTGAACCAAGTACCTCAACATCCCAATGCATTGCCCCTGTTGATGAGGCACGGAACTGGCGGTATCTCAACATTGGAAGTGAGGACCAACCCAGGCATTTGAAGTTAGCCACTTGGGTCTGGGAACATGACTATCTTCTAGCTGCAGTCACCGACCTTTTTAAAGAATTTGTGGATGTCTTTGCTTGGTCCTACAAGGATTTGAAGGGGGTGCCCGCTGATTTCATGGAGCATAGCATCGACTTATATCCCGATGCAGACCCTGTGATTAAAGGTCCATACCGCATGAATCCCAACTACGGCAAGGCAGTCCAAACAGATATACAGTAAATGAAGCAAGCATGATTAATCTACCTAGTGGATTACTCCGATTGGGTCAGTGGAATTGTCATTGTACCCAAAAGAGAGACCGGCAAACTTAGAATATGTGTTGACTATCGGAGTTTGAATGCTGCAACACGACGTGATAGGTTCCCCCTTCCCTTCACAGATAGAGTGTTGGAGACAGTGGCAGGACATGCTTTATACTCATTCATGGATGGATATAGCGGGTACAACCAAGTCCGAGTGAAAGAACAGGATCAGCCCAAGACTACCTTTGTCACTCAATGGGGAACATATGCCTACCGAATGATGCCCTTTGGACTATGTAATGCCCCGGCAACCTTTCAACGACTCGTAACCAAACTCTTTCAAGAGAATATCGGCAAGTTTCTTGAGGTATTTCTAGATGACTTCTTTGTTTTTAATGGTAAATCGGCCTCCCATCTTGATCCGGCCATACAAAATGATCATCTACATAAGTTGAGATGGGTCTTTGATAAGTGCAGAGAAGTGCGCTTGTGTTTAAACCCTGAAAAATGTTTCTTTCTTGCACTCCGAGGTGTTCTCCTTGGTCATATTGTTTCTGCTGAGGGCATGACCACGGATCCTGCAAAGGTAGAGGTGATCATCTCATTGCCCATCCCTCGTACACCCAAAGAGGTGAAGTCCTTCTTAGGGCATGTAGGATATTACCGAAGGTTCATACGTTTCTATGCCGACATTGCTATTGCCCTGACAGAACTCCTACATCAAGACCGATCGTTTGTTTGGGCCACCCCACAACAACTAGCCTTTGATGATCTGAAGCATCGCCTCGTGAAGGCCCCCATCCTCAGGCAGCCCGATTGGGATGTAATTTTTCATGTCCATGTGGATGCTAGTGGGTGGGCAGTAGGTGCTATACTGGCTCAACCTAACCAGGATACCAAGATTGATTTGCCGATCTACTTCGCGAGTCGACAACTCAATGGAGCAGAACGCAATTACATTACCACAGAAAGGGAGGGCCTCGGCATGGTTTATGCCATGACCAAGTATCGTCACTACCTCTTGGGCAACAAGTTTGTGATCATCACTGATCATCAAGCTCTTAAGTATTTATTGAATAAGCCTACTCTTGGTGGCCGGATAAGCAGATGGATTCTTCTTTTTCAAGAATTTGAATTCGACATTGTGGTGAGGGCTGGGAGACTGCATCAACCTGCAGACCACTTGTCCAGGTTACATTCCGAGGAACCAGCCAGTGGTATCACCGATGACTTAGCCGATGCGGGCTTGTTCGGAATAACAGCACTATCTGATGAATGCCTATTTGCGGTGGACTGCTTCCCACCATGGTATGCTAACATAGTACACCTCTTGTCTACAGGTGGCTTTCCTCCAGGATTAACTCCAACAGAGAAACGCAAACGGATCCTTCAAGCTGCTCCTTTTAAGTTGATTGCAGGTTAATTGTACAAGCTTGGGAAGGATCAGATCTTGAGACGGTGTGTGCTTCCGCACAAGACACAATCCATTCTTAAAGAGGCACATGCTGGCATAGGTGGAGGGCATATGGCCTCAGATGCTACTGCTCGTAAGATCATGCGAGCAGGGTTCTAGTGGCCCAAGCCCCCATGTTCATGTGACCAGATGTGATTCATATCAACAAGCGGGCCCCAAGCCTACAAGGTGTGAGTACCTCCCTCTCAAACCATTCACTCCGGTGCCTCCCTTCTATCGCTGGGGATTGGATTTCATTGGACCCATCTCTCCTGCCACACGCCGAGGGAACAAGTATGCTGTGCTTGCCACCGACTATGGAACCAAATGGGTCGAAGCCAAGGCAGTCAAGAACTGTACAGCCCAGGTAGTAGCCACATTTCTATATGACCAGATCATCTCTCGGTTTGGTTGTCCTGTTGAGTTGATAAGTGATAGAGGGTCTCACTTCCTAAATGACACCATTGCTGCACTAGTTCACCTGCTTTAAATAGTTCACAAATTTTCATCTCCCTATTACCCACGTGCCAATGGTCTAGTTGAGAGCTCAAATCGCACAATGTGCGGGATCGTGCATCGACTTTGCCTAAATTCTTTAGCCGATTGGGACGACGTACTTCCAGCTGCTTTATTCGCCTATCGAACGGCTTACAAGGCGAGTACTGGGTATTCACCCTTCGAGCTGGTCTATGGACTGGAGGCCGTTATGCCTTATGAATTTCATCTTGACACTCACAGGATTCTTCTAGACAAAAATGACAACCTTGAAGCCTGCACAATGGAACGCTTGTGGGATTTGGAAGCACTGGCAGAGCATCGACGTGAAGCAGTTTTCGCTCAAGAAGTTTGGCAGAAGCGACAAAAAGCTTGGCATGACCGGAACCTCAGAAAAAGGCATTTCAAAGTCGGAGATTTAGTACTCTTGTATTCGAGTAAGTTTCTCAAACACAAACCTAAGTTTGTGAGTGGTTGGACAGGTCCATTTCTCATTGCCAAGCTTATCCCAAGTGGCGGAGTCTACTTGGCCACTTTAGAAGGCAGACTTCTACCTGCACCGGTGAATGGGTCACGCATCAAGAGGTACCATGATCAATGAGAAAACACCCTCCTAATCCTTCTCCTTCCTGGTGACATCTTCTCCCTCTGAGTGAGGGCCACTTTCTCTTTCTACAAGGGTCCTCCTCTCTGCCCCTAGTGCCACTTTCTCTCTCTACCTGGCTCCTACTCTCTCCCCTTGGTGCCAATTTTTCTCTTTAAATGGGTCCTTCTCTTTCCACCCGAGTGTCACTTTCTCTCTCTAAGTGATCCCTCCATTTTTCTCCCCGAGCCACTTTCTCTCTCTAAGTGTGACCACCTTTTTTCATCCCGTGCCACTATCTCTCTCTAAATGACCACCCTTAAAATGCGGCCTCCCTTTTTCACTCTGTGTCACTTTCTCTCTCTAACTACGGCCTCCCCTTTTCATCCTGTTTTACAAACTCCTTCTCCTTCTACCTTCTCTCCAACTTCCACCTCTCTCTTACAAACACCTTCTCTTTCCACCCTCTGTCCAACTTCTACCTCTCTCTTACAAAAACCTTCTCTTTCCACCCTCTGTCCAGCTCCCTACCTCTCTCTTACAAAAACCTTCTCTTTCCACCCTCTGTCCAGCTCCCTACCTCTCTCTTACAAACACCTTCTCTTTCCACCCTCTGTCCAACTTCTACCTCTCTTACAAAAACCTTCTCTTTCCACCCTATGTCCAACTCCTACCTCTCTCTTACCAAAACCTTCTCTTTCCACCCTATGTCCAACTCCTACCTCTCTCTTACCAAAACCTTCTCTTTCCACCCTATGTCCAACTCCTACCTCTCTCTTACCAAAACCTTCTCTTTCCACCCTATGTCCAACTCCTACCTCTCTCTTACCAAAACCTTCTCTTTCCACCCTATGTCCAACTTCTACCTCTCTCTTACAAAAACCTTCTCTTTCCACCCTCTGTCCAACTCCCTACCTCTCTCTTACAAAAACCTTCTCTTTCCACCCTCTGTCCAACTTCCACCTCCCTCTTACAGACATCTTCTCTTTCCACCCTCTGTCCAACTCCTACCTCTCTCTTACAAACACCTTCTCTTTCCATCCTTTGAACAGCCCCCCTCTCCCCCTTTACCACCACCCTTCCCCCCTCCTCCTCTCCTGCACAACAGCCCCCCCTCTCCCCCTTTACCACCACCCTTCCCTACTCCTCTCTTGCACACCAGCCCCTCCCTCTCCCCCTTTACCCACCACTCTCCCCTCCTCCTCCCGTCCTGCACAACAGCCCCCCTGCCCGTGCCAGGACTTGCCTCTCCATCAGTCACACTTATCCAGGCTTCTTCAGCGATCTCCAGACTTTCAATGGGAGGGATTGCACGAGGTACACCTCCTATTGTACCAGTGACGACGACTGTTGTACCCGGGACTTCCTCGACAGGTGTATTGTTACGAAGGACTGCAGCTGTTTCGTCTTCACTCCCTACCACTTTCACTGATGCAGTCATCACCACAGTTCAGGCGACCTCTGACCATGTTTTGGACCAGGTGTTGGACCAGAATCTTAGCCTGGGACCCGACTCCCACTCCCACGGGCTTTCTCAGGAGATGTCATCTCAGGGTGTACTTCACATTTCGGCCTCCCCAAGCAGAGACAGGACTAGGGATGGGAGTGGGAGCCCCTCTCGCGGAGATGCTCCATCGGCCACTTCAGCATCAGAGGAGGTATTTGAGGGAGGGATTCTGCTCAAATCTGTGGATTGCCCACCCCTTCATGAGAATGATATGTTCACAGCTTACATAGCTGCTTCATCGGGCCCACCTCTTTCAAATATTTCCCTGGTGGAAAAACAGAATGAAGATTACAGCCAACTACTATCTGTCCTTCACAAAAAACGCTCACCAGTATGTGGGGAAGAGGAGGATCTCACTCAAATCTTCACCATTCCCTTGCAGGACTGCCTCGCACAGAACAAAAAGATCTCCAGGGCCCCGACATGTTTTGTGCACTTGGACAAATTGGCACCTACAGGAAACCTGTCAACCGAGGAAGAGGGAGCTCTCCCTGACATGTTTGAGGAATTGGGGGACGTCATTAATTTGGCAGATAGGATGAATTACAGCGACAGGTATGCGTGGATGAAAAGGTCCCTGCATCTTGCTCAGCGTATCATGGACGACACCTTCACGCAGCTTGGGACAGCGGTCTTCAATTCCACAGGTTATGCTCATAAGCTCCTCTCTCAACAGCAACATTTAAAGTTAGAATTCGAGAGAGCTCAGGCAGCCCAGCAGCGCGCCACTAGCGTGACACTTCGACAACAGGAGGAAAGGTGGCAGAAAGAGAAGGACTCAGCAATACATGAGCGTGACATCGCTTGGAATATTCAGAAGGCTGCCCTTGAGGATCGCCTCCATAATCACAGGCAGGAATGGGAAGCAGCAATGACATCTTTACGCAGCCAACATGCTGCAGCTTTGGCAACTTTGCACAGCCAGCATGTCACGGAGGTGACCAGATTTCACCAGGAGATTACCAAGTTAAAAGAGTCTTTGTCTTCCTCCGAGATTGCCAAAGAAAAATCAGAATCCAGAGTGGCTGAATTGGAAAAGAAGCGTTCATCCATGGAGGAAGAATTCACAGCTCTTCGGATGCAGTTGGCCACCCTCCAGACTTCCCAGTCCACCTTGCAAGAGCAAAAGGATCATTACTACCGGCGATACCACCGATATAAAGACAAGTATGAAAATCTGAGAAATGTGATGGACACGCTTGAGTGTGAGGAGGAAGCACCCCATCCACAGATACCTATGACTGAGCCAGAGCAAAGGGATGCACAAAAAGCCACAGAGCCAAATACGAAGGCGGAAGAGGAGAAGGCAGAGGAACAGGCTGCAGCTTTACCACCCTCCGTAATCTCATAGAAGGGTTGATACATGGCTGTTGGTGTTTGGGTTTTTTTTTGCACTGTTAGATTTTGCCAAGCTGTTTGGCCCTCAGTGTAAATATCAGTGTTTTACCTCAAGATGTACTCAGTTTTTTCTGCAATTTTCCATGCTGTCCCTTATCATACAGCAGTTTATTTTTCACGTTTCAACTTAATACAAATCTTGGATTACTCCCACGGCCAACCACATGGTCTGTACTCTTTCCTTTTCCCACTCCATCACCATATCAATGGTTTGTAAGTTCATTTTTATTTTTCTTTGACGGATTCGTCCTCCCTTTCTATTCACCGGGATGGTGAATGATCGTGGTGGGGGAAACTGTTACCTTATCACACGACCACCTGTCGACAGGCGTTGACCACATGACGACATCTGTTGACCACATGTTGACCATGTGTCAACACAAGTTAGCCACGCGATCACACGGGTTCATCCAGGAGTACTGTCCGAGGCTGTCAACCACAGGACGACACATGTTAACCACAGGTCGACACAGGTCAACTAGGAGTACCATGTCCAAAGTGATCTCATCAAGAGCTCCACACCTGGAGAGTGAGCTTAGCACATGGAGCAGTCAGGAGTATTTATATTTACACAGTGGTTCAGTGATACAGTGGTGCAGTGGTGCGGTGAACCAGCTTACCTTGGACCTCCACTAGTTTAGTGCAAATGAAAATGAAAAGACAGTCTTTTGCAAGTCTAAAGAAATGTGAAAATGCTCCAAGTGAGACGATTTAAAGGGCTTCCAACCCATAACATTCATCTGAAACTTCTTAGTATTACTGACAATGTACAGGAAGCATGGAGGGTCTTCTCGAAATTTGCTACATCAATCTACTCCCACTCTCTAGGTTCCCACTACAAGTACTTTATGGGACAACCCAACAAAGCCCAATCCTCCATCAGCCCAAGGGGGAAAACCATCTTGAATCCAAAAACACAGTCCCACATGCCGCTCAATCCTAACTAGCTGAAAACAAGCATCCACGACAATACCCACATCCATGGACCTTGATAGCCTGCGCCTAGAGTGCACATCAAAGACCAAGGCATCCTCATCTATATCTCTTCGAACACCAATGACCTGTAGCTGGATGCTTGTCCTTGAAAATCCCTAACCATCTAATTTGGCCATGCCGTCTCTCATGTGTGAGGACCAGTCCAAGAGTAAAGCTTCATCGATCTGCTGATCCTCCTTTCACTACCTCTAGGAAAAGTCGTTGGATATATAAATGCTTTCTCGTGATCACAATCTTATGTTGTTAGGTATAGTAATGATTTTCTCATGAATTTGGTCCTTGGTTATATTATTAAATTTTATAGAAAATGATTTTGTTTGTGATGAGAGTGTTCCTTGAATGTAAATGCTGACAGTCATCCTTTGCATAATATGTCCTGTTCCATTTTGTTTTTGCAGGCCATGGATATTCTTGAAACAATGAAGAAAGAAGACAACTTTTTCAATGGTTACATATTTAGGTCTTCAGCTGTAAACTCTATGAGCAGGAAATTTTTGCAAGAGGCAAAACATATTTTACATTCCTTCTTGCCTGCAGGTTTGACAGATCCATCTTTTATTCCTCTTGAATCAGGTTTGATTATCTTTTTCTTGTGAATACATGATTGGATGGAGCTAGTTTTCTAGCAGATGCTTTTCTCATAATTCAAGTATAAGCAATGAATCTGGTATGGGGTGACATTGAAAGCCACATTGCTAGCAGTATTTGAAGTTTTTGTGAAAAATACAAGTAGTATCTCAGAATTTCTGGTATCTTAACAGGTTATGGGTGCACCCACGTTTTTTGCTTGCTTTTCTATGGACCCTTATCTGATTGATTTTCCCTTAGATCTTCTTTTTTAGATCACCTTTTCCTTAAGGACGTATAGTATGCAAAAAAGGATTGTTTTCTTTTTTATTCTCCCTTAGGTTTTTTGGCTATTTTAGCTGAGATTTGTGCCAACCAGGTTTGAGTTTACTTTTGTATGTCTTCCTAGGGCCTCTCTCCAGAATTCCATGTGGATTTCCATTGCATACATTTGCAGCTATAAATTCTCAAGGTTTCTTAAGAGAGAAAAGATTGATGATTTATTGGCTTACAACACCCATGCTTCTCACACCAGTGGCCTTTGGCCTCCGGTAACACCTCCGGAAGAGATAGGAACCCCCCCTCAAACAGAGTGGCTGCCGTTTCTCCTAGAGTCCTCCATAGGGTTAAGGTGGAGCTTTCAGCTTCAACCATGGAATTTTCCTAGCTCTCTTGCATGAGCATGTTTTTGTCCTTCTAAGGTGTTTGTTTTCTCATGCCTTGAATGATGTGGTTCTCCCATGAGCTTTGTTCTTGGAACTTCATTCCTTCTTAATACAAGTCCTTTTTTTTTTTTTTTTTTTGGGGGGAGGGGGGGGGAGGAGAAGATACAAGAGATCTTTGACACAATTTCATAGCTTGTAAATTTATTCACACAAGATTGGTCTGGACACAACTCTCAAGTATTGGACTGTTGCAGTCACAAGCTCTATCGGATAGAGTCACACAATTGGCAAGTTTGCATCTCCTTGCACCAAATATTTGAACAATGGCAGAGGGACAAGGCCCCCAAGTCTTAGTTGAAAGAGCATAGCTCATTGTGTGCAGGAAGAGATCGAGGTAAAAGACACATTGGACGTCATGGCTGAAAAACCTTCACAAAAACGAATCACTTGATGGAGATTGGGAAAAAATATGTTTCCAACCTGATCATATCACAGAATAAGGACATTTGAGAAGGCATTTACTAGAACAGGGCAACCGCGCATGCCAGTCTTTGCTAGCACTTTCCAACTATTTCTTCCAGTGCATATCTCACATGAACTAAGAGACGGAAGCATATGAGAAAATGACACCCTAAATAATGATTTCTGGTCACCTAAGCACAAAATATGAAAATGTACATTGCTAAAATCCATCTATACAAGTCACCTCATACTCAATAAATCATCAATCTTTTCTCTCTTAAGAAACCTTGAGAATTTATAGCTGCAAATGTATGCAATGGAAATCCACATGAAATTCTGGAGAGAGGCCCTAGGAAGACATACAAAAGTAAACTCAAACCTGGTTGGCACAAATCTCAGCTAAAATAGCCAAAAAAACCTAAGGGAGAATAAAAAAGAAAACAATCCTTTTTTGCATACTATACGTCCTTAAGGAAAAGGTGATCTAAAAAAGAAGATCTAAGGGAAAATCAATCAGATAAGGGTCCGGCAGCACCGTAGGATGATCTTACACAGAGGCCGTACCCGTCGCTTTATTTCTAGACGACGGAGGATGATGGCAGATTTTCGGAGGAGATTGCTCCATGGAGACTTGGCACCGCCAGCAGCCCATTTGACACTTGCCCAGATCTTCACACTCATGGCAGGAGGCATGGTCGATGGCCATGACTTCCATCATTTCTTTGGATCACAGACCCCTTAGGGAAGACAATGTTCCTCATATTCCATATTTTACATTTTGTATCTAGGCAATTTTGGTACTCTATTTCATTTCATTTTGTATCTAGGATTTTTGTAGCCATTTTTGGCATCTTAGCGGTATTACGATGAGGCCACCTAGTTGGCGCATCGTTGATGATGTATTTTCCTTTCGGATGATTTTGTGTCCCATAGGCCATGTATGGCCTTCCGTGGACCTTTAATAAAATTTCTTTCTTTCTTTCTTTCTTTCTCTGTCTCTCTTTGAGTATCACTTCCTCTCTCCCTAGTCTACTCTCTCTCTCTCTCTCTCTCTCTCTCTCTCTCTCTCTCTCTCTCTTCTCTCTCTCTGCTGCAAACCTACCTCTCTCTCTCGCAGCTCCCCTCGCAGCTCCCCTCAGCCCCTCGCAGCCCCTCGCAGCTCACCCCTCCCCCCCCGCAGCTCCCCTCTCCCCCTCGCAGCTCCCCTCTCCCCCTCGCAGCCCCTCGCAGCTCACCCCTCCCCCCCCTCGCAGCCCCCCCTCCCCCCCCTCGCAGCCCCTCACCCCCCCCTCCCCCCCCTCGCAGCCCCTCACCCCCCCCTCGCAGCTCCCCTCTCCCCCTCGCAGCTCCCCTCCCCCCCTCGCAGCCCCTCGCAGCTCACCCCTCCCCCCCCTCGCAGCCCCCCCTCTCCCCCTCGCAGCCCCCCTCTCCCCCTCGCAGCCCCTCGCAGCTCACCCCTCCCCCCCCTCGCAGCCCCTCACCCCCCCCTCGCAGCTCCCCTCTCCCCCTCGCAGCCCCTCGCAGCTCACCCCTCCCCCCCCGCAGCCCCCCTAGCAGCTCACCCCTCCCCCCCTCGCAGCCCCTCACCCCCCCCTCGCAGCTCACCCCTCCCCCCTCGCAGCCCCTCGCACCCTCGCAGCCCCCCCCTCGTAGCCCCTCCCCCCCCTCGCAGCTCCCCCCCCTCGCAGCTCCTCGCCCCCCCCTCACAGCTCCTCCCCCCCCCCTCGCAGCTCCCACCTCTCCCCTCGCAGCCCCTCGCACCATCGCAGCCCCCCCCCCCCCCCCCCCTCGCAGCCCCTCCCCCCCCCCTCGCAGCTCCCCCCCCCCCTTCTTCCCCCCCCGCAGCTCCCCCCTACCCCCCCCCAGCCCCTCGCCCCTCGCAGCTCCTCCCCCTCGCAGCGGCTCACCCCGCTCAGACCCTCCCCCTCGCAGCTCAGCCGCTCAGGCCCCCCACCCCGCTCACCCGCTCATCGCGCATTGGCAGCGCTCGCCATCTTCCGCTTTTCAATGCCGCCGGTTTCCCGTTTCCCATAATTAAACATGGCCGACATCGTCGAGCATATTACAGAAGGAGCAACAACAACAACATCAATGGCCTCCACGACCGACATGCTGCACTATAGTAGAAGAGGACTTGCATCCTCTTCAAAGGACAGAGCAGTACCCGCACTTGCCGCACTCCCAGTCGCAGGTACACCGGTTTCAGCTCCACTATCTCATCTTCCGCCCAGCGCAGTGCCCGCACTTGCCGCACTCCCAGTCACAGGTACACCGGTTTCAGCCCCATTATCTCATCTTCCACCCATAGCCACCTTGTACCCGCAGTTTTTTTCACCCCTCCCCTCTCAGGTCCCTTCTTCTCCTACCCCTTCTCCAACTTTAGCCTTCCCCTCCTCTCCATCCTGCACCGACCGCCTCCACCTCCACCTCCTGCTCCGACCGCCTGACGGGACAGGGCTCATGGGACATACCACCTGTCAGATAGTCTACGCATCGCTGTATGGAACTGCAATGGTTCTTTTACAGCACAGCCAGACAATCTACGGGGGGCTTTCTTTGGGAGAGATATCATCTTTTTCACAGAGACACACGAGAGTCCAGAGAGACCTTTGCCACGAGTGACAGGATATACATGGAGATCTGCCTTCAGACAGCACACTCGAACATTTGGAGTGAGAGGATCTGGAGGAGTGGCCATTTTGTACAGAGAGCATCTCGATCGGATCATCACAGTGGAGAGAGCGGATTCACATGCCCGATTCTTGTGGGTACGCATCCACCGTAGAGCCTCTCAGCGAGATCTCTTTATTGCAGTTTGCTACTTCCCCCCGGCGCAGTCGTTTTATTCTTCCACTGGACCAGGCCAGTCCATATTTGAGGATCTCTCAGCGGACATTGCAGATTTTTCACATCGCGGAGAAGTCATCCTCTTAGGAGACTTCAACGCGAGGACCTCAAACAGACAGGCCCTCACTTATGACTTCATGGAGGATCCGGTCATACTTCCGGCATCTCACAATGATAGCCTCTGTCGGACTTCATCAGACTGCACAGTACAGCCCACAGATCAGGGACGTCAGTTATTGGAGCTCCTCACCTCGCACAGTATGGTCATTTATAACGGCTTGTCCAGGTGGCCACAGTCTTCCATGCCTACATTCTCTTCTGCTTCTGGGCGTGGCACTAGCGTGATCGACTACATCATAGGTCCCCCGACTCTAGTCCCTTCCATCCATAGCCTTACTGTTAGCCCCTTCATGCCCTCTGCCGACCATGCACTCATCCACTTTACTTTGACTCATGTCTCCCATGACCCACCCCCCCCTCGTCATCACGACCGCCAATCCTATTATGAGGTTCATTTCGACCACCAGTTCGATGATGTATATAGCCAGAACCTCAGCCGCCTACTCCGTCCTCATCTATTAGATGCTCTACCATCC
Organism: Dipteris shenzhenensis; assembly: GCF_047967505.1. Lineage (NCBI taxonomy): Eukaryota > Viridiplantae > Streptophyta > Polypodiopsida > Gleicheniales > Dipteridaceae > Dipteris > Dipteris shenzhenensis. The sequence goes on along the minus strand of NC_141627.1, from coordinate 14,490,002 downwards.
ACGCAGGACCGGTGGGAACTTGTACATTCTTCACTCGTTTCTGCCGCCCACATGTCCTTCCCTGCCACGTGTCATTCGTCTAGTCCCCCACCGGTTGGTCTTGTTCCTTGCAACGGTTGGTATGACGAGGAGTGTAAGGAACTCCGCAGGAAACTTCACCTTGAGACCAAGGAGAAGTCTCCCCTCCTTACCGAAACCAAGAGAGACTACAAGTGGTTGGTTAGGCGCAAGAAACGCCAATTTCTAGCCCAGAATGAGGAGGAGCTGAGAAGCTTGCTTTTCAGCTGTGACTCCAAGGAATTCTGGAGAAAATTCCTCCGCTCGAAGTCTCAGAGCCCCCTTATAGATCCACGTGTCTGGTCTGCATATACTTCAGCTCTATACGATGTTCCAGATCAGCCAGCCATCGATTTATCCCATTCCCCTAAGCCAGCTTCATCTATTCTTTTCACACCAGAGACAGCAGTCCACCGATTGAAGAACGGGAGAGCTAAGGATCATGATGGATTGCAAGCGGAGTATGTAATCCATGGGATTGATGCCTTAGATTTTGTTCTTTCCCGTCTCTTCAATGAGTCTGTTTGTACAGGCCTACCACAGTCACGTTATGGCCAAGATCTTTGCATCAGTTTTGGAAAGCCGTATAAATGACCATGCCGAGACGACAGGACTCAGAGCCAGAGGGCAGGCTGGATTTCGTAGGGATCATTCGACACTTGACCACATCCTCACACTTAGGGCACTGGTGGAGGAGGCGAAGTCACGAAGGCAACGGCTTTATTGTTGCTTCGTGGACTTCAGGAAGGCATTTGACACAGTTCCGCGATTCAGATTGTTTCAGAGGATTCGCCAGATGGGCTTTAGTGGAGAGATACAGTGGGCTATCATGGCTTTGTATGAGAGGGTCACTGGTCGGGCTCGGACACGTGAGGGGCTCTCAGAGGAGGTATGCAGCACGATTGGGGTGAAGCAGGGCTGCCCGCTCTCTCCCACTCTCTTTGGATTATATATTGATGAGCTAGAGATGTTTGTACAGATGACAGGCGGTGTGGGCTCTACTCTCTCAGGATCCTCCATTCCTATCCTCCTGTATGCGGACGATGTGGTTCTCATTTCCTCTACTGCTCAGGGCCTCCAGGCACATATTGAGGCACTCCACAGGTTTTGCCAAGACAGGGGGTTGACCGTAAACCTTGGCAAGACCAAGGTTATGGTTTTCAACACCTCTGATCGTATTTACAGCACGGATGAGTTTTACTCCACAGGTTTTGCCAGGACAGGGGGTTGACCGTAAACCTTGGCAAGACCAAGGTTATGGTTTTCAACACCTCTGATCGTATTTACAGCACGGATGAGTTTTACTTCACTTATGACGGACAGCCCATTGAGCTTGTTAGAGAGTACACTTATTTGGGGGCAGTTTTCAGGGGACCGGTCTTCACCATGACATATGCAGCACGAGATAGGATTAGTAAAGGGTATGCTTCGTTGGCTCATCTTGAGCGTCACTGTTTTCAGTCCCACTTTCAGCATCCCGATACGAAATCCTTGCTTTTTGATACATTGGTGAGACCAGCTGCGATGTATGCAGCTCCTTTCTGGGCAGGAGACCTCGGCGCTGCAGATTGGAGATGAGTAGAGAGGTTACAGATCATCATGTTCTCTGTCGGTCATGTATCTGCACAGGGTCAGGGAGTTTGGAGACTCAGCAGCAGGCAGAGCTCGGTTGCCATGGTTAGCACTTGCATCTTCTATGGAGTTGGCACGATCAGGGACCCGATACTGCTGGTACTTCAGACTCACTAGGTGGCTCACATCCCTTGGACTAGACATGGATAGACTGCCTCCGTTCCGATACAGCATAGATGCCCCTCATCTCGAGTTGACTCGCCATGAGCTTAGCCAGGTCACGAGAGCAGACTTGCTGCAGCTTCATACGTATCGCACTTGGATTTATCCCACGCAGCTTCCGGTGAAGATGGCCACATATCGTGACCACTTCCTTCGGATCTCAGAGGATGGATTTGTCATCCCACCAGGCTATACAGGTACCCACATGTCCCACTCACTGAGGATTGCCCTCGGCCAGCTTAGAGTCTCTTCGCATCAGCTCGAGATAGAGGCTGGTAGGATGCGACGCATGGAGGATGGACGGCGACCAGGCCGAGAGACCAGGATCTGCCCTTGTTGCACCATGGGAGAGGTGGAGTTAGAGGAGCACTTCATTTGCAGATGCCCGCTATATTATGAGATCAGAGGTAGATTCCACTGTCTCTTCACGGATGGCTTTGGACCTCTCTCACGAGTGATGGACTACGAGGATCAGCATTGCCTAGCCCTTTATGTCAGGGAGGCCACTATGCTTCGGCGAGACTACCTCAGAGAGCACAGACCGGAGCGTGATAGAGCCCAGCCTCATAGAGCTCAGGCACACGCCATACCAGAGGACAGAGACCAGGAGGAGCACGAGGACGGCAGAGCCCACACAGGACACATGCCTCCACCATGTGGATGTACATATGAGATGGTTTGTAGACGCCGCAGGATCTTGTTACATAGGGGACGTACTCGCCGCTTCATCTCCAGACGATCCAGGATGATGGCAGCATTTCGGAGGAGACTTACTCATGGATATCTCGCCCCACCAGCCGCTCACCTCACCTTTGCCCAGATTTGTACTCTCATAGCGGGAGGCAGAGTCGATGGACAGGATTTCCAGTATTATTTTGGTTCTCGGACTCCGTGACACCTGGACTTGTATCTTTGCATTGGCATATTGTGCTCATCCCCCCCATTTTGCACCCGGGGGCGGTTTCCTTGCATCTAGTTTACTCTGTATTTAGGCTCAGATTTGACATTATGTACTTTCACTTGCATTATATTGCGTAGCACTTAGATGATATTCGACGATGCCTCTTCTTTGGGGCACGTTGATTTTGTGCTATCTTGTATGCAGAGTTCTTGATGTCCCATGGGCCCATTTTGGCCTCTAGTGGACAATAATACACTTTCTTTCTTTCTTTCTTTCTCTCTCCCATAATTAAACATGGCCGACACCGTCGAGCATGTTACAGAAGCAGCAACAGCAGCAACATCAATGGCCGCCACGATCGATATGCTGCACTATAGTAGAAGAGGACTTGCATCTTCTTCAAAGGACAGCACAGTGCCCGCACTTGCCGCACTCCCAGTCGTAGGTACACCGGTTTCAGCTCCATTATCTCATCTTCCGCCCATAGCTACTTTGTACCCGCAGTTTTTTTCACCCCTCCCCTCTCAGGTTCCTTCTTCTCCTACCCCTTCTCCACACTTTTTGCTCTCTCTCTCACAACCCTCTGTCACCTCTTCCCCTTTGTTGCCTATTTTACCTACTTTGCCAGAGGCTCCCTCCTCCTCATCCTCTCTACAGACTTTACCCATCCCCTCCTCTTCATCCCCGGTACCCGCATTCTCTCCCCCTTTCCAGCCTTCTCCTTCATCCCCGCTACCCACCTTACCGGTTTCCCCCCTTTCTCCCTCTCTTTCTCTTTCCATGCCTTGCACTGTTTGTCCTTGCCACCACATCCTACCAGAGCTTCAGCACTTTGAGACCCACCTCCGAGCTGCCCTTCAGATGCTTCACAGGAAGGACGAGACCATTGCTCTACTTACAGCTCAAGTTGCATCTCTTGCTGATCGAGTGACACACCAGGATCGGGAGATCTCGTCTATTAGGACAGATCTTCAGGTCTTACAGGCGACTCATAGGACTCTTGCTGGAGAGATTCATGGACACACAGAGCGAGTGCAGAAGATCGAGACTCGCGTTCAGCACATAGACACATCTCCCACTACAGCAGTAGCAGCGGTTGAGGAGCGTTTGACCTCCCTTCAGACAGAGGTCCAGAGAGCCACAAAGTGGGTGGATGTCGTCCGCTGTCAGCCATCACAGCCTCAGAGATCGACTGTATCAGCTACATTGGCCGAGTCACAGCAGAGGGCCACAAAGGCCCTCAACATTCGCATTCGTGGTATCTTGCCCTCGGCGACAGAGTCCACGATGACACAGGCTGTGACCTTTGTCTCTCAGACATTGGGAGTACAGGATCATGGCATAGTAGGAGCATATAGAGTCGGGAGGAATCGTACTAGAGAGCAGCCCCTCATTATCAAATTCAGAGATGCCCAGGCATGTCTAGCTGCCCTCAGGGGGAGAGGGACACTCAGAGACCACCACCCACAGATTTCCATGGACGAGTATTTGACTCAGATACAGGTTGAGGAGCGCAAGGTGCTCATGACTCAGAGAGATGCAGCCCAAGCTCAGGGCAAGTGGGCAGTGATCAGGGATGGCAGACTCATCACAAGCACCTTGAGGTGTGATCCCACAGTGCTTAGAGATGGCAGACCAGCAGATATAGCCCCACCTCCACCTCCTGCTCCGACCGCTTGACGGGACAGGGCCCATGGGACACACCACCCGTCAAATAGTCTACGCATTGCTGTATGGAACTGCAATGGTTCTTTTACAGTACAGCCAGGCAATCTACGGGGGGCATTCTTTGGGAGAGATATCATCTTTTTCACGGAGACACACGAGAGTCCAGAGAGACCTTTGCCACGAGTGACAGGGTATACATGGAGATCTGCTTTCAGGCAGCACACTCGGACATTTGGAGTGAGAGGATCTGGAGGAGTGGCCATTTTGTACAGAGAGCATCTCGATCGGATCATCACAGTGGAGAGAACGGATTCACATGCCCGATTCTTGTGGGTACGCATCCGCCGCAGAGCCCCTCAGCGAGATCTTTTTATTGCAATTTGCTACTTCCCCCCGGCGCAGTCGATCTATTCTTCCACTGGACCAGGCCAGTCCATATTTGAGGATCTCTCAGCGGACATTGCAGATTTTTCACATCGCGGAGAAGTCATCCTTTTAGGAGACTTCAATGCGAGGACCTCAGACAGACGGGCCCTCACTTATGACTTCATGGAGGATCCGGTCATACTCCCAGCATTTCACGATGATAGCCTCTGTCGGACTTCATCAAACTGCACAGTACAGCCCACAGATCAGGGACGTCAGTTACTGGAGCTCCTCACCTCGCACGGTATGGTCATTTATAACGGCTTGTCCAGGTGGCCACAGTCTTCCATGCCTACATTCTCTTCTGCTTCTGGGCATGGTACTAGCATGATCGACTAAATCATAGGTCCCCCGACTCTAGTCCCTTCCATCCATAGCCTTATTGTTAGCCCCTTCATGCCCTCTGCCGACCATGCACTCATCCACTTTACTTTGACTCATGTCTCCCATGACCCACCCCCCCCTCGTTATCACGATCGCCAACCCTATTATGAGGTTCCCTGCCACATGTCATTCGTCTAGTCCCCCACCGGTTGGTCTTGTTCCTTGCAACGGTTGGTATGACGAGGAGTGTAAGGAACTCCGCAGGAAACTTCACCTTGAGACCAAGGAGAAGTCTCCCCTCCTTGCCGAAACCAAGAGAGACTACAAGCGGTTGCTAGCCCGGAATGAGGAGGAGCTGAGAAGCTTGCTTTTCAGCTGTGACTCCAAGGAATTCTGGAGAAAATTCCTCCGCTTGAAGTCTCAAAGCCCCCTCACAGATCCACGTGTCTGGTCTGCATATACTTCAGCTCTATACGATGTTCCAGATCAGCCAGCCATCGATTAATCCCATACCCCTAGGCCAGCTTCATCTAGTCTCTTCACACCAGAGAGTGTCCGTGTAGCAGTCCACTGATTGAAGAACGGGAGAGCTAAGGATCATGATGGATTGCAAGCGGAGTATGTAATCCATGGGATTGATGCCTTAGATTTTGTTCTTTCCCGTCTCTTCAATGAGTCTGTTTGTACAGGCCTACCACAGTCCTGGTTAGGCAATACCATAGTATCTATCCACAAGTCGGGGGACCCTATGGAGCCGTCGAATTACAGGACCATCATGATTGGCCACGTTATGGCCAAGATCTATGCATCAGTTTTGGAAAGCCGTATAAATGACCATGCCGAGACGACTGGACTCAGAGCCAGAGGGCAGGCTGAATTTCGCAGGGATCATTCGACACTTGACCACATCCTCACACTCAGGGCACTGGTAGAGGAGGCGAAGTCACGAAGGAAACGGCTTTATTATTGCTTCGTGGACTTCAGGAAGGCATTTGACACAGTTCCGCGATTCAGATTGTTTCAGAGGATTCGTCAGATGGGCTTCAGTGGAGAGATACAGTGGGCCATCATGGCTTTGTATGAGAGGGTCACTGGTCGGGTTCGAACACGTGAGGGGCTCTCAGAGAAGGTATGCAGCACGATTGGGGTGAAGCAGGGTTGTCCGCTCTCTCCTACTCTCTTTGGATTATATATTGATGAGCTAGAGATGTTTGTACAGATGACAGGTGGTGTGGGCTCTACTCTCTCAGGATCCTCCATTCCTATCCTCCTGTATGCGGACGATGTGGTTCTCATTTCCTCTACTGCTCAGGGCCTCCAGGCACATATTGAGGCACTCCACAGGTTTTTCTAGGACAGGGGGTTGACCGTAAACCTTGGCAAGACCAAGGTTATGGTTTTCAACACCTCTGATCGTATTTACAGCACGGATGAGTTTTGCTTCACTTATGACGGATAGCCCATTGAGCTTGTTAGAGAGTATACTTATTTGGGGGCAGTTTTCAGGGGACCGGTCTTCACCATGACATATGCAGCACGAGATAGGATTAGTAAAGGGTATGCTTCGTTGGCTCATCTTGAGCGTCAGTGTTTTCAGTCCCACTTTCAGCATCCCGATACGAAATCCTTGCTTTTTGATACATTGGTGAGACCAGCTGTGATGTATGTAGCTCCTTTCTGGGCAGGAGACCTCGGCGCTGCAGATTGGAGATGAGTAGAGAGGTTACAGATCATCATGTTCTCTCGGCTCATTAGGGCCAAGGCTACATTTCCGCACGAGATCATGCTAGCAGAGTTTGGAGCTACTCCCCTTGCATTGGATGCAGCGTTTCAGTCGGTCATGTATTTGCACAGGGTTAGGGAGTTTGGAGACTCAGTAGTAGGCAAAGCTCGGTTGCCATGGTTAGCACTTGCATCTTCTATGGAGTTGGCACGATCTGGGGCCCGATACTGCTGGTACTTCAGACTCACTAGGTGGCTCACATCTCTTGGACTAGACATGGATAGACTGCCTCCCTTCCGATACAGCATGGATGCCCCTCATCTCGAGTTGACTCGCCACGAGCTTAGCCAGGTCACGAGAGCAGACTTGGTGCAGCTTCATACGTATCGCACTTGGATTTATCCCACGCAGCTTCCGACGAAGATGGCCACATATCGTGACCACTTCCTTCGGATCTCATAGGATGGGTTTGTCATTCCACCAGGCTATACAGGTATCCACATGTCCCACTCACTGAGGATTGCCCTTGGCCAGCTTAGAGTCTCTTCGCATCAGCTCGAGATAGAGGCTGGTAGGATGCGACGCATGGAGGATGGACGGCGACCAGGCCGAGAGACCAGGATCTGCCCTTGTTGCACCATGGGAGAGGTGGAGTCAGAGGAGCACTTCATTTGCAGATGCCCGCTATATTATGAGCTCAGACTGTCTCTTCACGGATGGCTTTGGACCTCTCTCACGAGTGATGGACTACGAGGATCAGCATTGCCTAGCTCTTTATGTCAGGGAGGCCACTATGCTTCGACGAGACTACCTCAGAGACCATCAGCATAGATTGGAGCGTGATAGAGCCCAGCCTGATAGAGCTCAGGCACACGCTATACCAGAGGACAGAGACCAGGAGGAGCATGAGGAGGTTAGAGCTCACACAGGACACATGCCTCCACCCTGTGGATGTACATATGAGATGGTTTGTAGACGCCGCAGGATCTTGTTACATAGGGGACGTACTCGCCGCTTCATCTCCAGATGATCCAGGATGATGGCAGCTTTTGGGAGGAGACTTACTCATGGAGATCTCGCCCCACCAGCCGCTCACCTCACCTTTGCTCAGATTTGTACTCTCATAGCAGGAGGCAAAGTCGATGGACAGGATTTCCAGTATTATTTTGGTTCTCAGACTCCGTGACACCTGGACTTGTATCTTTGCATTGGCATATTGTACTCATCCCCCCATCTTGCACCCAGGGGCGGTTTTCTTGCATCTAGTTTACTTTGTATTTAGGCTCAGATTTGACATTATGTACTTTCACTTGCATTGTATTGCGTAGCACTTAGATGATATTCGACGATGCCTCTTCTTTGTGGCACGTTGATTTTGTGCTATCTTGTATGCAGAGTTCTTGATGTCCCATGGGCCCATTTTGGCCTTTAGTGGACAATAATACACTTTCTTTCTTTCTTGAGACCTCAGAGAATCCTATCCCCTTCTTTTCTTACAGTACACGCACGAGCCGGCGTGCTCTTGGGGCTCTCCAGCATGGGCTACCCACACAGGCACATAGGTGGTATGCCCAGGGGATATCCTTGGTCTTTCTTCGCACCTTCTGGAAGACTCTTTGGGCCAGTTGGCGTCCGAGGAAGATCTCCTACTTCCTTTGGATGGTGGCACACAAGGGGCTTCCAGTTGGTAGCTGGCTGAGAGAGATGGGGCAGGAGCGGCATTGTCAGATGTGTCTTCAGGAGGAGGAGTCCCTGAAGCATTCCCTTTGGAGCTGCTCGCACGCACAGACGGTTTGGAAGGGAATCATGGGGATCTTAGCTAGGGCTACACCCGAGCTAGGATCGATCACTTGGGGAGCCGTTTGTTAGTGCAGCACTGAGCCGGGACATCACTTGGCCTATGAGTTCTCTAGACAGGATCCCGTCTTTCTCATCACGCAAGCCACTTGGGCATACATGGACAGCTTCCCGTGGCATTTGAAAGAGACAGATGCAGGAGCGATGCCTCGGCACCCAGTTTGGGAGATCATAGGGAGCATCACAGGCTGGCATATCTGGACTTCCAGATGCGCGCAGACTGTAGGAGCTCAGACTTCTTCTACCACCCAGACCCTCGCAGATATCTGGAGCACGATCATTCACACGCTCAAGGGTCAATGGGATTAGATTCAAGGAGAATCCCGAGCAGGGAAGGAAAAGAGACGACGTTTCCTTCGCGATTGGGACCACCGAGAGTTATTCTTCCAGCACTCCACTCAGAGTCTTCAGTGGCATTACGCCCCTCCACCGTGGCTGTTTGTCCACTCTCCGATGATTATGCCCTAGGAGGCTTGTATTTAGCTTTTTGACTTCTCGGGCTGAATCTGTTTTGTGATTAGAGCCCGCTGGCCTTCAGGCCTTCTTGTACTCTTGCTTTCAAGTAATATAACTAGCACTACTTTTTGCGCAAAAAAAAAAATGTGCATGCTGTTCATCCTGAGTTTGTTTGCAAGTTGAAGAAGGCCTTGTATGGCTTCAAGCAAGCACTCAGAGCATGGTCTGACAAGATAGGATAGTATCTTGTCACTATTGGCTTTCAGATTTTCAAGGCAGATTTCTCACTTTATGTGAGAAAAACAGAGAAAGGCATTATGCTGCTTGTCATTTATGTTGATGATTTGATCATCACAGGTGATAGTGATGAAGATATCCTTCATGTGAAAATGCTATTGAAGCAAAAGTTTGAGATGAAGGATTTGGGAGAGCTGCGTTACTTCTTGGGCATTGAGATGATTAGATCCACAAGTGGGATATGGCTCTTGCAGAGGCAATATGGATTGGACATGCTGTCCAAATATGGGATGACAGGCTGTAAGCCTATTTCAGTTCCTTTGGAGCAGAATGTGAAGTTGAGTGCAGATGCAGGTGAGCTTCTGGAAGACCCTAGGAAGTTTGATTTATATGACTATTACCAGGCCAGATTAGAGCTATGCTGTTGGGTTGGTAAGTTAGTTTATGCAAGCTCCAAGGAAATCGCATTTGGATGTGGCTAGATGCATACTGAGGTATGTAAAGTCCACATTGCAGTATGGACTATTTTATGAGACTGGGGTTCAGATACAGTTGTATGGATACACAGATGCTGATTGGGCTGGTAGTATTTCTGATAGACGATCTACCAGTGGATATGTGTTCTCTTTTGGGAGTGCTGCAATCACTTAGAGCAGCAAGAAACAGCCTACTTTATGAGTACAGGGGTACAACAATGGCTGCATGTGAGGTAGCTTGGTTGCGTAAGCTACTTTATAATATGCATCAGTCTATAGATGGGCTAGTTGTCATTTATTGTGACAACATGAGCAGTATACAGTTGGCAAATAATCCAGTATATCATGCTAAAACAAAGCACATTGAGGTGCATTATCACTATGTGTGAAAGAAGGTTCTAGTAGGTTTTATTGATCTAGTTTATGTCAGTATAGAGGATCAGGTAGCTGACATATTCACAAAGGCATTGGGCGCAAAGAAGCTGCGTAAGTTCAGAGACTTGCTTGGTGTGCAGGAATTGGGATTGAGCTTGAGGGGGAGTGTTGAGATATCGAGCTCCACTCGTGATATGCCAAGGTGACTGTTGTGCATTTATGTCACCGACTTGTTAGCTGCAGATGCGGTTGGTACACCGCCCATGAATAATAGCTGGATGACAACTATCTTTATGTACTCTAGTTAGTGGCTCAGTTAGTATGCCACCTAGGTTAGCTGAGTTTGGTTTGAGACCCACATATAGGGTTCACCTATTCCTTTTGTACTTAGAGAGAGTTCTTTTGGCTTTCACAACTAAGAAGAGAAAAACTGTTTTCAGCCTCCATCTTTGTGTGTATTCCCCCATTGTGTATGTGAGAAAGCTGCAAGTGAGACTCCTTACTTCTCTCCTACTCTCTTCACACCCTCTCCCATCTGGACCACTGTATGTAGAGTAAAGCACCAAGTGGTCTGCCAAGGTCTGTCATTCCACATGACCGGTTGCCTATCAATCTCTTCATGAGAGGAAGGAGGAATCCTCCGAAGAGTGCTCTTGAAGTTGGCCCATGCTTTTAGAATGGCAACCATGAGAGGGGACGAAGGATGCCTGAGATGTGCTGCATGAAAATCCATCTAATACTGCCCATCTAGTCTCCTCCTGAAGAAGGTGTGCATGTCTATATGTTGCTAATAAAAAATGCCTTCCATGGCTCCTGCCCTGGCATAAGCCCCCGCACCACCATCTTGCAAAGTAAAGCTCTGCACAATAAATCTGGATCAATAATATTGAGAGTCCCTTCTTGTGTAGGGAGGATGAGGGTCTCCCAAGCCACCCTGGCTAACGCATCTGTTATGCCATCAAGCCCACTCCAAAGAAAATTTCTGATCGGTCTCTTGAGCTGAATGATGCAATCCCTAGAACGATACCAGCAAGAACAAGCAAACCAGGCCATGGCCAAGAGGACCTGGTTGACCACCACAACTCTAGAGGCAAGATCCAACTTGGCTGAGCTCCAAAAAAGGAGCTTCCTCCTTATGCTCTCCAACACGGGAGCAAACTGCTGCGTGGAAGAAATATCCAAGCCAACCTGGCAGCCCAAATATCTGACTGGCACACCCCTCTGAACCCAAGTGAATCCTATGTCAAGGCCCCAATTCGGAGTCTCCTCATCATTGATCCAAAAGCCATTGGATTTTTGCCAATTTATCTACGTCCCGTCGCCAAGCAAAATAAATCCAATGCTGTCCTGAAAGAAGTGAGCGTTTGTGGTGTGGCATCCAAGTAAATTGCCCTGTCATCTGCCAACTCACTGTCAAGCAGCTCCTCTTCCCGTCTGATGGGAATTCTCAGCCCAAAGATGTCAGCTTGAGATCTAATATAGATAATCATAGCTTTAGCCACAACAAAAAAAGAAAAGAAGCAAGGGAGCATCCTTCATGAATTGATCTAGAAATCTGAAATCTCTCACCCCTTACCCCACCAATAAGTACCTGGCTGTGGGCTGATCTGTACAAAGAGGAAACACCTCTGATCCAAGTATTTGTAAAGCCAAAATGTAGAAGGGTCCCTCCAAAAAACCCCAATCTACTCTGTCATAAGCTTTCTCAAAATCCAAGAGTAGAATGGCTAGATTCTCGCCACTCTGCATGGCCCACTCTGAAACTTCCCAAAAGGAGAAAATGTTATAAAAAATGCTTCTGCCATGCACAAATCCCGTCTGAGTATCATGAATAAGATCTGGGAGAAGGAGCTACAATCGGAGGTTGATTGGTTTGGCCAGAATCTTATCTCCTGGCATTACTGACCGTGTAACGAAAGAAAGGGATGTTCTTCTCTCGATGCCCTGCGTCAATCCACTCCCACTCTCCAAGGTTCCACTGCAAATACCTAATGGGAACTCCCCCGTAGAGCCAAAGCCTCCAAGACCCGGTGGAGAGTAGCCGGGGGTCTGGATCGAGCAACCACTCTAAATCTGATCCCTACACCAAAAGGCCTACAACCCTGATAGGCTAAAAAGCAGACTCAAGCAAGATGTCCTCTGTGGATCTGAGCAATCTACCACCATCCTGCACTGTAAAAAGTAAAGCATCCTCCTGTGCATCTCGAAAGGCCAAAATCTGAAGCGGAACACCGCCTCTCGTAAAAGTACCTGCCCAAGTGGAGCAAGTGAGTGGCATGTCATCTGTGTCTACCCAATCCGTTGGAAGGGCTGCCTCAATCTGCAAGATCCTCCCTGCACTCCCTCCGAGATGTCCTGTCAACTAAGACTTGGTCTCCTCTGGAAGCCTACGGAAAGTTTTCCAAGACCCCAAGGATGATGCAGGTCCCCTCTCCTACCTAGACCACTACATGTAGAGTGAGGCACCAAGTGCTCTGCCATGATCATCTAAAATAGTGTCATTCCACATGATGGGTTGCGTATCAATCTCTTCACGAGAGGAAGGAGGAATCCTCCGAAGAGTGCTCCTGAAACTGGCCCATGCTTTCGGAATGGCAACCATGAGAGGGGACGAAGGTGATTTGAGGTGCGCTGTGGTGAAGATCCACCTAATACTGCTCATCTAGTCTCCTCCTGAAGAAGGTGCACCTCTGTATGTTGCTAATAAGAAAGGCCTTCCACGGTTCTTGCCCTGGCATAAGTCCCCGCACCACCATCTTGCATAGTAAAGCTCTGCACTGTAAATCTGGATCAATAATATTGAGACCCCTTTCCTGTGCAGGGAGGATGAGGGTCTCCCAAGCCACCCTAGCCAAGGTATCTGCTGTGGCATCAAGCCCACTCCAAATAAAATTTCTGATCGGTCTCCTGAGCTGAGTGATGCAGTCTCTAGAATAGCACCAGCAAGAACAAACAAACCAGACCGTGGCCAAGAGGACCTGGTTGACCACCACAACTCTAGAGGCAAGATCCGGCTTGGCTGAGCTCCAAAAAAGGAGCTTCCTCCTGATGCTCTCCAACACGGGAGCAAACTGCTGCATAGAAGAAATATCCAAGCCGATGTGGCAGCCCAAGTACCTGATAGGGACACCCCTCTGAACCCAAGTAAATCCTATGTCAAGCCCCCAAACTGGAGTGTCCTCATCACTGATCCAAAAGCCATTGGATTTATGCCAATTTATCTGCGCCTCCGTCGCCAAGGAAAATAAATCCAATGCTGTCTTGAAAGAAGTGAGCGTCTGTGGAGTGGCATCCAAGTAAACTGCGTTGTCATCTACCAACTCACTGTCAAGTAACTCCTCTTCCCTTCTAATGGGAAGTCTCAGCCCAAAGATGTCAGCTTGAGATCTAACATAGATACTTATAGCTTCAGCCACGGACAAAAAAAGGAAAGGAGAAAGGGGGCATCCCTGACGGACTGATCTGAAAATCTGAAATCTCTAACCCCTTACCTCACCAATAAGTACCTGGCTGTGGGCTGATCTGTACAAGGAGGAAACACCTCTGATCCAAGCATCAGTAAAGCCAAAACGTAGAAGGGTGCCCTCCAAAAAACCCCAATCTACTCTGTCATAAGCTTTCTCAAAATCCAAAAGTAGAATGGCTAGATTCTAGCCGCTCTACATGGCCCACTCTGAGGCTTCCCAATTTGGCCACAATTTTGTAACAGGTCCCTAGAAGTGTGATAGGCCTCCACTGGGACACTAGATTTCTGCAACCTCCTTTCGGGATAAGGAGGATGAGACCTTCTCTAAGCGACCCGGGCATCTCACAAGAGTCCCAAATACCCTACAGGGCTGAAGTAATGTAGTCTCCAATCATATCCCATAATGCAATGAAAAAAGAGGAGGTAAGGCCATCCGAACCTGGGTACTTGCCCTTGTGAAGGGCTGAAAGTGCAGTCCTGAACTCTGTGTTGGTGAAAGGTGCATCAAGCAAAACATGCATATCCGGTTTCACCAACAAAGGGACGCTCTGTCAAATAACGTGTCTAGCATCCTCTCTATCCCATGGCTCAGGATCATCAGTAAGAAGGGCGGCGTAAAAATTTGAAGCTATGTGCAAGAGATCATCATGATCTGTCTGTAAAACCCCATGTGAGTCAATAAGTTGGGATACACTCTCTCTACTATGTCTAGGGCCAAGAGTAGAGAAAAAGTGTTTTTTGACTCTGCCACCCATCTGAATCTAGAAGGACTCCCGTGCATGAAAGGCATACTCTGCTCTCTGATCAAGCCTCTGATCAAGCAATACTTGTTGATGAGCCCTTGCTGCAGCAAGGCGCTCCTGAATCCAAGCATCTGAAGGCCGTTTCTGCTCTTCCCTCTACAAAGCTGCCAACTGGTAGTGAACACCAATCTCACGTCTAAGAATATCTCGCATCCTAGTACGAGCAACTGAGAGGTATAAGTCACTAATATCAGAAAGGGCAGCAGCTACCTGTGATGGCAATGGCTGCCCACCCTGAACATGAGAAACCCATATCTGCAGGGCTGCCTCTATAAGGTCCTCCTCTGTGTACGAGGCATCTGGAATCCTGATGCTGGCAGATCGGGCTCTCAAGTGAGGCTCTGAGATAGCCAGCACAATAGGAAAGTGGTCTGAAGTGGAAATCCCAGCAGCAATGCATAGCGATCCACCTCTGTCAAGTGCCCAATCATCTACATAGAATCTGTCAATACGTGCATGAATAGGCATTTGCTGCCTCCTGTTCGACCAAGAGAACAGGAGGGACTGTTGCTGAATAAGAAAGGCATCGTCCAACCAAGTATCTCTGCCACAATAGTGAAAAAGGAAGGCATCCCAAGCTGCTCTCTCCAAAGAGTGAAGTCCTCCTTCTCTACCCCCTTTTTTGTTTGACGGTAACTCAACCATGTTAAAGTCACCTCCAATCACCCATGAATCCGCAATGGGGGCCCAGGAGAGTAAATCCTTCCACATAAAGACACGTTCCCCTCTAATGTTGGAGGCATACAGGTTAAGGAAACCAACCTTACACCCTCCAATCAAGAGAATAATCAACTGAGCTCCAGAGGGAATAATGACTCCGTGTCCAACAACGAAGGGGAGAACGACTACGAAACTGAAATAGAAGTCCCCCCCCCTGGTGCCCAAGGCAGGCGACCAAAAAGTATGACCAGAAAGCAGCTTGCCAGACTTAGAGCAATCACTAGCATCCAACTTGTGTTCCTAGATAAAAAGGATATCAATAGCACCTCCAGTGACACCTGGATGAAGCTGGTTCCGGATCAGCTGCCTACGACAATGGTGTGGAACTCCGCCTAGGCCCTGTATGTTCCAGCTGACTATCCTCATCGACAGGAGGATGCTAGATGGAAAGGCTTACCCGACCTAGTAGAGGAGATCAGCTTCCCCTGGGTCGAAACACTTTTGCTGAGGGCAGGAAACTCAACAGGTAAAAGGATCCCTACACCTGCTAAGAGGGAGGCCCTGTCAAAAGGAATCCCAACAACCGAGACCCCTAAGGTGGAGGGCACAAACTCCTCCTCATCCATGAAAGTCGCCGAATCAGCCACTATCGAAAAAGAAGACTACACTCGTGGAGGAAGGAGGAGAAGGACCTGCCAGGCCTCTATCAGCAGATCTGGAGCTGGGAGCTGAGGAGGCCTGTGGTTGGGTGGGCTGAAGAAGGATCTGTAGTCCTCATCTATGCAAACACTCCCTCAGCTGTGGCATGAACAGTCTGAGGGGGAGAAGTATCGGTAGCCCCCTCGTGATCAGAAACGAAAATGACTGGGGCTGGTGCATCTAAAGTCCCCTTAATGTGGAGCTGTAGTATCTGGGGCTGCAACAGCATCCACCTCTGGAGTCTGGATGGCATCCGTCTGAACCGGATCAAGGGTCTCCTCCTGAGGTAAAGGAGCCACTCTGACTGCTCTCCAACGTGGTACTGGGAGTGCTACAGGCTTTGGGCGCCCTGCTGCCCCTGGTGGTCCTGGGGTGCACGAAGCAAGGCGCCCTACTACTCCTGGTAGTCCTGGAGTACGTGGTACAGGCCGCAGGGGAGGTGCAGACGGGGTAGTACGTGAAGGAGCCGCACCTGAAGACCTCTTGGGTCTTTTTCTCTTCCTTGGGCAATCTCTAGCAAAGTGCCCAAGGGTCATGCAAATCTTGCACTGATCCTGTCTACCTGCAATCTCGATTCTCTGTTGAAAGAGAGAGCCATCTGGACGCTGAATCATGATGTGGTCATCTGAGATGTTAGGGTCAGAGACAATGACCCTAACTCAAGGCACCCCGTCCGCTCTGACTGCCTCTGCCGAGGAAGAAGGCATGCTAGGAAGGGGGGGAATCTCAGTGACCACTCCGAAAGTGGCTTCGATAGTAGCAAGAAGTCGATGGTAAACCTGAAGAAGGCTAGGAAACCTGATGAAAAGTGATGTGACCTAACTGTCCTCCTCGACCGCGGATCGAAGTCCAAGGTGTAGGGCAAAAGAAAAATCCTCCTCAAACCCAAAGCCAGGGGATTAGCTTTTAGAACAAGGGCTGTGGACTCGTGGCAGTCAAAAATAACTTGGAAGAATCCACGTCTGAGAAGTCGAATATCCCTGAGGTGTGGGGCGAGATCTCTTGGTAATGCCGCCAGCATCCAGTCTCTAGCCTGTGATCTAGAAGGATGTGACCTAAAGATGCGGGCGAAAAATGATGTGGAGCCCTCTAATTCCACATCTTTCTTGAGCTGCTGCAACTCGTCTTCTGAAAAAATGACGGTTCTCGTGGCTGGTGGAAGTGGGTGGAGATTGGCTGAATGGGGATCCATTCGCCAATCGAAGTGAAAAGGCCGATTCCAACACTGTTAAAGCTCCGTTTGTGAAACTACTGCCCAGAACGCCCTGAAACGGGCGTAGGAAGGAGTAGAAAAGAAGAGGATAGGAGAAAAGGAGGGGGCGGGGGGGAAAGGGGGGGGGCGGGGGAGGAGAAGGGGGCGAGGGGGGCAGCGGGGGGGGGGAGAGGGAGGGCGGGGGAGGGGGAAGGGGAGGGAAGGGGGGGGGGAGGAGGAGGGGGCGGGGGGGCAGCGGGAGAGGGAGGGTGGGGGAGAAAGGGGGCGGCACGAAGAGGGAGGGGGCGGGGGGGCAGCGGGTGGGGGAGAGGGGGTGGGGGAGGGAGGGCAGCGGGTGGGGAGAGGGAAGGCGAGGAGGGAGAGGGAGGGCTGGCAGGGGGTAGAGGGAGAGCGGGGAGGAGGAAGGGAGGGAGAGGGGGCTAGCGAAGGGGAGGGAGAGGAGGAGAAGCAAGGGGAGGGAGAGGGCGGGCAGCGAGGGTGAGGGGGAGGGAGAGAGGGAGAGGGGGCTGGCTGAGAGAGGGAGAGGGGGGGGGGGGCAGCAGCTCACGGGGAGAGGAGCAGCTCGATCTGAAAAAACAGCCCTGCGAGGATGATTTGGATGGGGGTAGCTAGGATTTTCAGTCACTTTGTCCACTCCCCATTCTTTATGACATGGGGCTTAGTGGATTGGCTTTCTCTTACGCAGCCTCAAGTCTTCTATGAGAGACTTGACTCTTCTCGGGCCATTTCGATTCGATGTCATCAGGTTGAGTCCTGCTCTTTGGATGTGGTACCACACCTTCCTTTTGCAGTTGTACACGCCTCTGTGGATACCTCTTGGGAGATTAGGGCGAGCATAGCAACCTGGCATATCTGGAGAGCCAGATGCACAGAGGCATTAGAGGGAACTCAGGTTCATCCCTCGCACACATTGGCTAGTATCTGGACAGACATCTGGACAGACACCATACATACTGTGACATGAAGTTGGGAGTAATAAACTTCACGCACCTCTTCACTTCCTACAGCTTTCGAACTGAGTGACAAAGATATTTATCACTGGGAAAGGGATATTAAAAAGAAGCTTTTATGCCAAGATACCATGTCATACTTTCCTCCCTTAGATGAGAATGAATATGGTAACATCCCAAGTGATGTTGTACTCAAGGATAGGGAGAAGGAAAGGATCACCAGAGGCCATAATCTTAGCAAGCCGGCGCCAAAGAAAAGAGTGATGCGTTGTTGAAAGAAGATCTTGTGGCTCAATATGACATGAACTGATATATATCGAGGAGTATGAAGAGGCTGCTTGGGTCAGATGGGTAGGTTTCAAAGAAACATTGCACGGCCTTCATAGATACCTTTATAATTAGCTCAAAACACTCTGCAAACTGTTATCATACACAGAGGCCTATAAATTTCAATAGAGACATGAAATATTCAAACACATTAGAGATGCGCCTTGAAATGGGCTTCACTCTGATATAAGTTTCGTAAGAAACATAGAAGCTGTCGGAAAGATATGGGCAGTTTACTGGATGGCAGTAAAAACTTTCTGAAAAAGAAATAGTCACATACAGAGAGCTATAGATTTTCGGTCTGACATCTGAAACAATAACTGAAGATATAGGATAATTCTCTTTGAAGAGAGCTTTGCGCTGATACAAGTTTCGTCCAAATTGGACCACCGAGTAAAAAGTTACGAGCAAAATACTGACAGGGGGTCAAACTGTCATGAAAAACACCTACTCCTTCTATTGGTGCCGACTTTGGAGAATACTCCCTCCATGCTCAGACTTCATCAACGATCCAAGTACCATAGAGGTTGCCTAGGAGGGAAGGAAGAGCTCCCTTTATGGCTCAGGAAATAGATAAACCATATATGCGCAATGAGCGGCCGAATAGACAATACTTTTGAGCACTTTGGAAGAGAAAGCAATGGAAAAAGGGAAGAGACACTCAAGAGAGAGAACCTGAAGTGACCTTCATTACCAATAGAGTGAGACTCCACTAAAATACATCTCGAAATACTAAAAACATAAGGGAGAAGAAGAGGTTTCATACATACAAGAGGGAGCGAGAGCTCCAAGGCTACTCATAGAAAGAGAATGAACTAGAGAGATATGGACTCAAGAGTCTACATAAGAGGACATCTACAAGAGGGAGAGAGAAGGCTCATGGAAGAGGCTTGAAGAGACTAGAGCTACAGCAACATGAGGCTCAATGATGGAAGAGATGTTGAACAAGGGAGAGGAGGGCTCCTTTTATAGAGATTTTGTCACCCTTCTTCACCCATTTACAATTGCTGCCTTAAGATTCCTTTCCCTATCAATCACATAAGCCCGTATGTCACCATTCATGTATTTTTTGGCTACTCTTGCCATGTGTCCCATCAAAAGATGCTCAAGACTCTTAAAATATTGACAAAGTCAAGAGTCTCCCCACATGGAGCCCATAGAGGCCCTCTCTTTTCCATATATCCACATCCTCCTTATTCCACATAGGAATTCTAAAAGGATTCGTCTTGACTCCATACTCCTCCACACGCTTGGCATGTGATCTCTCTTATATTATTGGAACACATGGACATGAGGCCACCTCTTTACATGACTCAACTCTTCCTATTTTTTTAAAAACCCCATAATATCCCATACACAAATAACTCTCACCCCATACCAAGGTATTTATCATTCATGGTATTTACAATGATCCATTCCACTCATCCTCTCAATTTCATTACAGTGAGAGCCACTAGGCTATCACTTGATACTCAAACTCTTATCAAACATAGAGAAAAACAATACCAATGCCAAATAAAATATATCAATTTTGGCGTCACAATACCTTGATGGTCGTATGGACGAGTATGCAGGGAGACTCCCGTGTAGCCTCAGCTAGGAGGGCTTCTTTCTTCAGGGAATGGAAGGATTCTCCTTTCTTCTCTGAGACTCTTACAAGGTTGAGGTGGCACTTTCAACCTCAGCCTTAGTTGTTTTCCACCTCATTTTGAGGGGGTTTATTTATCCTCATGGTTTCATGATGTATTCTGCTTTGAGCTTGCTCTCGCGGGTTTTTTCTCTTACTTAACAGAAGCCTCTTTCTTGCCCAGAAAAAAAAAAAGACACGTGGCTCTGCTAGACACCTAGTACTATAAAACTCACACTAGGACTCACTAGAACACACTAAAACTGACTCAACTTGAGCCCATTCCCTAACACTCCCGCTCTCTTGGGTCCCACAACAATAACTTTATGGAGACACCTCCATAAAGCCATAACCTCCATGACCCTAGGGAAATTCGAAGAGGGTCAGGATCTAGGTACCACTTTAAGTAAGAAGCAAACCCCACATAATACACAATCTCGAGCTGAAATGCTCTCTCTAGCTAGATGTCATCTGTGGATCTGGACAGCCTACCTCTCGAATGTACATAAAAAACCAGGGCATCCTCGTGTGAATCTCGAACTACAGTACCTAAAGTGAAATTTCCAAACTGGTGAACGCGGCCATCCAAGTAGAACAAGTAATAGGCATGTCATTTGTCTCCACCCAATCCAGTGGCAAGGCTGCATCAATCTGCGGAATTCTCCTTACACTCCCTTTAAGATCACTAGCAATCTGAGATTTCCTGAGCTCTGGAAGCTTTTTGAAATCTCTCAAGGACCCCAGAGTGGAGCCAGGTCCCCTCTCCCAACTAGTCCACTACCCGTAGTGAGAAGTACCAAGTGGTCTGCCATGCTCATCTAATATACTATTGTTCCACATGATGCACTGCCTATCAATCTCTTCGCAAGAGGAAGGGGGAACCCTCCAAAGTGTAAACCTGAAGCTAGCCCAGGCTTTCAAGATAGCAACCATAAGAGAGGAACAAGAAGATCAGAGATGGGTTGAAGTAAAGATCCATCTGATACTGTCGTCTAGAGGATGTGCAACACGGGACAAGTCGGAGGATGGAGTCCCAGATGCCCTAGGGAGAGCCTTCAAGAGGGGCTTGGACTAGAGTGAAGCAGAAGGTAGTAAAGACGATGCGCCAAACAGCGAGAGTGAAGGAGGACAGATTGGGAGACACCTCCTTAGTCTCAGAGAATGTAACAAACACCCCCCTCCCCATCTCAGGGGAAGCACGCAAAGGATGCCCCTGCAGACTGCCATCCACATGCACAAGAGGATCGGACTTCCGCTAATTCTCAGGAAGTTCTACTAGCATCAGTAGGACAGGGTCCTCTGGAGGCAACCTAACAACAGGATCAGAGGGTTTCATCAGCTGCAGCGCATGCCGATCCAAGGGCTTCTCCCTCTACACTCCAAACAACCTCGATAGCTCCAACTCCAATTCCCCCCTCTCTCTCGTAGCCCTCCCCCACTCAGGAATAGAAAAATTACTATTTCCTTTTGGAGTTATATTCATGGAGGGATTGCAATGGACCCTATGGAGGTCCAAGTTTGGATCAAACCCTACTTGCCCCCACTTCCTTTCTGCTAGGAGTCCATCCATTTAACATTGTTTATGGGATTGCAAACAACGAGGTTAATCTGGAAGGGGATTGCTAGACTTTTGAGCACTTTTATTCCTTCCCCCTTCTCCATGACTTGGGGCTAGGTGGCTCGGCTCTCTATTTTGGGGCCTCAAATCTTTTATGAGAGGAATGGCTCCCCTTGGGCTCTTTGGATTAGACGACACTAAGTAGAGTCATGCTCTCTATATGATGTGCCCATTTTCCTTACAGACCTACACATGCCTCAGTGGATATATTTTAGGAGACATTAGCAAGCATTTCAGCATGTCATATATGGAGATCCAGATGCACAGAGGCACCAGATGGCTCATAGGTCCACCTTCTTACTCATTGGCCAGTATTTTGATAGACAGTATACACAATCTGATGGCCGGTTGGTTGAGCATGCAGGGGTCTGTCGGGGCCTCCTCTGCTACAAGCACTATATTCCTTAGGGAGTGGAGTGGCTCCCCTTTGATCTTGGAGTCCTTCACAAGGTTGAGGTGGCATTTTCAGCCTCAACCATAGTGCTTTACTAGCTCTTCTTGATGAGCTCGTTGTTTATCCAATCAGGGTATTTCGTTTTTCATGCTATACTTTTTCCATGAGCATTTCTCTTGGGGCTTTTTTCATACTTAATAGAAGTCTTTTTATTGAAAAGTAAAAAAGATTGGCATATGTGTTATAAGTCTCATACAAAATAGTTTCATAAATGCAACAGACATACAAATTTTAGCTATCTAAACTTAATGTAACTAATTTAGTTATTAATTGATTTGATGATATGCAAAATCTGCTTGCCTTGATTTTTGACATGGACCATTTTTTTGTTTGTTACCAGACATTCAAAGTTGATTTGTTTAGGCTAGTAGTCAAAGTTGATTAATATAGACTCTAATACCAGTGATTCACTTGCAGACTACAACGAATTTGTAGGAAATGATCTTGAAAATGATGTAGCTATGGGTTTTCTCTCAGCAAAGGTCAAGGCCCTTGTTGATATTATTCAAGAATACAGGCAAGTTTATACAAACTGAAACTAAAACCCTGAATCATGTTTTTTTTTTTTCAAATAAGAGACTTTCTATTAAGTATGAAGAAAACTCCGAGAGAAAAGCTCAAGGGAGAAGTACATCATGCGATGCATGAGAAAACAAAACCCCAAATAGGGCAAAATCAAGATCCTTTCAAAGATCAACAAGACATCCAAGGTTGAGTCTCAAAGTGCCACCTCAACCATGTGGGAGGTGCTTGAATCATGTTTAAGTTTTACTTAGCAAAACTTTTTTTTTTAGTCCATAAAAGAAAGATATATAGAGTAACACCAGTGATACAAAGCTCATGGAAAACACATCTTTAGCCTTATACAAAGCTCATGGAAAACACATCTTTAGCCTCATACACTAGTGGTTTCCCATATGGCTCCATAAGGGAACTCTTCGGGGGAGCGGGGGAAGGAGACCTAGGGGTAGGGGCTGGGGCAAGGGTTGCAAAGGAGGGGTGAAGCCAAGCGAAAGAGGCATGGGTGAGAGAGGCGCCTTGGTCATAGGCGAGAGGTGCAAAGGTTGTGGGCGAGAGGCGCAAAGGTCGCCTACGAGAGGCATTCTGGCAAAGACAAGCAAGCGGTACAAGCAAGAGGCTCAGGTAGACTAGGGTTTTTGCATCAAAAGAAAATCTGTTTATTTATCTTGGTGACCTTAAATAGGAAAACATTGCTTGTAGCTCAAGGCATCCCTTGAAAGCGTTTTCACCATGTGTAGAACTATGGGTTTGTTCACCCAGGGTTGCAAGTTGGCAACCGCAACCAGCACCATTTGTGTTTACACGCGTAACATTATTTTATTTTTAAAAAAAATATCCTGACAGCCCCATGGCTCTGCTCGCGCATCGTCTAGCTTATTTCTTGAACAACTGAAGGTGGCGGCCTACAAGGCTGGGTAGTCGGATATTGAGAAATGTGACCCGATTGTCATCGTCAACATGATCAAAAGTGAAAGGTCAAAGAAAAATCCTCCTAGAGACTAGCACCAAGGGTTAGCCTTGAGCACCAAAGCCGTGGCCTTAGGAGAATCAAAAACCACCTAGAAGAATCCTCGACCAAGTAAGCATACATTTGAAAGGTGAGGAGAGAGATCTTCGGGTAAGGCCGCAAGCATCCAGTCCCTAGCTTGTGATTTGGAAGGATGAGACCCATGGATGCAAGTGAAGAGCAAGGTATAACTTTCTATCTCCACATCCTTTTGAGCTGTTGCAACTCATCTTTTGAGAATATAATTGTTCTCGCAGCTGGTGGAAACGGTGAAGGATTGACTGAGCAAGAATCCATTCGTCATCGAGGTCCAAAGGCTGAATCGAACACAATGAGGCTATGTCCATCAAATCTTTGATGTGAGAAGGTGGGGAGGGGGGGATGACGTAGAGGAAGGGCTAGAGGGGAAGGGGCAGCTAAGGAGGGAAGAGAGTTAGAAGGCTGAAGGCTAGGTATAGAGAGAGGAGAGTTGAGGACTGAGGTGTATGTAGTCATTTTCAGGTTACAAATGCCATTTCTTAGCTTGTTGTACATCTTGGCATTCACCTCAAAGAAGCTCCCACACAAGTAAATTTTGTGCATTTCAGGTGACTATCTTGCAAATTTTGGGCAGCACACACCTTAGGTGGGCTCTATCAGCATTTGTGATTTGTCCATACAGGCAATCAGATCTGAAATTAAGAAAAACAAAAAGTTTGCCAAATTTTGATTTTGGTTGTATACATTTTGTAATTAAAAAATTATCCATATAGTCAGAGCAGATATATCAGTACAGTCTATATACTAGGCAGAGCAGACATATTAGTGCAGTCTCAATCGTACAGTCTCAACGTCTTTTAAGAATCGATAGTACTGCTTTTAGGGCCAAATAGTGTGCTTTGCGTCATAGTAGTTGCCATATTCTGGTGCCAATTTCCCAGTTTTACTGGATTGTGGGCTCTCAGCTCCTTCTGTAACTTGCTTTGATATTTCTCAGTAAAATGTATTTTGAGGCAAGGTCAGATTTTGAAACCAATTTGCATGATACAATCTGTTTAAATCTCTCTCATCCCTTTGATTTTAATTTATGTTACAGTCCTTAACAAAATAGTATCAATGTTTTTCTTTCCTTTCACAACTTCGTCAATATATTGCAATATTTATAGAATGTGGTACATGTGAAGCCTGAGATATTCTGTATGAATAATATGTATTTCTTATCATATTAAAGTGATTTTTCCTTCCCAGGGACAAAGAGTGTTGGCGATCAATAATATTTGTGCAAAGGGTTATTGCTGCCAATGTTTTAGCACGCTTATTCAGCACATCAAGGTGCTTTAAGACCCTGAAGTGTGGACATTTGGCTGGAAACAATAGTGGATTGAACCATCAGGCAGTGAGAGATCAGCAAGATATCATCGATCAGTTTCGTTCTGGGGAGGAAAGATTCCTTCATCCTTTTGCTAGTCTCAGTTCAGACTCTAAAATGTTCCCCTTTCTTTTATAATTTATTATTCAGGAAATATGTGGTCCTTTCTTAAACATATTGACAATTAATTTTGCAGGTACATATCCTTGTAGCAACAAATATTGTAGAAGAAGGCTTGGACATTCAGAAATGTAATTTGGTAGTTCGTTTTGATTTGCCACAAACAGTTTGCAGCTGGATACAGAGTAGAGGACGTGCTCGCAAGGCTGGTTCTCAGTTCCTGTTATTGATAGAAAGGTACTATACTAAAGTTGTGGGTCATGGACTAAGTGAACCCATCACTCCTTCACAAAATCCACACTTGAGCAAGAAATTGTATATCAATTTTGTTCTTTCTAACTTCTGGACGTGCAAATTCAGCTTTACGGCCGGCCCCCCGTTCCCCCTCCTCCCTCCTCTCCTCTCTCACCCCTTCAGCCCCTCTGCCTCTCCCCTCCCCTCCTCCTTCATCCCCTCTCCTCCTTTCCTTCCCCCCTCCCCTAAACCTCTCCTTTTCAGCCTTCCCCCCCCCCTTGCCTTGTTCCTCTTCTAGCCTCTCTCTCCGTCTCGCCCTCATCCTCTTCTTTATCCTAAGCAGTTTTTAAGTCGGACGGAGCTCATTAGTGTACAAGTCGGCCTTTCCACCACGATTGACGATGGCTTTGCCTTCAGCCAATCCTCGCCCACTTCCACCGGCCGCGAAAACCATCACCTTTTCAAAAGATGAGTTGCAGCAGCTCAAAAAAGAAACAGAGCAGGAGAGCTCATCATTCCTCTTTGCTCGCATCCATGGGTCCCACCCTTCTAGGTTACAAGCCAGGGATGCTCGCCACTCTACCTGGAGACCTCGTAGGGCACCTCACAGATGTTTGTTTGCTTGGGCGAGGTTTCTTCTAGATTGTTTTTGACTCCTCGGAGGTAGCAAGTACAGTGCGTTAGGCTAGCTCGTTAGTATTGAGCTCTAGGAGGATTTTTTGGACCCCTTTTTCCTAGGGGTTTGAACCTGTCGAGCAGGACAGCCGGACGACGTCACTCTTCATCAGATTTACCGGCCTTCCTCACGTGTACCATCGACTTTTGGATTCCATTGGAGCCGCCTTTGGGATGGTTACCAAGATCCCCCCTCTCCCTGGGATGCCTTCCTCAGTAGCAGAGGCAATCAGCTCAGATGGGGTACCGCGTGTCAGGGTCATTGTCTCTGACCCTAACATCTCGGATGACCACATTATGCTTCAACATCCAGATGGCTCCTTCTTCAAGCAGAGAGTCGACATTGCAAGGAGACAGGATAAGTGTAGGATTTGCAAGATCCTTGAGCACTTTGCCAAAGATTGCCCAAGGAAAAGAAAGAAGAAAAGAACTAAAAGGTCCATGGGTGCATCTCATAGCTCCACCCGACCTGGACCTTGCTCGCGACCAGCTCCTACCTCTTTCCGTGCTGCTAGACCTTTGACTTCATAGCCAGGACCGTCAGCCTCTCATGCTAGTACTTCTTCAACACAGCCACGACCTTCAGCCAGTCATTCTGGTACTTCTTCAATGCGGACAGGACAGTCAACACGTTCTATTTCACTCGTCCCCCGTTGGGTGCCTGTTAGAGTTGGTGAGCCAGTTCCACCTCAGGCTACCGCTGATGGCACTGCGGACCCGTCACTTCAAGCTGAAGACATTCCTGTTCTGGTTCCTTGTTTAGATGAGACTACTTCTGCCCCTCCAGGTGTTCATGTGCAGAAGCGCTCACCTACAGAGATCCTTACTACACAGACCCATGCCTTAATTGAGAACAACACGAAAGTCGTGGCCGAGGTCATGCAGCTTGCTGCTGAGGCCTTGCAGCACTCCCCTCCTTCTCTTGCAGTTCGTGACAGAGGTAAGGGGATTATTGGTTCCACTCCTCCTTTCACAGGGCTCCTTCGCACTCTTTTATTTTTTAGTGACAGCTTTGATTGATTATATTACAAGAACAATCACCTCAGAAAAGAGGTGCTAGAAAATACATCAACTCTGGCGCACTTATATGAAGTATTGTGACACAAAACTGGGGCTTTGGATTTAATCACGTCTCAACCCACAAATTGAAAAAGAGAGAAGACATTTGGGCATTAGATGAAGCTTAAAGAGACACTCACTCTCTATCTTCCTAGATCAAAACAAAGATATAGACGTCAAAGGTGAGGTTGTACTCTAGCATTGGAAATAAGAAAGGCTGAGGGGAAGCATTGATTTGAGCTAATCAGTTAGCCCCAAAAGTAAGGGCGAGCCGTTGTTGGAAGAACATCTTTTGACTCAACACAATGTCAACTGATATGAAAGGCGTGAATTGATAGGGCTGATTTGGTTGAATGGGACCAAACATAGATCTTGAAAAGATGAAGATTCTGATATCAGTTTCATTCAAAACGGAGCTTGGAACAGAATGTTATGATGGTTTTACGAAAGGTTTTCAAGACTATTCCAAATAACAGACCCGACCACTCAGACAACAATAACTTTTATTATGCTAATGGAACAAATATCTGAATACATCAATAGATAGATCTTGAAAAGACGAAGATTTTGATATAAGTTCCATTCAAAACGGAGCTCGGCGTAGAAAGTTATGACCATTTTACGGAAGACTGTCAAAACTGTCCACACCCGAGTCCAGTTGTGGAAAGGGCAACGATCTCCTTCAGCAGAGAAGTAGCTTCCCAGATACATGGCAAATTGAGGTCACACAGGGGAGTAGAGAATACCCTTAACACAGATCTAGAAATGACTCACTCATGTGGGTACACTAAGGTTTAGAGCGAGGAGAGAGGAGATGGAAGAAGGATGAGGAAAAGGAAGCATGAACTTTATTCAAAACATCAAAAGCAAGAAGAGGGGTACAAAGTGAGAGCCTAATGCTCTAGGGAGAAGGAAAAAGATAGGAAAAGCTAGATACAAGTGATGGCATAACTACGAAGGGAAGAACCAGATGCTGGAGAGGGAGGAGAGATGTCTCTTTTATAGAGCAATTCTCACCCTCCTTCACCTTGTCACATTTTCAGCCAGTAGATTCCTTCATCCCCTGGTGACATAAGGACATGGGTCACCATCAAATGTCCTTTTGGGCACATTTTGACAAGTATCCCATCACAAGATCCTCATGACTCTTTAAAAATTGAGAAAGTCAAGAGTCTTTCTCCTTGGAGCCCATAGGGACCCTCTCTTTTCCATATGTCAACATCCTCCATATACCACCTTGGAATTCTAGAAGGATTCCTCTTGACTTTACAGTCTTCCACACTCCTCCACATGCCCTCCATGTGCTTGGCATGTGCTCTCCATATTATTCTCATACATTATGGAGGCCATGCAGTCACCTGGCCCACTCAAAATACATGACTCATTTCTATTTTCCCAATCACAAAGCAAATAATATATCTCTCAAACCATTCTATCCCTATCCCAAGGTATTTATAATTCATACCCATGGTATTTACAACGATGCACTCCACTCATAATCACATTTGCAATCATTTTCACTAATTATTCTAATTAGTATCAAATCCACATTAATGATTACATGAAATAAAGTAGTCGACATCAAAAGATTGACAAGCCATAATGAGAGTAGCCGCAAAGAGCTGTCTCCCGCCACCAACTTCTCCGTCACGCTTCTTGGTTCTTTGTCTCCATGGCTAGCTTTTGTCACCTTGCAGGTCCCACAAATCCTCCCACAGGTTTCAAAACAAAATGTCATTTTTTGTTGTCACATCTTTCTCCCCCCAGCAGATCCCCGTGCTTGGCATGGGGGTCTACTGGCCATGGTATCTGTGGATAAAAGACTTTTAACCGGTACTCATTGGCACGTCCAGGGACCTCTTGACCATTTGCATCTTCCAAAAGATAAGTGTTATTTTTTAACTTTTTCTTCACCCTGAAGGGACCTTCGTAGCGCTGAAGGAGTTTCTTGTCTAGCCGCTTCTCCACACGACCATCAAACTTCATGACCAAGCTTCCTTCTTTGAGTTCTAGCTTCTTCTTCTTCTTGGTAAGAGCATCATATCTTGCTTTGCGACGTTGTTGTGCTGCCTCCAAATGTCGAAGTGCTTGAAGCCGCTTCTCATCCAAGGTGTCGAGCTGTACTAGACATTGGGCATGTGTTTCTTCTTCGTTGCACAATCGAGAAAAAGACGTGCGAAGGCTTGAGATTTCCAATTCTATTGGCAAGATGGCCTCCACTCCATAATCTAGCTGAAAAGGTGTGAAACCAAGGAAGATCTTATGAGTGGTTCTATAAGCCCACAAAACCTCTGGTATATGCACATCCCACTTCCTTTTCATGGTGTCTACTAGCTTAGACAAGGACCCACAAAGCAAACAATTAGTTTTTTCCACAAGACCATTGCATTCCAAAGATATGGAGTCGATATGACATGATTTATTTTCAATTTGTGCACCAAAGATTCAATCAAGTCATTCCTAAAAGACCTCCCTCCATCTGTAAGGATTTCCAAAGGGCAACCAAAATGGGCACGTATAAACTCCTTGAGAAATGATGCCACCATTATTGACAGTAGCTTTTGCTTCTGCCCATCTAGTTGCATAATCAGTTGCAACTAATATATAATACTTCCCTTGTGAAGAATGAGGAAGGGGGCCAACAAAATCCAAACCCCACCTCTCAAATAGACCATATGCTAGAATCAGATTCAAGGGCCCAGGAACCAATTGCTTGCGTCCATATGCTTGGCATACCTTACAACTTTGGCACCACTCATGGACATCTTTGTTGAGTCGGGACCAATAATACCCTGTGTTAAGGATCTTTCGAGTAGTGCTAGCTGAAGCAAAGTGACCTGAACATTCCTGACACAGCTCCATAATCCTTTTAGATTCTTCCAAGCTTACTACTCTCCTAAGAACCTTATCTTTACCTTGCTTGTATAGAACATCCCCAAGGATTGTATAAGGACGAGCCTTCCTTGTGAGCCTCTGCTTTTGTTGAGGGGTCAATCCATGAGGAAAATGTCCTTCATCCAAGTAATATTGAACATCTTGGAGCTCTGGCCAACCTGTATCTATCAATGCAAGAGTAGCTTCAGTGAAAGAAGCCATAGCTTTAGTAGCCATCTCATTAGCTTGATGATTATTTTTTCTTTGAATATGCACAAATTTGCAAAACTCAAAAGCTTCCTTTAACTCCATCACTCTTTTATAAAGATCTTGTAGATTAGGACTCCATGCCTTATAAACACCTTTCGTTTGCCTAATGACCAGTTGAGAGTCTCCTTTAACCTCTACCTCTTTCACTCCTTCCTTTAGGCAATCTTCTAATCCACAGATCAATGCATTGTACTCAGCCACATTATTTGATATTGCTTCAGGAAATTGCCTACCCTTGGCCCATACCTCTTTTCCTTCTGGATCAAATAGAATTATTCCCCCAGCCCCACATTTCCTAGAAGGGCTAAAGGCTGCATCAAAATGCAGCTTCAAAGCTGTTGGCGGGGTCTCCAACTCTTCATCTAAGTCTTCCTTTGCCTTTGTTACCTGTAAGCAAATCTACTAGAGACGCTCTAGTGATGCTTTCTGTAATAAAAGTGAAAGAGAACTCTTGAAGCTCACAAATCCACTTAGCAAACTTTCCAGCAAGATTGGGTTTGCGAACCAAAAATTATAAAGCAGGTTGAGACGTAAGGAAGAAAAAAGGACAAGGTAGCAAGTATGACCTAAACTTCTTCACTGCAAAGACCAAAGATAAACCTTCTTTCTCCATTTCACCGTACCTCTCCTCAGCCTCCGTGAGTTGCCGACTTGCATAATACACTGGTTGCATGCATCCTTGCTCACCCTTCTGAAGTAGTAGAGCTCCCACTGAAGGAGTTGACACACTTGGATTCACATAGAAATCATCCTCCCACCTAGGAGACTGCATAATTGGCCTTTGGCTCATGCATTCCTTGAGCAAACAAAATGCCTCATCTTGCTCTAGTCCCCATTGGAAAGATACATTTTCTTTGTCAATAAATTTATAGGATACATCTTTTCAGAAAACATATCAACAAAGTGCTGGTAATACTTTGTTTTACCCAAAATGCCCCTCACCTCTCTGACATTACTAGGTGGTGGAAGGGCCATGATTGCTTGTACCTTCTCAGGATCCATTTCTATACCTTCCTCTGAGATAACATGTCCTAACAGAGCCACCTTCTTCCTGGCCAAACAGCATTTTGCAGGATTAAGGCAACCTTTTGCGTCATCAATACTTTTCAATGCAATCCTCAACTTTTCCAAGTGATCCCCATGGCTTGAATAAATGCAAAAATCATCCAAAAACACTCTTATGAACTTTTCCAGGTAGGGTGCAAATACCTGGCTCATGAAACGTTGGAAAGTTGATGGTGCATTAGTTAAACCAAATGGCGTCATCCTATATGTATACACCCCCCATGGTGTAACAAATGAAGTCTTCCTTTGATCTTTCTCACAAATGCGAATTTGGAAGTATCCGGAGTACCCATCACATACTGAATATATTTCATGGCCTGCAACTTGATCCAATATCTCATCCTAAAATGGAAGAGGAAAATAATCCCTCTTCGTGCATGCATTCAAAGGGCGAAAGTCCACACAAACATGCCATTTCTTTCCTTTCTTGGGAGTAACCCCCACTGGAGAAACCCACTCTGAATTCTCAACTGGAAAAATACATCCAGCTTGGAGCAAGTTAGTTACCTCCTTCCTGAGCACTTCTGCTTGTACCACTCCCAACCGTCTAAGCCGTTGCACCGCTGGCTTGCTTTGAGGCTTCAAGTCAATTTTGTGCTCCACTAAGGTAACTTGGCGCACCTGTGAGTAACTAGTTGCAAACAGATTAGGAAACCCATCAAGCATTTCTAGGTATTCATCTCTTTCAGTACCTGTTATAGTCTCATCAAGAAGAATCTCATTTTGTTGGCGAAGACTAGTGTGATTCTCCACTTCCTCATACATGGTTGAAGATGATTCTTCTTCTGAAGCTCCATTTCCTTGATTGTCCCCCCAATCAACACCAAGGCAAAGACCAAACACCACCCCTTCCACCTCTCCTTATGAGATGGACTCCTCGGAGGTGCCAATTGTCTCGTGATCGGATGACTCGGACTCTAAGCTCTCGGAAGTCGAAGTTTCCTCCTTTACCACCTTCTTGTGGCGACTCTTGATGTTGTAGCGGACCTTCCTATTCCCTCCTTGGAGAATAAGATCACCTGTCTCCCACTTCTGTACTGTCTTCACTTGATGGTGCCAAGGCCTTCCCAAGGTCAATGGGTAAGCCCTAGCATCTGGTTTTGTAGGAATAACTTGAAATGTTGTAGGTGCAGAAATTCTACACATCCACTGCCAAATTCTTCACCACTCCTAGAGTTTTCACTCTAGTATTATCAGCCAACTTAATACGATAAGGAGAGTTAAGAGAAGATAACTTCAAATCAGCATCTTTCATTGTCTTTTCACTCATGACATTTATCGATGCACCCCCATCAATGTATGCATTAGAAATAGTCTGGCCATCTATGATAACATCAACAACAGGTACATCATCTCCCACATCTATGTCTACCTTTTGTGCCATAGGTGTCCCGTTATCCTTTTTCTTCTTTTTCTTAGACTCCCTAGTGCTGGCCAATTTACTCCATTCCTTCCTAAGTTTTGGAGAGAGTGCCAAAAGCTGCCCGAATGTGATTTGTGCAGTCTTCTCTCTAAGGTCTGTCAATAGATCATAACTAAGAGTCCCTTGTCCAAGAGGAAAATCAGATTGTCCAATCTTTCTTCGGGATGACTTTTTCTTCTTATGTTTCCGTTCTTTCTCTTTCTCCTCTTCCTCGTCACTCCTAGTTTTACGACTTCTTGTCATCAATGGCATCAAACCTTCTTCATCATCTTCCTCCTCTGAACATGTTCTTTCTAAGAGTACTACACTCTTGTCTTCTTCTTTTTTCAATTTTGGACATTCGGGACGATAGTGTCCCTTCTCTTGACATTCATAACAGGTAACATTGCTTTTATCCCTAGGCTTATCCTCAGTTCGTGGAGCCCTAGTTGGCTTGGCATTCACTAAGTGCAAATTCAAATCAGCAAATTCTACCATCAATTGTGCAATATTATGATCCAGTGAGGGAGGAGATACCTGGGATATTGAGGCTACCTCTACCCGATGTGCCGGTGTCATGACACTTGTAGATGGCTATAATGTGAACTCAATTTGATGGGCCGCCTCCTTCTTCAAAGCAATGCGAAGAGCCTCTTTGAAATTACTTGGATTTTTGCTTAAAACCTTTCCACGCAAGGTAGAATCCAAACCATAAATAAATTTGCTCATCTTGAGATGTTCCATTGCCAATGAACCTTTAGAATCTCCCGTAGAAGATGAAGAAGACTCAACCACATGCAAAGCAGCTTGTTGGTACTTGATGAATAAATCCTCATACCTCATAGCGAAGGTCGAAACTAACTCTCCTTCCTTTTGGGAAATCTTCTCCAGTTGCAATAACAAGGAATTTGGTGACTCCAATGTCCCAAATCTCTCCTTCATTGCCTCGACCAAGCTTTCCCAATCATCCTTGGTATCTTTTAGTAAGGCCTCGTACCAAGTTAAGGCCACACCCTCCCAAGAAATCTGAAAGTATCTCAGCACGTTCCTTCATAGACCAACCAGTCAAGCGGCATGCTCGATTGAATTCCCGAAGGTAACTCCTCGGGTCTTCTCCTTCTGATCCACAGAACACTGGAATGTTGTACAGCTTGCACAAAGAAGAAAGTCTTTGCTTGTAAACAAGCTGAGATCGTGAAGTTATGATAGGAAAATCCTAGGCAAAACCTACCCAGCGTCTCCATCAAAAGATGTGACACAAAACTGGGGGTTTGGTTTTGGTCACGTCTCAACCCACAAATTGAAGAAGAGAAGATATTTAGGCATTAGATGAAGCTTAAAGAGACACTTACTCTCTGTCTTCGGCTTGGATTATAGGGGGCAATTTCAACATGGTTAAAATGCCCTCAGACAAAAGGGGCGGTAGGGAAGGTGGTATCCACTCCCTAGAGAGAGCATCTTGGGATGCCTTTCTTTTTCAGTAGTGGCAGGGATGCTTGGCACAATGATGCTTTTCACACTCATCCACATTCTCTCCTGCTTTCTTGGTTGAACAGGAGATTGCAGATGCCTATCCATGCACGGATTGATAGATTTTATGTGGATGATTCGGCTCTTGAAAGAAGTGGTACTATTAGCATTGCAGTTGGGGTGTCGACTTCAGATCATTTTCTAGTGATTCTGATGGTTTCGGATCCTTTTGTGAGGGGCTGCTCTGCCAGTGTTAGGATTCCAGATGCCTTTTATGCAAAGGAGGGCATTATAGAGACAATGTTGAGGACGTGGGTATCTCATATGGAGAATGGGCAGCTTTCTCCGTCAGATTTAGTTGCAGCCCTCTCTAGTATTAGCGACTATTATCTTTTAATTGCTCGTATAAGGAGGGGTGAGATTTTGAGGCATGAGATAGATATCCGTCAGCAGTTGGCTGCCCTCTATAGGGAGGAGCAGAAGAGGCCTACAAATGCTTGGATTCAGGAGTGCCTTGCTACAGCAAGGACCCAGCAGCAGTCACTTTTAGATCAAAGAGTAGAGTATGCCTTTCATGTTGGAACATGATTTCAAAGTGAGTGTTTATAGTGTGTTTTTATTGAGTTATAGAGTAGTACTAGACTACCTTATATCCTAGAGTGCCACGTGTCATATTGGGAGTTATCCCATATGCATACATGTTCATATGTGTGTGTGCGCTCTTATATAATAGTTGTACTTATCTAGTGTCAAATCAATCAAGTATCAACCTACAAGCTCTTTGGTCTACATGTGAGTACTCTCTTTTTTGTTCGTTGCTCGTCATTTCATTTCCATTTCATTATGTCTCCTTTTGAGTATCAATTCCTCTCTCCCTAGCCGACCCTCTCTCTCTCCCTCTCTCTACCATGTTCCTTCATTTTATGTCAGAGAATCATTTTGGACTCAGACGGGAGGTAGGGTCAACAAGCAGTTCTTCTCTACTCTTGTCCCCAGACATCATAGGGAGAGTGTCTCACAGCTTGTTGACTCAGGCGGAGTTCTTTAGATACATGCAGATGCTGTCTTGCAGGTTGCCACCGATTTCTATACCTCCCTTCTTACAGCTAATCCTGACACTCGGGCCACATATGATGCTAGAGTGGTTATTTGGTGACACTTACCTAGGTTGGTGATTGGGGATATGACTATCTCACTTAATGAACCAACATGGAGTTCAGGACTGCTCTCTCTGCCCTTCACAAGGGCAAGTATCCTGGTTCAGATGGACTTACCCCGTTATTTTTTATTACTTTGTGGGATCAGATTGGGAATCACATTACTCCAGCTTTGCAAGGTGTTTGGGACTCGGGTGAGATGCCAGACTCACTTACGGAGGGCCTCATTCATTTGATTCCGAAAGGGGATTGCAGGAATTTAGTGTCTTAGTGCAGACCGATTACCTTGCTGGGTACCTTGTATAAAATCTTAGCTAAAGCTATCAGCCTTCGTCTTCAACCCTTTCTTCCATATCTTATCCATGATACGCAAATGGGATTTGTGTATGAAAGGAGCATCTTATGAAAGGGTAGACTGGGGCTTTCTGGAGAGCACACTTACTCGCTTTGGTTTCTCAGATGCATGGATCAGAGGGGTGTCAGCCCTCTACAGATCAGCCAACAACCAGGTTCTTATTGCTGGAGTCAGGGGGGACAGGTTTGAGATTACCAGATCAGTCCGCCAAGGATGCCCCTTAGCCCCCTTTCTGTTCTTATGTGTGGCTGAATCTATGAGATATTACATTAGAGCTCAATCTGGTATCGTAGGGCTTAGGCTTCCCTTGAGGTAGGAGGATGAGCTCTTAAACAGTGAGCTGGCAAATGATACGGCTGTTTTTTTTGCATTGGATTTGTTTGCATTGCGGCAGGTGCACACATTAATTGGAACAAATCCAATGGCTTTTGGATTAGTGATGAGGACACTCCAGACTGGGGAATGACATAGGGTTCACTTGGATTCAGAGGGGTGTTTCCGGCAGATATTTGGGATGCCAGGTTGGGGTGGGCATCTGTCCGACACAACA
Organism: Dipteris shenzhenensis; assembly: GCF_047967505.1. Taxonomy (NCBI): domain Eukaryota; kingdom Viridiplantae; phylum Streptophyta; class Polypodiopsida; order Gleicheniales; family Dipteridaceae; genus Dipteris; species Dipteris shenzhenensis. The sequence continues at coordinate 14,453,784 of NC_141627.1, read as the reverse complement.
GTTTTTTCCTGTGTTGGAGAGTATCAGGATGAAACTCATCTTTTGGAGTTCAGCCAGACTTCACCTTGCATCCAGAGTTGTGGTTGTGAATCGGGTATTATTGGCCACTGCCTGGTTCATTTGCTCTTGTTGGGGTAGGTCTAGAGGTTGTATCGCTCAGCTCATGAGACCTATCAGGAACTTCCTATGGAGCGGTTTAGATGGCACCTCAAATGTTGTAGCCAGGGTGGCTTGGAAGACCCTGGTTCTCTCCAAAGGAGAAGGAGGTCTAAATATTATTGACTTGAACTTGCAGTATATGGCCGACGCCCGGTATGGGTATGGGAGCTCTAGTTCGAGCACCCACCGGTTTATGGAGTTTTAGCGTGGTGAGTTGGAGGCCTGGGGGTCGAAGGCAAGTCCCGCATGCCTTGGTCCATCAGGGCCCTGGTATCTTCTCCACTCTCTAGTGTTATGTTCTGCAGAGGGTCCACACTTGAGGTGGCGCCGAATAAATAAGGCAGGGGGAAAGAGTTCTCCATGAGATGTTTGGTGGGTGTAAGCGCCTCACACAGCAAAGCCGGCTCTCAAAACAAAAAAGATGGCCATATGGGTGAGCATGCAAGGATCATCCATAGCAGCCACTGCCAGGAGAGTTATTTTTTTCAGAGTTTCGAGAGGATCTCCTTTCTTCTCTGAGTCTCCCTCAGGGTTGAGGTGGCATTTTCAGTCTCCACCTTGGTTTTTTATTAGCTCCTTTTGAGCTGTTTTTTTTCCCTCATGCATTGCATGATGTACACCCGCATTTGAGCTTGTTCTCGCGGTCTTCATTCATACTTAATGAAGTAATTTTCTTGGAATTTTTTTTTTCTTTACTTTTACTTATCAACTTCTATGCATTACATTCTTTTTAAAAAGAGTCTAAATTGAGTAGCCAGGTTTAGCGAGACTACAATCACATAACCACAGCTAGAGGGTACAAAGTCTCTCTCTCCAAAATCAGCCAATGGAGAGGAAGAGTTCCTCTAAGCTAAACATGGCACTAGAGTGCGTAAGATCCTCGCCCACAAAGGAGCTGAAGAGGCAAGGGCCATGTCCTTCCCTCAATTAATGATAGAAGACTGAAGAACTATGGTTGAAGGGCTGCTTGGATGGAAGTCCAAGACCTAGAATAGGATATGCAGGAACATCCTCACTAGCCTATTACATGAAAACTTGTTTACTCCTAGCTTGTTACGTCGAATCACGGATGCAGGCACATTGAATCACCTCCCAGCCGTTATCGGTGGTCATAAGCTTGCTCATCTGAATTCACTTACGTTGAAGCTCTTGCTTACTAAATCTCCACCAAGCCCCAAATTTCCCTAGATGGATCTAGTATGCCACATGTCTTCATTTTGGGGTCCCTCCTTAATGCATCATTTACCCCTCTCAGGATATCATTAAAACTATTTGCCCCTTGGCACATTTCATGCATTTAGGTCCCTCAGCCTTAGATCCACCTAGTCTAGTGCCATGTCACCCTCACCAAGGACCTTGACCTTGATTCCTTTTTTATCATTTACATGAAGCCCAAACAAATATAATATAAACATTGATCCTCTAAAGGAAAATATCGATTGACCCTTCTGAGGTCATGTTACCTCGACCTGAGCGTAACATTCCTTCCCTCTTCAGGCATCAGCATCCTCGATGATAGAGTCTGGGAATACTCTCTGTAACTGGTATACAGATTTCCAGGTAGCTTCTGATAGAGGTAAACCATACCATGCAACCAACATTGTGGGTATCTTCCGATTGCGTACTTGCATTGTTCCTCAGTCCAGGATTCGTGTTGGTTTGCGTCTTGCATTATCCTCTATCTCCTGAAACAAAACAACACCCTCAATTAGTGAGTCACCTGTATGCAAAATTTTCTTTAAACGAGAAACATGAAACACTAGTGCACCTTACAACCCTGTGGTGATTCTAATTTATAGGCTACCTTGCCTATTCTTTTTAGAATTAACCATGGTCCACAATATCGAGGTGATAACTTAGCACAATCTCCTGCAGTCAAAGACTTAGAGTGCGAAGGAACTCTGAGAAAAACTTTTTCTCCTTTCTTAAATTCTCTAGCGGATCGGTTTTCATCCGCATACGCCTTAGCTCTATCCATAGCTTGGCAAGTGCTAGCAAGTGCTAGCATCTCCCGCATCTGAACCACAAAGTTCGCGGCACTAGGCACTTTCTGAGGTACTCCAACTGTAGTTGGATTCGCTGGTCTATAACCATAGTTCAGCTCAAACGGACTGAACCCTGTAGAGGAATGTTTTCTATCATTGTAGGCAAATTCTAACAATGGCAACCACTTGTCCCATGTATGTTGCCTCAATGACACATATGCTCTAAGCATATCCTCTAAAATTTGGTTGATTCTTTCCGTTTGACCATCCGTTTCTGGATGATCCCCACTACTCATTCCCAACTCAGTCCTTAGTGTCTCAAACATCGCAGTCTAAAAATGACCAGTAAATTTGACATCCGTGTCTGACACTATGGATTTGGGTAATCCATGCAAACGAAATATATGTCTAATAAACAAATCCGCCACTTGCGGGGCACTAACAGACTCTCTAGTTGGAATGAACTGAGCCATCTTGGTAAGACGATCAACCACCACAAGGATAGAATCATATCCACCTTGTGTCACAGGCAGACCTACAATAAAGTCCATGGAAATGCTCTCCCACCTACCTAGTGGTATCTCTAAGGGTTGTAAAAGTCCGGGTGGCTTCACCCGCTCTGCCTTACTTACCTGACACGAAAAACAATGTGTCACATATTCATGAATATGCTTTTTCATCTTTGGCCAAAAGAAATCTCGTCTCACGAGATCATATGTCCTCTCGACTCCTGGATGTCCCGCACATGGGCTATCATGGCACTATTGAATGACTCTCTGCCTGACATCATTCTGATTAGGTACTACTACCTTGCCATTTCTTTTCAGCATACCATCCCTTATGGCATATCTTGCATAAGTTTGGCCTTTTCTGGATGCCAGGTCATCCTTTTCCTCAGGTTTGAATACATGAGCCTTAGGCCAAAGGCTCTAGACGAACTCGTCTACCTTTTAAGTTTCTCTAATCTCGGTCATTAGAGCACTCTCTAATACCGTGAAACTCATATTATGCATAATGCGTGACAACGCATCAACAATTTTATTATCCTTCCCTCTTCGGTACCAAATCGTCAAGTTAAACTCTTGCATGAGTTCTGCCCACCTAGCTTGGCGGCCTCTCAAGTCAAGTTGTTTACAAAAATATTTCAAAGTATCATGATCAACATCAACATAAAACTTTGACCCATACAAATAATGTCTCCATGTTTTCAGAGCATGGACAACAGCATACAACTCTAATTCATGAGTTGGCCAATTTCATTGAGAGGGAGAAAGCTTCTTGCTTTCAAATGCTATTGGCCTTCCCTCTTGGAGGAGAACTGCTCCTACCGCAATGCCACTTGCATTGGTTTCAAGGAAAAACGGTTTCTGGGAATCAACTATTTTTAACACCGGTCCTGAGACCACAGCTTGTTTTATGGTGTTAAAACTTTCCTGTTGATTCTGTCCCCATATAAAAGGTACTTTATCTGAGGTCAGATTAGTCAATGGCGATACTATTTCAGAATATCCTTTGATATGCCTTCGATAAAATTGGACAAATCCCAAGAATGATCACAAGGCGGTCAAACTCTGAGGGATTGGCCAAGTCAGTATCGCAGCCACTTTCTTTGGATCCATTTCTACCCCTCATGCATAATTATGAATCCCAAATATTCAAGTCTTACCATACACAGTATAGTTTTCTTTTTATTTACATAAAGACTGCCTTTCCTCAAAGTACTGAACACTATTCTTAAGTGTTCGTGATGCTCAATAATACTTCTACTGAATACCATAATATCGTCAATAAAGTGTACTACAAACTTTCCGATATACGGACGTAGTAAATCATTCATAAGCATGACGAATGTAGCTGGAGCATTGGTAAGTCCAAAGGGCATTACCAAAAACTCATAATGTCCAAACCTGCTTCTAAAAGCGATTTTATGCACATCCTCGGCTCTAATACGGATCTGATGGTAGCCACATTTAAGATCTATCTTATTGAAAATTACGGCCCCATGTAATGCATCTAGCAAATCATCGATCCGAGCCATCGAATACATGTGCTTAATAGTGATATTATTCAATGCTCTGTAATCTATACAGAGGCAAAAAGTATCATCTTTCTTCTTCTTTAATATCACTAGCGAAGCAAAAGGTGAGAAACTTGGCTGAATTTGCCCCAACTTGAGATATTCTTCTAGTTGTCTTCGCACCTCCGCCTCTTCAGTAAAACTCAACCTATAGGGAGGTCTATTTACAGGTTCTGTCCTCGGGATTAGTTCAATCTTATGCTGAACATTCTGCTTTGGAGGTAACCCATAAGGTAGCTCATTCCTAAAACAATCAGAGAACTCCTCTGCTATTTGATCAGCCAGCTTGGCCATCTCTATATTTTGAGCAACATCAGTACTAGCCGAAGAATCATCAATCGGCTCTACCGATGGTGTACAAAGAAACAAAAACTCTTCTTGAGCTTTTCGAATTTCCATTACGGAAACCAACGGTCCTTGAGGTATATCTTTTTCACCTCGTAAGACATACATCACATCATTCATCTTGAATTGATAAATGTGCTTTTTCCAATCTATGGCTGGATTCTTCTTAGAATGCCAAGCCTTACCCAGGGCTATGTCTGCATGAGCAAGCTTAATCATTTCAAAATCAAGCTTCTCAGCATAGTCTTGAATTCGAAGCTCCAACTGGGTAACCCTTTGGTCCCATACTTCAGTTGAACTTCCATCTGCCATTCTGACTGTATATGCATAGTCAGATGGGCTAGTCTTTAGTTTCAGCCTCTTTACAAGCTTGGAGTTAATTACATTGTGCGTTGACGTTGAGTCAAACAACACAATGACATCATGATTAGCTACTTATCCTTTCATCTTAATTAACTCCGTATCATTAAAGGCTATATACCCCGTTGTTGTAGGCTTTGATAGGATATTATCAGGTGCACTAGTTACTAACTTAGCAACAGACACACATAACAAAATAGGTACTGACCTTTGAGAAGATCCCGCTAGCTGAATCTGCATCTGTTCTACTCTGTGACTTCCCTCCATTTCCACGTCGCATTCTGAGACCACCATCTCAGCCATCTGACGATCCTTGTTTCGTGGACAATCTTTTCACTGATGAGGCTGAAGGCATCCAAAGCACAAGCCTTCTCTCCTCGCTTTTTCCCTTTGCTCTGGGTTCAAAGAAGACTTCGACCAAGCTCGGGCTGCCATTAGTGTTACTTTTCTTTTCATTATAATGGTGGTACTTGATTTAGGAGTCTCAACTGGTTTCGCCTGCTTGGCTTGACCACTAGGCTGTGAGGCACTCCCTTTGCTAATCCAGTTCTTCTTAAACCCAGTTTTCTTCGGGTACCCATACTGAGTCCCAACCTGCACAAACCCACTTAGTCTGCTCCCTTTTGCATCCTCATAGTTCAGGGCTATGGCAATTGCTTCATCTAGTGTGTTCGCATACTTAGCCCGAACTTCCATCTTGATTCGATCATTCAATCCAAAGATAAAATCTTTTACTTGGATTGACTGAGATAGGGGTTCATCAACCTTCATTACACTTTCTCTGAACTTATCAGTGTATTCCGCCACTGATAAATTTCTCTAACGAAGGTTTCGATACTGATCCCAAGCTCAGGATGCTTCGTCAGGAGGTAGGAAGTGTTTTCTAAATTCCTTTTTAAATCCTTCCCAAGTAGTGGATGCCACTCCATCTTTCTGCTGTTTTATCCACCACCTATCCGCTACCTCATTAAACATATGGGTGGCCTAACGGATTTTCTTCATATCATTCCTGATTTCACAAATGGCGAATGCCTCGTCCCATTTGTGTAACCAGGCCTCAATGATATCGGAACTACAGTCAGACGTCCGACCAAAATACTTTTCTGGCCTATAATTGGCAATATTAGGCACCTTATCCCTCCTAGGCTCGATCGTATGAACATTGGACTCTGGTTCCATTGGAGATTTTCCTTTCACTTCACGAGATGGTCTAGCAGACATACTATGTACCATTTTCCTGAGCTCAGATTGCCCTACATTTGCTTGTAGCTGCTGCGCTAAAATCTGTTGCAAGGCATCCTCTAACATTGCAATTCTGCCAAATAGTGTATGACCTGCTGGGCGCAACACCTGCGGGGTCGGCCGGACTCCCGACTCTACGGGATCCATCCTAGAAGCTTCTTCTTCTACTTCCATTTAGGTCGATCGGTGTGTGTTTTTAAAAAAATAATAATAATAAAACACCGCTTGAAACTGTATTTACAATTCGAAAGTCAAGCTTCCAAATTTACAGCTAACTAGGCATATATCACACTGTAACCATACCCCACTTTTCCCTATACTAGGGAAACTCCTGCAATCCGAAATAACTCAAACACGGAGGCAATTAAACAAGTACATATTCCAATGAACTTTAGAAGGCATAGAGAGCTCCCTGGTCATATTTCTGTTGCATGAAGAGATCAACTTGTCCCAGGCAGGGCTTCATGAGCATAGTCGTTAATCTTTTGGTACGACTAAATGTAACCAAGCTTCCCCAATAGCGGTCCACAGCAACGGACGTAACTCTACTGGCTATCGAACCCACAACTTGCAAGCCATTTATAACTATCGTAGCGCTCGAACTTTGCAAATCAATTGTTACGCTCCATAGCTCCATACGCTGGGCGCAGGGCGACAGCCATTTATGCCACAGATTCTATCACGGGTCAAGTTATAAGGTGCGAGGTTTTGGAAATATGTTACGCTCCAGTCTTTGGTGTTAACCAAAGCTTCGCCAGCCAATTACTACGTAAATATGACAACAGCTAGCCCCCGCGATGCCAACGAGTCCTGAAAGTAACCACCCATAAACCTGCACGTGCACCACTCAAATATCCAACGCAACTCCTTTCCACCAGACAAATGGACCTTGGTATCGAACTCCAAGCGCCCTTCAAGTAGTACATGCAAGTCCCGTGACGACAGAATAGCCCTTTGCTTGCAGTCGTGAACTCCTGCTTCATCGCCTTCAAATCATCAACGGCTCGTCAGATTCCTGTCACAAAGTCCACACACAACTTTCGTCTTTGACTCCAATCTCGTATGACTTCGTGTGCATTTCTTCCAGTCAAACCACCAGCTCACACAATTCGCTGATGATCTACACCCGGACGACAGACCAAGGCAAGCCTAACCGTACTTCGTACTCTGAGTGAAGCGTCGCTCCAACTCCCACAACCCGATGCAATCCCACAACCAGGGCTCTGATACCAAATATTACATGAAAACTTGTTTACTCCTATGCCTGTCAATTTGGAAAACAGGCAAGGAAACCATTTGGCTTGTACTATAAATCTATATCTATGATGCCTTGACCCCCTTCCCATTTGGGAAGAATCAAGGTCTCTCAAGCCATCTTGGCTATAACATCTGCTATGCCATCAAGTTGGACTCCATAAACAGTTCCTTACAAGTCTTTTGGGCTGAATGATACAATCTGTAGAATGAAACCAGCAAGAGCATACAAACCAAGTCATGGCTAACAAAACTTAGTTAACCACCATTACTAAAGAGGCAAGGTCAAGCTTGGATGAACTCCAAAAAAGGAGCTTTCTCCTTATAATCTCTAATAAAAGAGCAAACTGTTGTGATGGAGAGATACCCATATCAGCCTGGCACCCCAAATACCTGACGGTGATAAGGAAAAAAAAGAAGAGACAACCATCAGAAATATCACTTCATACAGAAGAGCAGACAGTATATGATGATTGATGATGACCTTTACATGAGAGGTGCTGATCAGATTTTGAGGAGAGTGCCCTGGAGAGAAGAGATATATTATATACTATCATCTAGTCATGAAGGAGCTTGTGGAGGACACTATGCTTTTAAGATTACACTACATAAATTACTTTTGGAGGGTTATGTGTGGCGTTCAATACAGAAGGATGTGTAGCACTGGTATAGATCCTGCCATGAATGTCAGAGGATGGGAAAAAGAATTCTTAAAATGGAGCCAAGAAATATTATGCTGGTTTATGATTTTTTTGAGAGATGGGGGATAGATGCAGTTGGTCCTTTACCCAGAAGTGCCAGAGGGAAGTGTTATATGCTTACTGCAGTGGAGTATTTATCGAAATGGGCAAAGGTGAAGGCAGTAAAGAGAGTGGATAGCAAAGGGGTTGCTGATTTTATATATGAACAGATATGCTGCAGATTTGGGATTCCCGTGGAGTTACTTTCAGATAATGGTCCTGGATTCAGAGGAGAGGTGACGGATTACTTATGCAGCAAGCTGAAAATAAATCATAAGTACATCACCCCATACTATCCTCAGTGCAATGGGTTGAATGAGAATTTTAATGGAGATTTTAAATTGATGATGGCTAAGATGACGGGAAACCACACAAAAAACTGGGATTTGGAGATGAATCAAGTTTTGTGGGCATACAGGGTAGCGGTGAAGCACAGCACTCAATTTTCTCCATTTCATTTGGTATATGGGAAAGAAGCAATACTGCCATTGGATGTGGAAATAGCAGCTTTGAAATTTTTGGTTGAAGAAGGATACGAGCCTGTAGACAGTTACCACGAGAGATTACTGGCACTGCACGTGATGTAATTAGACAGGGATTTGGCTTTTGAGCATTATGCTAGAGTACAAATGTGGAGGCAAGACTTGGAAAATGCAAAAATCAAGAAAAAAGAAATCGAAAATGGAGACTTAGTTCTCAGATACAATAGCAAACTAGATAGTACATTTCATACTGCTTTTCAGACCAACTGGGAAGGTCCATATAGAATGGAGAAGAAATTTGAAAATCGAACTCATCAATTGACTCGTTTAGATGGTAAGAAACATAAGAAGAGAGTCAATGGTATCCGATTCAAGAAATACTTTGCACGGTTGATGGAAGCACTGAAAGAGTAGGATCATGAAGATGTAGAGCTGTGGCAGAACCAATGGAAGTCAATATAAAATGAAAAAGAAGAAAATCTGGATCTTTCATCTCTTTTTGGCTCACTGCTGGACATGAATGTCACAGTAGAAGAAAGGGGCTGCTAGAGATGTGTGGATAAAAATGTAAATATGCTTTTTACTTGTTGCATGCTGATGGGTAGGTACGTAGCTATGTACATAGCTAGTTAGTGGTGGCTTTGAGCTATGAATACTCTCATAAAAGAATCTACGCTGATGTAGATATTTTTCTTGAGAAGGTAGATACTCTACGGGGACTTTTGGGAAACGATGAAATGCAATGTGGTTGTACCAAACTTCCAGAGCAAGGGTGTCCAGTGTGTGGTTAAGTCAAATGTATTTGGGGTCATGCAAAGTCAAGTCATGAAGGGTTTTTTTATATTTTCCTGAGTCAATGTGCACTTGCATGTTACAAGAATTTGATATGTTCTGCTGTCCATGTTAAGGGGCTTTTCATGCGGGTTTATGGGGGTGCATGCAAGCTTTAATGTGCATGCTAATGTGTGTGGGAATTGTGTGACTAAAAGGTCCAAAATGTGCATTTAATGTGCCTTGGGGAGTATTTGCATTTTTTTAATGGAGAGTGGTAAATTCCCCGTGATGACGTGGCTGGAAAAATTGGAAAGTGAGCATGGGCATGCAAGGTGTCTACGTTGAGACTAGAGGCTTCTGGTCAATGAGCTAGGAGGATCTCAGAGGAAGCAGGGGCGTCATTTTTGGTTCTGGGAACTGCGGGTCGCGAATAGGCGCCATCAGTAGGAGAAGCAAGGAGGAAGTTCACAGGACCCAAGGTTCTGCTGGGGAGGTGTGGCCGGTGTGGAGAGCTTCTGGTTGGTGGTGATGGCAACTCTACTCTGCAGGTTTGGAGGCTCGTGGGTGGCGTAGGTGAGGAGATGAGCTGGCTAGGCATCGAGTGATCACACGATTGCTTAGAGACTGAGGGCAGAGAGGCTTTTTGCTAAGCGGGTGTTTTATGAGCAGAAGAAGCCCCGGGTGCTGACAATGATCACGTGCATGAAGGGCTGTTGCTCTTGTAGGAGGTTCAGAACTTGGCCGTGGGATATCAAGTGCTGGGGCTCTTGTTGGAGGTGTTGGATGGAGGATACATGATAGAGAACTATGTAGGGAGATCGAGGATTGCGCATAGAGAGAAGATACCAGTGAGCTTCTGAGAGCGGAAGGGATGATGTGCATATTCCAGGAGCAAGGCGCTATCGCAATATATGAAGCTCTGTGAGCAGTTGAGGACGATTAAGAGGTGAGGAGCAGGGTGTGGAGCTTGGGCATCAGAGCAAGATAAGCTGCAATAGGATTTTGATCATGAGCTGAGTGATACCAGTAGGGGAGTTACTGGAGGCAATGAAAAAAACAAAAAATGTATTTTTATTTAGAGGTAGAATCATAGTATGATACAGTGAGCTTCAGCTGGAACTTTTAGTTTGAAGAAATCCTCAACTTTGAAACACAAGGTGTGTGGCACATACTGTTGTATGTAAATGATGAAGAGTGGCAGGGTGTTGTGTTACCAACAATGGAAGATCTCCCATAAGAATTATCTGGATGAGTCTTTGTACAAATGTTGAGTTTGATGAGTGGATATAAATACTAAAAAACAGGAAACTGTATATTCATATACTTGATCTTGGAATTGGGTCTGTCTGTACAGAGCATTGAATCAGGTAATGATGTACATGTAGAAATCTTATACTCTGAAGTACATGATTGTATTTGGACAATCTTATCATATGCAAGAGAAGAAGAGTGAATTAATATGCCATTCCCATCAACAGGACCTCTTATGGGGGTGCATGCAAGCTTTAATGTGCATGCTAATGTGTGTGGGAATTGTGTGACTAAAAGGTCCAAAATGTGCATTGAATGTGCCTTGGGGGGTATTTGCATTTTTTTAATGGAGAGTGGTAAATTCTCCGTGATGATGTGGCTGGAAAAATTGAGAAGTGAGCATGGGCATGCAAGGTGCCTACGTGAATCTGGACTGGAGGCTTCTGGTCGACGAGCTAGGAGGATCTCAGAGGAAGCGAGGGGGTCATTTTTGGTTTTGGGAACTAGGGGTCGCGAATAGGCACCATCAGTAGGAGAAACGAGGAGGTAGTTCACAAGAGCCAAGGTTCTGCTGGTCGACTGTGGCTGGTGTGGAGAGCTTCTGGTCGGTGGTGATGGCAAATCTACTCTGCAGGTTTGGAGGATCGTGGGTGGCGTAGGTGAGGAGATCGGATGGCTAGGCGTCGAGTGAGCACACGATTGCTCAAAGACTGAGGGCAGAGAGGCTTTTGGCTAAGCGGGTGTTTTATGAGCAGAAGAAGCCCCAGGTGCTGACAATGATCACATGCATGAAGGGCTGTTCCTCTTGTAGGAGGTTCAGAACTTGGCCGTGGGATATCGAGTGCTGGGGCTCTTGTTGGAGGTGTTGGATGGAGGATACATGATAGACAACTATGTAGGGAGATCGAGGATTGCGCACAGAGAAAAGACACCGGTGAGCTTCTGAGAGCGGAAGGGATGATGTGCATATTCCAGGAGCAAGGCGCTATCGCAATATATGAAGCTCTGTGAGCAGTTGAGGACGATTAAGAGGTGAGGAGCAGAGTGTGGAGCTTAGGCGTCAGAGCAAGATAAGCTGCAGTAGGATTTCGATCATGAGTTGAGTGATACCAGTAGGGGAGTTACTGGAGGCAATGAAAAAAACAAAAAATGTATACTTTCAATTACTTCTTGTAAGGTAACCATGATCTTTAGCTACTATAGGAACAACAAGAAAGCAACTATGCATCATCAAGTGGGCATGGTGACGACAGAAATGAGCACCTTTTTGTGATGCAGCATATGGTTAACTCCATGTCAGGAGATGTTGCAGCTTGCAATGATGTTTGGTATGTTGATTCAGGTGCCTCTAACCACATGACCAGTCATGGTGAGTGGTTTCATGATGTTAGAAATTTGGATAAGCCAGGTTATGTTGAAACAGGTGATGATACTGCGCACCCAATTACGCAGGTTGGTAAAGTGCCATTGGCTATGCAGGATGGCAAAACGAAGTACTTGGCAGATGTACTTTATGTTCCAAAAATCACTAAGAACCTGGTTTCAGTTGGCCAGATGGTTGAGCAAGGTCTGCAGGTTAGATTTAATCCTGATGGATGCTTTGTTGAGGACCTGAAAAATAAGTGCCGCTTGGTTGCGAAAGGCAACAAAAATGGCAGAATGTTCACCTTGGATGTTGATATGCCTGAGGTGAAAGCTGCTATGTTTGCGCATGGGAGAGGTGTCATTGCAGATATTGAGATATGGCACAAGCGCATTGGGCACGTGAATATACAAAGGCTGAAATCTATGCAAACGAAAAACATTGTTGCAGGTTTGCCTAAATTCAGAGTTGAGGGAATGCAAAAGGTATGTGAAGCATGCCAAATGGGTAAGCAGGCCAGACATGCATTTCCCAAAAATGCTAAGGTGAGCAGAAGACCTTTGGAAGTGATCCATTCAGATGTTTGGACAACCAAAACTGCTTCTATTGGTGGATGCCATTATTATGTGACGTTTATTGATGACTACACTAGGAAGGTGTGGATTTATTTTATGAAGCACAAAAGTGAAGTGTTCAGCCATTTCAAGGCTTTTAAGGCCATGGTTGAAAAAGAGAAAGGTGTGCATATTAAAGTGCTAAGATCTGATGGAGGGGGAGAGTATTTTTCAGAAGAATTTTGTGAATATCTGAAAGAACAGGGAATTCAAAGGAAGTACTCATGCAGGTCTACCCCTCAGCAGAATGGGGTTGCAGAAAGGAAGAACAGGCATATTGCAGAAGTAGGACGGGCGATCCTAAATGAGAAAAACATGCCTGATTATTTTTGGGCTGAAGCAGTAGCAACTGCTGTTTATATTATGAACAGAACCCCCACTGCAGCTGTCCATGGCATGACACCTAAAGAAATGTATACAGGCCAAAAACTAGATATTTCTCACTTGAAGGTATTTGGTTGCATAGCTTATGTTCATGTTCCTGATGAGAAGAGAACAAAGCTGGATCCAAAGGCAGAAAAATGCATCTTTATTGGATATGCTCAGCACCAGAAAGGGTATCGCTGTTATAACCCTTCCACCCGCAAAATGCAAGTGAGCAGAGATGTTGTTTTTGATGAAATGAGCAGCTGGTATGCACCAACTGTTATGGTAGGAGATGCAGATGCAGGAAATGGGAATGCTGCAATAAATGCAGAGCAGCAATCTCAAGCCTTGAGTGGACCCAGAGAGTCCTCTACTAGTGGATCTAATGCATGGACAGGGAGATTGGGATCTAGTGAATCGTCACATGGCAGCCCTGATAGTGTTGTGCAGGTATCACATAAGGGAAAAGAAAAAGTGGACCATGCTCCAGTGTTTGATGTGTCTGTTGGTAGCTCTCATGTTGATGGAGAGTCAAGTGGCTCTGAAATGAGCCTTGATGAGGAACTTGGGATTCCTTCTGTTGTTACACCTGGTGCAAGGAAAAGCAGGCATGATTTAAAGACTCCTGCAACTGATCCAGTTGTACGGAGGTCCACTCGTATTAAGTATCCTGTTGACAGGCTGAGATATAATGGGTATACAGCACATCACTATGCTTATATGGTCAAGGTTCTAGAGGAGCCAGAGCCCACATGTTTTGAGGATGCAGCAGGGCATAAAAATTGGGAAGCAGCTATGGATGAAGAGATGGCTGCCTTGGATGCAAACCCACTTGGGATTTGATGCCTTTGCCTCATGATAAGAAGGCTATTGGCTGCAAGTGGGTTTACAAAGTAAAGCACAATGCTGATGGGTCTGTTAGCAGGTACAAGGCAAGATTGGTTGCCAAAGGTTTTGCGCAGACATATGGAATTGACTATGAGGAAACTTTCAGCCCAGTTGCAAGGATGGCAACCGTGAGAGCAGTAATTGCTATGGCTGCTGCAAAGGGATGGTCTTTGCATCAGATGGATGTGAAAAATGCCTTCTTGCATGGTGATTTGCAGGAAGAGGTTTATATGATGCAGCCAGAAGGTTATGAGGATAATTCACATCCTGATTTTGTATGCAGGTTGCGCAAAGCCTTGTATGGCTTAAAACAGGCGCCGAGGGCATGGTCAGACAAGATAGGGCAATATCTTGTCACTATTGGATTTCAAATTTCCAATTCAGATTTTTCACTTTATGTGAAAAGGACAAACAGAGGGATTGTGCTTATAGTCATCTATGTTGATGACTTGATTATTACAGGTGATAGTGATGCAGACATTAATGAAGTGAAGCTGCTGTTGAAGCAGAAATTTGAGATGAAGGATTTGGGAGAGCTGCGTTACTTCTTGGGCATTGAGGTTATTAGATCCCCGAGTGGGATATGGCTGTTGCAAAGGCAATACGGTTTGGACATGCTGTCCAAATATGGGATGACAGGCTGTAAGCCTATCTCTGTTCCATTGGAGCAGAATGTGAAGCTCAATGCAGAGACAGGTGAGCTTCTTGAAGATATTACTATGTACAGGCGCATAGTAGGTAGCTTGATTTACATGACTATAACCAGACCAGATTTGAGCTATGCTGTGGGGCTGGTGAGTCAGTTTATGCAGGCACCGAGGAAGCCACATTTGGATGCGGCTAGGCGCATACTGCGGTATGTGAAGTCCACATTGCATTATGGACTGTTTTATGAAGCTGGGTGTGCATTACAGGTACATGGATACACAGATGCTGACTGGGCTGGTAGTGTCTCAGACAGGAGATCTACTAGTGGTTTTATGTTTTCCCTTGGGAGTGGTGCCATCAGTTGGAGCAGCAAGAAGCAGCCAACAGTTGCCTTGTCGAGCACAGAGGCTGAGTACAGGGGTGCAGCAATGGCTGCATGTGAGGTAGCTTGGTTACGGAAGCTACTTGCAGATATGGGACAGTCAGTTCATGCAGTAGTTGTCATTCATTGTGACAACATTAGCAGCATCATGCTTGCTAATAACCCAGTTTATCATGCTAGAACGAAGCACATTGAGGTGCATTATCACTTTGTGAGAGAGAAGGTTCCAGCAGGTGAGATTGATCTTGTCTATGTCAGCACTGAGGAGCAGGTGGCTAACATTTTTACGAAGGCATTGGGTACCGAGAAGCTTCGCAGATTTAGGAGCTTGCTTGGTGTACGTGAGATGGATTTGAGCTTGAGGGGGAGTGTTGAGATATCAAGCTCTATCCCCGATATATCTCCTGAATGACTATCATTTATGTCACCGCCTATGTTAGTTGTACTCGTGGGTAGTTAGACTACCACATATGTTTTTGGTTTGGGTTCACATATGAACCACGTATTCTAGGTTTTGACATATAGGGTATTTCCCTCTTCTATTGTATTGTTGTTGTATGCAAAAAGTGAAGAAAGGCTTCACCCTCCAAACCTTGTGTCCTCTCTCTTTTGTGTGTTGTGAAGAAAGCTGAACTTGAGTCTCCTATCTCTCTCCCTCATTCTTTACACATCCGAGGTTGCTCTCGTGGATATTGTTTATACTTAATAGAAGTCTTTTTCATTAAAAAAAAACAAAAAAAGGGGAGCTTGGCTAGTATTGTGATACCTTTGCACTCACTATTTGACAATCCCTCAACTTGATGTTCCATGCCACAAATAACTTCACTCCGTGGAGGATAGCTAAATACAAAGCAAGGCGAATGGAAGAGGAGAACGAGCAACTATGAGAGACATGTGCCTCCTTTGAGGAAGACTAGAAACAAAGGCAAATTGAAGCCACAAGGGTAGTTGAGAAGCACCAACAGCAGTTCATGAGGTGGACGAGAAGCAAAGAAAGACGCCGAGGCATTGAGGGAGGAGATCAAGTGAATGAAGAATGAAAACTAAGGCTGTGCCACATCAGCACAAGCCAACAGCGACTGGGTCAAACAGGAGAACATTAATTGAAAACCAACATTGACAGCCCATTTGCCTTCTTTTCTGGTGCCTTCATCTTTGCTAGTTTTGAGCTTTCCTTAGCTAATTCTTTGTGAGTCCCTCTACCACGCACACCTGTAAACCTTTCAACTTGTTGGATTGTTTAAGAAATGCAAAGATGGCAAGGCTTTGATCAACTATTTTAAAGCTAAACCAACAGACCCTCAGTCTATAACTGATGTATGATCTGCATTTGTTTTCTTCTTCTTTTGTTTATTGGTTGAACCAGGTGTAAAGGGAACTTGACATGGTTATATATTGTCTTTTGATACATAATACCAAAAAAATTTATTTGCTAAAAAAAAAAGAAAACCCACATTGGCATGTTGGAGGCACAAGTCAAGATGGCCGATGACAAGGTTCGAGTGTCTAAAGCAAAACTCATGGAGGTCGAGGTCTGATTGGCAAAGGAAGGCTCAAGTATCTTTGAATGGATTTGTTGCTAGTGGGATGAGCTACAAGCCCAGCTTGAAGAACCTTAACAATTGCTCAGTAAATTGTAGGAACCAGAAAGATTGAAGACCCAAAACGAGGGCAAAGGAGGGGTAAGAACAACAAGGGCATGTGCATCAACGACACCATGAGTTTTCTCTAAGGCAACCATCATCAAGAAAACTCTTAAGTTCAAAAACGAGTCAAGGTAAGGGCCTAGAAGATTTGAGAGGTAGTGGCAAGTGACCGAAGACACTATTGGACAACCTTATGCGACTTCAAAAGGCACACGGAATGAACCAACTCATACTTGCCCTAAGATAGCAAGGGACTTGTATTATGAAATGAATTGAGTGTCAGAGCTGGAGGCAACTTAGATAATTAACCTCCTATACGAATGCAAATCAAGACACCCAAGCCACAAGGACATGCCTTGAGCAACAGTTGGGGCAAATGTTGAATCCCAAATTCAACATATCAAGGATTCAACTAAGTCTGAAGGCAAATGCTCTGCGAGCAAGCAACAAAGAGTGAAGAAACGGGGCAAAGGCAGGGCGAAGCAACTCCTTCCTACCCATTAACATAGTCTACATGGTGCTGAACCTGAGATGGATGTTACACTATAAGACAAGGCCGAGGCGGGAAAGGCTGCAACTGTCAGAGGATTTTGGCAGTTGCCTAAGGATGGCAGCACATAGGATTTACAAATGTTGGGAATGTCAAGAGCTGAACCGATATGATGTAACGGCACCTACTCTTCTGATGGCTAGGTGCAACTGATTGTATGCATATAAAGTCCTAGAGTCGTAAGAGTCAACGATTCCAAGAACTTCATCAAAGGACACCCGCATTGACAAAACACCAAGTACTAGAATGAGTCAAGGTGGAACACAATAGCAACAAAGGAAAGAGACTGAGGCCAAGCTGTGAATGGAGCAGCAGAGAGCTGAAGATCTTTGACAGCAGCCGGGTTTCCCTTAATAAGGAATCCATTGAGTTGAAGGTGCCAGCCATGCCCAAAATGCCAGGAACCCATCAGCAATGCTGTGCGTAGAGCACAGCCTCAATCCATTTTTATCTTGATTGCTATTTGGCTAAACAATGGAAGATCATTTCCAACTTGCTGTGCATCTCTTTCTCTTTCTCCGTTTCATTTTGTTATCTAAGCTGTGCATTTTCCCCCTTGCCCCACACACCTACATATACTGCATATCCCTTTAGTCTCGTGCACTGCAAAGCAAACCATCACTGGTTTCGCACACCTGGAGTGAAGCAAGGGTGATGGGACGAACTGTGGCATCAGCAAGCAGTACCATGATTCGGCATTAACAGTATATATTTCATATTATTTGCAACATATGGTTTTAAGACTTTCTAGTGTTTAATAAAATTTGACTGCATTTGGAGGTAATCTGGCTCAATCCTCTTGTTATCTTTTCCAGGGGTAATGCAAAGCAAAAGCAGCTAATCTCTGCATTGCAGAAAAGTGAAGCAACCATGAAACAGGATGCCTTGCAAAGGAAAGATCTGGACCTAGAAACTGGATATCCTTGTGAAATTCCAGAATCAACTTTTCAAGTATCATCAACAGGGGCAACAGTGAATTTAAATTCCAGTGTATCCCTTATTTATTATTATTGCTCACAGTTGCCAGGTGACAGGTAATTCATTAAGGGAATTTGTGAATTTATGGGTACGTGTAATAAAGTGCAGACAAAGTAAATAATGATCATTGAGCTTCCTAAAGTTTTTTTTTTTTTGCAAAAAGGGACTTCTATTAAGTATTAAAGAAAAACCGTTAGAGCAAGCTCCATACGGGATACATCATGCAATGCACAAAAAGCTCAAGAGCCAAAAAGAAAGGATTGAGGCTGATAGTGCCATCTCAATCCGGTAGAAACCTCCGAGAAGAAGGGAGAACCTCTCCAAACTCGAAGAAATATAGTCCTTCTGGAAGAGGCTGCCCGTGAAGGACCCTGCATGCTAGCCCATATGGCTATCAAAGTGTGAACCGTGTCAGACCAAATACCCGTGAACACCTGTAATGGGTGTATCTGGGTGCCATCCAAGGCCTCAGTACATCTGGCTCTCCAAATGCGCCAAGAGGAAATGCTAGCCAAAATCTCCCAAGAGGTGTCCACTGAAACATGAGAAGCTCTGAAGGGAGTAAGTGGTACATCCTGTAGAGAGCAGGGCTCTATCACCTGCCGGCAGACCGAGAGTGCCCAAGAAGAAGGCTCACCCTCATAAAACACCTGGGGCCTGGTAAGAGATAACCATGCGACTGAGCCCCAAGTCATGAAGAAAGGGGAAGTGTGAAAGATGCTGATTATCCAAGTAACCCCTTTCCAAACAGTCCTCGCCTGACTGCAGTCCCAAAGGCAATGTCGCACTGACTCCTCTGCAGAATGGCATCGAGGACAAGTGGGATCAGCCCCAAATCGTGATCTCCACAGGTTCACTGCAATCCCTCCATGAATAGAAAGCCAAAAGAAAAGAGTGATCTTTCTATTTCTGAGGGATTTTCAGAGCTGCCTCCAAAAATTTCTACGCAAGTTTGCGGTGATGAAGAAGCTTTCCCAATGGGGGGCTCTGGAGGGAATCCAACCCCTACTGTTCAGCTGAAACCTCCTGGCATTACCAACCGTGAAACGAAAGAAGGGAATTTCCCTCTCTCGGTGCCCATGATCTAACCAGAACCTCCAAGATCCCAAGGCCAAGAGTAGAGGGCCGGGGTCTAAGTACCACTGCAAGCCCGCTCCAAGGTCCACAAAACCAGCAATCCTGACAGGCTGAAAGGCAACGTCAAGAAGAATGCCATCCTTGGATGTAGAAAGTAAACCTCCATCCCCAACATCAAAGACCAGTGCGTCGTCCCCGAGACCTCGGAGAGCGATCACCTATAAAGGAACTGATGTCCTCAAAAAAGCCCCCATCCAAGTGGTGGAAGTAATAGGCAGCTCAACTGTCCATTCCACCGGGATGGCTGCATCTATCTGCTGAGTCCTGCGGAGCTTCCTAAAGTATTCAACTTGACTCCATTTGGAAATCCTATTTTCATTCTTTCGGTGGCTTCTGCATTTCAAATAAGCAGTACCAAGATCTCAGTCATCACGTAGTAATTCCAAATACAGAGGATAGGAGGCTATGGTACATACCAGAATCAACTTATTAATCTTTGCAATCTTTCACCTTTGCTTTCACATTGTTGAGAATCAAACTGACATTGGAAATGTCCGTGCAGGTACTTTTCACCACGTCCCCAATTTAACTTTGATAGCAAAAGATCTAGCTGCACTCTCATTCTGCCTCCAAATGCACCAATAACTGATATAACAGTATGTGGAGAGTGGGCAATTCTAAAACAGATGGTTTGTCTGGAGGCATGTAAAAAGTTACATGATTTAAATGCTCTTACGGATTACTTACTTCCATCAGACGATACAGACAATGATGAAACTTTGCAAGGTGGGTCGCATTGGTGACTACGGATAAGAGTTTCTAAGAAAGTTATCACCTTTTGATGTATAAATCTGCTTTTTCTGGTGGCCTTTTCTTTGAAATTCAAATCTTTAATTTCATCATCATGAAAACCTGAGTTCATTTGCATAAGGATATCTTGGCCGATGTCACCTTTGAGACCTTAATTCTAGTAAATCTTCTAAAGAGATATGTGTCATTCCATTTATTGAGGGGAAATATATGCCATTCTAGGACAGTAACAGTGAGGCTGGTGAGGTAAATATATCCCTAACCTTTCTGGTATCATTGAAATGGTCATTAATTTATTTGGAGCTCCGTCGTTTCCCTTTCTGGATGTAGAAAAGATACCATAGCAATCCCATATCGTCAACAATGAAATGCATTGCCCAGACATCCAGTGCATCTACAATAGAACAATGCAGTCTTGTATTTTTAATCAAACAGTGTAAAGCTTTTGCCTTTATTTCATCCTTTTAGTAGTGAGGAAAACTTATTGATCATAGAGGAAGGGAAAATCAATTTTTTCCAAAATACTTATTGAAAAGTAGCTTGTTGTTGTTGCTCATTCTGAGCTGTTTTTTCTCATGCTTGACATGATGTACTGCCGCACTTGAGCTTGCTTTGTGGTTTTTATTCATACTTAATGAAGTACTTTTCTTGAAAAAAAGTAGCTTGTTGACTGTTTTCACAAAAAATATTAACAAATTTTATTTTTCTGCAGATGTGAGAAGGGATGCAGAGATTCACCCATTGTTCATACCAGAAAGCCTAAAAGGTGACTGGGCTTTTTCAGGACGGACAACTTATTTTAACTCTTTCATTATCTCGCTCAAGTGCAAGCCGCCTTCTTCATGGAACTTCATCCAGACTCTCTTTCTTGTTGAGCGTTGCATCGATCCAGACATAGCAAAATTAACTATACCATTAGGCTCGGGTAATGGCATTATCTTTGCAGAAGTAAAACCTGGTGGAAGGGTTAAGCTTCAACCTGATCAGGTATTTTCAGACAACAAGGGTGCAAAACACTTGCATTCATTTCATCAATTTCTGCAGAAAATAGGTGTACATCCTTGGGAACATTGTTTAGACCTAACAGAACTATGGATTAGTCATCTCATTGTTGTAGGTTGAGGCAGCAAGAAGATTTCAAGAGATTGTTCTGAACCTGTTAATAGAGAAAACATTGGATATTCCTTATGAACGTATAACATGGATCTCTGATTGCCAGTATCTTCTCCTTCCACTGCAAAACCATGATATGGTGTCTGATGTAGATGTCTCAATTATTGATTGGAAGTGCATATTTAGTGCTTCTTCATCAGGAGCTTTTGAGGGATCAAGCATTGCCATAGATGGTTGCACAAACTTGGAGGCCAGTTCAAACGAATCATCACCTGAGCAATTGGTGAAGTGTAATTCAGGAAAGGAGGAGGACCAGAATCGTATCTATACGGCAAATATGACTATGCATACAGAGAAAATCGTGGATTGTGTAGTGTCAACAAAACATAATGGAAAGCATTACTGTGTTGCAAAAATCATACACAGCATGAATCTTCATTCACCATTCAGTTCACACAAAGGCACCTACAGCAGCTATTCTGACTATTACCAAAAAAAGTATGTTTTGGGAATGTTTGTTTGTGCTTTAAGATTCATCATGGAGACAATGAGACTAGCTCAATGTCCCACGATATTTCTTTGATCTCACAAGGTGGTTTTATATTTGATAGGTATGACTTGCATTTGAAGCATCACCAGCAACCACTTCTTCAAGCATTCCCAATATTTAAAGTTTCGAATCTGCTTTTGAGACATCTGCAGGTTGTCTCAGATTCAGGTTTGTTATATCGATCTTTGATTCAATTGTTTGCATTCTGAACTCTTTTTCACATAATACATCTAATTAAAAGGACAAAGAAAGAAACAATGATACGGTATCAGGAGAATCTAGAGCTAGGGCTTAAACTTAAGCGAATTTAGGAGTTCTAAATGAGACATAGCTAGGGCTGGGTCTTGACACAAAGTAAAGACCAAAAGTTTGTGGTTTGCTCTCTAGAGTTCCAGCTCACTATTTTTTTATATGTCAAAGAAAAGACTTCTATTAGGTACGAAATAAACTCTAACAACAAAACTTATGGGAGAAGTACATCATGCAATGCACTAGAAAATAGACAACCTAGCAAACTTATGGGAGAAGTACATCATGCAATGCACTAGAAAATAGACAACCTAGAAAATTTTGTTTCTTGACTTGCTTGTTTATTTTTGCTTAGTCACCTGCTTCCTTTCTTCTTTATTTCTTGTTTTCTTTCTCTTTTGTTTATTTGACGTATTTTAGTAAGCACTAGGTTCCGCGGGTCTTTAGAAACCCAATATAGCTGCTTATGCTTGGGCACTGATGATGACATAAGTGTTGCTTTGCTTGCTAAGTATGTCTTTCTTTCGTTTTTCACAAAGGTTTTTGTTTACCTCTTATTTTTTTTCCTTCTCTTTCATTTTCTCTTTGATTTTCTGTGTAGATTTTTGATCTTTAGAACAACAAAAATCTAAATTTGTATGATTGGACTTATTCTAGTCTTACAAAGGTATATATAGCTGTGTAGATTTTTGATCTTTAGAACAACAAAAATCTAAATTTGTATGATTGGACTTATTCTAGTCTTACAAAGGTATATATAGCAAGGCAAAATCAAGATCTTGTAAGAGAGCTAGAAAATATCCAAGGTTGAGACTAAAAGTGCCACCTTTGAAAAGTTCAAACCTTTGGCCATTGCTGCTCTGCCCCAACTCTCCCTTGCTGCTCCCCCCGTAGCTCTCACCTCAGTCCCCCGCCCTTCAGCCCCTCCCCCTCAACCGTCAGCCCCTCTGCCTTTCCTCTCCCCCTCAGTCCCCCCCCCTTCAGCCCCTCTGCCTCTCCTCTCCCTTTCCCTCCCTCTTGCGGGCTTCCTTCCCTATGGGTTGTCCCTCCCCCCCCCTTTGCGGCACTTCTGCCCCCCCACCCTCAACCCACCTTGTTAGAACATGAAGTCGAGTGTGTTTTAGTGTGTTCTACTGGGAGTTCTAGTAGAGTCTTATGTGTGAGTGGCATGTGTCATATTGGGAGATATCCCACATACACTTTGGTATTCTAGTGTGTGTCTATCCTATATATGATTGTACTTGTGTATCACAAGAAGGAGTCTACTTCAAGCTTATCAATGTGGAGTCTTTCCATTTTAGTCTATTGCTCATTTCCATTTCCTTATGTTTCCATTTGAGTATTCCTTAGCCTATCCTCTCTCTCTCCCTCTCCCTCACCACCATGTTCCTTCATGTGGTATCCGAGCCATCCTTCCTCCTCCCTTTCTTTCTTTCTCCATCCTTCCTTCTCCTAGTTCTTTCCCTCTCGCTCCTTGCTCTTCCAAGAGATTGAGGTGAGGGAGTCCAAGAAAGAAGAGCTACTCCCCCTCTTTTCTCTTGGAGGAAGCCCTTCTTCCTTCACTCTTAGCCTCTCCATGAGCTGTGGATTTTGCTGGACATTGGAGCTGATTCGTGGAGTTGGAGCTGCTGCGTGTGTTGCGGATTTTGCTGTGCCATCAACCTCGAGTTTACTGCAGATTTGTGCTTAGATTTGGAGCAACTTGGTCACCATTCTTGTGGGTGTCTTCGTAGAAGAAAAGACAGCTCGTTTTTTGCTCAAAAGCGGCCCGTTTTTTGCTCAAAAACAACTCGTTTTTGCTATTTTGGGGGCGTTTTTGTGAAGGAAATCGTTGCTTACTATTGTGGAGACGTTTCTACTGCTGGTCTCCCTAAAAACGACCTCATTTGGAGCTTGTTTTTTAAGAAACGACCTACTTAGAGAGTATCATTGTTGCTGCTATTCACGTCGTAAGAATGCCGCCATCTGCCCGACTGCAAGCCGAGCTGTTGCTATAGTCCATACTATTCTAGCCTTTGCTCCAAGCTTGCACTTCAGCCCGTATTGCTGCAACATTTGAATCAAACATGGAGTATTCCAAAGCCAAAATTGTCATTGAAAAGTTTTATGGTAAGAACTTTCCAACTTGGCAAACCAATTCTACTTATGAAGGAAGGTGTGTGGAAGATGGTTAGTGGCAAAGATAAGAAACCTGAATCTGATGAAAAGATGATTCTAGCGTGGGAAACTCTCAATGAAAAAGGTCTTTCTATCATTGGTTTGGGTTTGTCTAATGACGTTATTCATCACTTGGATTTTCATGACACTGCGCATGAATTGTGGGACAAGCTAGAGCACTTATTTGGCAACAAAATTTCAATTCGAAAGTATTTCTTAGACAGGAATTCTTTAAGTTCCATACGAAGCATGAAGATTATCTTAATGCTTATTTGAATCATATGGAATCCCTCATCACCACTTGCTGCTTTGAAGGCCCATGTTGGGGAAGATGATCAGGTAGTTGTCCTCCTTTCTAGCATTGAGGATATTCCTCAGTATCGTGATATCATACCAGCACTTCATGTAGCATGGGATATGTCCTTGGATGAAATGGTTGCAATGCTTCTCACACAAGGACGTCCATGAGGAGCAGGCATTATATTCCAAGGGTAAGAATCCATTCAAACCTTTCAAATATACGTATTTAGAGGACCGTTGTCTTCAGAAGCTTGCCAAACAACAATCCAAGGAGCATGCTAACTTTTTTCTTTTTTTCCAAAAGATTACTTCAATAAGTATGAATGAAAACCGCAAGAGCAAGCTCTAATGCGGGAGTACATCATGCCATGCATGAGAAAAGAGCTAGCTTAAAAAGAGCTAAAAAAAGTCCAAGGCGGAGGTTGAAAATGCCACCTCAACCATGAAGGAGGCTCAGAGAAGAAAGGAGGTTCTCTCCAAACTCTAAAAAAAGTATCTTTTATGAATGTAGCTGCTTTGAAGGATCCCTACATGCTCGCCCAGATGGCCATCAATGTCTGTATAGTATCAGTCCATATACTGGCCATAGGTTGAGAAGGGTGAACCTGGGAACCCTCCATCGCCTCCGTACATCTGGCCCTCCAATATATATATATATATATATATATATATATATATATATTCATGAAAAAGACTTCTATTAAGTAAGAACAAAAACCCGCGAGAGCAAGCTCAAAGCGGAATACATCATGAAATCATGAGGATAATAAAAAACCCCTCAGAGTGAGGTGGAAAGAAACCAAGGCTGAGGCTGAAAGTGCCATCTCAACCCTGTAGTAGATTCAGAGAAGAAAGGAGAATCCTTCCATTCCCTGAAGAAAGAAGCCCTCCTAGCTGAGGCTGCACGGGAGTCCCCCTGCATACCCGTCCATACGGCCATCAGAGTGTGTACGATGTCTGTCCAGATACTAGCCAATGTGTGCGAGGGATGAACCTGAGTACCCTCCATAGCCTCTGTGCATCTGGCTCTCCAGATATGCCAGGCTGCTATGCTCGCTATAATCTCCCAAGAAGTATCCACAGAGGCATGTACAGCTCTAAAAGGACGGTGTGGAACCACATCCAACGAGCAGAACTCAACCCGATGACGTCGAACCGAAATGGCCCGAGAGGAGTCAACTCCCTCATAGAAAACCTGAGGTCCTGTAAGAGAAAGCCAAGCCACCGAGCCCCAAGTCATAAAAAGTGGGGAATGGGCAAAGTGACTGAAGATCCTGGCTATCCCCATCCAAATCAATCTCGCTTGTTTGCAATCCCATAAGCAATGCTGAATAGACTCCGAAGCAGAAAGGCAACGAGGGCAAGTAGGGTCGACCTCCAAAGGTTCAATGCAATCCCTCCATGAATAGAAAGCCAAAAGAAGATAGTGATCTTTCTATTCCTGTGGGATTTCCAGAGCCTCCTCCAGAAGTACCTCTGCTGATCCGCAGTAATACCAATTGTCTCCCAATGAGGAACTCTGGAGGGTCTCCAGCCTCTACTACTGAGCTGAAATCTCCTGGCATTACTGACCGTGTAACGAAAGAAGGGGATGGTCTTCTCTCGATGCCCCGCGTCAATCCACTCCCACTCTCCGGGGTCCCACTGTAAATACCTAATGGGAACTCCTCCATAGAGCCAAAGTCTCCAAGACCCGGTGGAGAGTAACTGGGGGTCAGGGTCTAAGAACCACTCTGAATCTGATCCCTGCATCAAAAGGCCTACGACCCTGATAGGCTGAAAAGCAGACTCAAGCAAGATATCATCTGTAGATCTGAGCAATCTGCCACCATCCTGGACACTGAAAACCAAAGCATCCTCCTGTGCATCTCGGAAGGCTAAGACCTGAAGTGGAACCCCGCCTCTCGAGAAAGTACCTGCCCAAGTGGAGGAAGTGAGAGGCATATCATCTGTGTCTATCCAAGCCTCTGGAAGGGCTGTCTCAATCCGCAAGATCCTCCTTGCACTCCCTCTGAGATGTCCTGTCAACCTTGACCTGGTTTCCTCTGGAAGCCTACGGAAAGCTTTCCAAGATCCCAAAGAAGAAGCAGGTCCCCTCTCCCACCTGGCCCACTGCATGTAGAGTGAGGCACCCAGTGGTCTGCCACGATCATCTAAAATACTGTCGTTCCACATGATGGGCTGCCTATCAATCTCTTCCCGGGAGGAAGGAGGAATCCTCCGAAGAGAGCTTCTGAAACTAGCCCAAGCTTTCAGAATGGCAACCATGAGAGGGGATGAAGGTGATCTGAGGTGTGCTGAGGTGAAGATCCATCTAACACTGCTCATCCAGTCTCCTCCTGAGGAAGGTGTGCACCTCTGTATGCTGCTGATAAGTTGCAATGCTAGCAAGAATCTCCCATGATGTGTCTACCGAGCCATGAGCAGCTTTGAAAAGACTGAAGGGAACATCCTAGAGAGAACATGACTCCACAAAGTCTGACTCTGATTCATGTCCCTCAAAAAACACCTAAGAGCTAGTAAGAGATAACCATGCCACTGATCCCCAAGTCATGAAAAAGGGTGCTCTATGAATTATGCTAAATATCCTGGCAACACCTTTTAGATCGTCCTCGCCTGTCTACACTCCTAGAGGCAATACTGAACTGAACTGAACCAATTGCTACGTGGCATTGAGGACAAGTAGGGTCAGCCCCGAACGTCGATCTCCACAAGTTCACTGCAATCCCTCCATGAATAGAAAGCCAAAAGAAGTAATGGCTCTATTCCTAATAGCTTCGATTTTCCATGCATCAGTATCAGCAGATGAAGCGGGTTTGGATGGTGTGGGTTTGTCAAATGCTTGAGTAAATTCTACCCGGCTGAAAGTGCCATCTCAACCCTGAGGGAAACTCAGAGAAGAAAGGAGATCCTCTCCAAACTTTGAAAAAATTAACTCTTCTGGTAGTGGCTGCTCTAGAGGATCCCTACATGCTCGCCCAAATGGCCATCAAAGTGTGTACTGTGTCGGTCCAAATAGTGGCCATAGCCTGGGAAGGGTGAACCTAGATACCCTCCATCGCCTCTATACACTTGGCTCTCCAAATATGCCAAGCTACAATGCTAGCCAAAATCTCCCAAGGCGTGTCTACTAAGGCATGAGCAGCTCTGAAAGGAGTGAAGGGAACATCTTGGAGGGAACAAGACTCCACTAAGTGTCGCCGTACAATGAGAGTGTACAATGAGAGTTGGATTTGGATCATGTCCCTCGAAAAACACCTAAGGGCCAGTAAGAGATAACCAAGCCATTGAACCCCAGGTTATATAAAAAGGTGTTGTATGAAAGATGCTAAAAATCCTAGCAACACCTTTCCAGATTGTCCTCGCCTATCTACACTCCCAAAGGCAATGCTGTACCGACTCAACTGCCATGTGACAACGAGGACAAGTAGGGTCAACCCTGAACCTGGATCTCCATAGGTTCACTGCAATCCCTCCATGAATAGAAAGCCGAAAGCAAAGAGTGATCTTTCTAAACCTGAGGGATTTCTAGAGCCTACGCCAAAAGTTCCTCCGCACAACTGTGAAAATCTAAAAACTATCCCAATGTGGCGCTCTGGAGGGCCTCCAACCTCTACTGCTGAGCTGAAACCTCCGGGCATTTCTAACTGTGTAGCGAAAGAAGGAGAAGCTCTTCTCTCGATGCCCTCATCAATCCATTCCCACTCCCCTGGGTCCCACTGCAAGAACTTGATAGGGGAACCACTATACAGCCAGAGTCTCCAAGACCCCAGCGCATGGAGGATAGGATAAGGGTCAAGATACCATTGTGAGTCCTTGCCCCACTCCATGAAACCTACAATCCTCACAAGCTGAAATGCAACCTCCAAAAGAATATCATCAGAAGATCTGATAAGTCTGCCTCCCGATTGAACATCAAAGACAAGGGTATTCTCATGTGCATCCTACAGTGCTATAATCTATAAGAGAATGCCCGTCCTTGAAAACGGTCCCCACCAAGTGGACTTTGTGAGCGGCATGTCATATGTGTCAATCCACTATGGCGGAATGGCTGCCTGTATCTGCTATATCCTGAGTGCACTCTCTCTGAGGTCCCCAACTGCTATAAGTCTCTGATCCTCTGGAAGTCTCATAAAGGCCTCCCAACCACCTACAATAGAAGCAGGTCCCCTCTCCCATCTAGACCACTGCATATGACGTGACACTCCAAGTGGCGTGCCATGGTTATCCAAAATCGAGTCATTCCACATGACTGGCTGCCTGTGAATTTCTGCATGAGAGGGGGGTGGAACTCTGCGAAGTGTGTTTCTGAAGCAGCCCCAAGCTTTTAGAATACCAACCATGAGAGGGGAATGGGGATATTTGATATGGGCTGAAGTAAAGATCCATCTGCTGCTGTACAACCAATCTCCCCCATGAGAAGGGGTACAAGACTGAATGCTGCGTGAGAAAAAATCCTTCCAGGGCTGTCCAGGCATCAATCCACGTACTACAAACTTTCAGAGCAAGGCCATACACTGCAAGTTTGGGTCAATAATATTGAGACCTCCTTCTCCTTTGGGGAGAATGAGGGTCTCCCAAGCCACCCTGGCTGCAACATCTAAGGTGCCATCTAAACCGCTCCATAGGAGGTTCCTTATAGGTCACATGAGCTGAGCGATACAACCTCTAGATCTCCACCAACATGAGCAAACAAACCAGGCAGTGGCCAATATTACCTGGTTCACAACCACAACTCTGGATGCAAGCTAGCATCTCACCCAAGTCCCATACACCCTGCAAGGCTGAGGTAATGTGATCCCTAATCTGATCCCAAAATATAATTAAAAATAAGGGGGTAAGTCCATCTGAACTAGGACACTTGCGTTGTGAAGGGCAGAGAGAGTAGTTTTGAACTCTACGTTAGTGAAGGGTGCATCAAGTGAAACAGTCATATGCCTTGTCACCAACCTAGGTAAGTGTCTCCAAATAACCACTCTAGCATCATCTGTGGCCTGAGTGTCAGGATCTGCTGTAAGAAAGGAGTCATAGAAATCGGTGGCAACCTGTAAGACGGCATCTGGATGTGTCTGAAGAACTCCACCTGAGTCAACAAGCTGTGAGACGCACTCCCTACTATGTCTAGGGCCAAGAGTAGAGAAGAACTGCTTGTTGACACTACCTCCCGTCAGAGTCCAAAATAACTCTCTGGCATGAAAGACATACTCTGCTCTCTGATCTAAGAGTGACTACTGATGAGCCCTTCTTGCTGCAGCAAGGCACTCCTGAATCCAACCATCTGTAGGCCTCCTCTGCTCCTCCCTCTGGAGGGCAGCCAATTGCTGACGGATCCACGTATCTCATGCCCAAGGATCTCACCCCTCCTGATATGAGCAACTGAAAGATAAAAGTCGCTAATATCAGAGAGGGTTGCGGCTAAAAGTCTGAAGGAGAAAGTTGCCCATCTTGCGAATGAGATACCCAGGTACTCAACACTGTCTCTGTAAGGCCCTCCTCTGCATAAAAGGAATCTGGAATCCTATTACTGGCAGAGCAGTGCCTCACATGGGGATTTGAGACCATCAAAACCACTGGAAAATGATCCGAAGTGGACACCCCAGTTGCAATGCAAACAGTACCACCTTTGTCAAGAGCCCAATCATCCACGTAAAATCTATCAATCCGTGCATGTATAGGCATCTGCAATCTCCTATTTGACCAAGAAAACAGGAGAGAATGTGGTTGAGTGTGGAAAGCATCATCGTGCCAAGCATCCCTGCCACTGTACTGAAAAAGGAAGGCATCCCAAACTGCTCTCTCTAGGGAGTGAATGCCACCTTCCCTACCACCCCTTTTGTTTGACGGCATTTCAACCATGTTGAAATTGCCCCCTATAATCCAAGCATCTGCAATATGTGACCAAGAGAGTAGTTCCTTCTAGAAAGAACACAATCCCCTCTAGATTTAAAAGGTTTAAGAGACCAACCTTATGCCAGACCTACCTGGAATACCAAGTAACGTGTCGTCTGTCCTCTAGGGATCCAGTGAAACGCCAGGAAAATACCCCACTGTGAGCTGGCTCCCGGATCCGTAAGAAAACCAACTGACTTATGCCAGTTGATTTTCGCCCCAGCGGCTAGGCAGAAAACCTCTAAAGATAGTCTCACTCGCTGCAATGACTCGATAACATCCTGCACATACAGGGCCGTGTCATCTGCATACTCGGAGTCCAGAAGTTCTACTTCGTCCCGAATAGGGAGGTGCATCCCATGAAGACCAGTGGTACGGGCTCGTAGGAAGTGAGTCATGGCCTCCGCAAAAAATAGGAAGAGGTAGGGCGCAAGCGGGCAGCCCTGACACACCGAGCGCTCGAGGGTGAATCTCTCCCCCATCCTGCTGCTGATGATAACCCAGCTGGTCTGTAGAGACTAGCAATACCTCTGATCCACTCGTCCGGAAAACCGAACCGAGAGAGTGTACCTTCCAAGAAGGACCAGTCTACCCTGTCGTACGCCTTCTCAAAGTCAAGAAGGAGTATGACAAGGTGCTGGCCATTGTGCTGGGCCCACTTCGTCACCTCTGAGAATGTGAAAATGTTGTCCAAAATGCTGCGATCTTGGACAAAACCAGTCTGGGTGTTATGGATCAAGTCATGTAGCAGGGGGCGGATGTGGCTACTGATCATCTTGCCGAGGATTTTATAAGCAGTCGGGAGGAGGGTGATAGGGCGCCACTGTCTGATCTCTTGATGGTCCCCCCCTTTGGGGACGAGGCAAATCAAGCCTGTCGCAAGGCTCTCTGGCATCTGTCCGCTAAAGAAGATATGCTGGAAGGCTGCGAGCAAGGGCTGATGGACTTGCTCCCAGAAGGTGGTGAAGAAAGCTCTAGAGAGCCCATCCTCACCTGGGCATTTCTGCCCATCAATAGCGCTCACCGCATCCTGCATCTCTGCCACAGTGAAGGGGGCGAGAAGGGTTTCACTCATGCTAGGCTGCACGAGCGACGGTGTATACCTCCACACCTCCTCCCTGCAACAGCGGGCATGAGGGTCTGGGGGCTCCTGCTGGAACATGGATCTGTAGAAATCTGTCGCCAAGTCCCGGACCTCGTCTAGATCTGTCCTGACACTACCATCCTGCGCTCTAAGAGATCGGAGCTGTTCCCCTGCTGACCTCTGGCCATGAGTCCTGAAGAACTCTCTGCACATCCTGTCACCTTTCCTAGCCCAAAAGGACTTGGAAGCATGAAACGAGAACTTTGAGCATCGCTGGGTGATCTCCTCTAGCATGGCTTGGGCTCTAACCTCCTGTCGTCTGAGCTCCTCAGAGCTTGGAGAAGATTGTTGCATCTGCTGTATCGAGGCAAGATCTCGTTTGAGACCCCTCTCCTTCGCCCACCACTGCTGCCTGACCCGAATCGCCTCCTGCTGACAGATGAGACTAGACTCAGCAAGAACCTGAGCTACCTGAGCTGCCATATCCCCCATGGGGTCCCAATCCTGCTCCCACAGGTCCACTATCCTGCTGCGAACCGCTGCTCTGGAGTAGATGGAGTCTGGGATCCGACACAAGCGTGGAGGTAAGGAGTGAGAGGCTGAGTCCAGGACTAGGATGACTGGGGCATGGTCAGAGAGGGTCGTCCCTGGAACCACTCCTGACTCTCCATCTCTGCCTAGCGCCCAATCGCTGACATAGAAACGGTCCAACCGCTCCAGAAGTCTACCTCCCTCCCTCCTGTAACCCCAAGAGAAGTCCAGACTCCCTGTCCATCTGCAAAAGGAAGGCTCCCTCCAACTGTCCCGACCTCCCACAACAAACAAGGAGTCCCAATCCGCTTGCTCCGCCTGAGCTATACCGAGGAACTCTGGGCCCCGTCCCTGCTGATCCTCTAAAGTCTCAAAGTTATTGAAGTCCCCTCCTACAATCCAAGAATCCATCTCTGGCAATAAGTCTGTCAAAGAGCTCAAGAAAGCGGCTCTCCGTCTGAGGTCGGTCGGGGCATAGATATTGAGGATGCCGATGCGGGATCCCTCAATATTCAAGCCCACCCAAAGCGCTCGTCCTGGAATCAAGGTGCCAAAACCACACACATGCTGAACTAGAGAAGCGTCGATGGAGGTTCAGACACCCCCGCTCCTCCCCTGCTCGCCAATCGAAGGTTCCCAGTAGGTGTGGAAGTGTCCTGTGAGGACCTTCCCACACTTACTGGTCTGAGAAGCCAAAAGCTTGTGTTCATGCAATAGGAGCACATCTACCCTTCCCACCAAGGCTGGCTGGAGCTCCTGTCTGAGCACCATCTTCCTGGGGCCGTGGGTTCCTGATGAGTGGAACCCGTTGACGTTCCAAGAGATAATGCGTATACTCATGAAGAGGGGAGATGGGCCACAAACAGCTGTCTGCTTGCGGTCGATGTCGAGGTGGTCGGAGGATGTCCAGTGTGCAAACGAAGGCGCTTCTGTGAGGGTTTCGAAGGAGAGGCCGGATCATCGGACCCATCCTCTAAAACGTTCAATAGAGGGGAGAGGCCCTTCGTCCCATGGTGGTAAGATCTCTCTAACCAACTCGAAGCCTCCGCCAGGGAAATACTGTAGAAGCCCGCTACCTCTGAGGTCCTCCAAGGGCGGAGGCCTTCCGCGTAGATCCACTTCAGAGGCGGTCGAATGATGACCAAAAGGCGGAATCGTTTGGCGTTGTGGCGCCATCTCAGACGAACGTCACCCTCCTTCCACTGCTGCTGAAGTAGCTCCACTGCTCTGCTACCGATCCAGTCCTGTACCTACTCTTGGGACTGATCTCGAATCGTCTTCCAAACATTTTCATTCGTCCATTGCTCATTCCCGTCACAGGTGATAGTGAAGGAATAGGTAGGACCATCATGGGGGGCAAGGACGGACACCTTACCCTCCGTCCCCTTTCGAAGGAAGAAGATGCTGATGTCTAGGCATGCAGGGAAGGAGCCAATACCAGCTGCATCCAAATAATCCCAAGGTCCTGCTCGGTAAAACTCCAAAGGTAGAGCTCTAGGAGCTGCCCTTGGGTGTGGGGACGAGGATGAGGAGTCTGAACCAGATAGAGGGGTGCTGGCTGTCGAATGAGCTGGAGTGGTGCTGGCCATCTGCGGGGAAGGGCCTCTCCCCTCCACCGGGCCAGGAGGGATAGGCGCGGAGGAGGTCTGTGCTGGCTTCGGGGCCGCAGGCGGATGGGGGGGTTCCCTCGGGATCATGCTCAAGGGAGAGAGGGGGGCTGAAACCAAAGGTGCTGGGGGGGATCCCGGAGGGGGGGGAGGTAGGGGGACCGACGAGGAGGGGGGGGGGGGGCAAGGTGAAGGATGAGGGGGGGGGTGGCTGATCTTCTCCTTCCCTTTCTTCTTCCCCTTACCGGGCTGCTGCTGATTGGTGACCACAGGGGGCTCTTGCTGTAGATGGGAAGGCTTTTTTGGTCCTGTTTTGTTTCCTTTCCGTTTTCTTTTGACCTTAGTCCAGCCTTCCCCTTTGGGAGGGGGTGTCGATGCCTGGCGGGGGGATCCTGAGTTGCATGGATGGGGGCCATCTGAGGTTCTGTCCTCGTGAAGCGAGGGCAGGAGAGCGCCTGGTGCCCGAAGCCGTGGCATCTCAGACATTGATCTGGGCGACCAGTGACCATAATGCGCTGCGTGACCACACCTGTGTCCGTCTCAATCTCGAACTCCGAGGGGATACCCTGCGGATCTAGGATTGCCACTTTGACACGTGGCACCCCTTGGGCTGCCGCCGCATCAACGAAGGTGTCCTGCATGAGCCAGCCAAAGTGTGCCCCCAGGTCCTTGATGATTGGGCGAAGCTTTGTTGCGAGGCCTGGGAAAATGAGGGTAACTGGATGGCGAGGAATTCGGAAGCGGGCATCGAAGTCCGCTGCACTGAAACCCCTATACCATGGGACCATAAGGATGATCTTCCCACCCACAGAAGTAGGGGACCGTCTGACCATATCGCTCGCAGCCTGTGCTGAGGAGAGCTTGAGCCAGAAGATACCACATCCCATGAGTGCGACCTCCTCAATGTGGCTGTCCTCAAGGTAGAGGGTGGACTGCAACCAATCCCTGATGTCTAGACGCTCAGGAAGGGGCGTAGCCAATGACTCTCCCATAAACGGGCGTCTAGGAGAAGTCAGTGGCCGCCTGCTTCAGCAAGGAGACCTGATGCTCTGTCAGTGTTATGCAGTAGGCTGATGGAGGGGGGGGGTCAGTTTGGGCCACCGATTCTGGGCTCATGGCCGCCATACCGCAACATCTATTCTGCATGTATGTGGCTGTAGTAATTTTCTCTCCACAAAATGCCTTTGACTCGTTTTTGCATTTCAGCATGCATCTTGTCATTTGCATAAGTGTCTTATTCTTTCTCCCTGAAATAGGATTGCACTGTGGTGTGTATGGCACGGTCTTGTGATGTTTGATCCCATTTTCCTTCAAATACCCTTCAAAGGCATTTGATGTGTACTCTCCCCGATTGTTTAAACATAATGTTTGTATCCTGGAATTGGTTCTGTTCTCAGCCAAGGATTTGAACTCTTTGAACCAATAAAATGTGAGGAAATGGAGTCAATTTGAGTGACTTTTAGTGTGTTTCTATTGAGTTCTAGAGTAGTACTATACTACTTTATATCCTAGAGTGCCACGTGTCACTATGGGACTTATATGATATACATTTGACACTTAGAGTGTGTGTGTCTATCCTATAAAGGCATTGTACTTTCTCATGTCAAATCAATCAAGCCTCAAGCCTTTCTTGATCATGTAAGTACTTTGCTTGGTTGTACATTTCTTTCTAGCATTATTTCATTTCCATTATGTTTGCCTAGTCTTGCTTTTCTACTTTCCTTTCCATTCCATTCCATGTCTTGCATCTTCATATGGTATCAGAGCTAGGCTATCTTCCAAGAGGTTGAGGTAAGAGATTAAGGACATTGAAGCCTCTCTCCCTCATTCCCTTTGGAGGAATGCCTTCTCCAAATCCATCTTGAGCTCAATCTTCTCTTCCACCCTGAGTCTCACCATTGGATAGCTTCACCAACAAGAGATCGTCACGTCAGCTCGTGCTTCAGCTCGTGCCATTCAACTCGCCATTCAGCTCGGGATCTCCTCACCATTCAGCTTGTGGTTCAGCCCGCAGCAAGCAGCAAACAGTCTGCCACTTCTGCTCGCCTCTCTGCCCGCAAACAGCCCGCCATTCTACTGCTCTTCTTCTCGCTTCTCTGCTCACGTAATGCTGCTGCCCACGCTGCTCCAAGCATAGCGTTGCTTCTCACATTACACTGCTGCCCACACTCTCCTGCTTCTGCCCGCCATCTCCTCTTCTACAGTTCCATTGTGTCTACCATCTCTTCTTCCTCTTCTACAGCTTCATGGGTTCGATTTCCACCAACTCTCTCCTTGTGACAAATTCAAGGGGTACGAATTCCCAACATGGCAAACAAAAGTTCAACTCCTTCTCATGAAGGAAAATGTTTGGGATGCCATCGAAGATGATGAAGCGCTTGAAGCATCAACAGAGCCTCAAATACGCAAGATTTGGAAGCAACACAATTTGAGGGCCATCGCAATCATCGGGCTTTACCTAGATGATTCATTGATCCCATCATATCGACTTCAAGTCCAAGGCTAAGGAGATTTTTATTTTTATTTTGGGCAAAAAAGAGACTTCTATTAAGTATTAAAGAAAACCGTTAGAGCAAGCTCCATACGGGAATACAGGATACACCATGCAATGCATGAAAAGCTCAAGAGCCAAAAAGAAAGGATGGGGGCTGATAGTGTCATCTCAATCCGGTAGCAACCTCTGAGAAAAAGGGAGAACCCCTCCAAACTCGAAGAAATACAGTCCTCCTAGAAGAGGCTGCCTGTGAAGGGCCCTGCATGCTAGCCCATATGGATATCAAAGTGTGAACCGTGTCACTCCACATACCTGTGAACACCTGTGATGGGTGTATTTGGGTGTCATCCAAGGCCTTTGTGCATCTGGCTTTCCAAATGAGCCAAGAGGAAATGCTAGCCAAAATCTCCCAAGAGGTGTCCACTGAAACATGTGAAGCTCCGAAAGGAATATGTGGTACATCCTAAAGAGAGCAGGGCTCTATCACCTGTCGGCGGATCGAGAGTGCCCAAGAAGAAGGCTCACCCTCATAAAACACCTGGAGCCCAGTAAGGGATAACCATGCGACCGAGCCCCAAGTCATGAAGAAAGGGGAAGTATGAAAAATGCTGAGTATCCAAGCAACTCCTTTCCAAACAATTCTTGCTTGATTGCAGTCCCAAAGGCAATGTCGCACTGACTCCTCTGCAGAATGACAGCGAGGGCAAGTGGGATCAGCCCCAAATCGTGATCTCCACAGGTTCATTGCAATCTCTCCATGAATAGAAAGCCAAAAGAAAAGAGTGATCTTTCTATTTCTGAGGGATTTCTAGAGCCTCCACATAGAATCTGTCAATCCGGGCATGGATAGGCATCTACACCCTATGGTTCGACCATGAAAACAAAAGTGATTGAGACTGAATATGAAATGCATCATCTGACCAAACGTCTCTGCCACTGAATCTGAACAAGAAGGCATCCCAAGCTGCTCTCTTGAGGGAATGAATACCATCTTCTTTGCCTCCTTGCTTATCAGAAGATGCCTCAACCATGTTGAAGTCACTTCCAATAATGCACGAATCTGCAATGTCAGCCCACGAGAGCAACTCTTTCCAAAACAGAACACGGTCCCCTCTGTTGTTCGGAGCATAGAGGTTGAGGAAACCAACCTTACATCCGTCAATCAGAAGTAGAACCCACTGGGCCCTAGAGGGGGTTATGGTACCATGTCCAATGATCAAAGGGAGGGGAGGGAGGGAGGGGGCAACAAGGAGGGGAGCAGGAAGGAGGGCAGCAGGAGAAGCAGCATCTGTGCCTAGAATTTCTCGCTAAGGAGATTTGGGCACGCCTCGAGAATCTATTTGGTAACAAGATCACCAACTTCAAGGTTTTTCTGAAAATGCAATTTTATAAGTTGAAAATGGAAGAGTTTGATACCTTGACTGCACATATCACAAAAATTCAGTCTTTAGTTCAACAACTCTCCAACTTTAAGTGTTTCCCGGATGACGAGGACAATATGGTTGTCCTCATGACAAGTATGGAAGGGATTTCTCGCTTTGAGAATGCCCTTGAAGTACTTCGCATTGCATCTACTACATTCAAAGATATGGTGTCTCTTCTGCTTGAAAAGGATTGCCGCAACAAAGAATCTCCATTCTACTCATCGGATACTACACAGGCTCTTGCCTCCACCAGCAAATGGAGACCTAGGCCATCGACTCCACCAGCATGAGGAAAGACATTCAAGCCGTTCAAGTGCACTTATTGTAACAAGCTTGATTATACTGAGGACGGGTGCTACCAGAAGCTTGCTCAACAACAATCGAAGGATCATGCCAGTTGGGTGGCATCCGCCACTAGTGATGATGCAGACGAAGATGACCATCCGACACGGGATCATGCTTTTACTGTCTGTCTCCAACATCTAGAGGATGATGGAGATCATGATTTTGCTTTCTAAGCATGATATATTTGGGTACTCTGCCCTGGGGGTGTTTCCCAAAAATGAATGCAATAAATCGTATGTGTGTAGTCAATAAAGGTACTTTGCCTTGGACAGTCCTCCTAAAATGATGTATTTCTTTTCTATTTTTGGTGTGTGGCTCCATGTTCCTCATTAGTATTTGGAGCCAGGAGGGGATGTACTCTGGGAGCCATGTGTTTTTGGCTTTGATAGGTCTATTTGTTGGTGCATTGGTCTCTTAGACCTCTTAGTTGATCATGCATCCATGCATGATGAGCCTCTAAGCCATGCTAGATGAGATTTCTATGTTATGCTCACTAGCTCTGATCCATGCTCACTTGCCTCTGAGATTGTGTGGGAGCCATGTCTAGTTCTAGACCAGCATGCACAGTTTTGATGACCATCATTGTCATGTTTTGTTCTTGGTTCCATTCCAGTAGTCCCTCACCTTTCCTCTATGGGGGGGTGTTAGGAAATGGAGTCAATGTGAGTGACTTTTAGTGTGTTTCTATTGAGTTCTAGAGTAGTACTATACTACTTTATATCCTAGAGTGCCACGTGTCACTATGGGACTTATACCATATACATTTGACACTTAGAGTGTGTGTGCCTATACAATAAAGGCATTGTACTTTCTCATGACAAATCAATCAAGCCTCAAGCCTTTCTTGATCATGTAAGTACTTTGCTTGGTTTTACATTTCTTTCTAGCATTATTTCATTTCCATTATGTTTGCCTAGTCTTGCTTTTCTACTTTCCTTTCCATTCCATGTCTTGCATCTTCATAAAACACTTCAAATTTAGTCTTCATGAGAAAGATCCATGTGAATCTAGAATAATCATCAATGAAGGTAACAAAATACCTTGCCCCTCTATGGTTTATCACATTCATGGGGTGACATACATCACTCTGTATGATCTGCGAAACTCTAGTGGCTTTCACTAAACCTGAGTCATCCTTCTTGAAAGGAAGACGGTGCAATTTGCCAAGAGCACACCCTTCACACACTTCATTATTTGGCTGCTGTCATTTTGGCATTCCATGAACCATTTCATTGTTATACAAGTAGGCCAATGCCTTACAATGAACTTGGCCAAACCTCACATGCCATAAATCATTGGGAGAAGAAAATGAGACAGCCAAAGCTTGCTGTAGATAGGGCTGAGCATCAACCTTGTATAGCCCTTTATCATAGGTACCTATTCCCACAATTTCATACCCTTTCTTGGGATCCTTCATCCAGCATTGATCATCTTGAAACTCAACAAGCATGTGTTGATCATGGGCAATAGAAGAAACTGAAATTAAATTCTTTCTCAAATCTGGAGGATGGCAATATCTCCCACTCTTGTGATGTCCTGTGATGCATTATTTGCACATGCAACCTGCCTGCCATGAATAGGTGAGATTTCCTCAAACCACTCCTTTCTAGGAGTCATGTGCTTAGTAGTACCATTGATCAATGGCAGCAAAAGAAGCATCAATAGACTGAGCATGTGCATTGGCATCCCCCTTGGCATCAGAGTTGTCGTGAACTGCGGCAAGCACAAAATCTTTGTCCTCTTATGCAAAGTGTGCTTGTGGTGGAGCATTTGCATTTTCAGCCGGTGCAACAAAATTACTGCTTGTGCCTTGCCTTTTCTTCTCATTAGCAATCCTTTTTGGACACTCTGCAATAAAATGACCTAGTTGTTTACAATAATTGCATCTACCCTTCTTCACCTTAGGACCTTGATATGTACTTGCATTCCCCTCATTCTTGGGCTGATATATATATGGCTGTTCTTTTTCTGAAAACGACCTCCCTTTTGCTGAAATTTGCCCTTTGCTTGGGTGGCAAGTGCTTGCTCACCTTGACGTGGAAGAATGGGCAAAATTAGAGGTCCTCTCCTCTTCCTGTAATAACAACCCAACTAGCTCATCAAACGCTGCCCTGAGCATAATAGCCAAAGAGTTAACAAATGTGCCATCAGAGGGAGCCAAGCTGTTGAGAGTGATAGAGACTAATTTCTTGTCATCTATTTTCTCATCAACACTTGCTAGCTGATCTTTGTAATGTGCTCTATGATTGTCTGACCTTCTTGCACCTTTTGCTCCTTGGGCTTATTGGTCAATGCAATGACACTTACCTCATTCTTGACATGAGAATGTTTGCCAACTTTTCCCATGCATCCTTTGCATATGTGCAGGACTTAATGATTGTCATAATGTGCCTTTTCAATGATGAGGCAATCAAGAACAATGCCTACGATCGAAGTTCTTCTACTCCTCCAAAAGTGCTAGAGAGGGAGTGGTAGTAGAAGTAATAGAGGTGGCGGTAGAAGTGGCGCAGAAGGAGTGATAGAAGTGGTGGCAGGAGTAGCAGAAGTGGTGGTAGATGATGAGCTAGTACTAGCAGCAAGAGGCCTAGTCTTATCACCACACAATATCCCATAAGTTCTTGCCAACCAAAATGTTCTTGAGCATGAATGACCACAAGGCATAGTTGGATCCTTCCAGCTTATCACCCTCAGTCATCATAATACCAAAGCTCTCATTCTGAGACATCCTGACTGGAAAAACAACACTAACTGCAATTGCACCTGCAAAGAAGAATGTAACTAAACGGAAAGTGTCTTTGACTGCTCTGTGTAATCACTACACGTATGGCATCAACCACTGCAAAGTGGAACTGACTGCTCTACAATCAACCAACAGAATGCACCTCAAGTGCAAATGTGTGCCTGTGAGCTCACCAAAAAATC
The DNA here is from genome assembly GCF_047967505.1 of Dipteris shenzhenensis. Classification (NCBI taxonomy): domain Eukaryota; kingdom Viridiplantae; phylum Streptophyta; class Polypodiopsida; order Gleicheniales; family Dipteridaceae; genus Dipteris; species Dipteris shenzhenensis. The sequence goes on along the minus strand of NC_141627.1, from coordinate 14,413,128 downwards.
CCCAAATGCACCTGTACGCCAAAGAAAAATTGTACACCTAAGAAAAGCAGCAAGCTATATGCCAAAGAAACTTGTAGTTCAAAGAAAAGATGTACGCCAAAAAAAAGTTGTGCGCTTAATGTACGGGCTGGAGCAGCTGGAGAACAAGATGTACGATGACTCAAAGAGCCCACAAAAGTGATCCCATGAAAATGCTGCCACCACGAAGGTGCTCTGAAATCCAAGAGCAGGCTGAGGTGACAGGAGCGACACACGAGGACACCAGTGAACTTGTTGGGTTATAGAAAGCAAGGCAGGAACCTGGTACTAGTGAGAGAGGCTCTTATAGCACATGAAGGAACAAATGGAGAAAGGTTGTGAACACAAGTGAAGAAGAAGTGGCCACATAGAAACTCCAATAGAATGCTGAATTAAAATGCGTACAATAACTTGGTATATATAGTACCCAAGTACTACACACCAAAATAGACTAAGTCCTAGTCTACCCTACACCACCATATCATTGTATGTGTCTACACTAGTAAGTTTCATATCAGCCTTAGAGGTTGGAAGCTCTTCATTGGGAGATTTTTCAGATTCCCGATGACTTGCAAAAATCCTTTTAACATTGCTTATGGACTGCAAACAGGCTAGGATCATCTGGAAGGGGATTGCTAGGTTATTGAGCACCTTTATGCCTTTTCCCTCCTTCATGACAAGGGCATCGGTAGCTTGGTTTTCTCTTTCAGAGCCTGTGCGATGTTTATGAGAGACATCACTCTTCTTGGGCTCTTTTGATTCGATGACATTTGGTTGAGTCATGCTCTCTGGATGAGGTTCTTGGCTCCCCTTACAAACCTGCTTATGCCTCTGTGGATACTTCTAGCAAACATATTAGTGTGGGATGTTTGCATCTAGATGCACAAAGGCATTGGATAGTTCTAAGGCTCACCTTGCACACACATTGGTCAGTATTTGGACAAATATTGTACACACTTTGGTGGCCATTTCAGGGAGCATGCAGGTGTCTTATCGGGCAGCCTCAAGAAGTTAAGTGGCTCCCCGTTCTTCTCGAAGTAATCTGCATGGTTGAGGTGGCACTTCTAGCCCTAATCTTGGTATTTTTAAGGTCTTATATAGCAGTTTGATTTTGTATTATTAGGGTTTTTGTTTTCTCATGCATAGCATGATGTATCCCTCCCTTGAGCTTTGCTCTTGGAGTTTCTTTCATACTTAATAGAAGTCTTTTCTTTGAAAGAACAAAAAAAATATTTTATTATGTTCAAGAACTAAGAGATCTATGAAGCCAAGGGAAATTTTATATCAAGGCCTTTAAAGTGATATTGTTATGAGCATAGAGGTTAGTTTTCTCAGCAGATAATGATCTTGTTTTTTTATAATTTGCAACGTACTGAAATTGACATGATGGTGAAAACTTCATACGGTTTTAACCTCTATAAATAAATTCTAAGAAGCACACTTTGTTGTCAAGCAGATAAAAGAGTGGGCATTGATATGAACGATGCAGTTGAGCTTCCACCTGAAATCTGCCAAGTTAAAGTGCTTGGATTACCAGTCAATACATTGTACACATTCAGCTTCTTGCCTTCTGTCATGCATCGTATAGAAGCATTGGTGGCTTCTATAGAGTTGAAGAAAAAGATTGCTATGAAATGTCCTTTGAGCGCTACAGTTCCTCCCATGAAGGTATTGCAGTCCATAGTTAGATTATTAACTTGTAAATACTTTTGAATTATTTTGATACCAGAATACACAAATCGTGTGGCCTCCCAGTGATTAACAAAATCTAACAGGTATTTGAAAACAACAGCAAATGGATGAAGAATCCTAAAACAGCTTGTCCCATAATATTTAATACAATTTTTAGAAGTCAATACAGTGTACCACATGGAAGAGCCAAGAATCTTCAATGGATCCCAAGCAACCAATGAGGAAGAGAATACCTCCATATTACACCATAGTGATTGCCAGTATCCCAAGGAAAGTTTATGCTTTGTCTCAAGCTGCCTGAGATCTCCAATGGATCTGTACTATTCACTGCTCAGTATATTTACAATCTCCTATCCTATCTATAACAAACTTGTGTATCCTCAATCAGATCCCCTTGCCTACATTGGCCACAAGAGATCCTGAAATGGGAACAAAAAGAATTTGTTGAAGAAAAGAGAGAGCTTGTAGTGGATCTTAGGTGCTAGGCTCAAATATGTCCCCTTGAAGGGCTTGGCCATCTGTCCAGTTTGGACTCCATAATGCACCACTTTAAGTGACAGTGGTGAGTGGGAACTCAAAACAAGCAGATAGAGCCTTTGCTGGCTGCAAGACCAGAGAAATGCTCTGTACTTTTTGAACTGAGAATGTCAGCACTAACACACAAAAGATTTTCCTGTCCCCTATACTTCTGAACCCACTGCAGAGAAAGCTTGAGAGAGAAGAAAATATTTTCCTGCTATACTTCTAAACCCACTGCGAAGCGTGGATGTTGAGTAAGCCAAAGAAAAAAGAAAATCTTCCGATCTCTAGACGAGAAGCATGGAAAGAATTGTGTTCATCTAAAAGAGGTATATAGTTGAGGACTAGGAGCAAAGCAAATATTCCATACCCAATATTCGTTTCTAGTTCTAGTAGTAAGAATGTTCCATCTACAAGGAAAACACTTTGCCAATTTGAAAAAGAAGAACGTGAATAGGCTTTCACAAAAGGCTCTAGAAGCAATGAGGATGAAAGGATGGGTTTGTTATAGGGAAATTTGGAGATTATGAAGCCATGGTGCATCTCAGGCAACCAAGCAGACCATGGTACCTCTGAGGTGGCCAAGCAGCCCTTGGTACATCTGAGGTCAACAAGCAGCCCATGGTACATCTATGGGGACCAAGATGTCAACCATGAGTGGAGACGACAAGGACGCACTTGTTCAGCCATGATGCCTTTCACAGTGAGCTACAATCACTCCTATTTTTGTGGTTGAATAAGAGACCTCAGATCCCCATCCATGCACATATTGACAGATTATATGTTGATGATTTGGCTTTGGTTTGGCGACCAGGCCGTGGTTAAGAGTGTCACCAAAGATCTTCACTCCATTTCTGAGGGCGAGTGAAGCACACCTTAGTTTCCTTACCCCAAGTTCAGAACAGTGCAGTTTGCAACAAAGGTGACACTCCTAGGATAGAATAGAGACAAGGAGGTGCAAGCAAGACCTTCCACTCTCTGCCCAAGAAGCCACTTAACATAGAAAAATAAATGCCATTGAAACATGGTACGGCCCTAGGAAAAGGGAAGTGGGTGATGGAAAGGATGAGGTCACAAAAGGCTACTACCCAGCCCTACTCCTTGATTGAAGATCTGATTGAATTCAGGCCCAACATCACTCGGTCCACAAAAGGGACTTGTTCAGGGCAGGCACACATCAAAGATAGGACTTCTTCATGATGGACTGACACCGGATCACTATTTAGCGTACACTGCCTCATGTGTGAACAAAGTCCTGGTCTAACTATAGATATTAATATGGTGGAGCTGAAGGACATCTTCTTGGATGGTGGTGCAGTCGTGAACATCAGACCAAAAGGTACGCTACAACAACTGGGCTTGAAGTTGACAAGTGACGTCCATCTTCAAGTCTGCATGATTAGATCAACACAGAGTGAAGCCTATGGTAGTAGTATGAGGTTTAACAAGAAGATTGGTGGTGTGACATTCCTGTCCAACTTTGTCGTCCTGGATATGCCCGAGAATGAACAAACGTATCCTCTACTTCTTGGTAGACCATGGTTGTGGTCAACAGAGGCCAAGGTTGGTCAACTGATGAAGTTCGGTTGCTCTTAGGATCCACATCCGTAGAAATAGATATGGTTACAGGAAAGGCACGGCACTGACCTCTAAAACTAGGGGAAGAGGATTTTGAAGAGCAAGTCGGAATAGAAGAGGAGCGTTGGGCTCGTGGCAACTAGCCCATTGGAGGTGACCAAGATGGATGAGAGGAGACACAAGCTATGGAGGATTTCGATAGTTTCACTTACTTGTTGGATCAAGCTGTCCCAGATGAAGATGAAGCTGTTATCTTAGACTAGATGGGAGTCTTGGGAACCTTGTCCATCAATATGGTGGAAATATGTTCTCCAGGCTGTGACAACCAGCCTCAAAGTGGGCGGGTACAAGAAGCAACTCCTGATACATCTCCATCGCCTGGTCTAAGTGAACTCGCTTATGACACGATGCCCTTGGTATGTGCAACAGCCCACATGTATAGGAGGACGGTTTCCACAAATTTCTAGGAAAATGAGCAGGATGATTCAATGATGACACACAACATTTGTGGTACCAACACTCACGAGGGCCACTCCACAGCATAGAGGGTGAGGACACAAATGACACTGATAGTACCATCGAGACAATTTGCATGAGATGGTGAAGCATTGGCATTCTCAGCTAGTGTAACATAATTATTGCTTGTACATTGCCTCTTTTTCTTTTTCTTTTCTTTTTTCCAAAGAAAGGAACCTTCTATTAATGCTTGAAAGATTTCATACAAGACAACAGCCCTGAAGGTGCTGAGTATGGAAAAAACCAGAAAAGGCTGAAAGAAAGAAACCGGCATGTTCCAGAGAAACCCAACTCATTGCCTAGGGGATCTCTGGAACTGGGGCCAACAGCCAAGTGGGGGGACTATATAACCAGCGAATCCCTCACGGAGTGAAGATGTAGAAAAATCCTGCAGACCAAGCCTTGCAGAAATGAGCACGCCTCTCGATAGTCGCCACCATCCCCCAGGTGTAGTCTCTATGAAGACTCTGCATACGTGTCATGATCCTGAGAGCTCTCATCCAGATCCTCGTTGTGCTACGACAATTCCACGAGCAAGGTGGGATAGTCTCCAGGACACCATCGGAGCAACAATGGCACTGCCCCTCCACTCGCATCTGCTCCAACCATGGTCCAATGGGCAAGCCTCCGTGGGCAGCCAGCCAGAAGAAGTATGACATCTTCCTTAGCCGCAAGCTGGACCACAACCACGTCCAAAACCTGGAGCCAACATCCCGAGGCACTCTCTGGGTCACCCAATGTCTCTCCCTCGAGGGGGTCCACCTCGACGAGTCCATTTGAAGCCTCCTGCCAATCCGTGTGGTGTAGGAAAAGAAGGACACCTCATCCACCGGCTCAACTAGGCCGCCCCTGGAGGGCCAGAACCACTCTCCTGGATCCCACTGGACCTTCCTCAGGGGTCTACCCTCCCACAGCCAAAGGCGCCATCTAGAGGCGTCCTGCTCTGAGATACTGGGAGGGTCAATGTGCCACTCCTTCCCCAAACGTCCTACCACTTTGATCATCTGCCAGTGAATCCCATCAAGACTCCCATCTATCTCAGGGTCTCTCTTAGTGAGTGGCTGAAGTAGGCCTTCGGGTCCTACACGGAAGAAGACAGGGTGCATGCTACCGCGCTGCATCAACATCCTCAAGGGAACACTAGTACAGGAAAAATGCCCCAACCATCTGCTGTCTCTCCAAACGTGAAGTCCTTCCCACCAAGACTTAATAATGGCTAAGTCAATCTCAGCACTTTTATTCGCCTACCTTTCTACATGACCTGGGGATCAGTGGCTTGGCTCACTCTTTCAGGACCCCAGGTCTTCTTTGAGAGACTTGACTCCTCTTGGGCTCTTCACATCCGACGACACCTTGTGGAGTCGTGCTCTCTAGAGGATGTTCCGGCCACTCTCTTCAGGGCTGCTCATTCCTCGGTTGACTCTCCATGGAAGGTCTTAGCTAGCATTGCAGCATGGCACATTTGGAGAGCCAGATGCACTGAGGCTTTGGAGGGTTCTCAGGTTCACCCTTGTCAGATCTTGGCCAGATACGGTACACACTCTAATGGCCATTTGGGTGACCACATCTCAAGCAGCATCCTCCAGGAGAGTTACTTTTTTTAGAGATTGGAGAGACTCTCCCTTCTTTGATGAGACTTCTACAGGGTTGAGTTGGCATTTTCAACCTCAGCCTTGGTTTCTTTCTACCTCATTCCTTTGAGGTGTTTTTATTACATGCTTAGCATGTTGTATTTCCGCACAGAGCTTGCTCTAGCAAGTTTCTTTCTTACTTAATAGAAGTCTCTTTTTTGCAAAAAAAATCTCGCCCATCTGCTACCCTACCCCCTCGCAAATGTGCTAGGGCGTCAAGCCTCGCCTCTGTCTCCATAGGTAGTCTGCTCCAACGGCCAAAAGGACCCTATTGGACCACTGTCCTAGTGTGCCTAACCAATGTGAGTCCGCTATACGAGCATACGTCCCTCCTGATCTCTGATGTCTGGGTGCCACATAAGGGGATGGCGCCCAAACTCCTCTCTGCATCTGTGCGGAGCATGGATGAGACCCCGTGCCAGTCTCTGCCATACTTTGTGAAGACTCCTCATCAGGGGGGAGCCCTTCCCCATAAGAGGGGCCTCTAAGAAGATCCATCTATGTGAAGGCTGCCACCACTGTCCCCCAGTGCGTGGGGTGTTCCTCAGAAGCCCTCGCTATAAGAGGAGCTTCCAAGGCTCTGCACCTGAGGTGAGGCCATGAACCACCAACTTGCTCCCAGAAGGGCCCTGCTCTGCATCTCTAGATCAATGACACCCAAGCCTCCCAGTACCTGCGGCATGATCACCGTCTGTCAAGCTACTCGGGCCCTAGTGTTCATCGAGCCATCTAAACCTGCCCAAAGGAAGTTCCTACCAATGGTCGAAGCTGCCCAATGCATTCTCTTTGAAAGCACAAGTAGGAGGCGATATACCAGGCTGTGGCAAGAAGGACCTGGTTTGCCATTAAGGTGCGACCTGCTAGGGAGAGTTTGGACGAGCTCCAATAGAGAAGCTTGTGCCGAACATTCTCAAGGACCGGGGCAATCTACTGCTCTGCTGTAAGGTCAATACCCACCTAGCATGTGAGGTATATCACTATCTGGTCCCGCTATATCCATTTGAATCCCAAAGTCACTCCCCCACTCACGGATCTCTTGTGTCTCCTTAAAGCCTATGAAGAAACCTATAGATTTCGTTCAATTGATCCGTGGCCCCGAGGCCTCACAGTGAATAGCGAGGGCACCCCTGACTCTCTCTAGACTCGTTGTGAGCCCTCAACATACAAGGCCGTGTCATCTACAAACTTCGAGTGAAGTAGCTCATCCTCCTGTTTGATTGGGAGTCTCAACCCTATGAGACCTGCCACCTATGATCTCAAATAGTAGCCCAAAGCCTCCGCCACAAACAAGAAGATGAAGGGAGCGAGTGGGAATCGCTGGCGGACCGCCTGTGTGTCCTCCAATAAGCATTTGACTAGAGCTCCCTACATATAGCGTTGAAACTCCTCTAACCCATCTGTCTGAGAAACCCAATCTCCTCATAGTGCCCTCGAGGTAAGACCACTCCAACCTGTCATAGGCCTTCTCAAAGTCCAAGAGAAGTACGACCAGTGGCTGTGACTCCTCCCTGGAGCAATCCACTGCCTCCCAGGACATGAAGATGTTGTCTAGGATGCTACGCTCCTGGACAAACCCAATCTGTGTGTCATGGATGATGTCAGTAAGATGGGCCGTAACCGCAAACTCAAGACCTTGGCGAGGATCTTGTATGCAGTATCAAGCAGAGTGATCGGCCTCCACTGTCGGATGTCTGACCTATCTCCACTTTTGGGGATGAAACAAATCCACCCCCTGCTCAAGGAATGAGGGAGAAGGCCTGTGTCAAAAATCTCCTGGCAAGCTAAACAGAAAGGGGTGGAGATAATCTCCCAAAAGTTCCGGAAGAAGGCTGGAGTCAAGCCATCCTCACCCGGGCACTTCTAGGTCGGGAGAGCCTTGAGTCTTCTGCATAACTCATGCGAGACTACTGTCGGAACATGATCCCAAACTAGCTCTGGGGCCACAAGACCAGCTGGGGTCATCCTCTCCGTCTGAAAGAGCTGGCTGTAAAAACCGGTGGTCATGTCCAAAATGTCCTGCGGGTCAGTGTACATGATTCCTGCGAGTCCTAGAGATGCAGTAGCTATGTGCCTGCCGATCAGAGCCCAGTGGTCTGAAAGAACTGCTTTGTCATCCTGTCCCCCTGCTGGACCCATCGGGCCTAGGAGTGATAGGAGAACTCAGCCTGCCGCAACTCCGTATCTTGAGGCTCGAGACAAGCGCTCTCAAATCTGTCACTAAGCCACTGAGAACCTGGGTCCTGCTCCCTCAACCTCTCGATGGAGGCGAGGTCTCTCCTCAAAGCCCACTCACGCTCCTGAAGGGTCCTCCTCCGTCTAAGGGCATGAGCCTACAGCTCCTCACTGCTCCTCTGAATCGCATCGGTCACCCACGCAGCCCAGCCCTCACACGGTGTCATCTCCGACTGCTCCCAAATCCCTGCCATGACCTGCTGAATCTCCTCGTCTTGTAGGAGGTCCTCTGGAATGTGGACCCTTTTCTAGGGGAGACCTCGGTGGGGCTGATCCAAGTGAAGTACCACTGGAGAGTGGTCTGACATCGTGGTACCTACCAGAATCTCGGTAGATCCGCCTCTGTGAAGTGCCCAGTCCCCAACATAGAAACGGTCTAATCTCTCTAGCAATCCATTGTGTCTCCTCTATCCAAAGGAGAAGAGAAGGCTGCCAGGTGTCCTGCTGAAATTTGGCACTCTCCACGGGTCTCGGCCACCACTGATCATGAAAATGAACGTCTCCCAGGTGCTACGCTCTGCTGCTGCCATCTCAGAGAACGAGGTGCCACCCTGCTTGTCTTCCCTAAACTCCAGGTTGTGGAAGTCACCTCCAACAATCCAAGAGTATGCATCTAGAAGACACTCTGACAGCCTCCTCCAAAAGGTCGGGCGGTGCTGTTTACATGCTAGGGCATACACGTTCAGGATCCCAATCCTGGACTCTCCCGTCCGAACTCCCATCCAAACTACCCGTCCTGGAATGAGCTCACCTTGATCGTAGACCTTTGGAGCCAAAGTCTGTGAGACTGAGATGTAGACCACTCCTCAGGACCTCTCCCTAGGAGAAGGTGATGGCGTCATCTGATGTCTACGGCTGAAAACATGTGCTCCTGAATCATAAGGATGTCAACTGCCCACCCTATCACTGCCCTCTGCAACTCCTGCCGGAGTATCAGGTATTGCGGTCGGCTAGGAACACGGTCGTGAAGCCCATGTACGTTTCAACTCACTATGGTCCAGCTCATGAGGACGGGGGAGTCGAGAACAAGCCTCTCCTGTGAGTGGGTGCCTGTCTGAGAAAGACTGCCTTGTGTGACTTTGTTGAGGGTTTGGAGGGCGAGTAGTCGGTGTCTGTGCGGCATTGTACTAGGGTGGATACCGGCTCAATACCGATCTTCCATGCCCACTTTATCATGAAGGAGGCTTCCACCCCAAACAGCTCTGCACACTTCTGGAGGGGCCATAACTGTGCTTGCTCCACCTTTGCCTCCAGCGGAAATTTGATAACTCCTATTGCCAAACCACACACCGGCTCCTCGCACGTGAATCTCAATTGAATGCCATGGGCCCCATCCACTCGTCCATCATGAGTGTAATCTGATTTTCCAAATTAGCATCGAACACCTCCGGGGACCACTTCTCCAACCCTGTGGAGGCAAACGAAAATCTCCAAACGGGGTGTGTCTGAGATCCCATTGCACTGATCAAACCCCCCTTCTGGGGCCGAAGGACCGTTACCTCTAATCGTAGAGGATATGAGTCCGGAATCTCCAGATAGTTCCAAGGTCCTAACCTCCAGAAGTCTTGCGGTAAAGGACACCTAGGCTGGAGGTTGGGAGCTACTGACCGGGAGGACGAGCCTCATCTCTCAGGACAGCGGGAGAGGGAGGGTAAGGGACGCGGGGGACAGAGAGAGGGGGGTGGGTGGTGAGAGTGACCATAGAAGGGGCTGCTGGGGGGGGGGAGATGGCGAGGGGAACCCTGGAGGGGGAAGGGGAAGTGAAGAGGAAGAGGAAGAGGGGGGGGGGAGGGGAGGAGGGAGGGGAGGAGGGATAAGGACGACCTCAGGTCCCCCTGCTGATCAAGCTCGCTCGGGCTCTAGATCGGCTGCTACGCGACCCCCATCGGGCTAGCGTCTGCGGCTTCTGCCATCGCCGCATCTGAAGCTCCTGGGGTCGCTGCTATTGCAAGGGTGGGTGTGGAGGCTAAACCTCCGAAGCTGGAGGATCGTCTGGATGGGCGGTGGCCCCTACCACTAGGGGAGGTGGCCCCTATTGTTCATCCTTCGAGGCCTCTCGATCAACCATGTCCCTCTCTCTGCGATTGACCTCTGCCTATGGCGCTTGCGGGCCTGCTTGCTTGGTTTCTTTTTCTTTTTAACCTGGTCTAGTCCCCTTCTGAGGGTGTAACTCATGGGGTCTGAAACTCCTGCTGCTCCTTCTTGAGAGGATGCTGGATGCGAGCTTGATGACTCTGTCTACTCTGCAGAGGAGGGAGGGGAGGCGCACGGGGGCAATCTCTGGTGAGGTGACCCATCTGTCTGTACCGGATACACTAGCCTGGTAACCCGGAAATCTCCACCCTCTGATGGAGAAGTGTGCCCTCTTCAAAAGTCTCGAGAAGGATCAACTCTGAGAGGGACTCTGGGCTCTCAACCACCAGTCTGATCCTGGGGACTCCATCATCTGCTAGAACATAGGTAGCCAACTTTGGCAGGGACTCGAGCACTATGCCAAATGCCCGACCAATGGAAGGGAGGATAGCTCGATACTCCTTGGGGAGCCCTGGTAAGCGGAGTGTAACCAAAAAACGTGGAATATGGTGTGTCGTATCCATGTCCTCCAATGTGAACCCATGATACTAAGGAAAGAGGTAAACAAGATGCGGGCCAAGGAGGATGGGGCTCTGCTCCACAAGTGTCGAGGCAGTGTCAGGGGAGCTCAGCTGAATGAGGAAAACGCTGGATGACAAAAGCAGTAGAGCCTAATCTGCCTTCACAGCCACCCTCATCCATGTTTAAATCAACTAAACAACACAATCACAAGGCAAAAGGCATTCATTCAACATCAATGTCTCTACTCATCCAATTCATACACTGGCTCCATTTTCCCGGAAGCCAGACAACCTAAAAAAAACCCAGTGGACCACACAGCATCAACACAAGCTCTCCTACTGACTGAGATCAAGCTCAGAAAACACACAATGACACATGAAACATGAATTCATCTGTGCAAGTGCACTCCACAACTACAATTATTCACTATGCACAACCACTTAAGGCCTTCACCCATCTCATATACAAGCCATTCGCTATCTATGAGCTCTCATCTAAATCCTTGGAGTCTCAAGTGAACCAAGCTCTCCTACAATAGCTTGCTATCCTTTGAGTTCATCACAGCCAGTATTCCATCTTCTTTTCCTGCCTTCACATTTATCCTGAATTGCCAACCACCTATTGGCAACACTATCTACCACCCACTAGCTTCGAGAGGGATTCATGGAAGTTTGAGGTGTGCTAAGCTTTCGTATCATAGCTTGGCACCCACAAGCTTCTCTCGCTCTGATGCCCAAGGTCTACAATCGCGATGGCCTCCTAGTCATCATCAACTGCTCTCAAAAGCTCTCCACACCCGTCACCCTAGCTCCCATCCTCCTAATGGAATACTCCTGCCAGCCCAAGCTCCACGTACTTCCCCTTCCTTTCATCTGTCTCCAGGCTTGAACATTCACGACCCCATCTTGTTGAACAAACAACCCCCCGCCCTGAGATCCTTACCAGCCTATATCATTGCGTCACCTCTCCAGAAGTTCTCTCCCACGCAGTCCTCCTGCCTCTACAAAACTCACCACCGCAGCCTTCCTTGCATACAAGGCTTCTATGTCACGCAACGACCTCTTCAATTAAGAGGCCTCCAGCCCACGATCATATAGTAGCGATGTTGGCTCTTTCCTACTGCTTTCGTAGGAAGAGCTGGGTATTCTATGTTGCAGGGTTCCGAGGCTTTTTGTCACCTACAAATATATTGGGTTTGTCGTTGTAGTATACGTGTAGCTTAGGACCTCGAGTCGTGTTCCGGTGAGAGACGTAGGCTTAAGTGTGGTGAGTAAACATAATGCAAGCATGTGTAAAAGGCACATAAACCATTGTTGTTGGGGTAATGAAGGCTTTCGCCATCATTGGGGGTTGTAGGGTTCAGGAGGAGTTTAAGGGTTCAAAAGGAGGTTCCAGGGTTTAGAAAGAGTTCAAGGGTTCAGAAGGAGGATCCAGGGTTTAGAAAGAGTTCAGGGTTAGAAAGAGTTCCAGGGTTTAGAAGGGGGTTGAAGGAGTCCAGGGTTAGAAGGAGGGTCCAAGGTTTAGAATAGAGTACATGGTGGAGAACTCGTCTCCCTCGTAGATCATGGAGTTTAAGGGTTTAGGAAAGCATAGGAGTGGGAGAGGAAGAAGGTGTAAGAGCATGGGTGAAGGAAGAGAGAGAGGAGGAGGAGGAGGAGGGAGGAGGAGGAGGACGAGGAGGAGGATGGGTTGCAGGGTTGGAGGAGAGGGGAGAAGGGTTGCAAGGTTAGGACATGCTTTTGGACGTGCAGTGCAAGGAAGCATGGACACTTGAGACAAATGCTTGGAATACCAATGTAGACTCAACACAATGCCCCAAGAGTGTGGGCTTCATTCCATTATGGGGTATTTATACAAGTTGGAGAGCTTCTCTCTCTGCATGTAACACAAAGTCGTATCACAAAGTTGTAACACAAAGTTGTATCACAAAGTTGTAACACAAAGTTGTGTCACAAAGTTGTAACACAAAGTTGTGTCACAAAGTCGTAACACATTCTCTCTCTTCATGTAGAAGATGTAACACAAAGTTGTTACACAAAGTTGTAACACAAAGTTGTAACACAAAGTTGTCACAAAGTTGTGTCACAAAGTCGTAACACATTCTCTCTCTTCATGTAGACAAACTTGTAACACAAAGTTGTTACACAAAGTCGTAACACAAAGTTGTGTCTAGAAGTTGTAACACAAAGTTGTATCACAAAGTTGTGTCTAGAAGTTGTAACACAAAGTTGTAACACAAAGTTGTATCACAAAGTTGTAACACCTTCTCTTTCTTCATAAATTCATGTTGGCACAGAGTCAACATACTCCCGGATCCATTTTATTACCCGTCCTCGGGTTATGGCTTATTTTGATTTCAGAGTTGGGATGCCATGTGCGTAATTCAGTGGCTATTTAGCTTGTGGTATGTGAGTCGTTCCTGCTGTAATTCTTTTGCACCACACAATTTGTAGTCAATAGTCAAGAAACTTATGTCCTCTTAAGGAGGGGTAGATGACTATGAATGTCAGAGGGGATCTCGTTGCTGAGGTTGCGGACGCTGCCATCGAATCTTCTCGGGAAGAGGTTTAGCGGGGGTCTCGTTGTGGAGGATTGGTATAAAAGGATGTTGGTCAAGAAGCTTATCTCCACTTCAGGAGGGGTAGATGACTATGAATGTCAGAGGGGATCTCGTTGCTGAGGTTGCGGACGCTGCCATCGAATCTTCTTGGGAAGAGGTTTGGCGGGGGTCTCGTTCTTGAGGCTGTCATTTCTTGCTATCTTGCATACATGTTGGATGCGATTGCACCCGTAGCATTGAGCTTGCAAGTTTGATATTTTTGCATATAGGAGACGGCTGTGATGTTTGGCGGGGGTCTCGTTGCGGAGGCTGCAGACTCTGTTGCCAATTCATCTTGAGTTTTGGCATAGCTTTGTGTAATGCGTGTGAATTCATTGCATGCTTTGAGAGTATGGAATGAAAGTTTATGATACTATTTTTTATGTAATCTATTATGTGCCTATGCAAAATCATGTGAGTGCATGTGATGTGTCTAACTATATGCTTATTTGTGGGATTTGATAGGGAAACTAAGACTCAAACATCCCTAATGTGCAAAAAACGTGCGTATAGTGAATGTGCGTGTAACAATCTAGTGCAAACTATATGTGCAAAAACGTGCATATGCGAGTGAGTGCTTGTGATACAATCTAATCCTAACTAAGGAAGACTTGGTTTCCCAAATCTTTGTTTTTGTCGGGATGGCTCGCGTGTTGATGTAGTAGCGCTTCAGTCGGCTCCCGTTTATTGTTGTGTTGAATTGGACTCCATCTAGTGTTTCAAGTAGCACAGCTCCAATGGGATTCATCTTTCGTACTCGGTAGGGTCCTTGACCTAGATACTTCAGTTTTCCCTTGTGTACTTTGGCATTGTATAACAGGACTAAGTCGCCTTCCTTGATGTCTTTAGCTTTCAAATTCCTGTCAAACCATGCCTTTCTTCGACGTTTTTCTGTTGTCATGGCATGATAAGCGACTAGTCTTGTCTCTGTATGCTTTTCCAACTGACAGAGCCTTTCTTTCAAGGACTCATGATCACCCATGCGTTCCTGTATTGCGATGCGTAGACTTGGTATTACAAATTCGAGTGGGACCACGGCTTCAAGGCCGTACACCGATTGAAAAGGTGTGTTCCCTGTACTGACCTTGAATGTGGTTCTGTATGCCCATAAGGCTGCATTCAGTTTCTCTGCCCAATCAGAACGCTGTGGTTCTACTACCTTGGTGAGGATATTGCATATGATTTTATTTGTGGATTCTGCTAGTCCATTCCCTTGGGGGTAGTAGGGTGTGCTTTTTCTATGAATGACCATGAAGCCAGACAAGAGTTCTTGGATTACCTCATTGACAAAATGTGTGCCTCTATCCGACACAATTTCAAGGGGGCATCCGAATCGGGTGATCACATGTTCGTACAAGAATCTTGCTGTGCTTTTGGCATCTGCCTTTCTGACTGCTTTAGCTTCAGCCCATTTTGTAAAGTAATCAGTGGCCACAATGATGTAGCGTGCCTGTGTTCCTTTTGCTGCTGGATGTATGGGACCCACATAATCAATCCCCCATTTTTCAAATGGCTGTTGTGCAACAACTGTTGTTAGGGGATTGAAGTCTTTGTGTTGTGGTTTAATAGTTCGTTGGCATACATCACAGCCTTTTACATATTCATAGGCATCTGCCCACAGTGTTGGCCACCAGTAGCCTGCGAGGAGAACTTTTCTTGCTGTGGCTTCCCATTGGAAGTGTCCTCCTGCAATGCCTTCATGGACTTCACTCAGGATTGGCAGGATCTCATGAGGCATTACACATCTTCTTAATATCTGGTCCTTGCCCATCTTGTATAGTTGTCCTGCAATGAGTTGATAGGGTGCAGCCTTTAGAATCAATTTTCTGGCATCTACTGCTTTCATGTCAGGGGGTGGTCTTTCTGCCATCAAGTACCCAATGATATCTCCACACCATTCTGGAACAACATCTATTTGAAATAGTGTGGCATCTGGTAAGTCATCTTCTACGCCAGTGGCTTCTTCTCCTGTCTTGACTCGAGACATGTGATCGGCAATGTAGTGTTGTGCACCTTTGCGGACCATAATTTTGAAGTTGACTTCTTGCAGCAAGAGGAGCCATCTGGTTATTCTTCTGGTGGTACACGGACGGTTCACAAGATAAAGCAATGCTTGATGGTCGGTGTAGAAGACAAAATCATTTGCGAGTAGATAGTGCCGAAATTTCTTTACACTGTACACCATTGCGAGGGCTTCTCTTTCTGTGGTTGTATAGTTGATCTCTGCATCATTGAGTTGTCGACTGGCGAAGTAGACGGGGTAGTCTTTCTTATGTTCACCAGGTTGACAAAGCACACTCCCAATTGCATACATGGATCCATCAGTATCCACCAGGTTGACAAAGCACACTCCCCGGCAGCGGTGCCAAATGTTGGCTCTTTCCTACTACTTTCGTAGGAAGAGCTGGGTATTCTATGTTGCAGGGTTCCGAGGCTTTTTGTCACCTACAGATATATTGGGTTTGTCGTTGTAGTATACGTGTAGCTTAGGACCTCGAGTCGTGTTCCGGTGAGAGACGTAGGCTTAAGTGTGGTGAGTAAACATAATGCAAGCATGTGTAAAAGGCACATAAACCATTGTTGTTGGGGTAATGAAGGCTTTCGCCTTCATTGGGGGTTGTAGGGTTCAGGAGGAGTTTAAGGGTTCAGAAGGAGGTTCCAGGGTTTAGAAAGAGTTCAAGGGTTCAGAAGGAGGATCCAGGGTTTAGAAAGAGTTCAGGGTTAGAAAGAGTTCCAGGGTTTAGAAGGGGGTTGAAGGAGTCGAGGGTTAGAAGGAGGGTCCAAGGTTCAGAATAGAGTACATGGTGGAGAACTCGTCTCCCTCGTAGATCATGGAGTTTAAGGGTTTAGGAAAGCATAGGAGTGGGAGAGGAAGAAGGTGTAAGAGCATGGGTGAAGGAAGAGAGAGAGGAGGAAGGAGGGGGAGGGGAGAGGAGGAGGAGGAGGAGGGAGGAGGAGGAGGAGGAGGATGGGTTGCAGGGTTGGAGGAGAGGGGAGAAGGGTTGCAAGGTTAGGACATGCTTTTGGACGTGCAGTGCAAGGAAGCATGGACACTTGAGACAAATGCTTGGAATACCAATGTAGACTCAACACAATGCCCCAAGAGTGTGGGCTTCATTCCATTATGGGGTATTTATACAAGTTGGAGAGCTTCTCTCTCTGCATGTAACACAAAGTCGTATCACAAAGTTGTAACACAAAGTTGTATCACAAAGTTGTAACACAAAGTTGTGTCACAAAGTCGTAACACATTCTCTCTCTTCATGTAGAAGATGTAACACAAAGTTGTTACACAAAGTTGTAACACAAAGTTGTAACACAAAGTTGTGTCACAAAGTCGTAACACATTCTCTCTCTTCATGTAGACAAACTTGTAACACAAAGTTATTACACAAAGTCGTAACACAAAGTTGTGTCTAGAAGTTGTAACACAAAGTTGTGTCTAGAAGTTGTAACACAAAGTTGTAACACAAAGTTGTATCACAAAGTTGTGTCACAAAGATGTATCACAAAGTTGTAACACCTTCTCTTTCTTCATAAGTTCATGTTGGCACAGAGTCAACAAGCGACATATCAACCTGAGAGGCTCCTCAAAGCCACGGTCCCCGGTCTCTTGTCTCTCTCCTTGCACACCGGCCCACAGTCACGATGGCCTCCTTTCACCCAGGCTCCCCAACTCCTTTGCTCCCTCCAAAAGATCCCCGATCTCTTTTCCTTCTCTATGCAATCCTGGCCACCTCCCCTTTCAGCAACCATCATGTCGCCCAGTCTACGGTTGCGCTCACCCAACTCCTCTGTGAGCTCACAGAACAACCGACCTCCCGCTCTCTTCACTCCTGGAGTTCCTGCAATCGAGTTGCCTCCAGTAACTCCTACTCAAAGCTTCCCCCCAGCTCGCAAAACAACCGACAAAGGATACCGTCAACCTCCCTCTTGCTCTGAGAGATCCCCTTCGTATATGCGACACCCTCTTCCTCAGCTCTCTGCAGCTCTCCCGGAAGAGATGCAACCGCCCCCTTCATCCTTTCGTCTCTGACCCTTCCAGCCCCCTAGCTCTACGTGAAGTCGGCCCTTCTACGAGCCCACGATCCTGCTCGAATTCTCTTGCCAGCTGCCATCTCCATTTTCCTGCCAGCTCGTCAACTAGAAGCTTGCCTTCTTTTTACGTAGCATGTTGCATGCATACTCCTCCTCTCCAAAATAGCCACATCACCTTTCATTAGCCACCTTACCTTTGTCTTTTTACCACTCTCCAAGGATTCCCACAATTTCATACACCAAGGCACTTAAGCACAAATTCATTGACTTACAGCCAACACTTGGCTTAAAAAATGCACAACACCCGAGCAATGATTTGCACTCAATCTGCAGCTCAAAACTATTCCAAATGCATTGACACCTGTGCAATGCAATCTACAAGACACTTGCGCAATGCTATCTACAAGAACAACCTAGGAGAGGCTGAAAATGAGCTTATGCAAGGATCTCTAGATGGGGCAAGAGCAAAATCTGAACCACCAAGCTGAATCCGGAGCTGGAGAGGCAATGGGCACTCTGGAGAGTTCAATGTGAGCTGCAAGTTCGAGATGCAAGCTGTCCCAGAGGCTGAATGCGAGCTGGCTGGAGGCGAGCTATACGGACAGCAAGTTTGTACAGTACGGGTTGTATGGTCAGGCTGTATGGCTGCACGGATGTCAAGTCAGACTGTACGGATGGCGAAATAGGCTCCCAGGACGTAGCTGCATGTTGGAACCGTACGGATGTACAAAAATCAGTCCGTATTGATTGTACGGACAGCTAGAAGCAGGCTGTACAACTTGTTTCGTGGCTGTTGTACGGCAGTAAGAGCTCGAGTTGATGGTGAGGCAAGCGAGAGCTGGTCCGGGAGCTGTACGGCCACCAATGTGCACCAAACGAGTGTGGGTGAGCTCGAGAGTAGCAGCTTGCAAGCAGAACTCACTTCTCCGCGACAAAAGTGTAACAAGAGCATGCGGGAGACCGGGAAGCAAGTAGGCAGGCTGAAGCAACTAGCTCTGATACCACATGTAGGAACAAGAATGGAGAAGGATTGTGAGCACAAGAGAACAAGAAGTCCAAAATATACTAAGTCCTAGTCTATCCTACACCACCATATCATTGTATATATCTCTACAGTCTCTGCACCTCCTTCTTAGCACATGGATGTGTAGTCATGTCATCTGTTTTTTTTTGGGGCTATGCCGCTTAGCTTGGTTCAATTCTCAGCTAGAGGTTTTTGTATCCAATTGGCTTGTTACTTCTTAGGGGAGGTTTATGTTGGCGTACTACCATGTTCCGTTCATGGGAACTACTCGTTGTAATATAAAGTTGCATTGATTTCACCGCCAAAAAAAAAAGTGTGTGATCTTCTACTATTTTTTACTTTTATTGTACTAGCTGCTTTTCACTGAGAGCAGCTATGATGGTCTTGTTTATCTTCTTCTAGTTTATGACTAGTAGCTGTCTCAATTTGGGAAAGCTCCTTTGCCCTTGCTATGCATAAAATGAGTGTCCTAAAATGGCACCAAAAAGAGCAAACAAACCGATAGTAAGATAATCGGGCTGCTGCTCCTCCCCCTCTAGCTGCCCTCTCCCCTCAACCCCTCCCCCTCAGCCCTCCCCTCCCTCTCTCAGCCCTCCCCCTCAGCCCCTCCCCCCCC
This sequence comes from Dipteris shenzhenensis, assembly GCF_047967505.1. NCBI lineage: Eukaryota > Viridiplantae > Streptophyta > Polypodiopsida > Gleicheniales > Dipteridaceae > Dipteris > Dipteris shenzhenensis. Next base: position 14,394,070 of record NC_141627.1, on the reverse strand, counting down.
TCTCAGCCCTCCCTTCCCCTGCCTCCCTTCCCTCCCTTCCCCGCCTCCCCCTCCTGGCCTCTCCCTCCACGCCCCCTCTCCTCCTCTACCCGCCTCCCTCCTCCCTGCCTCCTCTTCCTCTCTACTCGCCTCCTTTCCCCCTCCTCCCTTCCCTCCCTTCCCCACCTCCCCCTCCCGGCCGCTCGCTCCCCGCCTCCCCCCTCCCCGTTCCGCCTCCTCCCCTCCCATCTCTCTCCTCTCAACCTCCCCCCTTTCTGCCTCCTCCCTCCTCTTTGCCTCCCCCGTCTCCGCCTCCTCCCTCCTCTCCGCCTCCTCCTCCGGCTGCCTTCTCCTTCCCGGAAGCCCCTCAGCCCTTCTCCCTCCTCGCCTCCTCCTCCCCGCTGCCTCTTCCCTCCTAGTAGCTCTCCCCCGCCTCCTCCCTTCCTACCTCCTCCTCCCGGCTACCTCCTCCTTCCTGGCAGCCCTCCCTCTCTTCCTCCTACTCCTCCTCTCTTGAGCCACCTCCTCCCTCTCCTCCTCATCCCCCCCTCCTCCTCCTCCTCCTCCTCCTCAACCCACCCTCCACTGTCTTCCTTCCCGACCAGCTTAGTGCAGAAGGAACTTCTTTGTGTTTGAGTCGGCCTCGCCCTCCTCGATTGGTGATGGCTTTGTCATCAACCAATGTTCATCCACTCTCACCAGCCGTGAAAACAATGACTTTTTTAAAAGATGAGTTGCGGTAGCTTAAAAAAGATGCAAAGCAAAAGCATTCGACATCAATCTTTGCTCGCATCCATGGGTCCCACCCTTCCAGATTATATTGCATGCTCTCCACTCTACCTGGAGACCTCTCAGGGTACCTCACATATGTTCATCTGCTTGGGCGAGGATTCTTCCAGGTTGTTTTTTACTCCTCGGAGGTAGCAGGTACAGTGTTTCAAGCTAGTCCGTTAGCACTGAGCTCTAGGAGGATCTATTTGACCCCTTGCTTGTTGGGGTTTGATCCTGCTGAGGAGGATAGTTGGACGACGTCACTCTTCATCAAATTTTCAGGCTTTTCTCAGGTGTACCATCAACTTTTGCATTCCATTGGATCTGCCTTTGGGATGGTTACCGAGATCCCCCCTGTACCTGGGATGCCTTCCTTAGCAGCAGAGGCAACTAGGTTGGATAGGGTACCGTGTGTTAGGGTCATTGCCTCTGATCCTAACATCTCGGATGACCACATCATGATTCAGCATCCATATGGCTCCTTCTTCAAGCAGAGAGTCTATATTCCAGGGATACAAGATCAATGTAGGATTTACAAGACCCTTGGGCACTTTGCTAGAGATTGTCTAACGAAAAGAAAGAAGAAAAGACCTAAAAGATCCACGAGTGCGCCTCATAGCTGCACCCGACCTGAAACTTCCTAACGACCAGCTCCTACTTCTTCCTGCGTTGCTGGACCTTGACTTCACAGCTAGGACCATCAGCCTCTCGTCCTGGTACTTCTTCATCACAGCCAGGACCTTCAACCTCTCGTCTTGGTACTTCTTCAACATGGATAGAATAGTCAGCACATCCTGTTTCTATCCTCTCCCGTTAGGTGTGAAGAGATCTAGTAGCTAGCTAGGAACGGAATTGAAATGTGGAAAGCATAATGAAAAGCAAAATGGAAAGAAAAATGAAAGAACAAGTGCTAGGCAATGATAACCAAAATACTCACATGATAAAAGCTTGATGTTGACTGAAATATTAGACAATAGACAAGTACAACACTATATAGTGTGACACTAGACTCTAGAAAGCCATAGTGTGCATCAGGATTCCAGATGCCTTGTACATAGAGGAGGGCCTTACAGAGGTAGCCCTGCAGATATGGGTTTCTGATGTCCAGGGTGGGCAGCCATTGCCATCATAGGTAGCTGCTGCCCCTTCTGGTATTATCGACTTCTACCTCTCAGTTGCTCGTACCAGGAGACGAGATATTCTCAAACGTGAGATTGGTGTTCACCAGCAGTTGACAGCTTTCCAGAGGGAAGAGCAGAAACGGCCTTCAGATGCTTGGATTCAGGAGCGCCTCGCTACAGCAAGGGCTCATCAGCAGGTATTGCTTGATCAGAGAGCAGAGTATGCCTTTCATGCACAGTAGTCCTTCTGGATTCAAATGGGTGGCAGAGTCAATAAACACTTTTTCTCTACTCTTGGCCCTAGACATAGTAGAGAGAGTGTATCCCAACTTATTGACTCACATGGGGTTTTACAGACAGATCCTGATGATGTCTTGCGCATAGCTTCAGATTTTTATGCCGCCCTTCTTACTGCTGATCTTGAGACACGGGATAGAGAGGATGCTAGACAAGTTATTTGGCAGAGCATCCCTTTGTTGGTGAAACCAGATATGCATGTTTTGCTTGATGCACCTTTCACCAACACAGAGTTTAGGACTGCACTTTCAGCCCTTCACAAGGGCAAGTGCCCAGATTCGGATGGCCTTACCCCCTCTTTTTTCATTGCATTCTGGGATAAGATTGGAGACTACATTACTTCAGCCCTGTAGGGTGTTTGGGACTCTGGTGAGATGCCCGGGTCGCTTACAGAAGGTCTCATCCACCTTATCCCGAAAGGAGGTTGCAGAAATCTAGTGTCCCAATGGAGGCCTATCACACTTCTAGGGACTTGTTACAAAATTCTGGCCAAGGCAATCAGCCTCCGATTGCAGCCCCTTCTCCCAGATCGTATTCATGATACTCAGACGGGATTTGTGCATGGCAGAAGCATTTTTTATAACTTTTTCTCTTTCTGGGAAGCCTCAGAGTGGGCCATGCAGAGCGGCCAGAATCTAGCCATTCTACTTTTGGATTTTGAGAAAGCTTATGATAGAGTAGATTGGGGTTTTTTGGAGGGCACCCTTCTACGTTTTGGCTTTACTAATGCTTGGATCAGAGGTGTTTCCTCCTTGTACAGATCAGCCCATAGCCAGGTACATATTGGTGGGGTAAGGGGTGAGAGATTTCAGATTTTTGGATCAGTCCGTCAGGGATGCCCCCTTGCTCCTTTCCTTTTTTTGTTTGTGGCCGAAGCTATGAGTATCTATGTTAGATCTCAAGCTGACATCATTGGGCTGAGACTTCCCATTATAAGGGAAGAGGAGTTACTTGACAGTGAGTTGGCAGATGACACAGCAGTTTACTTGGATACCACTCCACAGACGCTCACTTCTTTCAGGACAGCATTGGATTTATTTTGTTTGGCAGCAGGGATGCAGATAAATTGGCATAAATCCAATGGCTTTTGGATCAATGATGTGGACACTCCAGTGTGGGGGCTTGACATAGGATTCACTTGGGTTCAAAGGGGTGTGCCTGTCAGGTATTTGGGCTGCCAGGTCGGCTTGGATATTTCTTCCACGCAGCAGTTTAATCCCGTGTTGGAGAGCATCAAGAGGAAGCTTCTTTTTTGGAGCTCAGCCAAGCTGGATCTTGCCTCTAGAGTTGTGAAGGTCAACTAGATCCTCTTGGCCACGACCTGGTTTGTTTGTTCTTGCTGGTGCTATTCTAGGGACTGCATCACTCAGCTCAAGAGACCGATCAAAAATTTTCTTTGGAGTGGGCTTGATGGCACAGCAGATACCTTAGCCAGGGTGGCTTGGGAGACCCTCATCCTCCCTATACAAGAAGGGGGTCTCAATAATATTGATCTAGATTTACAATGCAGAGCTTTACTATGCAATATAGTGGTGCGGGGACTTATGCCAGGGCAGGAATCGTGGAAGGCCTTTCTTATTAGCAACATACAGAGGTGCACACCTTATTCAAGAGGAGACTGGATGAGTAGTATTAGGTGGATCTTCACCACAGCACACCTCAGATCACCTTCGTTCCCTCTCCTGGTTGCCATTCTGAAAGCATGGGCCAATTTCAGAAGCACTCTTCGGAGGATTCCTCCTTCCTCTCGTGAAGAGATTGAACCCATCATGTGGAATGACAGTATTTTAGATGATCATGGCAGACCACTTGGTGCTTCACTCTACATGCAGTGGTCCAAGTGGGAGAGGGGACCTGCATCATCTTTGGGATTTTGGAAAGCTTTCCGCAGGCTTCCAGAGGAGACCAAGTCTCAGTTGACAGGACATCTCAGAGGGAGTGCAAGGAGGATCTTGTAGATTGAGGCAGCCCTTCCAGAGGAGTGGATAGACACAGATGATATGCCACTCACTTGCTCCACTTGGGCAGGTACTTTTACGAGAGGCGGTGTTTCACTTCAGGTTTTGGCCTTTCGAGATGCACAGGAGGATGCTTTAGTTTTTACTGTGCAAGATGGTGGCAGATTGCTCAAATCCACAGAGGACATCTTGCTTGAGTCTACTTCTCAGCCTATCAGGGTTGTAGGTCTTTTGGTGCAGGGATCAGATTCAAAGTGGTTCCTCGACCCAGACCCCCGGCTACTCTCCACCAGGTCTTGGAGGCTTTGGCTCTACGGGGCAGTTTCCATTAGATATTTGCAGTGGGACCCTGGAGAGTGGAAGTGGATTGACGTAGGGCATCGAGAGAAGAGCATCCCCTTCTTTCGTTACATGATCAGTTTTCTAATAGATTTCAGCTTAGTAGTAAAGGTTGGAGACCTTCCAGAGTTCCTTATTGGAAGACATTTGATATCACTGCGGATCTGCAGAGGTGCTTCTGGAGATGACTCTGGAAATCCCACAGGAATAGAAAGATCACTCTCTTCTTTTGGCTTTCAATCCATGGTGGGATTGCAGTGAACCTTTGGAGATCCAGGTTCGGAGCCGACCCTACTTGCCCTCATTGCCTCTCTGCTTCGGAGACTATTCAGCATTGTTTATGGGATTGCAGACAGGCGAGAATGATTTGGATGGGGGTAGCCAGGATTTTCAGTCACTTTGCCCACTCCCCATTCTTTATGACATGGGGCTCAGTGGCTTGGCTTTCTCTTACAGGGCCTCAGGTATTCTATGAGAGACTTGACTCCTCTCGGGCCTTTTTGGTTGGACGTCATCAGATAGAGTCCTGTTCGTTGGATGTGGTACCACACCTTCCTTTTACAGATGTATATGCCTCTGTGAATACTTCTTGGGAGATTTTAGCAAGCATAGCATCCTGGCATATCTGGAGAGCCAGATGCATAGAGGCTATGGAGGGTACTCAGGTTCATCCCTCGCACACTTTGGCTAGTATCTGGACAGACACCGTACATACTTTTTTTTTTTTTCAAGAAAGAGACTTCTATTAAGTAAGAGAAAAAACCCACGAGAGCAAGCTCAAAGGGGAATACATCATGAAATCATGAGGATAAATAAAAAACCCCCTCAGAGTGAGGTGGAAAACAACCAAGGCTGAGGCTGAAAGTGCCACCTCAACCCTGTAGTAGTCTCAACCCTGTAGTCCGTACATTCTCCTTTCTTCTCTGAGACTACTACAGGGTTGAAGTGGCACTTTCAGCCTCATCCTTGGTTGTTTTCCACCTCACTTTGAGGGGGTTTTATTTATCGTGTTGTATTTCCGCTCAGAGCTTGCTCTAGCGAGTTTCTTTCTTAGTTAATAGAAGTCTCTTTTTTGCAAAAAAAAAAAGAGAAGAAAGCCATAGTGTATATGGGATGACTCCCAATATGACACGTGGCATGTCTAGGACTCACTAGACTATAAAACACACCTAGAACACTCATTTTAGACTCACTTTGGCTTCATATTCCAACACCCCCCCATGAAGACAAGGTGAGAGACTATTGGAATGGAACCAAGAATAGAACATGACAATGACGGTCTAAGGTGAGGGACTATTGGAATGGAACCAAGAACAGAACATGATAGTGATGGTCATCAAACTGTGCACCCTATGTAACTCAGAGGCTAAAGTTTGAGCGTGTTTAGAGGTTGATCTAAGCACTCTCATGGCTTGAGACTCAACATGCTCAGAGGCTCACGTCATAGCATGGCTACATGACCAGCTCATAGGTCTAGGAATACACCAATATCCTGGAACTCGACCAGGCCTGATAACGAGACCTATCAAAGCCAATACATGGCTCCCACAATACATCCCCCTCTAAACCTATCAAAGCCAATACATGGCTCCCACAGTACATCCCCCCTTGGCTTCATAACAAAACATGTTAGGAAGACACAAACCAAAATAGGAAAACCAATACATCTTTTTAGGAGGACTATCCAAGGCAGAGGACCTTTAGACTCAATGAAAACCAAACACTCAATACATATCATTTTAGGGGGACTACCCAGGGCAGAGGACCCGAAAATACATCAAGCTGTAGGAAAAAAAATAGATCTCTTATGATAAGAGATATCCTCCAAGTAGCCACTGCACATGTGTGCACATCCTTGCGATACGGGAATGCCCCAAAATATGTGTCGGTGAAGTCCATGGGTAGCTACATGGAGCAATTACATGATGACTCTCAAAATGCCGGAAGGAGAGTTACCAATGTCGAAGTAGAAGCCTTAGGTACCACAACCAATCAGGAAGTCAATCAATGCAAAGTACCTCAGCCACCGAGCGAATAAGCAATGTTGAAGAAGTCAATTGTTGATGTAGAGTGGTCTACATCAAGCTGGATGTAATGCACTAATCAGAGAGATCACTGTAGTGGAGTGTGTCGAAGTAGTATTGGAGAACTCACATCTAGCTAAGGAAGTCTTCACCAAAGTTTGGAGTAGTCACATGAAGGAGTCACCGCAATGTAATGTCAGTAGCTCACATCAAGTGATGGGCAGTGAAAAGAGAGGCAGCGTGGACAGCAAGTGTAACTATGGAAAGATCACCTTAATAAGTTCTTCATGAGCTGGAGCAAGTTGGAACTTCTTCATGGCAGACAGAAGTAGAAGGATAGCAGCTCCAGGAGAATGACGGGCATAATATGGGCACCAACTTGCGGGCAACAGCTCCAAGAGAATGTCGGGCAGAAGGATCAAATTGCGGGCTGGAGCAGAGGTCAACGATGAAGAGGATGGACAACTCCACTTGAGCTGGCTGCATCATGCTTGGGCTGTCAAATCAATTTCATGGAGAAGAGAGCTCAAGGAAGGAGAGAAGAGGGCAGCCTTCAAAGCAGGAGGAGGTAGAGTAGCTTCATTGGCCTCCCTCACCTCAACCTCTTGGAAGGGAAAGGGAAAGAGAGAGCAGGGCTAGGAACATGGCTCTGATACCACATGAAGAGATCTAGTAGCTAGCTAGGAACAGAATGGAAATGTGGAAAGCATAATGAAAATCAAAATGGAAGGGAAAATGAAAGAACAAGTGCTAGGCAATGATAACCAAAATACTCACATGATATAAAGCTTGATGTTGACTGATATATTAGACAATAGACAAGTACAACACTATATAGTGTGACACTAGACTCTAGAAAGCCATAGTGTATATGGGATAACTCCCAATATGACACGTGGCATGTCTAGGTTTCACTAGACTATAAAACACACCTAGAACACTCACTTTGGCTTCATATTCCAACAAGGTGCCTGTCAAATTCAATCTCTTCACCCATGAAGAGATTGAAAGGCAGCCTATCATGTGGAATGACAGGATTTCGGATGAGCTTGGCAGACCACTTGGAGCTTCTCCTTACATGCAGTGGCCAAGATGGGAGAGGGGCCCTGCATCTACAGTGGGAGCATGGAAAGCCTTCAGGAAGCTTCCTGCAGACCAACAGGCCCAGATGGTTCTTAATCTCAGAGGGAGTGCATGGCTCTCTTTCACAGTGGTACTTGGATCCTGACCCGCTTCTCCTCGCCCCTGGCTCATGGAGGCTGTGGCTCTATGGAGGTGTCCCAATTAAGTTTTTGCAGTGGGACCCTGGGGAATGGGAATGGATAGATGAAGGGCACCGAGAGAAGGGCACCCCCTTCTTTCGTTACACGGTCAGTAATGCCAGGAAATTCCAGCTCAGCTGTAGGGGAGGCCCACCAGAGCTCATCATTGGAAGAACTTTCAGATTCCTGCTGACTTGCAGAATTTTTTTTGGCAGAGACTCTGGAAATCCCATCGGAATAGAAAAATCACTCTCTTCTTTTGGCTTTCTATTCATGGTGGGATAGCAGTAAACCATTGGAGGTCCAAGTTCGGAGCTGACCCTTCTTGCCCTTGCTGCCTTTCTGCTTTGGAGACAATACAGCACTGCCTTTGGGATTGCAAATAGGCGAGAATCATATGGAAGGGGATTGCAAGACTTTTCAGCACTTTAGTTCGCCTACCTTTCTATATGACTTGGGGATCAGTGGCTTGGCTTTCTATTCATGGTGGGATAGCAGTAAACCATTGGAGGTCCAAGTTCGGAGCTGACCCTTCTTGCCCTCGCTGCCTTTCTGCTTTGGAGACAATACAGCACTGCCTTTCGGATTGCAGACAGGCGAGAATCATATGGAAGGGGATTGCAAGACTTTTCAGCACTTTAGTTCGCCTACCTTTCTATATGACCTGGGGATCAGTGGCTTGGCTTACTCTTTCAAAGCCCCAGGTATTTTTTGAGAGACTTGATTCCTCTTGGGCTCTTCACATCCGACGACACCTTGTGGAGTCGTGCTCTCTAGAGGATGTTCCGGCCACTCTTTTCAGGGCTGCTCACTCCTTGGTCGACTCTCCATGGGAGATCCTAGCTAGCATTGCAACATGGCACATTTGGAGAGCCAGATGCACTGAGGCTTTGGAGGGTTCTCAGGTTCACGCTTCTCAGATCTTGGCCAGTACTTGACAGATACGATACACACTCTGATGGCCATTTGGGCGACCATGCAAGGATCATCTCGAGTAGCCTCCTCCAGGACAGTTACTTTTCTCAGAGATTGGAGAGACTCTCCCTTCTTTGCTGAGACTTCTACAGGGTTGAGATGGCATTTTCAGCCTCAGCCTTGGTTTCTTTCTACCTCATTCCTCTGAGGTGTTTTTTATTACATGCTTAGCATGGTGTATTTCTGCACAGAGCTTGCTCTAGCGGGTTTCTTTCTTACTTAATAGAAGTCTCTTTTTTGAAAAAAAAATAAAAAATTTAGAGAGTAGACATTCTTGTCCTGGTTCCATGTAGACATGAGGCTGCTCATGCAGATGAGACTGCTCCTGCCCCTTTAGGTGTTCATGTGTAGGAGCGCTCACCTAGGGAGATTCTTATGGCAGAGACCCATGTCTTATTTAAGAATAATGCCAAAGTCGTGGGGGCCGAGGTCATGTAGCACCATGTCGAGTCATGCAGCACCCCCCTCCTTCTCTTGCACTTCCGTCTACACCTGATAGAGGTAAGGGGGTTATGGGTTCCACTCCATCCGCAGGGCTCCTTCGCACTCCTGCGCCAAAGGTGCTTCCCAAGAATTCATTTTCAATTCTGGCAGACTTGGTTGAGTTTGAGGCAGAGGAGGAATTTGTACCCTCTACGCTCGGGGAGCACATCTTTCCGACTTCCGTGGACAGAGTTTACCCCTCAGCAGGTGTGGGTGTGCTATATCCAGTTGACTTCTCTCCTCTTGATAGGAGGAACTTTTGTCAGGAGTGGGCTTTCTCCGCTACTAGGTCGGGTAGGATCTTCCATCCGGCCTCTTCCTCTCACAGATGAGGATTGTTAGTTAGAACATTCAGGACCTCGGGGGTGTACCTCACCACCGCCATAGGCAGCTGATTCGTAACCAACTTCATCCAGGTGTTACTAGGGGACCCATTGATATTCTTATGATGTAGGAACACAAATTGGATGTCAGGTCACCCGCCTTAGGAACCACGGGAGGTACTTGCATCTTAGTTTCTTCTTCTATACTCCCCTTGGTGATTGGACACGGGATCGTAGTCCCTTCTAGATCTTAGTGGATTATAATTTTTATTAGTGGGCATAAGGTTGGTCTTTCAAACCTTTATGCACCCAATTCTAGAGGGGATCGTGTCCTCCTATGTACGGAACTGCTCTCTTGGTCACATATTGCAGAGGCTTGGATTATAGGGGCGATTTCAACATGGTTGAAATGCCCTCAGACAAAAGTTGTGGTAGGGAATGTGGCATTCACTTCCTAGAGAGAGCAATGTGGGATGCCTTTCTTTTTCAGTATAGTGGCACGGATGCTTGGCATGATGATGCTTTTCACACTCAGCCACATTCTCTCATGTTTTCTTGGTCGAACAGGAGAGTGCAGATGCCCATACATGCACGGATTGACAGATTTTATGTAGATGATTGGGCTCTTGACACAGAGGTGGTACTGTTTGCATTGCAGCTGGGGTGTCTACTTCGGATCATTTTCCAGTGGTTTTGATGTTCTCATATCCTCATGTGAGAAGCGTCTCTGCCAATGTTAGGATTCCAGATTCCTTTTATGTAGAGGAGGGCCTTACAGAGACAGTGTTGAGGAATTAGGTATCTCATTTGCAAAGGGGATCGTGTCCTCCTATGGACGGAACTGCTCTCTTGGTCACATATTGCAGAGGCTTGGATTATAGGGGGTGATTTCAACATGGTCGAAATCGCCCCCTATAATCCAACAAGAGATTGCAGATGCCTATACATACACGTATTGACAAATTTTATGTGAATGATTGGGCTCTTGACAGAGGTGGTAGAGTTAGCATTGCAACTGGGGTGTCCACTTCATATCATTTTTCAGTGATTCTGATGGTTTTAGATTCTCATGTGAGGGGCCGCTTTGCCAATGTTAGGACTCCAGATGCCTTTTATACAGAGGAGGGCCTTACAGAGACAGTGTTGAGGACTTGGGTATGTCATATGCATGATGGGCAACTTTCTCCATCAGACTTAGCTGCAACTCTCTCTGGTATGAGCGACTTTTATCTTTCATTTGCTCGTAGTCAGACTTAGCTGCAACTCTCTCTGGTATGAGCGACTTTTATCTTTCATTTGCTCGTATTGTATCAGGGGGGTGAGATCCTCATGCATGAGATAAGTATCCGTCAGCAGTTGGCTGCCCTCTAGAGAGGGAGGAGCAGAAGAGGCCTACAGATGCTTGGATTCAGGAGCGCCTTGCTGCATCAAGGGCCCAGCACCAGTCACTTTTAGATCAGAGAGCAGAGTATGCCTTTCATGCTAGAGAGTCATTTTGGACTCAGACGGTAAGGTAGGGTCAACAAGTAGTTCTTCTCTACTCTTGGCCCTAGACATAGTAAGGAGAGCGTCTCACAGGTTGTTGACTCATGCGGAGTTCTTCAAATACATCCGGATGCCGTCTTGCAAGTTGCCACCAATTTTTATGCCTCCCTTCTTACAGTAGATCTTGACACTCAGGCCACAGTTGATGCCAGAGTAGTTATTTGGCAACAATTACCTGTGATGGTGACTGGGGATATGACTATCTCACTTGATGCACCCTTCGCCAACATAGAGTTCAGGAGTGCTCTCTCTGTCCTTCATAAGGGCAAGTGTCCTAGTTCAGATGAACTTAACCCCCTTATTTTTTATTACTTTTTGGGATCAGATTGGGGATCAACCCTGCAAGGTGTTTGGGACTTGGGTGAGATGCCAAACTCACTTACGGAGAGCCTCATTCATTTGATTCCGAAAGGGGGTGCAGGAATTTAGTGTCTCAATGGACACTGAGTACTTTGTTGGGTACTTTGTATAAAATCTTAGCAAAAGCTATCAGTCTTCGTCTGCAGCCCTTTTTGCCAGATCTTATCCATGATATGTAGACGGGCTTTGTGTATGGCAGGAGCATCTTTGGCAACATCTTCTCATTTTGGGAGGCTTCTGACTGGGCCATGCATAATGGCCATAGGCTGGCCATTCTACTCCTGGACTTTGAGGAAGCTTATGGCAGGATAGACTAGGGCTTTTTGGAGGTCACACTTAATGGCTTTGGTTTCTCAGATGCATGGATCAGAGGGGTGTCAGCCCTCTACAGATCAGGTTCTTATTGGTGGAGTCAAGGGGGACAGGTTTGAGATTACTAGATGAGTGCGTAAGGGATGCCCTCTAGCCCCCTTTCGGTTCTTATTTGTGGATGAAGCTATGTGCTATCACATTAGAGCTCAAGCTGATATTGTAGGGATCAAGCTTCCATTGAGGCGGGAGGATGCGCTCTTAGACACTGAGTTGGCACATGATACGGCTGCTTTTTTGGATGCCACTCCACAGACACTGACATCATTCACGACGGCATTGGATTTGTTTTGCATTGCTGCAGGTGCACACATTAATTAAAACAAATCCAATGGATTTTGGATCAGTGATGAGAACACTCTAGACCGGGGGAATGACATAGGGTTCACTTGGATTTAGAGGGGTGTCTCCGTCAGATATCTAGGATGCCAAGTTGGGGTGGGCATCTCTCCAGCACAGCAGTTTGCTCCCGTGTTGGAGAGTATTAGGAGGAAACTCATCTTTTGGAGTTCTGCCAGACTTGACCTTTTATCTAGAGTTGTGGTTGTGAACCAAGTATTATTGGCCACTGCCTGGTTTGTTTGCTCTTTTTGGCACAGGTCTAGAGGTTGTATTGCTCAACTCATGAGACCTATCAGGAACTTCCTATGGAGCGGTTTAGATGGCACCTCAGATGTTGTAGCCAAGGTGACTTCGGAGACCCTCATTCTCCCCACAGGAGAAGGAGGTCTCAATGTTATTTACCCGAACTTGTAGCATTCAATCTTGTACTCCATCTCAAGGGGGAGATTGGAGGGACAGCATTAGATGGATCTTTACTTCAGCCCATGTCAAATCTCCCCCTTCCCCTCTCATGGCTGCTATTCTGAAAGCTTGGGGCAGCTTTAGAAACACTCTTCGCAGAGTTCCACCCACCTCTCGTGAAGAAATTCACAGGCAGCCAGTCATGTGGAATGACTCGATATTGGATGACCATGGCAGGCCACTTGGAGTCACACTATATGGAGTGGTCTAGATGGGAGAGTGGACATGCTTCTACATGCCTGGCAGGCCTTTAGGAGACTTCCAGAGGACCAGAGACTCTTAGTAGTTAGCCACCTCATAGGGAGTGCAGTTAGGATACAGTAGATAGAGGCAGCCATTCCTACAAAGTGGATAGACACAGATGACTTGCCGATCACAAAGTCCACTTGGTGGGAAGCATTCTCAGGGACGGGCATTCCTTTACAGGTTATTGCCGTGCGGGATGCATATGAGGATACCCTAGTCTTTGATGTTCAGTTGGGAGGTAGACTTAACAAATCTTCTGATGATATTCTTTTGGAGGTTGCCTTTCAGCCTATCAGGATTGCAGGTTTTATGGAGTGGGGCACGGACTCATAGTGGTATCTTGACCCTGATCCTCTTTTGCTTGCATTGGGGTCTTGGAGACTCTGATTATATGGTGCTACCCCTATAAGGTTCCTACAGGGGGACCTAGGGGAGTGGGAATGTATTGATGAGGGGCACCAAGAGAAGAGCATCCCCTTCTTTCATTATACAGTCAGAAATGACAAAGATTTCAGCTTAGTAGTAGAGGTTGGAGGCCCTCCAGAGCCCCTCATTGGGATAGTTTTCAGATTTCTTCAATTGTGCAAAAAAACTTTTGGCATAGGCTCTAGAAATCCCTTAGGAATAGAAAGACCACTCTTTTCTTTTGGCTTTCTATTCATAGAGGGATTGCAATGAGCCTTGGAAATCCAGGTTTGGGGAGGACCCTACTTGTCCTCATTGCCACATAGCAGTTGAGTCAGTACAGCATTGCCTTTGGGAGTGCAGACAGGCGAGGACGATCTGGAAAGGTGTTGCTAGGATTTTCAGCATATTTCATACAACACCTTTCTATATGACCTGGGGTTCAGTAGCATGGTTATCTCTTACTGGCCCCTAGGTGTTCTTCGAGGGACATGATCTAGATCCAGCTTTCATTGTACGGCGACACTCAGTGGAGTCTTGTTCCCTCCAGGATGTTCCCTTTACTCCTTTTAGAGCTGCTCATGCCTCAGTAGACACATCATGGGAGATTCTGGCTAGCATTGCAGCTTGGCATATTTCGAGAGCCAGGTGTACATAGGCGATGGAGGGTACCCAGGTTCACCCCTCTCAGACTTTGGCCAGTATTTGGACCGACACAATACACACTCTGATGGCCATGTGGGCATGCATGCAGGGATCCTCCAGAGCAGCCACTGCCAGGAGAGTTACTTTTTTCAGAGTTTGGAGAGGATCTCGTTTCTTCTCTGAGTCTCCCTTAGGGTTGAGGTGGCATTTTCAGCCTCTGCCTTGGATTTTTATTAGCTCCTTTTGAGCGGTTTTTTTCCCTCATGCATAGCATGATGTATTCCCGCATTTGAGCTTGCTCTTTCAATCATACTTAATGGAGTAATTTTCTTGAAAAATAAATAAATTGTGAAAGCTATGAATGTACATTCTTCTTAATTAAAGGTTCTTTTATATATACAAAAGAGTGTGTGTGGTCTTTATATCATGCTCATAACTCTCGGATGCATGGACCCTCCTCTGTGGATATTTATCATTTCTTCCATTACTCCCTGCATCAGTCCCTTTAGGATGTGCACTTCGTGGGAGATCTTCCTGTGGCCCAGCTAGAGTTATTCTTTCATTGTTTGTAGTTTTGTTATACTAGTTGTTCTTCACTAGAGTAGCTATGATGGTCTTTTTTCACCTTTTTCTATTTTATGAGTAGTCTCACTTAGGGACATCTATGAATGTAAATTATTTTGAATGAATTTCTTTTACCAAAAAAAAAAGTGTGTGTGTGTGTGTTTTGAGGCTCTTGCATCATATCTCCAATCCTATGGAGTTGCCTCTTTACATGAATTTCTAAGAGCATGAACAGATATGGGGTGACATGACCTTGACAAAGGTGATCATGATTACTGGATATGAGGTCCATGTGGAACCCAAACCAATCTCTGATTGAAATTGTTCTCAAGTCACAACCCATTGAATTTTTGGGAATCAGGATAAAGGTAGTTATGAACAAAGATTGTATGGAGCTCTCATCTCTCCCTTGAAGAAGAAGATGACTCAAAGCTTGTCTCATCTCCTTCCAAATGCCATGAATACATCTAATGAATAGGGATTGAATGTGGGACCTATCTGAAGAGATCTAGTAGCTAGCTAGGAGCGGAATGGAAATGTGGAAAGCATAATGAAAAGCAAAATGGAAAGGAAAATAAAAGAACAAGTGCTAGGCAATGATAACCAAAATACTCACATGTAGATAGCTTGATGTTGACTGATATCAAAAGACTCAAGACAAGTACAATACTATATAGTGTGACACTAGACTCTAGAAAGCCATAGTGTATATGGGATAACTCCCAATATGACACGTGGCATGTCTAGGACTCACTAGACTATAAAACACCCCTTAGACACCTAGTACACTCATTTTTGACTCACTTTGGCTTCATATTCCAACACCCTCCCATGAAGGCAAGGTACTGGAATGGAACCAAGAACAGAACATGACAATGACGGTCATTAGAACTATGCATGCCGGTCTAGAACTAGACATGGTTCCCACACAATCTCAGAGGCAAGTGAGCATGGCTCAGAGGCTCTAGTGAGCATAACATAGAAATCTCATCTAGCATGGCTCAGAGGTTCATCATGCATGGATGCATGACCAACTCAGAGGTCTAGGAGACCAATGCACCAACATCTTGGAACTCTCAAGCCAGGCCTAATAAACAAATAGACTTATCAGAGCCAATACATATGGCTCTCACACAAAACCAGAGAGACTACTAGAATGGAACCAAGAACAGAACATGACAATGACGGTCATCAGAACTGTGCATGCCGGTCTAGAACTAGACATGGTTCCCACAAAATCTCAAAGGCAAGTGAGCATGGCTCAGAGGCTAGTGAGCATAATATAGAAATCTCATCTAGCATGGCTTAGAGGCTCATCATGCATGGATGCATGACCAACTCAAAGGTCTAGGAGACCAATGCACCAACATCCTGGAACTCTCAAGCCAGGCCTGATAAACAAATAGACCTATCAAAGCCAATACATATGGCTCCCACAGTACATCCCCCCTTGGCTTCATAACAAGACATGTTAGGAAGCCACACACCAAAAAAAAAGGAAAACCAATACATCTTTTTAGGAGGACTATCCAAGGCAGAGGACCTTTAGACTCAATGAAAACCAAACACTCAATACATATCATTTTGGGGGGACTACCCAGGGTAGAGGACCCCAAAATACATCAAGCTGTAGTAATAAAAAAATAGATCTCTTATGATAAGAGATGTCCTGCAAGCAGCCACTGCACACGTGTGTGCACATCCTTGCGAGACGATGACGATGTCGAAGAAGCGTTAGGCAAGAATGCCCCAAAATATGTGTCGGTGAAGTCCATGGGTAGCTACATGGAGCAATTACATGATGACTCTCAAAATGCAGGAAGGAGAGTCACCAATGTCGAAGTAGAAGCCTTAGGTACCACGACCAATCGGAAAGTCAATCAATGCGAAGTACCTCAGGCACCGATCGAATGAGCAATGTTGAAGAAGTCACTTAATGATGTAGAGTGGTCTACATCAAGGTCAATGTAATACACTAATCAGAGAGATCAGTATCAGATAACTCACATTTAGCTCGGGAAGTCTTCACCAAAGTTTGGATTAGTCACGTGACGGACTCACCGCAATGTAATGTCAAGAGCTCACATCAAGTTATGGGCAGAGAAGATAGAGGCAGCGTGGACAGCAACTCCAAGAGAATGACGGGCAGAATGCGGCCATGAACTTGCGGGCAGCAGCTCCAAGAGAATGTCGGGCAAAACGAGCAAATGGTGGGCTGGAGTAGAGGTCAATGATGAAGAGGATGGGCAGCTCCACGTTGAGCTGGTTGCATCATGCTTGGTTGTCAAATCATTGAGCTCCATAACAAAATTTGCGCGTAGAAACAAATTTCGTCACTTCTTGCAAGGGCTGTAACTTTTCACAGAAAGCTTGGATTGCAATGATGTAAAAACGAAATTTGTAGTACTCAAGATTCTGTACAACTTTGCTGAAGACACAAAGCTGTGATTCTACTTATAGCTCCGGATAGAAGTGTCACATCATCCGCAGGTCACAAAAAGATGTAGCTGAAGGAAGGAGAAGAGAGATGACAGATCATGGCGTGGAGAAGTGAGCTCAAGGAAGGAGAGAAGAGGGCAGCCTTCCAAGGAGGAGGAGTTAGAGTAGCTTCATTGACCTCCCTCACCTCAACCTCTTGGAAGGGAAAGGGAAAGAGAGAGCAGGGCTAGGAACATGGCTCTGATACCATATGAAGAGATCTAGTAGCTAGCTAGGAATGGAATGGAAATGTGGAAAGCATAATGAAAAGCAAAATGGAAAGAAAAATGAAAGAACAAGTGCTAGGCAATGATAACCAAAATACTCACATGTAGATAGCTTGATGTTGACTGATATCAAAAGACTCAAGACAAGTACAACACTATATAGTGTGACACTAGCCTCTAGAAAGCCATAGTGTATATGGGATAACTCCCAATATGACACGTGGCATGTCTAGGACTCACTAGACTATAAAACACCCCCTAGACACCTAGTACACTCATTTTTGACTCACTTTAGCTTCATATTCCAACACTATCTGCAAAGGAGGTTAGCCAATGAGAACTTGATCTAGGCCCCCATAATTGAATGGGGATCCAGCAACAGGGGTAAGTATGCGGGAGCTGCTCCCTCCTCTTTACCCAATGTCACTATAAAAAAAAATCATGGCTTGATGATATCATGAGTGCATTTAGATACTCTTGTAGATTCCATTTATAGTTTTGAGGATGTGTAGATATATTGTAATAATGTTGTCCGTTATAAGATCCACCACAATACATTAAATGCCTAGTTTTTGGCTTCCAAAGCAGGATTCCAAAGGCCATGGCAACAAAGAACTATGGCAAAGGTGAATTCAAAGCTTGATAGTTGCATGCAAGAGATGAGGTAGCATGGCGACGAAAAACATTAAAGTTGAAGGAGAAACAATGTGACGAGTTGTGGTCCGATTAAAAACTGATGGGAGATGTGGTAACATGTCTTGGTGACACATTTAATAAAGTTCTCTCATAATTATGTTATCCAATAAGTGCTATAATTTTTGCTTTATGTCTATGATTCAAAGGACGGTAACAAGGGTTCCTAAGATAGCCTTGAATGACTGATGTATGCAGTGAGAGAGGGTAACATACTCTGGTGGGAGCCATAGGAACTACAAAATACATGGTTACGTAGGTACATACTTTTTCCCGCCAAAATGGATTGGTTTATGGTGCCCTGGGTTATGGTGCACTTCTGAGGCATGTTCTTCCTCTTGTTTTCCAGATCCTGCCAATATCTTCTCTCTCGATATTCCCTATAGAGTATTATGCATATTTTTATTAAATTCAAATGTTGTATTTTGAACTATGTACAATTTAGACCACACTTGGATTTCAGCCCTACCCTTGGATTGGGTGGTTAGTGGATTGCAGGCCTTACGAGGTTAAGTATCCCACTTTAGGTCATAGGACTTCTAAGAGGTTCATATGGGGAGGTAGTTTTTTATGTTCGCCCTACGGGCAAGTTATCTAGGTCTAGGGATGAGGATATCCTTGTGGACATTACTTTTGGGCCTGTCAGGTGTTGGGTCATATGGAGCATCATTTATTGACTTCATGTTGGTATCTAGACCCTAACCATATTACATCCCCTTGGGTTCATGGAGGATTTGTCTCTATGGAGGTGTCCCCATAATGGATTTGCAGTGGAACCTTGGGGAGTGGAAGTGGGAGTGAATCGATGTAGGTGTTGGATGTGGTTGCCTTCACCATGGTGCATGCAAAATGGGGCCATGGAAAATACAAAGGATTCAAGGAGCTCCGCACTGGTTACATGTGTACAGAGGGGAATTTGATCCCATAAGTACTTGTGCCCTTGTGGTGACCTTGAATATATTAGACTTCTTAGCCCTCCACAGTCATCCCCTCCCGAAACTTTTTGGGGAGTTGTGGAGCTTTGTGGACGGCTATAGGGCGGGACTGGGGATCCTGCACTTGGCTCACATCAACGCTGTGCGTGCTAACATGGTATCAATTGGCGATGGCGACTATCACATTTGTTAATACGTGGCAGGCTGCACAAAAGTTAATGGAGTTTGGACACCTAGGTCTTTGTGCTTGTGCAGAGGTGTCGTGATTTGCACGGGTGGGCATTGAGTACGACTCACCGTGGAGCGTCGTGATTTGCAGTGATCTTCAAGTGTGGCATCCTTGATTGCGTGGTCTTCGAGGCACTTTGGGCAACTTGAATTTGTTGACCCCATGCGGTTTGTCCACGTGTTGTTGTTTGTTGTGCTGGTCTTAATTTGATTAGTGCTTGGATTTAATGCTTTGGGGTTTGTCCACAGGGGGGTGTTGGTGGATGTTGTGGCCTTCACCCTCGTGCATGCAAAATGGGGCCATGGAAAATACAAAGGATTCGAGGAGCTCCGGGCTATTGACACGTGTACAAAGGGAAATATGATCCCATAAGCACTTGTGCCCTTGTGGTAACCTTGAATATATTAGACTTCTTAGCCCTCCACGGGCATGCCCTCCCGGGACTTTTTGGGGAGTTGTGGAGCTTTGTGGGCGACTATGGGGCGGGACTGGTGGGGACCCCGTACCAGCTCACATCCAGGTGCCACGTGGCACACTCTGCGTGCTAACAATAGGAAATCAAAAGAAGAGCCTCCCTTTCTTTTGCTCTACGGCTAGTAATACCAAGAGGTTTCAGCTCAGACTTAAAGGCTAAAAGCCCACAAGAGCTCCTCATCAAGAGAATTTTTAGGTTTCTACTGACTTGCAACAATTCATTCTTTTCTTGGAGGGATTGCAGTGAACTAGGGGAGGTCAAGTTTGAGGCAGCCCCCACTTTTTTTCTTTGCCTTTCTACTAAAGATTCCATTCAGCATTGTCTATGGATAATGGGACTGGAGATAGGCAATGTGTGTCTGGTGGGGATTGCTAGTCTTTTGAGCCCATTTTTTCCTTGTGGCCTAGGGTTCTGTGGCTTGACTCTCTCTTACAGGGCCTCAAGTGAGAGGCATGAGTCTTCTTGGGCTCTTTTGTTTCAACGACATTTAGTTGAGTCATGCTCTATGGATGATGTTCCCACTTTCCTTACAGTCATGTACATGCCTCAGTGGATACTTTTTGGGAGAGTCAGACAAGCATTATAGTGTGGCATATTTGGAGATCTGGATGCACAAAGGGTTTTGGATGTCTCCCGTATCCACCCTTCTAGTATTTGGAAGGATACTATACAAAATTTGATGGCAATTTGGGTGAGCATGCAGGGGTCTTCCTGGTGGCTTCTACCGGAAGGACTGTTTTCCTTGGGGAGTAGAGTGGCTCCCATTTTTTCTTGGAGTCTATCACAGGGCTTAGTGGCAGCTTCAGCCTCAACCTTGGTGCTTTTTTAATTTTTGTCTCACGCTTCGCATGATGTATTTCTACCCCATGAGCATTGCTCTTGGGGTTTCTTTCATATGTCATAGAATTATTTTCATTGAAAAAGAAAAATATTACACTTGGATTCTATTCTCTAAATTTTATTATTGTTTGTGTTAGAAGACACGGAATTTTATCATCCTGTAGATTATGCTAGGTTGTCTTTTCTTAGTGTATTTGTTTTCACTGTTTTTGTTTTCACTGATTAGATTGTATGAATATCCTATTGTTTGGAATGGATTGACCTTTTTTTTCTCTCATCTTTATAGTTTTTTACTTTAGATGACAGATGATTTCGGTTTCTCAGTTTTCCTGATGGATAAGAGGTGACAATGTCATGGCTCTGGCAGATACTTGAAGCATTGACCAGGAAAAACTGTGAAGAAACTTTCTCCCTTGAAACGCTTGAGACCCTAGGAGACTCCTTCTTGAAGTATGCTGTCAGTCGGCATTTATTTGTGGTTCACAGTCAAAAACATGAAGGACAATTGACAAAGAAGCGCATATCCCAGACATCCAACTATCATCTATACAAGCTCGCTGTTGAGCATAAGATAACTGTAAGATTTCCTTAAATTTTTCAATTAACATTCTCAACCACAATCACATGGGAACAGAGAGATAGTACTTTATTATGTTGAATATGTAGAAAGCCAAATGTGGGATAGCATGACCATCATCCAGTGGAACCATTTAATTTAAGGTAAACTGACAAAGGCATATTAGAGATTGAAGGACATGCATATATTAGGTGAGAAAGATAGAGAATAGAAGAGAAACTGAAAGTGCAATTCAAAATTCTAGGCCTGGAAGGCAGAGAGAAAGAGAAATTGGAGGTGTTATCTTCTGACATCGTGGGTTTTTAATGCATGCATGTGCACATGAATTCACACATACAAGGTGAGGGAGGAATGGGAGATGGGGAGAAAGAAAGAAAGTTTATCAAAGTGTTCAAAAGATTGAAGGGTCTATGGGAGAGAGAGAGAGAGAGATTTCCTAACCCATGGGCACATGTTCCATGTGACACTGCTTAGGCCATTTCGTTTCCCATGCCTTTCATGATGCATTTCTGCCATGAGATTCGCTCTAAGATTGCTTTCATACTTAATAGAAGTCTTTTCATTAAATTAAAAAAAACCGACTCTTTAATAGTCTTTCAAATGGGGCATGTCAAAGTTTCTAAATGGACAGGCTTCTACCATTTCTCTATAACCTACCTTCATGAAATTTCATCCCTCCAAACCATATAAGCAATAGAATGAAAGCAAACAGATATTTTTTTGTTTTACAACAAGTGACTGAACAGTTGGAAAGGGGTCTATCCGATTGCACAGTCCTTACTTTGTTGAAAGACCAAGAATATCCAAAATCCTTCTCAGTAACGTCTCCAATTATTTTATATCAGGGTTATATTTATTCCGATAAGTTTGAGATAAAACAATGGCGAGCACCAGGATATGTTATGAGAGGTGGAAGTTTGGAGGCTTCAGATGAGCTGCAGACTACAGTTTCAGGACCCTTCAATACTGAAGAATATGAAAAAAATTGTAGTTGTCAATTGAGGATCATGAAGTCCAAGGCTGTGGCAGATGTTGTGGAAGCTTTAATAGGGGCACATTTGGAATATGGCAGTGAAATGGCAGCCCTAGAATTCATGCTCTGGTTGGGCATTGAAGTCAATCCAGACCTTGATCTGAATCGCCAAGTTACACAGGGTATCTCTATAAACACTGCCGATATGTTTCATCTTCAATCTTTAAGACAGATATTGAATTATAAATTTGACAATCTGAGGCTCCTTTTAGAAGCAGTGACTCATGCCTCATTTCAAGATAATGATGTTGGCTGTTACCAGGTAATACAACCCGTTTGTCTCCTTTTGCAGCAGATACATTTCAGGACTAATAAAATGTGTCAGTATTATCACCAAAATTCACAGTACTTCTGGACTAACAATCTTTCAGACTTGGATGGAAATTTTAAAATTTGTTTTCCTTGTTCAATGCAGAGACTGGAGTTTCTTGGTGATGCGGCATTGGACTTTCTCCTTACATATCACTTATTTAAAACACATGCAAACTTGAGCCCTGGGCTCTTATCAGACCTTAGGTCTTCTGCAACCAACAATGATTGCTATGGTAAAGTGGCAGTGAAGTGGAATCTGCAGAGATACCTTAGGCATGCTTCAGGCACTTTACACAAGCAGATCACAGAATTTCTTGGCCTGATGCATGGCAGGAGGAATACAGAAAATGAAACCTTTGGCTGGGATGAAGGAAACGTTCCTAAGGTATGAGAGTAAAACCTCTTTTTCTGTTAATGTGTGCAAGGATATCACAACTACTCTAAAGTTCTATTCATAGGAAACTTTTCCATGCTTCCTCCCATAAATAAGCAAAACATTAGCCTCAAACTTGGAGCTTTACTGGCTCCTCTTGATCAGCAGTTCTATTTGAACTACTCAGATTATTTTGTTTTTCATGCTTTGCATGATGTACTCTTGCCATGAGCTCTTGCTGTTGGGCTTTTTTCATACTTAATAGAACTCTTTTTATTGAAAAAATAAATAAATAAGCAGAACATTTCGCTCTCCATTCCAGTTCTAAGGTCTTGTATGTTGGTAGCATATATTTAGACACAATTTTTTTCCCTTGACAAAGACATCTACAAAGTATGAAAAATACCCGCATGAGCAAGCTCACATCGGAAATACATTGTGATACACACCCCTAAAATAGGAAACAGAAAACTTAAAATGAGCTGAAAAGAAACCAAGGTTGAGGCTGAAAGTGCCACCTCAACCCTGCTGTAGTCTCTAAGAAAAAGGGGGAACCCCTCCATTCCCTAAGGAATATAACCCTCCTAGCTGAGGCTGCCCGAGAAGAACCCTACATGGTCGCCCAACTGGCCATCAGAGTGTGAACGGTGTCAACACAAATACTGGCCAGGGTGTGCGAGGGACGGACCTGAGATCCGTCTAAGGCCTCTATGCATTTGGCCCTCCAAATCTACCAAGCAGTGATGCTAGCCAGTATTTCCCCCGTGGTATCCCCATCAGCATCTACTGGTCTATAGTGGGAGATAGGCACATCCTCTAAAGAGAAAGTTTCGACTCGGTGATGTCAAATCGATATGGCCCAATAAACATCCTGCCACTCAAAGAAGATTTGAGGCCCTGACCACTGATCCCCACGTCATGAAGAAATGAGAAGGAGCAAAAGTACTGAGGACCCTGGAAATTCCCATCCAAATGGCTTGTGCATGCTTGCAGTCCCATAGACAATGATGAATCAACTCAGTAGCAGCAGACGAGCACCTAGGACAAGTGGGGTCTGCCCCAAATCTAGACCTCCACCTGTTGACTGCAATTTCTCCATGAATAGGAAGCCAAAAAAATAGAATGAACTTTCTATTTGGTTGGTCCGAGTGCAAAGAAGGGGAAGTAGTCTGGGAGATGATGACCTACCAAAAGAAGAAGAGCAGGAAGCCCAGAAGGAAGTACAGAACTGCAGATTATCCCATGGGGAAGGAGCAAGGAGATTATGATTTGGTGGAATATCTTTCAGGGAGGAAACCAGACATTACATTTGCCCAAATGATTGGTCTATGCAGGCGGGCTATGACCAAATGGGTCATATCAACTTGAGAATTTGGATGGTCAGCAGCATAAGAATAGAGTCAATGGCTTCAGACTAAAGAAATACTTTCATAGGATCATGAGTGTGGGCAGCTGTGGACCCACTGTGGTGAAACCAGACAAGCCGGAAGACCTCATGGATGAGGATATCTTTGAAGAAATGCAAATCTTATATAACCCTATCTGCAAGACATGAATGTCTGCAGACTGGGGGATGGGCAAAATGATAGGACAAAACCTGTATCAAGTTTTTGAGCACTGTATATTGCTGTGGGTAGTCACATAGTTGTACACATTCATGGTAGGTGTGGGCTTTTGGCATTTGTTGATTTTTCTTTCACAAGCATGATGGACTAATGTATAGTTTTTTGAGACAATAAAGTATGTTTTGCAGGGACTTCATGGGAAATGATGAAATGCAATATGGTTGTACCAGACCTCCAGAGCAAGGGTATCCAGTGTGTGGTCAAGTGAAAATATTTTTGGGGTCATGTAAAATCAAGTCATGAAGGGTTTTTTTTTTAATTTTCCTGAGTCAATGTGGTCTTGCATGTTACGCGAATTTGATATGTTCTCGTGTCCATGTCAAGGGGCTTTTCATGTGGGTGTATGGGGGTGCATGCAAGCTTTAATGCGCATGCTAATGTGTGTGGGAATTGTGTGACTAAAGGTCCAAAATATGCATTTAATATGCCTTGGGGGACATTTGCATTTTTTAATGGAAGAGTGGTAAATTCTACGTGATGAGGTGGCTGGACTGATTAGGAAGGCATCCTTCTCATGCAAAGGTAGCTACGTAGCAAGGAATGTAGAGCTTCTGGATTGCAATCGATCACGTGTAGAGAAATGTAGAATTTCTGAAATAAAGAGGAAGCAACGCACGTAACGAGGAGTCTGGTACATGAAAGCAAAAGGCTAAGTGCCCATCAAGTGAAGGCCTACGTACGTGATGGGATGGGGATTTCCGACTGCATGCTTGGCACGAAGGGACTCCAGGTTTGGAAAGGATAAGCTTTGTTCTCTCCCCTCTTATCACACGAGGTCAACTAGGTTATCCGTGAGGATCTACTACAGCTACACACTTTTCGGACCTGGTTGGAACCGAGTGAACTCCCAGTGAAGCTTAGCTTCTACAGAGATCACTTCTTACATATCACAGCAGAGGGTTTCATTGACCCACTAGGATACACACAGATTCACCTACCCCACTCGATGAGGATCTCTCTTGGGCAGTTCCGGGTCTCTTCACACAGACTTCGCATCGAGAGCGGCAGAGCAGAGCGACTACCCAGGGAGCGGCGCATATGCACACTATGTGACATACAGGAGGTTGAGACAGAGGAGCATTTCATCTTCAGGTGTCTTGTGTACTATGAGATCCGAGGACGTTTCCACTGCCTCTTCAGAGATAGTTATGGGATTTTAGCCCATTTCCTCTCCTACCCAGACCAGCGGTGTTTGGCAGGTTTCATTCCTGAGGCACTTAGACACCGCGAGAGGATACTCCGAGCACGGAGACAGGAGCAGACTTCTTCCTTGGTTGATCCCTCTCAGAGCTCTATCACGGAGTTCTTTCAGCTAGATCACATGGATCCCAACGAGACGAGGCCTCAACATGACCGTGACCCGGAACCCGTGACCCGACAGCTCAGACAGAGGGTCGACACACAGATCACACTTGGAGACATCCCCTCCTGGTTTAGAGTTGGAGCCCGAACGACGGGGGTCACAATAGCCCTGGTTAGACGTAGAGCTACGACCAAGAGACGTGCCAGGACCGCACCTCTGAGTGGCCGACAGCACTCTATTGCCGACTTCATGCCTCCATTGCCTCATCCATCCTGATATCTTGCTGTTGCTTGGGATGATGATGATATTGATGATGATGCTAAGATTGATATATAGTCAACCACTGACATCACTATGTTGTACTTAGGACTTAGTACTGCCATTCTGCATTTTTGGCATTTTGCATTTTGCATTGGTATGGACACTCGTTTAGTAGCTCCACTACCACAGCTCGTTGTATCAGGATTTTCACAGTCTCATAGACCCATCGGTCTTCCGAAGACTTTAATAAACTTTCTTTCTTTCTTTCTTTCTGGGTGCTCCGGGGTTATAGCTACGTGGTGAATTTAGATCGAATGGGAGAGAAGGGCTATTGCGGATGCTGCTGGTTATCTTCACGTAAGGGAGTTTGTGAGCTTGTGTGCGCTGAGAAGACCTTGGCGCTGGAGATCTCCAGAGATAGCGAGCTGTTTGTAGTTGGTTGAGCATGGCTACCACACAGGCAGGATGGTCGTCGTTTGCACGTGAGCTGATGCACAGAATGCATGGTCTGGCTAAGATCATCTAAAGGACTGTTGGTGGCGCTATGATGCAGCATGGAGTAATCTTAGCGACAAAGACTCCATGAATTCCATATGCAAGAGATAGAGGGACGAAGAAATTGCAGGTCAAGGCAAATGGAACGTGACCTTCATTGATGATGGTTGTCCTAAAGGAGTTGGGCACTCTTCGTGGAAGAACGTGAGATTGATGCTTGCTGCAGATGTTCGTCAATCACTGATCTTCTGCTTTGTGAGGGAAGAGAAGCTATCCTAAAGGAATTGGAAGCCTCTTTGACATGGTTGTGATCTTATGCTGATTTGATCGTGGGAGATTCCTGGGTACTGATAGAGAAGGAGAGGAGGTGGCGCTGTTGCAGCTTTGTGGGAGTTACGAGCTGTTGTTCTTGATGGAAGCTTAGGAGTGTGGGCTGTGGGTTCATAGTATTCTGAGGCTGACTGTTCTTTGAGTTTTGGGGGAAAGTTCAGCTCTAAGTTTATCTGTTTCGGGCTGTGTAGTCTTTTGGCTCTCTTTGATTTTGTGTAATCCATGTTCAGTTAGTTTTTGTGGGGGCTTTGTCTCGGTGCCTAATACAAAGACACATGCTCTGGATCTTGGTTCATAAGCTCATCATCTACCAGCCCACATTGCAGCTGATCCCTATGAAGTCTCAGCTATCTGACGTGGTGAAGTTTCCTTTTTTTTTCTTATCAACGTGGACCTCGTTGAGTAGCTCGAGAAGTCTAGCTCTGTCTGCAGGACTAAGAATGGCCATCCCCACCCGAGAGACTGAAGCAGATGCAAGAGTTGGAGGGAGTCCCGATGGAGCGGTAATGAGTGTGGGTGCTCCAGAGGAGGAGACCACGCCGACACCACCTCTTGTGGAGGACCACAATGGGGAAGTCACTACTGATGTAGCCATAGAGGAAGTGTACACAGATGGTACTGCATACGCGGAGGGTTTGGGTGTTGCAGAGGGAAAGGGTGAGAACATAGAAGATGTGGGGGTTAAAGAGGATGGGAGAGCATTTGGGAAAGAGACGGACGGAGTTGAAGTCATGGATGAGTAGGTAGTAGGGAAGGAAGGAGGTGGTGGAAAAGGCAGCACTGGTGTGGATGGAAAGGGAGATGAAACCATCATGGAAGGTAAAGGCATGGCCGGAGCAAAAGTACCCCCGAGTGGGATAGATGTGGAAGAAAGATTAGCTAGGAACCCGGAGCTATGCATAACAGATGAGGTAGCAGCTTGTCCAGCCAAGGTCGAGGCGGGAGCAGATGGAGTCACCACTCCAGCAGAAGAGGTGGTTGATGAAGACATCGTTGCAAGAGGAGGAGAGGGGTTGCCTTGACCTTGATGAGTCCCTGAGGAGCCCTCGTCCTTTGTACCCTCTTCTTTCACCTGTTCTCCTCTTTGCACTTCTTCTCCGGAGTCCGGATCTGCTGACCACCAGGGTTCCTGTTGATCCAAGAGGGTGCATGTAGAACGATGTTGTCAACAACGATGGTGCATGCAGAAAGAGGTTGTCAACGATGGAACGCATGAAAACAATAGTGTCCCCGAAGGTGCAAGCGAGTGTAAGAGGTGCAAGAGTGATGCAAGGCCTAGTGAAATGAACTTACAAGAGCCATCCCCCTATACTCCCCTTGGTGATTGGACACGGGATCATAGTCCCTTCCAGAGCTCAGTGGATTATACTTTTGATTGGTGGGCATAAGGTTGGTCTCTTAAACCTTTTAAATCTAGAGGGGATTGTGTTCTTTCTAGAAGGAACTGATTGCTTGGTCACATATTGCAGATGCTTGGATTATAGGAGGCGATTTCAACATGGTTGAAATGCCCTCAGACAAAAGGGGTGGTAGGGAAGGTGGCATACACTCCCTAGAGAGAGTAGTGTGGGATGCCTTCCTTTTTCAATAGAGTGGCAGGGATGCTTGGCACGATGATGCTTTTCACACTCAGCCACATTCTCTCCTGTTTTTTTGGTCGAACAGGAGACTGCAGATGCCCATACATGCACGGATTGATAGATTTTATGTAGATGATTGGGCTCTTGACACAGAGGTGGTACTGTTTGCATTGCAGCTGGGGTGTCTACTTCGGATCATTTCCAGTGGTTCTGATGGTCTCATATCCTCATGTGAGAAGCGTCTCTGCCAATGTTAGGATTCCAGATTCCTTTTATGTAGAGGAGGGCCTTATAGAGACAGTGTGGAGGAACTGGGTATCTCATTTGCAGGATGGGTAGCTTTCTCTTTCAGACTTTAGCTGCAGCCCTCTCCGATATTAGCGACTTTTATCTTTCAGTTGCTCGTATCAAGAGGGGTGAGATCCTGAGGCATGAGATAGGTATCCACCAGCAGTTGGTTGCCCTCCAGAGGAAGGAGCAGAAGAGGCCTACAGATACTTGGATTCAGGAGCGCCCTGCTGCAGCAAGGGCTCAGTAGCAGTTACTTTTAGATCAGAGAGCTAAGTATGCCTTTCATGCCAAAGAGTCATTTTGGACTCAGACGGGAGGTAGGGTCAAGAAGCTGTTCTTCTCTACTCTTGGCCCCAGACATAGTAGGGAGAGCGTCTCACACCTTGTTTATTCAAGCGGAGTTCTTTAGACACATCCAGATGCCGTTTTACAGGTTGCTTACCTGGATTGGTGACAGGGGATATGACTGTCTCACTTAATGCACCCTTCACCAACCTAGAGTTCAGGACTGCTCTCTCTGCTCTTCACAAGGGCAAGTGTCCTAGTTCAAATGGACTTACCCCCTTATTTTTAATTACATTTTGGAATCAGATTGAGGATCACATTACCTCAGCCCTGCAAGGTGTATGGGACTCGGGTGAGATGCTAGATTCACTTACGAAGGGCCTCATTCATTTGATTCCGAAAGGGGGTTGCAAGAATTTAGTGTCTCAGTGGAGACCAATTACCTTGCTGGGTACCTTGTATAAAATCCTAGCTAAAGCTATCAGCCTTCGTCTGTAGCCCTTTCTGCTAGACCTTATCCATGATACGCAGATGGGTTTTGTGCATGTTAGAAGCATTTTTTACAGCATCTTCTCATTTTGAGAGCTTCGGATTGTGGGCCATGAATAATGGCCACAAGCTGGCCATTCTACTCTTGGACTTTGAGAAAGCTTATGACAAGGTAGACTCAGGCTTTATGGAGGACACACTTACTCGCTTTGGTTTTTTAGATGCATGGATCAGAGGGGTGTTAGCCCTCTGTAAATCAGCCTACAGCCAGGTTCTTATTGGTGGAGTCAGGGGGGAAAGGTTTGAGATTACCAGATCAGTCCGTCAGGGATGCCCTTTAGCCCCCTTTTTATTCCTTTTTGTGGCTGAGGCTATGAGCTATTACCTTAGAGCTCAGGCTGGGATTATAGGGCTCAAGCTTCCTCATAGGCAGGAGGATGAGCTCTTAGACAATGAGTTGGCAGATGATACTTCTGTTTTTTGGATGCTACTCCACAGACACTGACTTCATTCAGGACGGCATTGGATTTGTTTTGCATTACGGCAGGTGCACACATTAATTGGAACAAATCCAATGGCTTTTGGATCAGCGATGAGGACACTTCAGTCTGGTGGAATGACATAGGGTTCACTTGGATTCAGAGGGGAGTCTCTGCCACGTATCTACGATGCCAGGTTGTGGTGGGCATCTCTCTAGCACAATAGTTCGCTCCCGTGTTGGAGAGTATCAGGAGGAAACTCATCTTTTGGAGTTCAGCCAGACTTGACCTTGCATCTAGAGTTGTGGTTGTGAACTAGGTATTATTGGCCACTGCCAGGTTCATTTGCTCATGTTGGTGCAGATCTAGAGGTTGTATTGATCAGCTCATGAGACATATCAGGAACTTCCTATGGAGCGGTTTAGATGGCACCTCAGATGTTGTAGCCTGGGTGGCTTGGGAGACGCTCCTTCTCTTCCCACAAGAGAAGTTCTCAATATTATTGACCCAAACTTGCAGTGTATGGCCTTGCTCTGCAAGTTCATAGTACGTGGATTGATGCCTGGACAGGAGCCCTGTAAAGATTTTTTCTCACGCAACATTCAGTCTTGTACCCCTTCTCATGGCAAAGATTGGTTGGACAACGGCAGATGGATCTTTACTTCAGCCCATCTCAAATCTCCCCCTTCCCCTCTCATGGCTGCTATTTTGAAAGCTTGGGGCAGCTTCGAAACACACTTCGCAGAGTTCCACCCCCCTCTCGTGAAGAAATTCACAGGCAGCCAGTCATGTGGAATGACTCAATTTTCGATGACCATGGCAGGCCACTTGGAGTGTCACATTATATGCAGTGGTCTAGATGGTAGAGGGGACTTGCTTCTATAGTAGGCGATTGGTAGGCCTTTATGAGACTTCCAGAGAATCGGAGACTCTTAGTAGTTGGCCACCTCGGAGGGAGTGCACTCAGGATACAGCAAATACAAGCAGCCATTCCGCCAGAGTGGATTGATACAGATGACATGCCAATCATAGAGTCCACTTGGTGGGGAGCGTTCTCAGGGATGGGCATTCCGTTACAGGTTATTGCACTGCAGGATGTACATGAGGATACTCTAGTCTTTGATGTTCAGTCAGGAGGCAGACTTATCAGGTCTTCTGATAATTTTCTTTTGTAGGTTGCCTTTCAGCCTGTCAGGATTACAGGTTTTATGGAGTGGGGCATGGACTCATAGTGGTATCTTGACCCCGATCCTCTTTTGCTTGCAATGGGGTCTTAGACTCTGATTATACGACTCTGATTATACGGTGGCTCCCCTATTAGATTCTTGCATTGGGACCCAGGGGAGTGGGAATGGATTGATGAGGGGCACGGAGAGAGGAGCTTCCCCTTCTTTTGCTACACAGTTAAAAATGCCCGGAGGTTTCAGCTCAACAGTAGAGGTTGGAGGCCCTCCAGGGCACTCCATTGGGATAGTTTTCAGATTTTCGCAGTTGTGTGGAAAAACTTCCAGCGTAGGCTTTGGAAATCCCTTAGGAATAGAAAGATTACTCTTTTCTTTTGGCTTTCTATTCATGGAGGGATTGCAATGAACCTTGGAGATCCAGGTTCAGGGCTGACCCTACTTGTCCTCGTTGTCACATTGTAGTTGAGTCAGTACATCATTGCCTTTGGGAATGCAGACAGGCGAGGACGATCTGGAAAGGTGTTGCTAGGATTTTCAGCATCTTTCATACAACACCTTTCTATATGACCTGGGTTTCAGTGGCTCGATTATCTCTTATTGGCCCTCAGGTGTTTTTTGAGGGACATGATCCAGATCTAGCTCTCATTGTACGGTGACACTCAGTGGAGTCTTGTTTCCTCTGGGATGTTCCCTTCACTCCTTTCAGAGCTGCTCATGCCTCAGTAGACACATCTTGGGAGATTTTGGCTAGCATTGGAGTTTGGCATATTTGGAGAGCCAAGTGTACAGATGCGATTGAGGGTATCCAGGTTCACACAGGCTGGGTTGGCTACAAGGCAGGTCCGCTCCTGTCCTCTCTCTCACACTTTTTTTTTTTTTGTGTGGAATCTTTCAGTCATTATATTACAAAGAAGCTATCCCAGAAAGGGAGAGCTATAATACATCAAGAGAAAATCTCATTGTAGGACAATTATACATCATGATCAATGACACAAGATTGCAAGCAATCAAAAAGTGATTGCTGCAAAGAGTGTCGGAAGAAAGAGAAAGTAGAAAAAGTAGGATCACCGAAGACCCTATGATTGCGATCCTTCCATAGAGTCCAGAGTGCCCAGTTTCGAACCCAAACAAAAAATAAATCAAACTCCTGTCTGGGTCGATGTACACCAAAAAGCCAGAAGAACTTGCCAAAAGCAGTTTGAGGAAACCGAGCTCTCAAAAACTGCCCAACGGACTCATAGGTCTTTCTAAAACTGATTTTATTGAACGAGCTGCTGCTCCTCCCCGCTCCCTTGCTGCACCCTCTCCCTCAGCCCGTCCCTCCCTCTCTCCCTTGCCCTCAGCCCCTCCCTCCCTTCTCCTCCTCCCCTTCAGCCCGCCCCCTTCCAGCCCGCTCCCTCTCCTCCCCCTCTCAGCCTGCTCCTCCGCCCCCTCCCTGCCTGCTCCTCTGCCCCCTCCCTGCCTCTCCGCCCCCTCCCTGCCTCTCAGCCCGCCCCTTCCTCTCCCTCTCCTCCCCCTTCCCTTCAGCCTGCTCCCTCTCCTCCCCCTCTCAGCCTGCTCCTCCGCCCCCTCCCTGCCTGCTCCTCCGCCCCCTCCCTGCCTCTCAGCCCCCCTTCCTCTCCCTCTCCTCTCCCTCTCAGCCTGCACCACCCCCTCCCTGCCCCTCCCTCTCCTTCCTCTCCCTCTCCTCTCCCTCTCAGCCTGCCGCAGCCCCCTTCCTCCCTCTCCTCTCCCTCCTCTCCCTCTCCTCTCAGCCCACCCCCTCCCTGCCCCTCAGCCCGCCCCCTTCCTGCCTCTCCTTCCTCTCCCTCTCCTCTCCCTAGCCTGCCCCCTCCCTCCCTCTCAGCTTGCCCCCTCCCCTTCAGCCTCTCAGCCTCTCCCCTTTACCCCTCCCCTCCCTACCCCTTCCCCCGCTCCCTCCTCACCTCCCTTCCCTGTTTTCTACCCCCCTATCTTCCGCAGCATTTTTTTTTTCTTTTTTTTTTTTTCCAAGAAAGAGACTTCTATTAAGTAAGAGAAAAAACCCGCGAGAGCAAGCTCAAAGCGGAATACATCATGAAATCATGAGGATAAATAAAAAACCCTCTCAAGTGAGGTGGAAAACAACCAAGGCTGAGGCTGAAAGTGCCACCTCAACCCTGTAGTAGTCCCAGAGAAGAAAGGAGAATCCTTCCATTCCCTGAAGAAAGAAGCCCTCCTAGCTGAGGCTGCATGGGAGTCTCCCTGCATACTCATCCATACGGCCGTCAAAGTATGTACGGTGTCTGTCCAGATACTAGCCAATGTGTGCGAGGGATGAACCTGAGTACCCTCCAAAGCCTTTGTGCATCTGGCTCTCTAGATATGCCAGGATGCTATGCTCGCTAGAATCTTCCAAGAAGTATCCACAGAGGCATGTACAGCTGTAAAAGGAATGTGTGGTACCACATCCAACGAACAGGACTCAGTCCGATGACGTCGAACCGAAATGGCCCGAGAGGAGTCAAATCTCTCATAGAATACCTGAGGCCTTGTAAGAGAAAGCCAAGCCAGTGAGCCCCATGTCATAAAAAATGGGGAGTGGGCAAAGTGACTGAAAATCCTGGCTACCCCCATCCAAATCATCCTTGCCTATCTGCAATCCCATAAGCAATGCTGAATAGTCTCCGAAGCAGAGAGGCATCGAGGATTTGCAGAGTCTCCTCCAGAAGCACGTCTGCATTTTGGCGCAGTTGCTGAGATCCCACCCCTCCCTGGGTTGCCATTGACTGTAGCAGAGGCAACCAAGGCTGATGGGGTACCTAGAGTTAGGGTCCTCTGTAAGGATCCTAACCTCAAGATGGATCATGTTATGATCCAGCACCCGGATGGTTCCTTTTTTCGCCAGAGGGTAGAGATTTCAGGCAGAGAGGACCAGTGCAGGATATGCAGGACCATTGGACACTTTGCGAGGGATTGCCCCAGGAAGAAGAAAAGGCCCAAGAAGCCCTATGGTATAGCTACCGCCCCATGGCCTCGACAGGGGGGACAGGGGGGTGGTACAGGTCCAACACTTGCTCCTCGGCCTCGACAGAGGGGTGGTATAGGTCCAGCACCTGCTCCTCAACCTTTGCATGGCGGTCCTCCTCAGGATGGTGGTGGTACAGGTCCAGCACCTGCTCCTCGGCCTCGACAGGGGGGTGGTACAGGTCCATCACCTGCTCCTCGACCCCCACCTACCTGAGGGGCATGCGACGCTCTCCAGTGGGTTCCGGCACGTGTGCAGATCCCTCCTTCAGCTCACGAGGATACATTAGTGGACTCTGCTTCACCTCGAGCTGTGCCTCTAGTCTCACCTCGCACAGTCCGAGACACTGAAGCTTCGACCTCCTCCCCGGTTGCAGCTTCTTCCCTAGATCGAGCAGTGCCAGACGCTCTTCTTGAGGCAGTAGAGGTCTCCGCGGCTGGGCAGACACAGGATAGAGAGCAGTCCTCACTTCCTCCCTTGGATAGGGGGAAGGGGATGGTTTACACTATTGATCCTCTTCCCTCAGAAGGGATCCTTCGCACTCCGGTGTCTGGGAGTGGATTGACGTAGGGCATCGAGAGAAGGGCATCCCCTTTTTTCGTTACACGGTCAGTAATGCCAGGAGATATCAGCTCAGTAGTAGAGGTTGGAGACCTTCAAGAGTTCCTCATTGGGAGACATTTGATATCACTGCGGATCTGCAGAGGTGTTTCTGGAGGAGACTGTGGAAATCCCACAGGAATAGAAAGATCACTATCTTCTTTTGGCTTTCTATCCATGGTGGGATTGCAGTGAACCTTTGGAGGTCCAGGTTCGGAGCCGACCCTACTTGCCGTCGATGCCTCTCTTCTTCGGAGACTATTCAACATTGCTTATGATTGCAGACAGGCGAGGATGATTTGGATGGGGGTAG
Organism: Dipteris shenzhenensis; assembly: GCF_047967505.1. Lineage (NCBI taxonomy): Eukaryota > Viridiplantae > Streptophyta > Polypodiopsida > Gleicheniales > Dipteridaceae > Dipteris > Dipteris shenzhenensis. Next base: position 14,359,207 of record NC_141627.1, on the reverse strand, counting down.
CCAGGATTTTCAGTCTTTTTGCCCACTCCCCATTTTTTATGACATGGGGCTCAGTGGCTTGGCTTTCTCTTAAAGGGCCTCAAGTATTCTATGAGAGATTTGACTCCTCTCGGGCCATTTCGTTCGACGTTAGCGGACTGAGTCCTGTTCGTTGGATGTGGTACCATACCTTCCTTTTACAGCTGTACATGCCTCTGTGGATACTTCTTGGGAGATTCTAGCGAGCATAGCATCCTGGCATATCTGGAGAGCCAGATGCATAGCGGCTTTGGAGGGTACTCAGGTTCATCCCTCGCACACATTGGCTAGTATCTTGACAGACACCGTACATACTTTGATGGCCGTATGGACGGGTATGCAGAGAGACTCCCGTGCAGCCTCAGCTAGGAGGGCTTCTTTCTTCAGGGAATGGAAGGATTCTCAGACTACTACAGGGTTGAGGTGGCACTTTCAGCCTCAGCCTTGGTTGTTTTCCACCTCACTCTGAGGGGGTTTTTATTTATCCTCATGATTTCATGATGTATTCCGCTTTGAGCTTGCTCTCGCCGGTTTTTTCTCTTACTTAATAGAAGTCTCTTTCTTGGGAAAAAAAAAAAAAACTGCCCAACAAAATTTGAGCTGCTGCACCTCCCCACTTCCTTGCTGCCCCGTCTCCTTCAGCCCCTCCCTCAGCCCCCTCCCTCTGCCTCAGCTGCTCCCCCTCCCCCGCCCTCACCCTCTCCCCTCCTCCCCCTTCTCCCCCTCTCAGCCCGCCCCCTCACCTCTCAGCCCGCTGCCCCCTCCCCTCCTCTCCGTCTCAGCCCCCCGCCCCCTCCCCTCTCAGCCCGCTCCTCCCTCCTCTGCTCCCCCGCTCCCTGCTCCCTCTACCCCTCCCTTTGCCTCAGCCGCTCCCCCTCCCCCGCCCTTAGCCTCTCTCCCCTCCTCCCCCTTCTCTCCCTCTAAGCCCGCCCCCTCACCTCTCAGCCCGCTGCCTCCCCCCCCTCCTCTCCCTCTCAACCCGCCCCCTCACCTCTCAGCCCGCTGCCGCCTCCCCCTCCTCTCCCTCTCAGCCCGCCCCCTCCCCTCTCAGCCCACTCCTCCCTGCCCTGCTCCCTCGCTCCCTCTACCCCGCTCCCTGCTCCCTCTACCCGTCTACCTCCTCAGCCTGCTCCTCCTCTTCCCTACTCCCCTGCTCCCTCTTCCCTACTCCCCCGCTCCCCCACCCCCGCCTCTACCCTTGCCCCCGCCTCTACCTCTCCCTCGCCCCCTCTACCCCGCTCCCCTCTCCCCCGCCTCTACCCTTCCCCCCGCCTGCTCCCTCCCCCTACCTTGCTCCCTCCCCCCGCTTCTGTCTCAGCCCTCCTTCTACCCCGCTCCCTACCCCCGCCTTTATTCCTTCTTCCTGTCTCCCCCCTCTTCATTCTCCCGCAGCGTTTTTTGGAGTGGAAGGAGCCCCAAAAATGTCAGAGTCGGCGATAGATATTCCGTCAGCCAATCCTACTCCACCTCCACCGACCGCGAAAACTATTACTTTTTCTAAAGACGAGTTGCAGTAGCTCAAGAAGGACGTAGAGATTGAATGCTCTACCACGTTGCTAGCACGCATCTTCGGGTCTCACCCTTCCGAATCCCAAGCCAGAGATTGGATGCTTGCGGCTCTCCCCCCAGACCTCACTCCACGATTGTTAGATGTTCGTCTTATGGGACAAGGTTTTTTCCAGGTTGTTTTTGACACTCCAGAGGCTGCGAGCACTGTGCTCAAAGCTAAGTTATTACACCTGGGACACAGGAAGATCTTCTTTGATGCCTTTGATATTGGTTTCGACCCAATGGAGGTAGATAAGGAAATCTTTTCGCTCTTCATCAGATTTCCCGGGCTTCCCCAGGTTTACCATCGACTTCTTTCTGTTATTGGGGAGCATTTGTTGGGGTTTGTCAATGTCCTGCCTCTCCATAGGCACACTTGCGGTCCTATGTGTGTGCTAGAGGGGCAGTTAGGTGTGTTAGGTGGAGCTAGATGCTTCTAGAGGATAGGGGAGAGATTCTAGGAGCTTGGTGGCCTTTGGTATGAGGTCATCTATGATGTCAGTGTGGATGTAGGGTAGCCTACATATGGCCCTCATTTCTCTTCATTCTATGAGACAGTTCTTCATTTGTGTCCATCTTCTCGTCTCCATTTTGCTCAGCTTGCTCTTTTCCAACATGGTATCAGGGCAGTACCAGCCTCCTTGAGCCTGATGCCGCCACCTCATCATCTTCTTCTCCACCTCCACCCTCTTCATCATTCTTCCCCCTTTCAGCCCAGCTCTTGGAGCTTCGAATTCTACACCTACAGTCGACTATTGCTCGAGCCCTTGGAGCTGGAGAACCCCACCCTCTCCACCTCCACCCTCTTCACCATTCTTCCCCCTTTCAGCCCAGCTCTTGGAGCTTCGAATTCTACACCTACAGTCGACTATTGCCCGAGCCCTTGGAGCTGGAGAACCCCCAGACATAGGCGACCATACCCCCCAGAGGATTTCTCGACATTGTCCCTATGCAGCCCGAATAGCACAGTTTCTCGCCATCTCTCTGTTGCAGAATACTCCCTGCCTGTTGCACCATTGCTCGAGCCCTCTTAGGAGAAGATGGGCGACCTCAAGAAGATCATTTTGAGTCACTTTGCAGCCCATTTGGTTCAGTAACAAGGGAGAAAACGCCAAAATACAGACTCAGCCTGCAGCAGCTCCCCCGGCCAAAACAGCGCACCATTTCGCCCAACCTCTGTGCTGGATCTTCTCCTTAGTGAGAGCTTTCTTTTGCTCTAGAAAACCCCTTGAGTGCTTCACTATGTTGCTCCAATTTCGGCCTGCAGCCTCGAACTGCTTGATTTGGGGAAAACTGTGATCTCTCTTTCCGCTTGCAACTATTTCCAGAGGTTTCATGATAGAAAGTTCTGGAATTATATCAGTTATCTTTTTTCTTTAGGATGTTTGATCATTGTATGTGATCTAGAGCACATTTGAGTTGCATCTTTGGAGCACCTTCCTGCAGTTTGACAGTTTTACAAGCATATGCATTTTAAAAAAAATTGTGGTCAAAGGTCAGCATTTCTTCAAAGATTTGACTGTCAAAGCTGCATTTATTATTTCTTGACTGTATCAGATCAGTTTGACAGAGATCTACCCTCTCATGGCACCTTCATTTGACTCCAAGTACAAGAAAAAGATGAAGGTCAGATACCTAAGATATGCTTCTCTACACAACTATGGAGATGACAAGATAATTGTTCTCTCGAAGGATATGATTTTCAGATCCACTTGTTTTACTTCTTTTATCATGGTACCATCTTATAAGGCACTAGACACTGCCCATGTGGTAAGACCTTGCCTTGACATGGATATTTTGCTTTGCTACAAGAAGGGGCTTCTTGTCAAGCCCACATCATCCAGGAGATGATGAGTATGTTTTTTGAGCTTCACTTGTATCTCCCCTAGTTGTCAAGGTACTCTGCCTGGATAGTCCTCCAAAATGATTGTAATAAACTTTGTATTTTTTGTCCTCACCTCTGGTCACCTATAATGTAGACCATGTGAGTATGTGTTGTCCCCTTGGTACCTCTTGCAGACATTTTGTTTGTACATGCAAGGGAGATAACCATTGGGGGGGGTTGTGTTCCCCACTTTGTATACCTTACACCCATGGGAACCCTTGCTAGCTTGAGATCCTAGCCATTGATAGATCCATGACGACCATGAGATGGCATGTGACACCTTGTGCTAGCTGTATCCTTGACATAGCTTGAGGCATTCCCTTGAGGGGGGGTTTGTTGGGGTTTGTCAATGTCCTGCCTCTCCATAGGCACATTTGCGGTCCTATGTGTGTGCTAGAGGGACAGTTAGGTGTGTTAGGTGGAGCTAGATGCTTCTAGAGGATAGGGGAGAGATTCTAGGAGCTTGGTGGCCTTTGGTATGAGGTCATCTATGATGTCAGTGTGGATGTAGAGGTAGCCTACATATGGCCCTCATTTCTCTTCATTCTATGAGACAGTTCTTCATTTGTGTCCATCTTCTTGTCTCCATTTTACTCAGCTTGCTCTTTTCCAACAGCATTTTGGCGCGGTTGCTGAGATCCCACCCCTCCCTGGGTTGCCATTGACTGCAGCAGAGGCAACCAAGGCTGATGGGGTACCTAGAGTTAGGGTCCTCTGTAAGGATCCTAACCTCACGACGATGGACCATGTTATGATCCAGCGCCCGGATGGTTCCTTTTTTCGCCAGAGAGTAGAGATTACAGGCAGGCAGGACCAGTGCAGGATATGCAGGACCATTGGACACTTTGCCAGGGATTGCCCCAGGAAGAAGAAAAGGCCCAAGAAGCCCTCTCGTAAAGCTACCGCCCCACGGCCTCGACAGGGGGTGGTTCAGGGCCAACACCTACTCCTCGGCCTCGACAGGGGGGTGGTACAGGTCCAGCATCTGGCTCCTCGACCTCCGCGTGGCGGTCCTCCTCAGGATGGTGGTGGTACAGGTCCAGCACTTGCTCCTCGGCCTCAACAGGCGGGTGGTACAGGTCCATCACCTGCTCCTCGACCTCCACATGGCGGTCCTCCTCAAGATGGTGGTTTAGCTCCTACTCGCCAGAGTGCTCCTCCACTAAGTGCTCCTTTGATAGCGCCACCTTCTACCTCACTTGCCTCGCGACCTTCTACCTCAAGGGCACCCGACGCATTCCAGTGGGTTCCGGTTCGTGTGCAGATCCCTCCTTCAGTTCACAAGGGTACACTAGTGGACTCTGCTTCACCTCGGGCTGTCCCTCCAATCTCACCTCACACAGTCCGAGATGCTGAAGCTTCGACCTCCTCCCCGGTTGTAGCTTCTCCCCTAGAACCAGCGGTGCCAGATACTCTCCTTGAGGCAGTAGAGGTCTCCGCGGTTGGGCAAACACAGGATCGAGAGCAGTTCTCACTTCCTTCCTTGGATAGGGGGAAGGGGATGGTTTACACTATTGATCCTCTTCCCTCAGAAGGGATCCTTCGCACTCCGGTGTCTGGCTTGCTTCACAGGAACTCATTTTCAGCCCTAGCAGATGATTTATATTTCCCAGAGAAGGAGTTTGTGCCCTCTACTTTTGGTGAGCCAGTGATCGGGTTTCCTGTTGACAGGGCTTCTTCTTCAGGTGACAGGGTTCTTTCCCCTGTTGATTTTCTACCACTTGGTGCCATTCCTCGCTCCTCGAGCAGGAGGTCTTCCCCTATTGAGGGGTTTGTTTCCGCCACTAGGTCGCATAAGGTGTTCCACTCTACATCCTCCCGTTGATGAGGATTATTAGTTGGAACATACAGGGCCTAGGTGGCGTCCCACATCGCCGCCGTAGACAGCTGATTCGGGATTAGCTTCATCCAGGTGTTACTGGGGGTTCCATTGATATCTTATTTATTCAGGAGCACAAACTGGATTCTAGAGATTGTGCCAAGTCAGCCAAGTTGCTTTCTAGCCATACTTTTTGGTCGCCTGCCTTGGGCACCAGGGGGACACTTCTATTTCAATTTCACAGTCGCTTCTCCCCTTAGTTGTTGGACACGGAGTCATTATTCCCTCTAGAGCTCAGTGGATTATTCTCTTGATTGGAGGGCGTAAGGTTGGTTTCCTTAACCTGTATGCCTCTAACATTAGAGGGGAACGTGTCTTTATGTGGAAGGATTTGCTCTCCTGGGCCCCCATTGCGGATTCATGGGTGATTGGAGGCGACTTTAACATGGTTGAGTTACCATCAGACAAAAAAGGGGGTAGAGAAGGAGGACTTCTCTCTTTGGAGAGAGCAGTTTGGGATGCCTTCCTTTTTCACTTATGTGGTAGAGATACTTGGTTGGATGATGCCTTTCTTATTCAACCACAGTCCCTCCTGTTCTCTTGGTCGAACAGCAAGCAGCAGATGCCTATTCATGCATACATTGACAAATTCTATGTAGATGATTGGGCACTAGACAGAGGTGGATCGGTATGCATTGCTGCTGGGTTTTCCACTTCAGACCACTTTCCTGTTGTGCTGGCTATCTCAGAGCCTCACTTGAGAGGCTGGTCCGCCAGCATCACGATTGCAGATTCCTTGTACACAATGGAGGACCTTACAGAGGCAGCCCTGGGGTTTCTCATGTTCAGGTTGGGAGCCTTTTCCATCGCATGTAGCTGCTGCCCTTTCTGGTATTAGCGATTTCTACCTCTCAAAGACGAGATATTCTCAAACGTGAGATTGGTGTTCGCAAGCACTTGGCAGCTTTGCAGAGGGAAGAGCAGAAATGGTTCAAATGCTTGGATTCAGGAGCGTCTTGCTGCAAGAAGCACTCATCAGCAGATATTGCTTGATCAGAGAGCGGTGGCAGACTCAGTAAACACTTTTTCTCTACTCTTGGCCCTAGACATAGTAGAGAGAGTGTATCCCAGCTTATTGACTCACATGGGGTTTTACAGACAGATCCTGATGATGTCTTGCACATAGCTTCAGGTCCTTATGCTGCCCTTCTTACTGCTGATCCTGAGACATGGGATAGAGAGGATGCTAGATAGGTTATTCGGCAGAGCATCCCTTTGTTGGTGAAACTGGATATGCATGTTTTGCTTGATACACCTTTCACCAACACAGAGTTCAGGACTGCACTTTCAGCCCTTCACAAGGGCAAGTGCCCAGGTTCGGATGGCCTTACACCTACTTTTTTCATTGCATTTTGGGATATGATTGGAGACTACATTACTTCAGCCCTGCAGGGCATTTGGGACTCTGGTGAGATGCCCGGGTCGCTTACAGATGGTCTCATTCATCTTATCCCAAAAGGAGGTTGTAGAAATCTAGTGTCCCAGTGGAGGCCTATCACACTTCTGGGGGCTTGTTACAAGATTCTGACCAAGGCAATCAGCCTCCGATTACAACCCCTTCTCCCAGATCTTATTCATGACACTCAGACGGGATTTGTGCATGGCAGAAGCATTTTTTATAACATTTTCTCTTTCTGGGAAGCTTCAGAGTGGGCCATGCAGAGCGGCCAGAATCTAGCCATTCTACTTTTGGATTTTGAGAAAGCTTATGAGAGAGTAGATTGGGGTTTTTTGGAGGGCACCCTTCTACGTTTTGCCTTTACTGATGCTTGGATCTGAGGTGTTTCCTCTTTGTACAGATCAGCCCACAGCCAGGTACTGGGGTAAGGGGTGAGAGATTTCAGATTTCCAGATCAGTCCGTCAGGGATGCCCCCTTGCTCCTTTTCTTTTTTTGTTCATGGCCAAAGCTATGAGTATCTATGTTAGATCTCAAGCTGACATCTTTGGGCTGAGACTTCCCATCAGAAGGGAAGAGGAGTTACTTGACAGTGAGTTGGCAGATGACACATCAGTTTACTTGGATGCCACTCCATAGACGCTCACTTCTTTCAAGCTGAATAGGAATGTGCCCAACTCCGATGATATCTTGAGAAGCATCATTGGCACATGTAACCTGTCTGTCATGAATAGGTGTGATGCTCTTAAACCACTCCTAGTGAGGAGTCATGTGCTTAGTAGCACCACTATCGATATACCATGTATCACTTGCAACAAGGGAAGCAACCCCTTATTGATTTTCAGCATTCAAATCCCCCCTGGCATCCATCTTCTCATTAAATGCAGCAAACACAAAATCTCTATCACCTTGGGCAAGATGAGCTTCACCATGTGCATCTGAAGCACGAGTTTCAGTGGGGGCAACAAAATTACTGCTAGAGCTGTCTCTTTGCCTCTTCTTTTCATTGGCAATCCTTTTCTGACACTTAATAGAAGTCTCTTTCTTGAAAAAAAAAAAAAAAAAACTGCCCAAGGAAGTCCAAAAAAGCACGAGAGGAAGGACACTACTAGAGGAGATGAGGTAGTCTCTCTAGGAGCGAGACATCTGTGAGACAAATAGATGAAGCAATATGTCGGCGTGCCAAAAGCTGTCCATGAGGAAGAACACCCAATAAAGCTCTCCACAAGAAAACCTGTTGACGGAGAGGAATCTTAGAATGCCAAATCTGTCTCAAACTTTTCCGCCACCATTTCACTTGGAATGGTGCATCCTCAACTGGTCGTACTCCTGAAGAAAATTCAAGAGTGTGTATTACATGGGCTGTTGTGATAGCTAGTCGGACTCTCTTTCTCTCTCTCTCACACACACTCTCTCTCTCTCTCACACACACACACATACACACTTTTGTTTTTAGTGAGAAATTTTGATTGATTATATTACAAGAGTAGCGACTTCAAAACGAGGTAGTCAAAATACATAACTCGAAAAAGACAAGCTAGTAGACTGAGCTGCTGCTCCTCCCCGTTCCCCTGCTGCTCCCCCTCCCTCAGCCCGTCTCTCTCCCCCCTCAGCCTGTCCCTAGCCCCTCCCTGCTGCTTCCCCCCCTCCCCCCCTGCTGCTCCGCCCCCTCCCCCTGCCTGTCCCTCGCTCCCTCCCTCTGTTCCCTGCTTCCGCCTCCTCCCCCTTGCTGTCCCGCCCCCTCTCCCTGCCTCCGTCCCCTCCCCCCTGCTGCTCCGCTCCCTCTCCCTGCCTCCGCCCCTCCCCCCTGCTGCTCCCCTCTGCCCCCTGCTGTCCCGCCCCCTCTCCCTGCTGCTCCGTCCCCTCCCCCCTGCTGCTCCGCCCCCTCTCCCTGCCTCCGCCCCCTCCCCCCTGCTGCTCCCCCTCTCCCCCTGCCTCCGGCCCTTTCCCCCTGCTGCTCCGCTCCCTCTCCCTGCTGTCCCGCCCCCTCCCCTGCTGTCCCGCCCCCTCCCTGCTTGCTCTCCCGCCCCCTCTCTTCCTCTCACTCCTCCCTTTCTTCTCCTCTCCCTTCCCCTCCCTCCTTGCCCCTCTCCCCTCTCAGCCTTAGCCCCTCTCCTCCTTCCCTCCCCTTCCCCCCTGCTTCCTCCTAGCCTCCTTTCCCCTCCCTTGCCCCTCGCAGTTTTTTTTGGAACGGAAGGAGCCTTTTTTCCTGTTCGAGTCGGCCTCCTCACCTTGATTGGCGATGGATTCCCCGTCAGCCAATCCTACTCCATCTCCACCGGCCGCGAAAACTATCACTTTCTCTAAAGACGAGTTGCAGCAGCTCAGGAAGGATGTAGAGATTGAGTGCTCTACCACTTTGTTAGCACGCATCTTCGGGTCTCACCCTTCCAGATCCCAAGCCAGAGACTGGATGCTTGCGGCTCTCCCCCCAGACCTCGCTCCTCGATTGGTAGATGTTCGCCTTCTGGGACGAGGTTTCTTCCAGGTTGTTTTTGACACTCCAGAGGCTGCGAGCACTGTGCTCAAGGCCGAGCTTTTACACCTGGGACACAGGAAGATCTTCTTTGAAGCCTTTCACCTTGGTTTCGACCCAGTTGAGGCAGATAAGAAATTCTTCTCGCTCTTCATCAGGTTCCCCGGGCTTCCCCAGGTTTACTATCGACTTCTTTCTGTTATTGGGGAGCATTTTGGCGTAGTTGCTGAGATCCCACTCCTCCCTGGGTTGCCATTGACTGCAGCAGAGGCAACCAAGGCTGATGGGGTTCCTAGAGTTAGGGTCCTTTGCAAGGATCCTAACCTCGAGATGGACCACGTCATGATACAGCGCCCGGATGGTTCCTTTTTTCGCCAGAGAGTGGAGATTTCAGGCAGGCAGGACCAGTGCAGGATTTGCAGGACCTCGGGACACTTTGCCAGGGATTGTCCCAGAAAGAAGAAAAGGCCTAAGAAGACCTCTGGTACAGCTACCGCCTCAGGGCATCGACAGGGGGGACAGGGGGGGAGATTAGACCCGGCACTTGCCCCTCGACCTCGACAGAGGGGTGGTACAGGTCCAGCTCCTGCTCCTCATTCTTCACGTGGCGGTCCTGCTCAGTCAGGTGGTGGTACAGGTCCAGTACCTATTCCTCGGCCTCATCAGGGGGGTGGTACAGGTCCTGCTCCTCGACCCCCACCTCCCTCAGGCACACGCGACGCTTTACAGTGGGTTCCAGTACGTGTGCAGGTCCCTCCTTCAGTTCACGAGGGTACCTTAGTAGACTCTGCTTCACCTCGAGCTGTCCTTCCTGTCTCACCTTGCACAGTCCGAGACGCTGCAGCTTCGACCTCCTCCCCAGTTGCAGCTTCTTCCTTAGATCCAGCACTGCCAGATGTTCCTCTTGAGGACGGAGAGATTTCCGCGGCTGGGCAGACACCGGGTAGAGAGCCTTCCTCACTCCCTCCCTTGGACAGGGGGAAGGGGATAGCTTACACTGTTGATCCTCTTCCCTCACAAGGGATCCTTCGTACTCCGGTGTCTGGATTGCTCCACAGGAACTCGTTTTCAGCCTTGGCAGAGAGTTCAGATTTCCCAGAGGAGGAGTTTGTGCCCGCTACTTTTGGGGAGCCAGTGGTTGGATTTCCTATTGACAGGGCTTCTTCTTCAGGTGCCAGGATTCTTTCCCCTATTGACTTTCCTCCACTGGGTTCCTTCCCTCCATCCAGGAGGTCTTCCCCTGTTGAGGGGTTTGTTTCCGCCACTAGGTCGGGTAAGGTGTTCCACTTTACATCCTCCCGTCGATGAGGATTATCAGTTGGAACATACAGGGCCTAGGTGGCGTCCCACATCGCTGCCGCAGACAGCTGATCCGGGATCAGCTTCATCCAGGTGTTACTGGGGGTCCCATTGATATATTATTTATTCAAGAGCACAAGCTGGATTATAGAGATTGTGCCAAGTCAGGCAAGTTGCTTTCAGGACATACTTTTTGGTCGCCTGCATTGGGCACTAGGGGAGGCACTTCTATTTCAGTTTCGCAGTCGGTTCTCCCCTTAGTTGTTGGGCACGGAGTCATTATCCCCTCTAGAGCTCAGTGGATTATTCTCTTGATTGGAGGGCGTAAGGTTGGCTTCCTCAACCTATATGCCTCCAACATTAGAGGGGAACGTGTCCTTATGTGGAAGACTTTGCTCTCCTGGGCCCCCATTGTGGATTCTTGGGTGATTGGAGGTGACTTTAACATGGTCGAGTTACCTTCAGACAAAAAAGGGGGTAGAGAAGGCGGACTTCACTCTTTGGAGAGAGCAGCTTGGGATGCCTTCCTTTTCCATTTCTGTGGCAGAGATACTTGGTGTGATGATGCCTTTCTTATTCAGCCACAGTCCCTCCTGTTCTCTTGGTCGAACAGGAGGCAACAGATGCCTATTCATGCACGCATTGACAGATTTTATGTAGATGACTGGGCACTTGACAGAGGGGGATCGATATGCATTGCTGCGGGGGTTTCCACCTCAGACCATTTCCCTGTTGTTCTGGCTATCTCAGAGCCTCACTTGAGAGGCCGATCTGCCAGCATCAGGATCCCAGATGCCTTTTACACAGAGGAGGACCTTACAGAGGCAGCCCTACGGGTATGGTTTGCTCATGTCCAGGGAGGGCAGCCACATCCTTCACATTTAGCCGCTGCCCTCTCTGGTATTAGCAACTTTTACTGCTCAGTTGCTTCTACCAGGAGACGAGATATTCTCAGACGTGAGATTGGTGTTCGCCAGCAGTTAGCAGCTTTGCAGAGGGAAGAGCAGAAACGGCCTTCAGATGCTTGGATTCAGGAGCGCCTTGCTGCAGCGAGGGCTCACTTGCAGTTATTGCTTGATCAGAGAGCAGAGTATGCCTTTCATGCACGGGAGTCCTTCTGGATTCAGATGGGTGGTAGAGTCAATAAACACTTCTTCTCTACTCTTGGCCCTAGACATAGTAGAGAGAGTGTATCTCAGCTTATTGACTCACATGGGGTTTTACAGACAGAGCCAGATGACGTCTTACGCATAGCTTCAGATTTCTATGCCACCCTCCTTACTGCTGATCCTGAGACACACGATATAGAGGATGCTAGACAGGCTATTTGGCAGAGTATCCCAGTGTTGGTGAATCCGGATATGCATGTTCTACTTGACGCACCTTTCACCAACACAGAGTTCAGGACTGCACTTTCAGCCCTTCACAAGGGCAAGTGCCCAGGTTTAGATGGCCTCACTCCGTCTTTTTTCATTGCATTTTGGGATATGATTGGAGACTATATTACTTCAGCCATGCAGGCCATTTGGGACTCTGGCGAGATGCCTGAATCGCTTACAGAGGGCCTCATCCACCTTATCCCAAAAGGAGGTAGCAGAAATTTATTGTCCCAGTGGAGGCCTATCACACTTCTGGGGACTTGTTACAAGATTCTGGCCAAGGCTATCAGCCTCCGATTGCAGCCACTTCTCCCTGATCTTATTCACGACACTCAGACGGGATTTGTGCATGGCAGAAGTATTTTTGATAACATTTTTTCTTTCTGGGAAGCTTCAGAGTGGGCCATGCAGAGTGGCCAGAATCTTGCCATTCTACTGTTGGATTTTGAAAAAGCTTATGACAGAGTAGATTGGAGTTTTTTGGAGGGCACCCTACTACGCTTTGGATTCACTGATGTTTGGATCAGAGGTGTTTCCTCTTTGTACAGATCAGCCCATAGCCAGGTACTTATTGGTGGGGTAAGGGGTGAGAGATTTCAGATTTCGAGATCAGTCCGTCAGGGATGCCCCCTTGCTCCTTTCCTTTTTTTATTCGTGGCCGAAGCTATGAGCATCTATGTTAGATCTCAAGCTGACATCTTTGGGCTGAGACTTCCTATCAGAAGAGAAGAGGAGCTGCTTGACAGTGAGTTGGCTGATGACACAGCGATTTATTTGGATGCCTCTCCACAGACATTGACTTCTTTCAGGACAGCGTTGGATTTATTTTGCTTGGCGGCAGGGGCACAGATAAATTGGCATAAATCCAATGGCTTTTGGATCAGTGATGAGGACACTCCAGTTTGGGGACTTGACATAGGGTTCACTTGGGTTCAGAGGGGTGTGCCTATCAGGTATTTGGGCTGCCAGGTCGGCTTGGGTATTTCTACCACGCAGCAGTTTGCTCCCGTGTTGGAGAGCATCAGAAGGAAGCTTCTCTTTTGGAGCTCAGCCAAGCTGGATCTTGCCTCTAGAGTTGTGGTGGTCAACCAGGTCCTCTTGGCCACGGCCTGGTTTATTTGTTCATGTTGGTGCCGTTCTAGGGACTGCATCATTCAGCTCAGAAGACCAATCAGGAACTTTCTCTGGAGTGGGCTTGATGGCACAGCAGATGCCTTAGCCAGAGTGGCTTGGGAGACCCTCATCCTCCCTACACAGGATGGGGGTCTCAATATTATTGATCCAGATTTACAGTGCAGAGCCTTACTTTGCAAGATAGTGGTGCGAGGACTTATGCCAGGACAGGAACCGTGGAAGGACTTTCTTATCAGCAGCATACAGAGGTGCACACCTTCCTCAGGAGGAGACTGGATGAGCAGTGTTAGATGGATTTTCACCTCAGCACACCTCAGATCACCTTCATCCCCTCTCATGGTTGCCATTCTGAAAGCTTGGGCTAGTTTCAGAAGCTCTCTTCGGAGGATTCCTCCTTCCTCCCGGGAAGAGATTGATAGGCAGCCCATCATGTGGAACGACAGTATTTTAGATGATCGTGGCAGACCACTGGGTGCCTCACTCTACATGCAGTGGGCCAGGTGGGAGAGGGGACCTGCTTCTTCTTTGGGATCTTGGAAAGCCTTCCGTAGGCTTCCAGAGGAAACCAAGTCAGGGTTGACAGGACATCTCAGAGGGAGTGCAGGGAGGATCTTGCAGATTGAGTCAGCCCTTCCAGAGGCTTGGATAGACACAGATGATATGCCTCTCACTACCTCCACTTGGGCAGGTACTTTCTCGAGAGGCGGGGTTCCACTTCAGGTCTTAGCCTTCCGAGGTGCACAGGAGGATGCTTTGGTTTTCAGTGTCCAGGATGGTGGCAGATTGCTCAGATCTACAGATGATATATTGCTTGAGTCTGCTTTTCAGCCTATCAGGGTCGTAGGCCTTTTGATGCAGGGATCAGATTCAGAGTGGTTCTTAGACCCTGACCCCCAGTTACTCTCCACCGGGTCTTGGAGACTTTGGCTCTATGGAGGAGTTCCCATCAGGTATTTACAGTGGGACCCCGGAGAGTGGGAGTGGATTGACGCGGGGCATCGAGAGAAGACCATCCCCTTCTTTCGTTACACGGTCAGTAATGCCAGGAGATTTCAGCTCAGTAGTAGAGGTTGGAGACCCTCCAGAGTTCCTCATTGGGAGACTTTTGGTATTACTGCGGATCAGCAGAGGTACTTCTGGAGGAGGCTCTGGAAATCCCACAGGAATAGAAAGATCACTATCTTCTTTTGGCTTTCTATTCATGGAGGGATTGCAGTGAACCTTTGGAGGTCCAGATTCGGAGCCGACCCTACTTGCCCTCGTTGCCTTTCTGCTTCGGAGTCTATTCAGCATTGCTTATGGGATTGCAGACAGGCGAGATTGATTTGGATGGGGATAGCCAGGATCTTCAGTCACTTTGCCCATTCCCCACTCTTTATGACTTGGGGCTCGGTGGCTTGGCTTTCTCTTACAGGACCTCAGGTTTTCTATGAGGGACTTGACTCCTCCCGAGCCATTTCAGTTCGACATCATCGGGTTGAGCTCTGCTCGTTGGATGTGGTTACACACCGTCCTTTTACAGCTGTACATGCCTCTGTGGATACTTCTTGGGAGATTATAGCGAGCATAGCAGCCTGGCATATCTGGAGATCCAGATGCACAGAGGCTATGGAGGGTACTCAGGTTCATCCCTCGCACACATTGGCTAGTATCTGGACAGACATCGTACACACTCTGATGGCTGTATGGACGGGTATGCAGGGGGACTCCCGTGCAGCCTCAGCTAGGAGGGCTTCTTTCTTCAGGGAATGGAAGGATTCTCCTTTCTTCTCTGAATCTACTACAGGGTTGAGATGGCACTTTCAGCCTCAGCCTTGGTTTCTTTCCACCTCACTCTGAGGGGGTTTTTTATTATCCTCATGATTTCATGATGTATTCCGCTTTGAGCTTGCTCTCGCGGGTTTTTGTTCTTACTTAATAGAAGTCTTTTTCATGGAAAAAAAAAAAAACGAGGCAGTCAAAATTACATCAGCTGAAAGTCTCAATGTATGCTAGATATACATCATGATCTATAAAGGCAAATAGAATTGAATGTATGCCACAAGGATGGACTACACTGTTTGGAGGCGAACATGTAAAGCCCACGCTGCCAGTTTTCAATATTCAAGCTTTTTCCGAAGCTTGATTAGAACCCAATCAATTTGCTGTTGATGAGTAGGTCCCCAGCCCAAAGGATAACCAAGGTGTCGAACTAACTGAGTGGGTGGGATAATCTTCCCTAGCCATAAGAGAGTGTGCCAGTCTTTAAGATGCAATGGGAGCAACTTAGACTTTTGAAAGTTAACATGAAGGCCAACTGCTAAACCAGAAACTGAAAGGGCTTGCATCAAAGCAGAAAGAGCAGTTGGAGTATTCCTTGGACTAGAAAAAGAATCATCAGCATATGCCTGAGCAACCATGGTGTGATTTTCATCCAGTTCCAAACCATGGAGAGAATCTGTAGCCACTAGATGATCAATGTATTGCAACATAGGATGAGTAGCAATAGCATACAGTAAGGCACTAAGGGGGAAGCCCTAACGAACCAAACTACGAAGAGTCCATTCTTTAGAGATGTCTCCAGAAAGAATACAAGCATCATTGCTATCCCTTTAGAGCCAATAAATAACCTACTGCATTTTTATTCCAAAGCCCAAGGATCACACACACACACACACGCATGCACACACTCACACTTTTTTTGGTGAAATCCATGTAAATTTATATTACAAGAGGCAGCTCCCAAAGAGGGAACTTGCAATTATAACCTTAAAAGATCTCAATATAGGACAAGTAAAAAGTGGAATCCATTTGGTGAATGCACACACAATCATAGAAAGATTGTCTAAGGGACACACACACACAATTATAGAAATAAATTCTAAGGGACATCCAGAAATAGTGAATTTGGTAAAGGTGGAATCTAAAAAAACACATACACACGATTTTTGTCATGGATTTCAAATTTAAAGCTTATAAACGTATTGTGCTCGTAAATGACATAAAGAATACCCCATACTCTTGTTTAGACATATGTGTAAGTGACTATGAGAATATGTAAATTCATTCTCTTGCAATGAAAAGAGTATTATTTTTGAAGGTTTACAAGTAATAGAAATCAAGTGCCACAATGATTAGCATCTTTCAGCATATGAGGTACTTACATGGAAATGTGGGCTATGCAAAGCAGGTTCTCGGAGACTTGATTGAATCTATAGCTGGTGCAATCTTGGTTGACTCAGATTTTAATATACAAGAAGTTTGGAAAGTGATGAAGCCTCTCTTGGAACCTATTGTTACTCCTACAACACTTCCTTATCATCCCGTTCGAGAATTAGGGGAGCTTTGTGCAAAAAGAGGCTTCACCGTGGAGTATGAACCACAAAATGAAGACAATTACATAGTTATGGTGGCTAAAGTCACAATCAAAGAAATGCAATATGAGGCAAGATCTAAGCTTGCAAATAAGAAAACAGCAAAGAAAGCAGCAGCAAAAAAGTTGCTTGACATTCTCAAGGTTTTTGCCTGACCATCTACATGTTTATTCTTTATCAAAATGACCCTCCTCAGCTTGCATATCATTTGTCAAATGTTTGCTATTTCCTTTTCTTGATTGTGATGGGCATGGAGGCTACAAAGATCCAAAAATGAGAGGTTCAGGAAGACCTTGAGTATTATTGAAGTAGGTGGTACATGTAAGTTATGTTATGTATCGTTTATAGTCATCAGAATTTTGCATAATGATTTTCAGCAAAGGTATTTCAAGATGGCAATACATCTTTCTTGCTTGTATAATGGATATGAAAATTTTCATCTTACAGGGTTGAGGTGGCACTTTCAGCCTCAGCCTTGGTTGTCTTCCACCTCATTTTGAGGGGGTTTATTTATCCTCATGGTTACATGATGTATTCCGCTTTGAGCTTGCTCTCATGGGTTTTTTCTCTTACTTACTAGAAGTCTCTTTCTTGGAAAAAAAATAAAATCATAAATTTAGGATTGCTCTTCTTGCCCTCCACAAGTGCCTGGGATCAGAAGGTCTCATTCATCTTAGCTCATAGGAGGGTTGCAGAAATTCGGTTTCCAATGCAAGCCAATCACTTTTTTGGGTAACCTTTACAAGATTTTGGCCAAAGTTATCAATTTGCATTTGCATCCCATTTTTACATGATCTCATTCATGATACACAGATAGGATTTGTGCATGGCCAAAGCATTTTTTATAATATTTTCACTTTGGAGGCTTTGAATTGGGCTCTGTATAGAGATATATACAATGATATGGTGGTGTAGGATAGACTAGGACTTAGTCTATTTTAGAGTTTTTGTGTGCTCTAGTACTTGGACTATATATACCAAGTACTTGTACTTCATTTGGTTGAACATTTCAGTTGAAGTACACTTGTGCTCACTTCTTGTTCTCTTGTGTTCACAATCCATCTCCATTCTTGTTCCTACATGTGGTATCAGAGCTAGTCCTTCCAGCCCTATCACTTGCTTCCCCGTTCTCCCGCGTGCTCCTGTTGCACTTCTGTCACGGAGAAGAAGTTAGTTCTTGCTGGTTGACTTCTCTTTTGGTTGTCTTGAGGTCCCATGACCTTCGCGTGTTCTTGGGCTTCAATTTTGTTGAGAGATTTTGCACCAGGAAGCACTCCTCAACTGGGCGACGTTGTTTTGCATTGTGCGCATTTTTTCAGGCAATTTTATATACTGGAAGTTTTGTAGCTGCACTGGGCAACCCGAAGGAGTTTAAAAAGTTGTATTGGGGTTTTACCCCCCTTTTGGAGCTGTTCGTGCTCTCAAAAATTCATTCTGAGCAACAGATCAGAAGATACCAGCAATATCATTTGCTGATTTTTATTGATTTCCGTACATTGCGCCTGCCCACAGCCCCCGGACAGTTACATCGCCATCTGTACAGCCGTACACCTCGAATTTGCATTCGGGGACCGGCTCTTGCTAACCATACACCTCAACATTGCTGCCCATTGCCTGTCCAGCTCGCCATTTGCCTCTCCGGATTGCCATTTGCATTCCTGGCCCAGCTATTTCTTATGCTCCAGCTCTTGATCTTTGTTTGAGCTCATTTTCAGCCTTTGCCAATTGGTTCTTGCAAATAGCATTGCAAAGGTGTCTTGTAGATTGCATTGCACAGGTGTCAGTGCATTCGGGACGGTTTTGGGCTGCACATTAAGTGCAAATCATTACTCAGATGTTGTGTATTTTGAAGCCAAGTGTTGGCTATAAGTTGATGCACTTTTGGATACCTATTGAGCAAGAGTTTGCTATTGCATTGTGAGCCATTGTTTGGCTGAGATACATGCTGATTTTTGCGGCAGAAGCACATTGCATTTAAGCCAGTGTTTGGCTGTGGTTGAAGACAACTTTTTGGGACAAAAATATAGTGCTTGATTGCATTTTGTATCCCGGAAGGCATTGAGGTTTGAGCATTATTTTTGGGACGGATTTATTGCTATTTCAAAGCAGCCACTGTCAATGAATGCCATTGCAGAGAGGATTTTTTCTCTGAGTCTATTTCAGGGTTGAGGTGGCACTTTTAGCCTCCACCTTGGATTTTTGTTAGCTCATTTTGAGCCGATTTTTTCCTCATGCATGGCATGATGTACTCCCGTATTAGAGCTTGCTCTTGCGGTTTTCATTCATACTTAATGAAGTAATCTTTTTTAAAAAAGCCTATTATACTGGGAAGGGGTTAGCATTGATGTCATCTTGCACTAAATAAGAAAGTTTGTTACACTGGGAAGGGGTCACCATTGATGAGGAGCTTGATGAGAGTATGGTGGCATCTCTTGAACGCCCTCATCCAGACCAGCCTGCAATGTAGAGTGGAGTTTGGGCGCTAGCTTTGATTTGGCATATGGAGGTTTGAAATCAAGAGGGATACATGGTTGTTCACATCAACTAGGTGCAAGGGAACATAGGTTCTACACTCAAAGCAACTGGCGCATAGTGAGACAGACGTCTCACATGCTCTTTGGGAGCTTGGAGTTGGCTTCCGGCAATCTAAGGTGACTTCATACCTTGGTGTACTTGAGGGGAGATGAGCATGGGATAGAGGAGATTGACGTAGTCATCCCAAAGGTGTGGCGGGAGGGGCTTAGAGAGGCCCTGGACACAATATATCCCCATCGTTGGTTTGGCCAATGTCTTCTTTATGGTTCATGACAGTTGTGACCCCTACCTAGTCAGCCATAGCATAGGCCTGGGAGGTTACTACAACAATACCTTGGTGCACTTTCAACCCAAAACAGCTCTGGAGATAGGGGGTGTTAGGAAATGGAGTCAAGTTGAGTGAGTTTTATGTGTGTCCTATGGATGCCACGTGTCATATTGGGAGATATCCCATATGCACTTTGGTACTCTATGTCTAGAGTCTAGATTATATATGGTGGTACTTGTGTTGTGTGTCACATCATTGGAGTCAACATCAAGCTTTCCCAATGTAAGTCTTTCATTGGTTTAGTCTTTCATTTCTCTTCCAGTTCTTTCCATTTCCATTAGTTGCATCTTTGCTTCCCTCTTCCTACCCTACCTCCTCTCCCTACTCCTCTTTGCTCCAACAATACTCATCTTCCAAAACCTTTAGTGATAATAGTGACTGTCCTTTTATTCTTCAGTCTGATGTTCCAAGCAAGAGACCAAGCTGCTGCATCACATGTTGGATAAAGCATGTGGTCAAATAGTACCAAAGTTCATGCCTCTGTGTTGCAGGCAGCCAGATTCATGAACGATCCACCCACCCTTCCCTGGTTGAAGAACGAGGAATGTGGCATCCAAGACATGGAGCTTCTTACAAACTTATTTGTATACTTTTTACTTCTTTTTAACAGGGATTTTAAAAAGCAAGTAGAACATGGGCAGGAATTGGAGAATGAGTGGAATTCTATCATTGCAAGATATCAGGAGAATTATCCTGCTGAAGGGAATGAGTTCAAGAAGCTTCTTAATGGTACACTTCCTGTTGGTTGGGAAAGTTGTTTGCCGGTATATGCTTTTGCTTGGCTCTTAACCTCGTACACACCCTTAAAGAATTTATATTTTTGCAAACTTGGTTGAAAATTTGATGTAAGATAGGAGAGAATCAGATTTCGACCTAGGCTTTGATTTGGCCCCTCCTGATGAATCTTTTGAGGGAGAGGATGATAAGGGTGAGGAGAGATAGACTACTCCTAAGGAAAGAACTTGCTATTTGGTCCCTAGAGAAATGGGTGTATATTGGCACTTTAGGGGGACAGGCAGATTTGGATTCTGGTACAGGAGGGAAAGAAAAGTGGGCGGGAGAAGGGGAGGAGGAGAAGAGAGGGAGGGATTACATGGAGGAATGGGAGAGAGGGAGAGGCTTCCAAGGGAAAGGGAGGAAGAGAAGCCGCGTCTTGAGTGGACATGGGCAGGAATGGGGCATGGCTTTTGGAAGGGGAATGCCTCTCAAGAGGGATCTGGATTGGCTGGTCTGAAGGATGGTTTAGAGAGGGGAACATGCTGATTATCCATGAGCATAAAAGACATAGAAGGGGATGATCTGAAGTCTCTAGGACATTCTTTTTTCAAAGAAAGCAACCTTCTATTAATGCTTGAAAGATTTCATACAAGACAACAGCCCTGAAGGTGCTAAGTATGAAAAAACTAGGAAAAGGCTGAAAGGAAAAACCGGCCTCTTCTAGAGAAGCCCAGCTCACTACCTAGGGGATCTTTGGAACTGGGGCTAACAACCAAGTGGGGGGGATTATACAGCCAGCGAATCCCTCACGGAGTGAAGATGTAGAAAACACCTGCAGGCCAAGCCTTGCAGAAATGAGCACGCCTCTCAATAGTCGCCCTAGAGCCTGGAGTCCCACGCTCCCAGGTGGACCGTAGAGTGTAAATGATATCCTGCCAGATGGCCACCAAGGTAGCCGAGGGTGGAATCGAGTGCTCTCCCATCACAAGACTGCACCGAGCCACCCAAAATGTTCCAAGCCGTGATGCTGGCTACCACCTCCCAAGCACTGTCCTCCCTAGGAGGAGGAGCTAGGGTGTCAGGGGGGACTGCCTCGTGGAGTGCAATCCTCTGAATGCTCTGACCCTGTACCCAGTAGGCTGGGGAGATCTCATCAATCTGAAACGTGTGTCCTCCCTCTGTCAACCAAGCTACCATCCCCCAGATGTAGTCTTTGTGTATACTCTGCATGCGTGTCATGATCCTGAGGGCTCTCATCCAGATCCTCGCTGCGCTACGACATCTCCATAGGCAGTGCGGTATAGTCTCCAGGACACCATCTGAGCAGCAGTGGCACTACCCCTCCACTCGCATCTGCTCAACCACAGGCCAATGGGCAAGCCTCCGTGGGCTGCCAACCAGAAGAAGTATGAAATCTTACTTGGCCGCAAGCTGGACCACAACCGCGTCCAAAACCTGGAGCGAACATCCCAGGGCACTCTCTGGGTCACCCAGTGTCTCTCCCTCGGGGGAGTCCACCTCGAAGAGTCCATCTGAAGTCTTCTGCCAATCCGTGTGGTGTAGGAAAACAAAGGCACCTCATCTATCGTCTCAGCTAGGCCGCCCCTGGAGGGCCACAACCACTCCCCCGGGTCCCACTGGACCTCCCTCAAGGGTCTACCCTCCCATAGCCGGAGGCACCATCGAGAGGCGTCCTGCTCCGAGATACTGGGAGGATCAATGTGCCACTCCTTCCCTAAGCATCCTACCACTCTGATCATCTGCCAGTGTATCCCATCAAGACTCCCATCCATCTCAGGGTCACTCCCAGTGAGGGGCTGAAGTAGGCCTCCAGGTCCTACACGGAAGAAGTCGGGGTGCATGCTGCCGCGTTGCATCAAAATCCTCAAGGAACACCAGTATGGGAAAACTGTCCCAACCATCGCTTGTCTCTCCAAATGTGAAGTCCTTCCCACCAGGACTCAGGAATGGCTAAGTTGATCTTGCCCATCCGCTGCCCTGTCTTGTTTCATTTCTTGAACTAGGCTCGGACTAAATGTGATTGTCCTAAACCATGGTTGGAACATCATGCACTGTAGGCTGGTTCAGTTCAATCGTGAGTGATGTGATTGTCCTGAACCAGCGTGGTTGAACAAACATTAGTTGTTGTCCAGCCCGGTGGCATGGTTGAGTAGAAATTAATAGCAATATATTTTGCAATATATTGTTATTTTACTAAACCAACCCGGTGGTTGGAACATCATGCAACCGCGGCTGCTCCAACTCAATCACTAGTTATGTGATTGTCCTGAACCAGCGTTGTTAAATAGACATTAGTTATTGACTAGCCCGATAGTTGAAATTATTGTGTTTCTTAGTACTTAAATTCGTTAAATTTAATTTCCTTCTATTCGGGTCATATACCATAGTTAAATTGTGGAATTCATAAATGAAAAGAAATATATTGTTATTTTCTAATGGTGAAATTCAGAAATGAAAAGCAATATACTTGTTATTGTCTAGTATGTAAAGTTGAGAACGTCAGGCTAAGCCATCCCGGTGGTTGAAACTATGACAGTGTCCTAAACCATCCCGGTGGTTGAAATTGTGACTATCCTAAATGTGTCATAAACCAGCCCGGTGACTATCCTAAACCAGCCCGGTGATTGAAATTGTGACTTTCCTAAACCATCGCAGTGGTTGAAAATTGTTTTGCTTCATTATATACTTTAATCAGACTCCATTCTGTATTCTTTTAGTAGTAGTAAAAAGGAGGCTCATTGGTCTATTGTTCCCACATGTTGGGTCAGCAGACGGAGTTGTATCTCAAGTTTGTGGATCAGAATCCAGACATTTCAATTGGGCAGAGGAGCTTTGAGCATTGTAAGCCCTGGTACATCTAAGATGAAAGATTTCAATTAGATCACTAATGTGAGACTGAAAGATTTTAATTAGTGAACTAATGTGAGATGAAAGATTTTGATTAGACAACTAAAGTGAGACAAAAGATTTAAATTAGATAACTAACATGAGACTGAAAAATGAGAAGGTCGGGCTCCATGAACTCTCTCCCTATTTAAGTTCAGTGCATACACAACTAAGAGCCCATTACAAAATCTAGCCCCAAAACTCTATACACCAATCCAAAATATGTACACCGATCCACCCACTGTGAATCTATGGCATACCCAAAAGACTTTGGAATGCTTTTGTTCTATCTGAAAATGATGTTGGATGAAATCCTCACAGAAACAGACCCAAAAAAGGAGGAAAATAGCTGCAAGGAGGACATGCTTCAGTGGTGGGTTTATTACTTGGAGTCAGCACAGATGGTGAATATTAATTTCCCTAACTATTGTTTTCCCTGCTCCTTTAAGGTACTTGTCAAGCTCATGATGTAGGTTTCTTTTGGCAAGACATGATAGAGGCACGAAGATGTATAGACCGCAAAGACCAGGATGAAGAGACCCCCAGTGAAAGGAGGAGTTACTATGGGCATATAAGTCGGTAGAGTCAAGCAAGTAGAGTGTAATCCGAGTGTAGCAGATTGGCCTCAAGAGGTGGGAGATGCTTGCTATAGATAGGTTGATAAGATTGTTAGGAGTCTAGAATTTTCTTGAAAAAGCAAAATGTCATTGTATTTTGAAATAATAAAAATCTTGCAGACATTTCTTGAACTTGTGGATATTCTCATGGTGCTCGTAATATTGGATTTTGTATCGACCTGCTTCGATGTTAGTACTTAAATGTTTGAAGTGCTTGGTGGTTAAAATCTGATGGTTAACTATACCCAACCTAAGGGCACTAGTACTATGCAACAAATTTTAGGATAGCACGACAGTAGCATGGTAGTAGTGTAGGATTAGTGGTGGTTGGTTGCACTAGAATATGAACTGCCACTAGCACGATGGTTTGCTTCTATTATTACAAGATGAATGGATTCATTATGGGAATCCAGCGCGATCGTTGTTGGGATATACTAAAAGCAAGCATGGGATGAAATTTGATGGTTAACAAAACGATAAATAGTCTAAAGGGCACTATTTTAGTATAGCACTATGCAACAAATTTTAGGATAGCACGATAGTATTTTAGGGATAGCACGGTAGTGGTGTAGGATAAGTTATCGCCAGCATGATGGTTGGTTTGCACTAGGATCACCAGCACGGTGGTTTGCTTCTATTATTACAAGATGAATGGATTTGTAGGATGTGTGGATTCATTATGGGAAACCAGTGTGGTGCTTGTTGGGATATACTAAAAACAAGCATGGGTTTTACCGTTTGGCATTTACAAAAATAATTTAATAAAACCAGCATGGTGGCTATTTGGGATATACTAAAAAGAAGTAGTCTCAATACATATTCCATTTTGTAGGACAAGTGGACATATTGTTTCCCTGCAAAATGAGACTACATACATTTTCTTTGTACTATCTCAGTTGTCCTCGTCCACCACTCCAAGACACCCCACTTAGATGTGCTCATGCGTGCCTAAATCCAATTTGAAGGCACTCTTGCCCTTCTTTCATTGTGGAACAGGTTGCATCTAGAACTTAATAGCTCTTACTAGATTAGAGTACACATGCTTGTGGACTCTTATGTAGCAGTTCATAATTGTGGCCTCTCTTGGATGTTTTTTCGTACCAAAAAGCTCTAACTACTACATCCCACTTCTCATAGGTTGTTTCCCAATTATCCTTAAATGTTTCCTCAACCTTGTACTTAGGTTTTGTGCACTACAACAGAAAGTATGGGTCATCTTCCTCGTTCTCCCCAAAATCTACGACAAGTGCAAAGTTATCCCCCTCTTCTAGATAGTCACTGAGGTCATCGAAACTCTTCCCAAACTGTGGCGAGTTGTTTGTCTCTCTATTGTTTGTCACACCTTCTGAACGTAGAGGAAATACTTGAACTCGCTCCCATGTCTTCGCAGTTGCAATGTTCTCATAATCGTCATGATCCCCTATGATGCAAGCACTGCAGAAACAAGAAATTTTTCTCATTTTAATCAATTGCTTGTTTGAAAATCCCCATATGCTGTGCAGACCACAAAGTCCTTTAATTTTCTCACAATTGTGCTGGCTTATCCTTTGCACTTCATCCACTTTCACTTCATGAAACACTTTGCGTACTACAGTATTCTTAAGGCTTTGTTTACTGTATGTTGAATGCACACCTGTGGAGAGGTTGGCTATAAGCCATGTTACAGCATCATGGGCATCATTGAGTTTTTCTTGAGGGCATGCTAATTGAGGGCATTCTTGACATCGAGCTGATACACATTCCATCTGCTAAGTGTGGCTAGTGATATCAAGATCCAGATGGAATCCATCTTTTCTACTGGAGCATAAATCTCATCATAGTCTTGACCATATTACTGTGCAAATCCTTTTGCAAGTAGTTTGGCTTTGTATCTTTGAATACTTCCATCTGGATTATACTTCACTTTGTATACCCATTTGTTTGCCATGGCCTTCTTTCCTAGTGGAAGGTCGCATAATTCCCAAGTATTATTCTTATATTTAGCATCCATTTCTTCATTCATAGCACTTTGCCATTCTGGCTTGTCTATTGTATCTTTGAAATACACTGGCTCTTCTGTAGCCATGATGGTAGTCATAACAACATAGTTGGTGGTTTCTGTGAAGATAGTGGGAGAGAGGGAAGGAGTCTCACTTGCAGCTTTCTCACATACACAATGGGGGAATACACACAAAGGTGGAGGCTGAAAACAATTTTCCTCTTCTTAGTTGTGAAAGCCAAAAGAACTCTAGTACAAAGAATATAGAAGAACCCTATATGTGGGTCTCAAACCAAACTCAACTAACTAAGGTGGCATACTAACTGAGCCACAAACTAGAGTAGATAAGGATAGCTATCATCCAGCTATTATTCGTGGGCGGTGTACCAACCGCATCTCCAGCTAACAAGTCGGTGACATAAATACACAACGGTCACCCTGGCATATCGCGAGTGGAGCTCAATATCTCAACACTCCCCCTCGAGCTCAATCCCAATTCCTGCACACCAAGCAAGTCTCTGAACTTGCGCAGCTTCTCTGCGCCCAATGCCTTCGTGAATATGTCAGCTACCTGATCCTCTGTGCTGACATAAACTAGATCAATAAGACCTAGTAAAACTTTCTCCCGCACATAGTGATAATGTACCTCAATGTGCTTTGTTCTAGCATGAAAGACTGGGTTCTTTGCCAAGTGTATACTCCTCATGTTGTCACAATAAATGACAACTGGTCCATCTGTAGACTGATGCATATCATAGAGTAGCTTATGCAACCAAGCTACCTCACATGCAGCCATTGCTGCACCCCTGTACTCAGCCTCTGTGCTCGACAAGGCAACTGTAGGCTGTTTCTTGCTGCTCCAAGTGACTGCAACACTCCCAAAAGAGAACACATATTCACTGGTAGATCGTCTATCAGAAATACTACCAGCCCAATCAGCATCAGTGTATCCATGCAACTGTATCTGAACCCCAGCCTCATAAAATAGTCCATACTGCAATGTGGACTTCACATACCTGAGTATGCGTCTAGCCGCATCCAAATGCGGTTTCCTTGGAGCCTGCATAAACTGACTTGCCAATCCAACAGCATAGCTTAAATCTGGCCTGGTAATGGTCATATAAATCAAACTTCCTACTATGCGTCTGTACATAGTAGGGTCTTCCAAAAGCTCACCTGCATCTGTGCTCAGCTTCACATTCTGCTCCAAAGGAATTGAAATAGGCTTACAGCCTGTCATCCCATATTTGGACAGCATGTCCAGTCCATATACTGCCTCTGCAAGAGCTGTATCCCACTTGGTGATCTAATCACCTCAATGCCCAAGAAATAACGCAGCTCTCCCAAATCCTTCATCTCAAACTTCTGCCTCAATAGCATTTTCACATGAAGGATATCTTCATCACTATCACCTGTGATGATCAAATCATCAACATAAATGACCAGCAGCATAATCCCTTTCTCTGTTTTTCTCACATAGAGTGAGAAATCTGCCTTGGAAATCTGAAAGCCAATAGTGACAAGATATTGTCCTATCTTGTTAGACCATGCTCTAGGTGCTTGCTTCAAGCCATACAAGGCTTTCTTCAACCTGCAAACAAACTCAGGATGAGTAGCATGAACATAACCTGCTGGCTGCTCCATAAAGACCTCTTCTTGCAAATCACCATGCAAGAAGGCATTCTTTACATCCATCTGATGTAAAGACCATCCCTTTGATGCAGCCATAGCAATGGCTGCTCTTACGGTTGTCATCCTTGCAGCTGGGCTGAAAGTTTCTTCATAATCAATGCCATATGTCTGTGCATACCCCTTGACAACTAATCTTGCCTTGTATCTATTCACAGAACCATCTGCATTGTGCTTGATCTTATAAACCCACTTACAGCCAATTGCATTCTTGTCTTTAAGGAAAGGCACCAATTCCCATGTAGCATTTGCATCCAAGGCATCCATGGCTTTCTCCCATTTTTCATTTCCCATGGCTTGCTCAAAAGAAGTGGGTTCTGGTTCCTGTATCACTTTGACCATATAGGCATAGTGAATGGCTGTAAATCCATCATATTTCAGCCTATCCACAGGATACCTAACCCTGGTAGACCTGCGCAAAATAGGCTCACTTCTAGGTGCTCTCAAAACATCCCTGGTCTTCCTTACTCCAGGTGTAACAACAGAAGGAATACCCAACTCATCATCAATGCTCTGCTCTGAGCCACTGGATTCACCATCCACATAAGAGTGACCTGCATT
This sequence comes from Dipteris shenzhenensis, assembly GCF_047967505.1. Lineage (NCBI taxonomy): Eukaryota > Viridiplantae > Streptophyta > Polypodiopsida > Gleicheniales > Dipteridaceae > Dipteris > Dipteris shenzhenensis. The sequence continues at coordinate 14,331,507 of NC_141627.1, read as the reverse complement.
CACATCAGACATGGGCTAATCTACCTTCTCTTTTCCTTTTCGTGATACCTGCGTGTGATACCTGCGTACCATTATCTGCATTGCTTTGAGGAGATTCTCCTGATCTCAATCTACCTGTCCATGGCGAAGTATGTGAACCACTGCTAGAGGACACTGCAAGTCCACTGATATTTTGTGATTGCTGCTGTGAATTTTGTGCAGCATTACCATTTTGTGCATCTACATCAATCATCACATTTACTGGTTTATACCAGCTGCTCATCTCATCAAAAACAACATCTCTGCTCACTGTGAACTTACGTGTAGAAGGGTTATAGCATCTATACCCTTTCTACTGCAGAGAATAACCAATAAAGACACACTTCTCAGCCTTTGGATCCAACTTGGACCTCAACTCATCTGGCACATGAACATAGGCAATGCAACAAAAAATTTTCAAATGAGAAATGTCTGGTTTCCTACCAGTATACATCTCCTCTGGCGTCATGCCATGTACTGCTGCAGTGGGAGTCCTGTTCATTACATAAACTGCTGTAGCAACTGCTTCAGCCCAATAATAATCTGGTAGATCTTTTTCATTTAGCATGGCCCGAGATACCTCTCCAATATGCCTGTTTTTCCTTTCTGCAATTCCATTTTGCTTTGGGGTATGACTGCATGAATATTGCTGCTTTATACCATGCTCCTGCAAGAACCTTGCAAACTCATTTGAGAGGTACTCTCCCCCTCCATCTGACCTTAGGCATTTTATTTGCAGGCCTGTTTCTTTTTCAACCATAGCTTTGAAAGCTTTGAAGTGCCCAAACACTTCACTTTTCTTTTTCATAAAATACACCCAAAGTTTTCTGCTGAAGTCATCAATAAATGTGACAAAATAGTGACAGCCTCCAATAGATGCAGCGTTAGTAGTCCACACATCAGAGTGGATTAATTCCAATGGCTTTTTACTCTCTTGAACATGCCTAGGAAAAGGTTTCCTTGCCTGTTTCCCAAATTGACAGGCTTCACAAACCTTGTGCATTTCTGCAACCTTGAATTAAGGCAATCCTGCAACAATATTTTGGGCTTGCATTGATTTAAGTCGCTGTATATTAACATGACCAATGCGTTTGTGCCAGATATCAATATCTGCAACTACACCGGTCCCATATGCAAACATTGCTGCACTCAATTCAGGCATGTCCGCATCCAACGTAAACATCCTGCCCTTCTTCTTTCCTTTTGCTATCAAGCGACCATTATTTTTCATATCCTCAACAAAGCATCCATGAGGATTAAATCTGACCTGCAAGCCCTGCTCAACCATCTGACCAACAGAAACCAGGTTCTTGGTGATGTTCGGGACATGAAATACATCAGACAAGTATTTCTTTTTCCCATCCTGCATAGACAAAGGAATTTTGCCAATCTGCACAATAGGATGTGTAGTATCATCACCAGTGTCCACAAATCCTAGTTTTTTCATTTTCCTTGCATCCTGCATCCATTCAGCATGACCTGTCATGTGGTTTGACGCACCTGAGTCAACATACCACACATCATTGCTTTCTTCTACACTTGTCACAGAATTTGTCATATGCTGCACCATAAACAAATGCTCATTTCTGTCATCACCCTGTCTACTAGAGGATGCATAATTGCCTTGCTGCAATTTTCCATTCATAATGTCATTCTGCTTTTTGTAGCAGTCTTTAGCCATATGTCCCATTTTACCACAGTAGTAGCATTCAACATTGCTGTTTGCATTTTGGCCTCTCTGCCATCCACCACGACCTCTTTGGCTCCCCCTGCCTCTAGAGTTACCACGTCCTCCTGCATAGGACTGGTTTTCTTGCATTTGCTGCATATTCCGATTTCTACCACGGCCTGCAGATCTGCCTCCTCTACCTCTGCCAGCATTTGAGTAGAAGACAATTTCTTTTGAAGTTCCTGCTGAAGAAGATGCACCACCATTTCTCTGCTCTTCAGAAATTAGAAGAGCAATCAACTCCTCAAAATCAAGAAATTTTTCACGGACGGCAATGGATGTCCGGAACTGTGCATAATCCTTTCCTAGACCATTCAAGGTCACAGAAACTAAATCGTCATCATCCACTGGCGACCCAATGGAAGCAAGTGCATCCGCAATTTTCTTCACCTTCATGTGGTAGTCATTGATGCTCATATTTTCTCTCTGCACATTGTGCAGTTCCTGCTTGAGCTGCATTTTCCTGGCTTGCGTATTTGTGCTATACATTTTTGCCAAAGTATCCCATGCCTCCTTTGGCGTACTTGCATCCTGAATATGCACAATCATGGAGTCCGAAATACTGATAGACAGCCAGTACAATCTCGCCACACCGCGAAGGGCGTTTCAATCTAAGACAGTGCACTCTTGCACTTCCGGCTGTGCTACCTGTAGAGATTTGCTCCCAAACTCGAAAAAGGAAAGCAACACTGGTCCTCTTACCAGGAAACTGCGAACTTGGTTTGCTTGAGCTCCTTACCACGAACAAGGCTCTGATACCATGTGAAGATAGTGGGAGAGAGGGAAGGAGTCTCACTTGAGGCTTTCTCACAATCACAATGGGGGAATACACACAAAGGTGGAGGCTGAAAACAGTTTTCCTTTTCTTAGTTGTGAAAGCCAAAAGAACTCTAGTACAAAGAAATAGAAGAACCCTATATGTGGGTCTCAAACCAAACTCAACTAACTAAGGTGGCATACTAACTGAGCCACGAACTAGTGTAGATAAGCATAGCTGTCATCCAGCTATTATTCATGGGCGGTGTACCAACCGCATCTCCAGCTAACAAGTCGGTGACATAAATACACAACGGTCACCCTGGCATATCGCGAGTGGAGCTCGATATCTCAACACTCTCTTGGGCGGAGCAAGGATGAGACCCCCTGCTAGTCTTTGCCAAACCCTATGAAGACTCCTCATCAAGGGGGAGCCCTTCCCCATAAGGGGGGCCTCTGAGAACATCCATCTATGTGAAGGCTGCCACTATCCCCCAATGCGTGGGGTGTTCCTCAGAAGCCCTCTCTGTAAGAGGAGCTTCCAAGGCTCGACACCTGGGGTGAGGCCACGAACCACCAACTTGCCCAGAAGGGCCCTGCTCTGCATCTCTGGATCAATGATACCCAAGCCTCCCAGTGCCTGCAGCATGATCACCGTCTGCCAAGCTACTCGGGCCCTAGTGTTCCTCGTGCCGTCTAAACCTGCCCAGAGGAAGTTTCGTACCAACCGTCGGAGCTGCCCAATGCATCCTCTGTAAAAGCACCAATAGGAGGCAATATACCAAGCAATGGCAAGAAGGACCTAGTTTGCCACTAAGGCGCGACCTGCGAGGGAGAGTTTGGCCAAGCTCCAATAGAGAAGCTTGCATCGAACACTCTCAAGGACCGAGGCAATCTGCTGCTCTGCTGTGATGTCAATACCCACCTGGCATCCAAAGTATCTCGTGGTCTGGCCCCATGGTATCCATCTGAAACCAAAGTCACTCCCCCAGTCACGAATCTCCTGTGTCTCCTCAAAGCCCATGAAGAAGCCTATGGATTTCGTCCAGTTGTGATCCGTGCCCCCGAGGCCCAACAATAGATAGCCAAGGCGCCTCAGACTCTCTCTAGACTCGCTGTGGTGATCCCACATACAAGTCCGTGTCATTTGCAAACTTTGAGTCAAGGAGCTCCTCCTCCTGCTTGATTGGGAGCCTCAGCCCTGTGAGACCGTCACCTGTGATTTCAAATAGTAGCCCAGAGCCTCCGCTACAAACAAGAAGAGGAAGGGAGCTAGTGGACAGCCCTGGCGGACCGAGCGAGAGAGAGGAAAGGCCTCGCCTGTGTGTCCTCCGATAATCATCTGACTAGAGCTCCCTGCGTATAGTGTTGAAACTCCTCTGAACCATTGGTCTGAGAAACCCAATCTCCTCATAGTGCCCTCGAGGAGAAGGCCTGTGTCAAAAATCTCTCAGCAAGCTAAACGGAAAGGGGTGGAGATAATCTCTTAGAAATTCTGAAAGAAGGCCGGAGTCAAGCCATCCTCCCCCGGGCATTTTTGGGTTGGTAGAGCCTTGAGGGCTTCCCAGAGCTCCTCGCCTGTGAAAGGCTCCTCAAGTCTGCTGCATAAGTCCCGTGAGACAACTGTCGGAACGTGATTCCAAACTAGCTCTCAAGCCACAAGACCGGGTGGGGTCATTCTCTCTGTCTGAAAGAGCTGGCTATAAAAACCGGTGGTCATGTCAAGAATCTCCTACAGGTCAGTGTGCATGATGCCCTGCGAGTCTCGGAGATGCTGTAGTTGTGTGCCAGTTGATCGGGGCCCAATGGTCTGAAAGAATTGCTTCGTCATCCTGCCCCCTGCTGTACCCATCGGGCCCGGGAGGAATGGTAGGAGAACTCAGCCCACTGCAGCTCCATGTCCTGAAGCTCGAGACGAGCGCTCTTCAATCTATCACTAAGCCACTGAGACACTGGATTCTACTCCCTAAGCCTCTCGATGGAGGCGAGGTCTCTCCTCAAAGCCCGCCGCTCGTGCTCCTGAAGGGTCCTCCTCGGCCTGAGGGCGTGAGCCTGCAGCTCCAAACTGCTCCTTTGAATCACATCGGCAACCCACGCAGCCCAGCCCTTACTCAGTGCCATCTCTGAGTGCTCCCAGATCTCTGCCATAACTTGTTGAATCTCCTCATCCTACAAGAGGTCCTCTGTAATGCGGACCCCCTTTTGGGGGAGACCTCGGCGGGGCTGATCCAAGTGAAGTACCACTGGAGAGTGGTCAGACATCGTGGTACCTGCCAGAATCCCGATACGTCGCCTCTGTGTAATGCCCAGTCCCCAACATAGAAGCGGTCTAAATCTCTCGAGCAATCCATCATGTCTCCTCTATCCGAAGGAGAAGAGAAGGCTGCCATGAGTCCTACTGAACTCTGGCTCTCTCCATGGGTCTCTGCCACTGATCATGAAAATGAATTGCTCCCAGGTACTACGCTCTACTGCTGGCATCTTAGAGAATGAGGCGTTGCCCTGCTTGTCTCCCCCGAACTCCAGGTTGTTGAAGTCCCCTCCAACAATCCAGGAGTCAACATCCGGAAGACACTCTGACAGCCTCCTCCAAAAGGCCGGGCTATTACAGACTTTCTCCTTCATCTAGTGCATATCATGGGAGTAGCACCACGAGTATCCTCCCAGGTTATTCCTGTTAGAGCGTGAGAGCTGACAAGGAAGTCAAAATCCGCCAAATCACGTAAAAGCTCATTCTCCTTTTTTCTCACAAACTCCAACAAGCCCCATCTCCCTAGATGGATCTAGATGCCATATGTCATCATCATAGGGCCTTCCTAATGCATCATTTCACCCCTCTCTTGGGATACTTTAATTACAATTGCCCCTAGGCACATTTCTTGCATTAGGCCCTTAGCCTTAGATCCACCTAGTCTGGTCCTATCAACCCTCACCTAGGACCTTGACATTAATTCCCTCTCGATCATTTACATGAAGTGCAAACAGATATATTACAAACATAGATCCTTTAAGGGAAATGTCGACTGATTCTTCCGAGGTCATGCTACCTCGGCTAGAGCGTAACATTCTTTCCCTCTTCAGACATCAGCGTCCTCGATGATAAAGTCTGGGAACACTCTCTGCAACTGGTATACGGATTCCCAGGTAGCTTCTGATAGAGGCAGACCATGCCATGCAACCAACACCATGGGTATCTTCCGATTCCGTATTTGCATTGTTCCTCGGTCCAGGATTCTTCTTGGTTTGCGCCTTGCATTATCCTCTATCTCCTGAAACAAAACCACACCTTCGATTAGTGAGACACCTGTATGTAAAAATTTCTTTAAGCGCAAAACATGAAACACTGGGTGCACCTTACACCCCTGTGGTAATTCTAATTTATAGGCTACCTTGCCTATTCTCTTTAGAATTAACCACGGCCCACAGTATCGAGGTGATAACTTAGCACACTCTCCTGAAGTTAATGACCTCGAGTGCGAAGAAACTCTGAGAAAAACTTTTTCTCCTTCCTTAAATACTCTTATAGACCGGTTTTCATCGGCATACGCCTTGGCTCTATCTGGCGGATATTAGCTCTCACAAGTGCTAGCATCTCCCGCATCTGAACCACAAAGTTCGCGGCACTAGGCACTCTCTGAGATACTCCATCTATAGTTGGATTCGCTGGTCTATAACCATAGTTCAGCTCAAACGGACTGAACCCTGTAGAGGAATGTTTTCTATCATTGTAGGCAAATTCCAACAATGGTAACCACTTGTCCCACGTATGTTGCCTCAATGACACATATGCCCTCAGCATATCCTCTAAAGTCTGGTTGACTCTCTCCGTCTGACCATCCGTTTCAGGATGATCCCCACTACTCATTCCCAACTCAGCCCTTAGTGTCTCAAATACCGCTGTCCAAAAATGACCCGTAAATCTGACATTTCTATCTGACACTATGGATCTAGGCAATCCATGCAGACGAAATATATGTCTAATAAACAAATCCGCTACTTGCGGGGCACTAACAGACTCTCTAGTCGGAATGAAGTGAGCCATCTTGGTTAGACGATCAACCACCACAAGGATAGAATCATATCCACCTTGTGTCGTAGGCAGCCCTACAATAAAGTCCATGGAAATGCTCTCCCACTTACTTAGTGGTATCTCCAAGGGCTGTAAAAGTCCGGGTGGCTTCACCCGCTCAGCCTTGCTTACCTGACACGAAAAACACCGTGTCACATATTCATGAATATGCTTTTTCATCTTTGGCTAAAAGAAATCTCGCTTCACGAGATCATATGTCTTCTCGACTCCTAGATGTCCCGCACACGGGCTATCATGGCACTGTCGAATGACTCTCTGCCTTAGATCATTCTGACTAGGTACTACAACCTTGCCATTTCTTTTCAGCATACCATCCCTTATGGTATATCTTGCATATGTTTGGCCTTTTCTGGATGCCAGGTCATCCTTTTCTTTCCCGGGTTTAAACACATGAGCTTTAGGCCATAAGCTCTGAAAAAACTCGTCCACCTTTTGAGTTTCTCTAATCTTGGTCATTAGAGCTCTCTCTAATACCGTAAAACTCATATTGTGCATAATGCGAGACAACGCATCAGCAACCTTATTATCCTTCCCTCTTCGGTACCGAATCATCAAATTAAACTCCTGCATGAGCTCTGCCCACCTAGCTTGGCAGCCCCTCAAGTCAGGCTGTTTACAAAAATGTTTCAGAGTATCATGATCCACATCCACATAAAACTCTGAACCATACAAATAATGCCTCCATGTTTTCAAAGCATGGATAATAGCATACAACTCCAATTCATGAGTTGGCCAATTCCTTTGGGAGGGAGAAAGCTTCTTGCTTTCAAAGGCTACCGGACTTCCCTCTTTAAGGAAAACTGCTCCTACCACAATGCCACTTGCATCGGTTTCCAGGAACAACGGTTTCTGGGGATCAACTATTTTTAACACCGATCCTGTGACCACAGCTTGTTTTATGGTGTTAAAACTTTCTTGTTGATTCTGTCCCCATATAAAAGGTACTTTATCTGAGGTCAGATCAGTCAATGGCTATACTATTTCGGAATATCCTTTGATATGCCTTCTATAAAATTGGACAAATCCCAAGAATGATCGCAAAGCGGTCAGACTTTGAGGGATTGGCCAAGTCAGTATCGCAGCCACTTTCTTTGGATCCATTTCTTACCCCTCTGGAGTAATTATGAATCCTAAATATTCAAGCCTAACCATACACAGTATAGTTTTCTTTTTATTTACAAAAAGACTGGCTTTCCTCAAAGTACTGAACACTATTCTTAAGTGTTCACGATGCTCAGTAATACTTTTACTGAACACCAGAATATCGTCAATAAAATGTACTACAAACTTTCTGATATATGGACGTAGTAAATCGTTCATAAGCATGATGAATGTAGCTGGAGCATTGGTAAGTCCGAAGGGCATTACCAAAAACTCATAATGACCGAACCTGCTTCTGAAAGCGGTTTTGTGCACATCCTCGGCTCTAATCCGGATCTGATGGTAGCCACACTTAAGATCTATCTTGCTGAAAATCACGGCTCCATGTAATGCATCTAGCAAATCATCAATCCGAGCCATCAGATACCTGTGCTTAACAGTGATATTATTCAATGCTCTGTAATCTATACAGAGGTGAAACGTATCATCCTTTTTCTTCTTTAATATCACTGGCGAAGCAAAAGGTGAGAAACTTGGTTGAATCTGCTCCAACTTGAGATATTCTTCTAGTTGTCTACGCACCTCCGCTTCTTCAGTAAAACTCATTCTATAGGGAGGTCTATTTATAGGTTTTGCCCCCGGGATCAGTTCAATCTTATGCTGAACATTCCGCTCTGGAGGTAACCCATAAGGTAACTCATCCCTAAAACATTCAGAGAACTCCTCTGCTATTAGATTAGCCAGCTTGGCCATCTCACCACTCTGAACAACATCAGTGCTAGCCGAAAAATCATCAACCGGCTCTACCGATGCTGTACAAAGGAATAAAAACTCTTCTTGAGCTTTTTTTTTTTTTTAAAACCATGAAAAAGACTTCTATTAAGTAAGAACAAAAACCCGCAAGAGCAAGCTCAAGGCGGAATACATCATGAAATCATGAGGATAAATAAAAAATCCCTCAGAGTGAGGTGGAAAAAAGCCAAGGCTGAGGCTGAAAGTGCCATCTCAACCCTGTAGTAGATTCAGAGAAGAAAGGAGAATCCTTCCATTCCCTGAAGAAGGAAGCCCTCCTAGCTGAGGCTGCACGGGAGTCCCCCTGCATACCCGTCCAAACGGCCATCAAAGTGTGTACGATGTCTGTCCAGATACTAGCCAATGTGTGCGAGGGATGAACCTGAGTACCCTCCATAGCCTCTGTGCATCTGGCTCTCCAGATATGCCAGGCTGCTATGCTCGCTAGAATCTCCCAAGAAGTATCCACAGAGGCATGTACAGCTGTAAAAGGACGGTGTGGTACATCCAACGAACAGAACTCAACCCGATGACGTCGAACCGAAATGGCCCGAGAGGAGTCAAATCCCTCATAGAAAACCTGAGGTCCTGTAAGAGAAAGCCAAGCCACCGAGCCCCAAGTCATAAAAAGTGGGGAATGGGCAAAGTGACTGAAGATCCTTGCTATCCCCATCCAAATCAATCTCGCCTGTCTGCAATCCCATAAGCAATGCTGAATAGACTCCAAAGCAGAAAGGCAACAAGGGCAAGTAGGGTCGGCTCCGAATCTGGACCTCCAAAGGTTCACTGCAATCCCTCCATGGATAGAAAGCCAAAAGAAGATAGTGATCTTTCTATTCCTGTGGGATTTCCAGTGCCTCCTCCAGAAGTACCTCTGCTGATCCGCAGTAATACCAAAAGTCTCCCAATGAGGAACTCTGGAGGGTCTCCAACCTCTACTACTGAGCTGAAATCTCCTGGCATTACTGACCGTGTAACGAAAGAAGGGGATGCTCTTCTCTCGATGCCCCGCGTCAATCCACTCCCACTCTCCGGGGTCCCACTGTAAATACCTGATGGGAACTCCTCCATAGAGCCAGAGCCTCCAAGACCCGGTGTGGGGGTCAGGGTCTAAGAACCACTCTGAATCTGATCCCTGCATCAAAAGACCTACAACCCTGATAGGCTGAAAAGCAGACTCAAGCAAGATGTCCTCTGTGGACCTGAGCAATCTGCCACCATCCTGGACACTAAAAACCAAAGTATCCTCCTGTGCATCTCGGAAAGCTAAGACCTGAAGTGGAACCCCGCCTCTCGAGAAAGTACCTGCCCAAGTGGAGGAAGTGAGTGGCATATCATCTGTGTCTATCCAAGCCTCTGGAAGGGCTGCCTCAATCTGTAAGATCCTCCCTACACTCCCTCTGAGATGTCCTGTCAACCTTGATTTGGTTTCCTCTGGAAGCCTACGGAAAGCTTTCCAAGATCCCAAAGAAGAAGCAGGTCCCCTCTCCCACCTGGCCCACTGCATGTAGAGTGAGGCACCCAGTGGCCTGCCAAGATCATCTAAAATACTGTCGTTCCACATGATGGGCTGCCTATCAATCTCTTCCCGGGAGGAAGGAGGAATCCTCCGAAGGGAGCTTCTGAAACTGGCCCAAGCTTTCAGAATGGCAACCATGAGAGGGGACGAAGGTGACTTGAGGTGTGCTGTGGTGAAGATCCATCTAACACTGCTCATCCAGTCTCCTCCTGCGGAAGGTGTGCACCTCTGTATGCTGCTGATAAGAAAGTCCTTCCACGGTTCCTGTCCTGGCATAAGTCCTCGCACCACCATCTTGCAAAGTAAAGCTCTGCACTATAAATCTGGATCAATAATATTGAGACCCCCATCCTGTGTAGGGAGGATGAGGGTCTCCCAAGCCACCCTGGCTAAGGCATCTGCTGTACCATCAAGCCCACTCCAGAGAAAGTTCCTGATCGGTCTTCTGAGCTGAATGATGCAGTCCCTAGAACGGCACCAACATGAACATATAAACCAGGCTGTGGCCAAGAGGACCTGGTTAACCACCACAACTCTAGAGGCAAGATCCAGCTTGGCTGAGCTCCAAAAGAGAAGCTTCCTTCTAATGCTCTCCAACACGGGAGCAAACTGCTGCGTGGTAGAAATACCCAAGCTGACCTGGCAGCCCAAATACCTGATAGGCACACCCCTCTGAACCCAGGTGAACCCTATGTCAAGCCCCCAAACTGGAGTGTCCTCATCACTGATCCAAAAGCCATTGGATTTATGCCAATTTATCTGCGCCCCTGCCGCCGAGCAAAATAAATCCAATGCTGTCCTGAAAGAAGTGAGCGTCTATGGAGAGGCATCCAAATAAAACGCTGTGTCATCAGCCAACTCACTGTCAAGTAGCTCCTCTTCTCTTCTGATGGGAAGTCTCAGCCCAAAGATGTCAGCTTGAGATCTAACATAGATACTCATAGCTTCGGCCACGAACAAAAAAAGGAAAGGAGCAAGGGGGCATCCCTGACGGACTGATCTCGAAATCTGAAATCTCTCATCCCTTACCTCACCAATAAGTACCTGGCTATGGGCTGATCTGTACAAAGAGGAAACACCTCTGATCCAAACATCAGTGAATCCAAAGCGAAGAAGGGTGCCCTCCAAAAAACTCCAATCTACTCTGTCATAAGCTTCTTCAAAATCCAATAGTAGAATGGCAAGATTCTGGCCACTCTGCATGGCCCACTCTGAAGCTTCCCAGAAAGAAAAAATGTTATCAAAAATACTTCTGCCATGCACAAAACCCGTCTGAGTGTCATGAATAAGATCAGGGAGAAGTGGCTGCAATCGGAGGCTGATAGCCTTGGCCAGAATCTTGTAACAAGTCCCCAGAAGTGTGATAGGCCTCCTTTTGGGATAAGGTGGATGAGACCCTCTGTAAGCGACCCAGGCATCTCGCCAGAGTCCCAAATGGCCTGCATGGCTGAAGTAATATAGTCTCCAATCATATCCCAAAATGCAATGAAAAAAGACGGGGTGAGGCCATCTAAACCTGGGCACTTGCCCTTGTGAAGGGCTGAAAGTGCAGTCCTGAACTCTGTGTTGGTGAAAGGTGCGTCGAGTAGAACATGCATATCCGGATTCACCAACACAGGGATACTCTGCCAAATAGCCTGTCTAGCATCCTCTCTATCGTGTGTCTCAGGATCAGCAGTAAGAAGGGTGGCATAGAAATCTGAAGCTATGCGTAAGATGTCATCAGGCTCTGTCTGTAAAACCCCATGTGAGTCAATAAGTTGGGATACACTCTCTCTACTATGTCTAGGGCCAAGAGTAGAGAAAAAGTGTTTATTGACTCTACCACCCATCTGAATCCAGAAGGACTCCCGTGCATGAAAGGCATACTCTGCTCTCTGATCAAGCAATAACTGCAGATGAGCCCTTGCTGCAGCAAGGCGCTCCTGAATCCAAGCATTTGAAGGCCGTTTCTGCTCTTCCCTCTGCAAAGCTACCAACTGCTGGCGAACACCAATCTCACGTCTGAGAATATCTCGTCTCCTGGTACAAGCAACTGAGCAGTAAAAGTCGCTAATACCAGAAAGGGCAGTGGCTACATGTGATGGATGTGGCTGCCCACCCTGGACATGAGCAAACCATAGCTGTAGGGCTGCCTCTGTAAGGTCCTCCTCTGTGTAAAAGGCATCTGGAATCCTGATGCTGGTAGACCGGCCTCTCAAGTGAGGCTCTGAGATAGCCAGCACAACAGGGAAGTGATCTGAAGTGGAAACCCCCGCAGCAATGCATACCGATCCACCTCTGTCTAGTGCCCAGTCATCTACATAAAATCTGTCAATGCGTGCATGAATAGGCATCTGTTGCCTCCTATTCGACCAAGAGAACAGGAGGGACTGTGGCTGAATAAGAAAGGCATCATCACACCAAGCATCTCTGCCACAGAAATGGAAAAGGAAGGCATCCCAAGCTGCTCTCTCCAAAGAGTGAAGTCTGCCTTCTCTACCCCCTTTTTTGTTTGACGGTAACTCGACCATGTTAAAGTCACCTCCAATCACCCATGAATCCACAATGGGGGCCCAGGAGAGCAAAGTCTTCCACATAAGGACACGTTCCCCTCTAATGTTGGAGGCATATAGGTTAAGGAAGCCAACCTTACGCCCTCCAATCAAAAGAATAATCCACTGAGCTCTAGAGGGGATAATGACTCCGTGCCCAACAACTAAGGGGAGAACCGACTGCGAAACTGAAATAGAAGTGCCTCCCCTGGTGCCCAAGGCAGGCGACCAAAAAGTATGGCCAGAAAGCAACTTGCCTGACTTGGCACAATCTCTATAATCCAGCTTGTGCTCTTGAATAAATAATATATCAATGGAACCCCCAGAAACACCTGGATGAAGCTGATCCCGGATCAGCTGTCTACGGCGGCGATGTGGGACGCCACCTAGGCCCTGTATGTTCCAACTGATAATCCTCATCGACGGGAGGATGTAGAGTGGAACACCTTACCCGACCTAGTGGCGGAAACAAACCCCTCAACAGGGGAAGACCTCCTGCTCGAGGAGGGAGGGATGGAACCAAGTGGTGGAAAATCAACAGGGGAAAGAATCCTAGCACCTGAAGAAGAAGCCCTATCAATAGGAAACCCAACCACTGGCTCCCCAAAAGTAGCGGGCACAAACTTGTCCTCTGGGAAATTTGAACTCTCTGCTAAGGCTGAAAACGAGTTCCTGTGGAGCAAGCCAGACACCGGAGTGCGAAGGATCCCTTGTGAGGGAAGAGGATCAAAAGTGTAAGCTATCCCCTTCCCCCTATCCAAGGGAGGAAGTGAGGAATGCTCTCTATCCTGTGTCTGCCCAGCCGCGGAGATCTCTCCTGCCTCAAAAGGAGCATCTGGCACTGCTGGATCTAAGGAAGAAGCTGCAACTGGGGAGGAGGTCGAAGCTTCAGCGTCTCGGACTGTGCAGGGTGAGACAGGAGGGACAGCTCGAGGTGAAGCAGAGTCTACTAAGGTACCCTCGTGAACTGAAGGAGGGACCTGCACACGTACTGGAACCCACTGTAGAGCGTCGCGTGTGCCTGAGGGAGGTGGGGGTCGAGGAGCAGGTGAAGGACCTGTACCATCTCCCTGTCGAGGCCGAGGAATAGCTGCTGGACTTGTACCACCACCTAACCGAGGAGGACCGCCAAGCGAAGGACGACGAGCAGGAGCTGGACCTGTACCTCCCCTCTGTCGAGGTCGAGGGGCAAGTGCAGGGTCTAATCCACCCCCCTGTCCCCCCTGTCGATGCCCTGGGGCGGTAGCTGTACCAGAGGGCTTCTTAGGCCTTTTCTTCTTCCTGGGGCAATCCCTGGCAAAGTGACCCGAGGTCCTGCAAATCCTGCACGGTCCTGCCTGCCTGAAATCTCCACTCTCTGGCGAAAAAAGGAACCATCCGGGCGCTGGATCATAACGTGATCCATCTTGAGGTTAGGATCCTTGCAAAGGACCCTAACTCTAGGAACCCCATCAGCCTTGGTTGCCTCTGCTGCAGTCAATGGCAACCCAGGAAGGGGTGGGATCTCAGCAACTGCGCCAAAATGCTCCCCAATAACAAAAAGAAGTCGATGGTAAACCTGGGGAAGCCCGGGGAACCTGATGAAGAGCGAGAAGATTTTCTTATCTGCCTCTACTGGGTCGAAACCAATGTGAAAGGCTTCAAAGAAAATCTTCCTGTGTCCCAGGTGTAAAAACTCAGCCTTGAGCACAGTGCTCGCAGCAGTGCTTGCAGCATCTGGAGTGTCAAAAACAACCTGGAAAAAACCTCGTCCCAGAAGACGGACATCTAACAATCGTGGAGTGAGGTCTGGGGGGAGAGCCGCAAGCATCCAGTCTCTGGCTTGGGATCTGGAGGGGTGAGACCCGAAGATGCGTGCTAGCAACGTGGTAGAGCATTCAATCTCTACATCCTTCTTGAGCTGCTGCAACTCGTCTTTAGAGAAAGTGATAGTTTTCACGGCCGGTGGAGGTGGAGTAGGATTGGCTGGCGGGGTATCCATCGCCAATCAAGGTGGGGAGGCCGACTCTAACAAATTAAACGCTCCTTCCGTTCCAATAAGCTGCGGGAGAAAAGGGGGCAGAAGGAGGGGAAAGGAGGCAAGGAGGAAGCAGGGGGCAAGGGGAGGAGGAGAGGGGTTGAGAGGGGAGGGCTGAGAGGGAGTGGAGAAGAAGGAGAGGGAGAGGGAGAGGAAGGAGAGAAGGGAAGGGGAGGAGAGAGGGGGGGGGGGAGGGGCAGAGAAGCAGGGAGGAGGCGGGGGGGAGCAGGCTGAGAGGTAGGGAGAGGGCTGAGAGGAAGAGAGGGGGTGGGAGAGCAGGCAGGGAGGGGGCGGAACAGCAGGGGGGAGGGGGCGGAAGCAGGGGGAGGGGGCGGAACAGCAGGGGGGAGGGGGCGGAAGCAAGGAGAGGGGAGGGGGCGGAAGCAGGGGGAGGGGGCGGAACAGGGAGAGGGGGCGGAACAGCAGGGGGGAGGGGACGAGGGACAGGCAGGGGGAGGGGGCGGAGCAGCAGGAGGGGGGAGGGGGCGGAGCAGCAAGGAGGGGGCGAGGGACAGGCTGAGGGGAGAAGGGAGGGACGGGCTGAGGGAGCAGCAGGGGAACGGGGAGGAGCAGCAGCTCAGGAGTTCCTTCTTGAGCTTTTCGGATTTCCATCACGGAAACCAACGGTCCCTGAGGTCCATCTTTCTCACCTCGTAAGACATACAACACATCATTCATCTTGAATTGATATACGTGCTTTTTCCAATCAATGGCTGGATTCTTCCTAGAATGCCATGCCATACCCAGGGCTATATCTGCATGAGCAAGCTTAGTTATTTTAAAATCAAGCTTCTCAGCATAGTCCTGAATACGAAGCTCCAACTGAGTAACTGTTTGGTCCCATACTTCCGTTGAACTTCCGTCTGCCATCCTGACTGTATACGCATAGTCAGATGGACTAGTCTTTAACTTCAGCCTCTTCACGAGCTTGGAGTTAATCACATTGTGCGTTGATGCTGAGTCAAACAACACAATGACATTATGATTGGCCACTTGCTCTTTCATCTTAATTAACTCCGTATCATTAAAGGCTGTATACCCCATTACTGCGGGCTTAGATAGGATGTTATCAGGTGCACTCGTTACTAGATTAGCAACAGACACACATAACAAACAAGGTACTGACCTCTGAGAAGATCCCGCTAGCTGAATTTGCATCTGTTCTGCTCTGGGACTTCCCTCCATTTCCACGTCGCATTCTGAGACTACCATCTCAGCCATCCGACGATCCTTATTCCGTGGACAATCCTTCCACTGATGAGGCTGAAGGCAACCAAAACACAAGCCTTCTCTCCTCGCTTTTTCTCTTTGCTCTGGGTTTAAGGGAGACTTAGACCAAGCCCGGGCTGCCATTGGTGTTACTTTCCTCTTCACTCCAATGGTGGTACTTGATTTAGGAGTCTCAGCTGGTTTTGCCTGCTTGGCTTGACCACTCGGCTGAGAACGACTCCCTTTACTAATCCACTTCTTCTTAAACCCATATTTCTTTTGGTACCAGTTCCGACCTGTGCAAACCCACTTGGCCTGCTGCCCTTGGCATCTTCATAGTTCAGGGCTATGGCTATTGCATCATCCAACGTGTTCGCATACTTAGCCCGAACTTCCATTTTAATCCGATCATTCAATCCAAATATGAAATCTTTCACTTGGATTGACTGAGTTAGGGGTTCATCAACCTTCATTACGCTCTCTCGAAACTTATCAGTGTATTCTGCCACTGACAAATTTCTCTGACGAAGGTTTCTATACTGATCCCAAGCTCGGGATGCTTCATCAGGAGGTAAGAAGTGTTTCCTAAATTCCCTTTTAAACCCTTCCCAAGTAGTGGATGCAATACCATCTTTTTGTTGTTTAATCCACCACCGATCCGCTGCCTCACTAAACATGTGGGTGGCCTCGCGGATCTTCTTGATATCATTTCTGATTTCACAAATGGTGGATGCCTCGTCCCATTTGTGTAACCAAGTGTGAATGACATCAGAATTATGGTCATTCATCCGACCAGAGTACTTTTCCAGCCTATAATTGGCAATATTAGGTACTTTAGCCTTTCTAGGCTTGACCGTATGGACACTAGACTCCAGTTCCATTGGAGCCTTTCCTTTCTCATCTCGAGAAGGTCTGGCAGACATATTGTGTATCACTCTTCTAAGTTCAGACTGCCCTGCATTGGCCTGTAACTGTTGCGCTAATAACTGCTGCAAGGCATCCTCAAGTAATGCAATCCTGCCAGATAAGGTGTGAGCTACTGGGCGCGACACCTGCTGGGTTGGCCGGACTCCTGACTCACCAGGGTCCCTCTTGGAAGCTCCTTCTTCTGCTTCCATTTAGGTCAATGGGTGTTTTCTTTTTCTTTAAAAATAAAAAATAAAAACACCGCTAGAATACTGTATTTACAAACTGACAAAATTCAGTGTACTAGCACTCTGACACAATTCCCTATACTAGGGAATACCTGCAATCCCAGATTCACACTGACTAGGCATTTGACACATGCATAACCCAAATACCGCTTTTCCCTATACTAGGGAAATTCCTGCAAGTCAACTCTGACTAAAGCACACAGGCCTATACACAAGCATAATCTGACCCTACTTTGAACCACAAGCCTACATACGGGCTGGCTATCCCTTCATGCAAGCTAAATATTCCATTCAAGCTAATGTTCAGAAAAAAATAAAGTGATGAGAACAGGAGCAAATGATGTCGAAGCTCAATACCAATCTTCCCTGTCCACTTCATCATGAAGAAGGCTTTAACCCCGAACAACTCTGCACACGTCTGGAGGCACCAGAATTGTGCTTGCTCCACCTTTGCCTCCATTGGCAATCTGATAGCTCCCGAAGCTAAACCACACTCCGGCTCCTCGCGCGTGAAGCTTAGCTGAAAGTTCACCTCCGTGCCATGGGCGACCAAAGATCTAGTCCCTGTGGTCCCATCCAGTTGTCCATCATGAGCATAAGCTGATTACCCAAAATAGCATCAAACACCTCCGAGGACCACTTCTCTAACCCTGTGGAGGCAAACGGAAATCTCCAAACGGGGTGTGTCTGAGATCCCACTGCACTGATCAAACCCCCTTTCGGGGCTGAAGGACCATGAGTGTGATCTCCAATGGTAGAGGGTATGAGTCCAGAATCTCCAAATAGTTCCAGGGTCCTAACCTCCAGAAGTCCCGCATAAGGGATGCCTAGGCTGGAGGTTGGGAGCTGCTGGCCAGGAGAGCGAGCCTCGTCTCTCAGGATCCCTCTCTGAGTGGACCTGCTGTTGCAATGAGGAAGCAAAAAGGGGCATCGTCGTTTCCTTGCCTGATGACAGAGGTGCCGAAGCGGAAGAAGCTGCTATTGAAGTGGAGAGGGGAGCGGCGGGAGAGGGAGAGGTCAGGACGCGGGGGAGAGAGGGCGGGGGGTGGGTGGTGAGAGTGATGATCGGAGGGGGGGCTGAGGGGGGGGGGGGATCTCTAGGACATTCAAAGCTCAAGACATCCAAATCTCAAAACATTGTGGAGTTTAATCAATATGCTGTGAGTGTTAATAACCGTGTTACAATAGAGACACCCCACATAGTTGCTATCTTCAGGCGTTGACCACATGTTGACCATGTGTCAACACAAGTCAGCCACACGACATGAGGGGTTGACCACATGTCAATCATGCGTGACACAGGTCAACCATGAGTTCATCCAGGAGTACTATTCCAGGTGACCATGCGTCGACACATGTCAACCATAGGTCAACCAGGAGTACCATGCCCAAGACGATCTCATCGAGAGCTGCGCACATGGAGTAGTCATGAGTATTTACAGTTGCACATGGTGAAGACGTGTACAGTGGTTCAGTGGTTGAGTGGTGTGGTGATCCAGCTCACCTGCACATGGAGTATTTACACCACCCTGACTAGAAGAGGTTGGCAAGTCAGGGAGTCAGAAAGTCACTGGAGCCATCAAGAGAGCCAGCGGGGCAACGGCAATCCTCAACAGCTAAGGAGATAGGAGGATGATCAATTGGGAGAAAGGGGAGAGATTCTTAGTAAAGAGGGGACCCTCCAAGGCAAGGGGATGAGGATGAAGGAGAAGGTGGAGAGGAGAGGGGAGATTCAGCATTGAGCATTCGGCGTTCAGCATTGGAGCGGAAGAAAGGAAAGTGTGAGGAGAGATAGAGGCTGGAGCTACGAGCTCGCCAAGGAGAGTGTGGAGAGACCCGTGTGTACCCCTCTGTTTGCTATGGGGATAGACCTGTGTGTTCTTGTGACTTGCGACTTGTGACCTGTAGGTGCCGGTCCAGTGATATGTACTTTTGTAAGAGATTACAAAGATATGGTGTTGTAGGCATAAAGTCAACCCTATGGTTGACCAGTAGTACTTGGGTACTATATATACCAAGTACTTGTATTGTTTCATTTGAACATTTCTTTTGGAGCTTTCTTGTGTGTGCACTCTTGCTCACTTATGTTCACAACCTGTCTCCACTTTGGTATCAGAGCGCTTCTGTCTCTAGAGCCCATTCCCACGCTTGCTTCTAGACTCTTGCAAGCTTGGTGCTCTAGTGCGTGTTCTTGGTTTTCACATTCAGCTCTCCAGCTTTTGTTTGAGGTAGCTCCAACAGTCCAGCGGCTGTTTTTTGACCTTTTGAGGTCCGATTTCGATGTTTGTTGAAATTTCTCAGCTGCCCGCATACAAACAAACCTCCAGGAGAGTTACTTTTCTAAAGGATTGGAGAGACTCTCCCTTCTTTGCTGAGACTTCTACAGGGTTGAGTTGGCATTTTCAGCCTCAGCCTTGGTTTCTTTCTACCTCATTCTTCTGAGGTGTTTTTTATTACATGCCTAGCATGTTGAGAGAGGGGGATTTTCTTCTTTCGTTTCACAGTTGGTAATGCTAGGAGATTTCAGCTGAGCAGTAGGGGTTGGATTCCCTCTAGAGCCCCCCATTGGGACAGCTTCTTCATCACCACAGATTTGCGTAGGAATTTCTAGAGGAGGCACAGGAAATCCCTCAGAAATAGAAAGATCACTCTTTTCTTTTGGCTTTCTATTCATGGAGGGATTGCAGTGAACCTATGGAGATCACGATTTGGGGCTGATCCCACGTGCCCTCGCTGTCGTTCTGCAAAGGAGTCAGTGCGACATTGCCTTTGGGATTGGAGTCAGGCGAGGACTGTTTGGAAAGGGGTTGCTCGGATACTCAGCACTTTTCATACTTCCCCTTTCTTCATGACTTGGGGCTCAGTCGCATGGTTATCCCTTACTGGGCCCCAGGTGTTTTATGAGGGTGAGCCTTCTTCTTGGGCAGTCTCGATCCGCCGGCAGGTGATAGAGCCTTGCTCTCTTCAGGATGTACCACTTACTCCCTTCAGAGCTTCACATGCTTCAATGGACACCTCTTGGGACATTTTGGCTAGCATTTCCTCTTGGCACATTTGGAGAGCTAGATGCATAGAGGCCTTGGATGGCACCCAAATACACCCATCACAGGTGTTCACGGGTATTTGGAGTGACACAGTTCACACTTTGATAGCCATATGGGCTAGCATGCAGGGCCCTTCACGGGCAGCCTCTTCTAGGAGGACTGTATTTCTTCGAGTTTAGAGGGGTTCTTCCTTTTTCTCGGAGGTTTCTACCGGATTGAGATGGCACTATCAGCCCCAATCCTTTCTTTTTGGCTCTTGAGCTTTTGATGCATTGCATGATGTATCCTGTATGGAGCGCTTGCTCTAACGGTTTTCTTTAATACTTAATAGAAGTCTCTTTTTGCAAAAAAAAAAAAAAAAAACAGCAACCAGCAAATGAAGTGTGTGAGGGGTGTACACTTGGCAAATTGCATCGCTTGCCATTCAGTAAACAAGGCAAGAATTGGGTCAAGGCAACTAGAGTGTTGCAGATAGTGCACAGTGATGTATGTGGCCCCATGACTATTCCCACGCATAGAGGAGCAAGGTACTTTGTGACCTTTATAGATGACTTCTGGAGGTTCACATGGCTTTTTCTCATAAAGGGAAAATATGAGGTGTTCTATTGGTTTCAGGAGTTCAAAGCTATGGTTGAGAACCAAACCAATTCTAGAATTGGAACATCAACTCAGATAGAGGGGGAGAGTACATGTCACATAATTTTTGAAGCAACATGGGATTAAACATCACTTGACATGCCCTTACACACCATAGCAGAATCCACTCCCTAAGAGGAAGAATCATACTCTCATGAAAATGACGAGATGCATGCTGAAATTTAAAGAGAGTCTCAAAGGCTTTTTGGGGAAAAGCAGTTGTGACAGCCACTTATATCTAGAATAGATGCCCTACCAAAGCTTTGGTTAATGTGACTCCATTTGAGGCTTTGTATGGCTTTAAGCCAAAGGTTAGTCATTTCAGAGTTTTTGGCTCAGTGGCATATGCTTTGGTTCTAGATGCACATCGGACAAAGTTTGATGACAAGAGTGTCAAATGCATTTTCGTGGGGTATAGCACTGAAAGCAGGGGATTTAGGCTTTATAATCCTGCTACAAGGAAGGTGATAATCAGGAGAGATGTTCTCTTTGCTGAGAATGAGCATGCAGCCCGCTAGTGCAGACTTGCCACCATACGATGACACCCCTTTGGACATCATCCAGTTTGAGGATGATGGGACGGAGCCTCTTGATGCTTCCCCTTCTACTTCTCATAGTTCAGATGGCTTGCCACATGTTGAGAATGGCTCTCCCTCAAATTTTTCAGATTTGCAGCCAATTAATGAGAATAGACCACCTCATGTTTGGAGGCATTATCAATGTCGTGAGGCCACTAAAGATGTTGATGTAGCCCCGAGTGGTATAGAAGAGAAATCTATTCCACTTTGAGCAAGGTTGACCATTCAAGATGCTAAGGATCAGCCTACTTTGGGAAAAACCAGGGCCAGCACTCAGAAAAATTAAAAAAAGGTCAATTTTGCTTTGATGACCTCAGTGATGGAAGCTGAAAATGAGCCTCAGAGCTTCAAGAATGCTTAGCATAATCCGGCATGGTAGAAAGCTATGGAAGCTGAGATTCAACCATTGAGAAGAATGCCACATGGGACTTGGTTGATGCGCCCATTGGGAAAAATGTGGTTGACACGAAATGGATTTATAAGGTGAAATACCAGCAAAAACTGATGTATCTTTTGATACCACACACAAGGTGCTTGCTTCAGCCCATATAGAGCCTTCCTGAGCTTGCATACCTTGTGCTCTTGTCCCTTCATCTCAAAACCTCGGGGCTGATGTACATAGACCTTCTCTTTAAGATCTCCATTGAGGAAAGCAGTCTTGACATCCATCTGGTACACTGACCAACCATAAAACGTAGCAAGAGAGATGACAGAACAAATGGTGGTCATCTTGACCATTGGAGAAAAAGTCTCCTCATAATCTATCCCCTCCTCTTGTGCATACTCCTTGGCAACCAAACAGGCTTTGTATTTCTCAACTGTGTAGCGAAGAAATGACAAGCTCATGATGAGAATAAAGCTGCGGCAGCAGATGGTCAACCAGCTACACGAATGGATATCCTTCATGATGAAATTGATCACCAAGGCCGGGAAAGTAAGGAGGAACAAGCTCTGATACGATGTTAAAGTCACATGGAGAGAGGGTGAGAGAAGCAAAGAGATGGAGAAAATGTGGATGCAAATGCTGAACTTGATTTATGTTGATTGCAAAGTGCAAGCCTCATTTTATAGGTAGAGGATGCCTTCTTGTCCACACACACCCCTCACTGCTGATGATATCAATGAGGTGATGTCACACAATTAAATCAAATCAAATCCAGGCCCCCAAAGGTCAAGTGACCCTTCAAACATACAAAAGACAAACCACAACCCTTCACCCTCATTCTAAAATTGGAGAGCTGTTCACACTACAAGGTCTGAAATAACTCAAAAAGGTCATCTATCCTCATGTCATAAATTTAGGGTTAGGGACTAGCCTCTGGTTTGTTTCCTTTTCTGTGACATTATATGCTTATCATTTTTTTAAAATTGTATTTCATCATAAATGCATAGTTTGTGGAACATTGCTGGAGGACTGCAATAGGCTAATCTGGATGGGTTTCCTTGAAATTTTTGTCATACATGCGGTAATCTCTTGTATCCGTGAATACCTCCTTTCTTCCTTATTTTTTTTCCAATAATTGAATTTTATTCTTGTTGCTCTGATTACAGAAATTGAGAAATATTCTTCTTGTAGTATATCTGCCACATAATTTGTAAATATTAAAAGAAGGAAACTTACCTGCCTTTTATTGTAATACAGGACCTCAACATCACCACATGAATAGGGATTTGCATGAAGATAAACGAAACATTATTATGATGGCAGAAGAGACCTACAATATGGCAAGACCATAAAGATTCCATCTACTGCCACAGGACAGCTTCAAAAGCAGGCCACAAACAGGAGGCATCCAGTGAAAATCACTCTCAGTTTGAGAAAAGCAGCCAACATCATTTATAAATTCAAATGAAAAATTTGAAAAGAGAATTCTATAGCCAATAGAGCTTTGTATATTATTAATTATTTGTGTTTATTAGTACTTTAAGAAATCCTTATGATAACAATTCCTTTGCCCCTTACAGGATTGCAACTGCTCATTTTTCTCACATGCATGGTGACTACATTTGTAACAGGCTGTTGAACCACCGTCTATTTCAATTTTAGTCACAAAAAAATGATATACTTTATTTAAAGGTCTTATATTTAAGGTGTTGTGCTCTAGTATAATGAAGAAAGCAAACACTGTCATATATCAACTCATTCAAAGAAAGTGTGGCATGAGGTGTAAGGCACTTTCACTACATGCCAACAGCTTCAAACTGTCCTGGCTCTAGGACTTTATCTCCTGGCAAGTGGGGCAATTCCTATCACACACTTCATAATTGAAAGGAATTGCATTAATGTTGAATATGCACATAACAGGATTGGTTCTTTTGCCTAAACAATGCATGATACACATGACAACTTCATTAATAAATTATAAGCCTCTATACTTCTTCGGTGGGCTATACTTCTTCAAAATCCATCCTGTATTAACCCTTCATACCTTTGCCAGGAGCTTGTACAGAGTGCCACCAACCGTAACCCTCCAAGCTACCATTATGGTAGCTCTTCCTCCACGTTACGCCATATGTTCTTCCTCTTCGAAGTTGCAGTAAGAGCTGCATCATCATGCCAAAAAATCTCCAATGGTCACAGAGAGAGAGAGAGAGAGAGTCTATTAATGTCCATGGAACCAACAGGTCTATTGAAAAACAAAAATTAGCTAGTACATCCGCTTAGGGAGGGCAGAGGGTAGCTCCCTAGGAGTGCAAAGGAGCAACTCCAAATTATTTAGGATACCTACATTGTAGTCTGAAAGTTAGTAACATAATCGGCTATGGATCAGTTTAATACTAATAGTCTTTTCATTAGGATTACGCTCTCACGGTATACTGTTTCCATCCTTCCTAGAAGCCTTGACTTTGTCTAGTTCCATCACCTTCTAGCTCAGCTGAGCTCATGTGAGTTCCTCGGCTATCCATATCTTGGTCACTTTCAGCTTGTAAGATTGGCAAAGAAGCTTGATTCTTAGATTTTGTGAGCTAAGTGTGATGATAGCATGTCCTCTTGACTGGCAAATATTAGTTGCTCTAGAATCTTCATCATCACCTCTCAATGCTAGGAGTGGCTGCTTTGATCTATGCTAAAGTATCATGAAGTGTCCATTTTGAACCAGCATTTTTTTTTCCAAAAAATATTACTTCATTAAGTATGAATGAAAGCCGCAAGAGCAAGCTGAAATGCGGGAGTACCTCATGACATGCATGAAATCCAAGGTGGAGGCTGAAAGAACCAGCATCAAGGGAGACCCCCTATTCCAATCTTCAGGTTGGTGATCAGAATTGGCAGTCCAAGCAAGAGTTCCCCGTCGTACGGCCCTCCTACCCTCCCCCCTAGCTCCCATCTCGTTCTCCCTACCCTCACGCCACCTGCTCTCTCTCCCAGACTGTTCCATTGTAGGCAGATTCCCAAGCTGTACATTCGTGGCAGTTTGTTCTGCATTTGACCTGGAAAAAGGCGCCTTTATCCTGGGGAAGTGCGCCTGCAAGCAGCTTGTCTCAAGCCTCCATCTCGTCCTGTTTGCTCTTCACTTTTCAACATCTTGACCAAGCCTATCTCGAGTTTCAGCAGCTGTGTTTCTCTGCATTCCCAGATGCTCCGAGCATTTCCAGGGTCAGCGCATTCTTAACTCCAAGTTTAAAGTCTGCAGCTCCTTGTTGCGCTTCAAATAGCTTCCCTATCATACCTCAGCTGTCCAAAAGCTGCCCGCTTCTGCCAGTCCAGCCCAGCCCCTTCCTTCTCTAGACTCTACTCCCTTAGGTTTTGAGCCTCTCCTTCCAGATCCACCCTCTTATAGTTCCTCTAGGTTCCTTTGCCTCTCTCTCTCACCCCTCCCTCCCCTCGCAGCTCACCCCTCCCCCCCCTCGCAGCCCCTCACCCCCCCCTCGCAGCTCCCCTCTCCCCCTCGCAGCTCACTCTCTCTCACCCGCTCAGCCTCAGCCCGCCACTCACCCGCTCCCCTCCCTCCCTCACCCGCTCAGGCTCAGCCCGCCACTCACCCGCTCAGCCCCTTTCCCTCCGCCTCAGCCTCTCAGCCCCGCCAACCCTCCCTGCGCAAGCTGCTCCTCTCTCGCCTCCTGCCTGTTGCTCCTGCTCAGCCCCGCAACCTCTCTGTGCAAGCCAGCAGTGCAAGCCAGCAGCTCAGCTCCCTGTTGCTCCTGTCAGCCCCGCAACCTCCCTGTGCAAGCCAGCAGCTCAGCTCCCTGCGGAAGCCTCTGTTGGAAGGGAAGGGGGTTTAAGGAAAGTCTTAAACTTAAACTTCTCTCCCCCCCCCCGTGCGAATAGACTTACAGCAAGTGTCCTTAAAGTGCAGGAAAAACAGAAAAGGGGAAAAGGGGCAGTTTTTGAGGGCAAAAGGAGGCAGTTTTGACAGTTTGAAAGCAGAGAATTTAGCAGCTCCACCATGGCCCTTAGAGGCAGTTTTGAGCAGAGAATTCAGCACTTCCAGGAGTAAGGAGATGCCAGAGTAAGGAGATGCCACAAACAAGGAGCTCCACCATGGCCCTCCAAGGAGCATAGGCAGTAGTACAAGAGCCGAAGAGGCAAGTTCTTCTTTACCCTTAACATCTCCTTCCCCACCACCTCCAACGACCTCCCTTGCCTCCACCCCAACCCTTTCTTACCCATCTACTTTACTCAATCCTCCTGTGGCTCCGACCCCATCTCCTTTACTTCCATCTCCCCCCATCTCCCCCATCACTTCCGGTTACCTCCCTTGCCTCAATCCCAACCCTTTCCTACCCACCTCCTCTACTCAATCCTCCTCCTCTCCCTCCTTCAGTCTCACCTCCTCCTCTTGCTCCCGTTCATTCCTCCCTAGCCCTTTCCCTTGCTTATTCCTCCCCTCTCCTAGTCCCTACCCATCCTCTTCCTTCCTCTTCCTCCCCTCCCCTAGTCCCTATCCATCCTCTTCCTTCCTCTTCCTCCCCTTCCCTATTCCCTACCCAGCCTCCTCCCTCCTCTTCTTCCCCTCCCCTAGTCCCTACCCAGCTTCTTCCCACCTCTCCCCACCGACCCTCCCTTTCAGCCCCTTCCTCCCCTAGTGCAGGCTCTTCTTCGGTCCCTGACTCCCTACTTCCTTCTACCGGATCTCTCTCTTCAGGACCTCCATTTTCTGCACCCCTCCTTTACTCACCTTCTTACCCTCTTACCCCCTCATCCTTGTACCCCCTCTCCCCTTCACCCTCCACAGCGGAAGCAGTCCTGGCAGATAATCTGCGATTGAGAGATTTAGTTATGCAGTGCATGGAGACTTGCAGACTTCAGGGCGTTGCGATTCAGTCTCTCACAGCACAGATACACACACTGACTGATCAGCTATCGACAGTTGAGAGTCATAGATCTGATCAGGACTCCCATATTCGCCAGCTTCATACCAGAGATATTGATCGGGATATCCAGTTACGGACACATGCTGAGCGCATAGTGCAGCTGGAGACACGCATTCAGGAGCATGTTGTGGCATGCGATGATCGCCTCCAGCAGCTGCATGTAGCTCCTCCAGCTAGTGCAGCAGTTGAGGAGAGGTTGGCCACACTGCAGACAGAGGTACAGAAGACCTCAGAGTGGGTGGACGTTGTGCGTAGAGCCCCACAGGCCCAGCAGACCACAGTCTCTGAGACTATTGCCGAGAGTCAGCGGCGAGCTCAGAAGGCCCTCAACATCCGCATCCGCGGAGTTGAGCGATCAGATACGAGATCAGCCATGGATCAGGCGACAGATTTCATATCTGGGACACTCGGAGTTCAGGATCATGGCATAGTAGCTGCATATCGAGTGGGCCGGGATCCAGCACGGCACCAGCCACTTATCATCAGATTCAGAGATGCTGAGGCCCGTCTCGCAGCATTACGAAGGAGATCCAGATTGAGGGACCATCCACAGATTCACATGGATGAGGACCTTACAGCTCTTCAGTGGGAGGAGCATAGACGTCTCATTGCACAGAGGGATGTTGCCCGTCGTGAGGGCAAGTGGGCCGTGATCAGAGAGAGCAGACTTTTGATAGGAGCTATGCGATCTAGACCGGCTGGAGCCCACAGTTGACGACACGAGGCCTATGGGACACGTAGTCTGCCAGATAGCTTGAGTTTCGCAGTTTGGAACTGTAATGGTTCCCTCACAGCTCAGCCTGGCAACTTACGAGAGGCCTTTTTTGATCAGGACATCGTCTTCTTTACAGAGACCCATGAGAGCCCACAGAGAGGCTTGCCGCAGGTGACAGGGTATGCCTGGGAGTCTGTCTTTCGACAGCAGACTAGACGATCAGGAGGAGTCAGAGGATCTGGCGGTGTGGCAGTTCTTTATAGAGAGCATCTCAGATCGATACTCACAGTCATGAGCAGAGACCATCGGGCCAGATATCTTTGGGTACGGATCAGGAGACCCCCCCTGAGAGACTTGTTTATTGCAGTATGCTACTTTCCCCCGAGACAGTCTCGTTATGCCTCAGATGGACCAGGACAGTCACCTTTTGAGGATTTGTCAGCCGATGTATTGGAGTACTCACGCCGCGGAGAGGTCATCCTTTTAGGAGACTTCAACGCGAGGACATCAGACAGACAGGCAGAGATTTTGGACTTTGCTGAGGATCCAGTCTTAGTTCCAGCTGCCCCAGATGAGAGTTTTCCACGCTTATCTTCAGATAGAGGGGTAGAGGTGACAGATCAGGGACATCGCCTATTGGAGCTTCTCTCATCGCACGGCATGGTCATTTATAATGGACTTCGACAGTGGCCGCATTCATCCACAGCCACATGTTTTCCCTTCGCGGGTGGTGGCACGAGCGTCATTGATTACGTCTTGGGTCCCCCGACTTTAATCCCTTTTGTACATAACCTCACAGTCGACCCTTTTATGCCTTCAGCCGATCATGCACGTCTGCACTTTATTCTTACCCAGATTCCTCATGCCCCCCCTTCTAGACATCATGAGCGTCAGCCATACTATGAGGTTCATTTTGACCACCAGTTTGATGATATTTATAGCCAGCACCTGAGTGGTCTTCTCCGTCCGCACCTTCTCGATGCCCTATCCTCCACACAGGATCGGTGGGACCTTGTACATACCTCCATCATCTCAGCAGCCCACAAGTCCTTCCCCGTCACTTGCCACACATCCAGTCCTCCACCAGTCGGTCTTGTGCCTTGTAATGGATGGTATGATGAGGAGTGTAAAGAACTCCGCAGGAAGCTTCGCCTTGAGACACAGGAGAAGTCTCCCCTCCTCATTGAGACCAAGAAGAGTTACAAGCGTTTGGTGCGACGCAAAAAGTGCCAATTTCTAGCCCGGAATGAGGAGGAGCTGAGAAGTTTACTTTTCAGCTGTGATTCCAAGGAATTCTGGAAGAAATTCCTTCGCTTGAAATCTCAAACTCCTCTTACAGACCCGCAGGTTTGGCTTGCCTATACTTCCACTTTATATGATATTCCAGACCATCGTTTGAAGACTGGGAGAGCTAAGGACCATGATGGATTGCAAGCGGAGTATGTAATCCATGGGATTGATGCCTTAGCTACAGTCCTCTCCCGTCTTTTTAACGAGTCCATTTGTACAGGTCTTCCACCTAGTTGGCTAGAAAATACCATAGTACCCATACACAAGTCGGGGGATCCTTTGGAGGCGTCGAACTACAGGACCATTATGATTGGCCATGTCATGGCCAAGATTTATGCGACCATTCTAGAAGGACATATAAATGACCATGCCGAGGCGACAGGTATGAGAGCTAGAGGGCAGGCAGGATTTCGTGCAGAGCACTCGACTCTAGATCATATCTTCACACTCAGGGCTTTGATTGAGGAGGCGAAGTCACGTAAGCAACGGCTCTATTGTTGCTTCGTGGACTTCAGAAAGGCATTTGACACTGTGCCGCGTTTCAGACTCTTCCAGCGACTCCGTGACTTGGGATTCAATGGGGAGATTCAATGGGCGATCATGGCCTTGTATGAGAGAGTCACAGGTAGAGTCAGGACACGGGCGGGGCTGTCGGGGGAAGTACGCAGTACGATAGGGGTGAAGCAGGGGTGTCCTTTGTCTCCGACACTCTTTGGTCTCTATATCGATGAGTTAGAGATGTACATACAGACGATGGGTGGTACAGGTTCTTTACTGGCAGGATCCACGATACCGATTCTCCTCTATGCAGATGACGTGGTTCTTATTTCTTCCTCCCAGCAGGGTTTACAGGCACATCTCCATGCACTCCACAGCTTTTGTCAGGACAGAGGGTTGTCTGTAAACCTTGGGAAGACCAAAGTCATGGTCTTCAACACGTCATACCAGGTTTATAGGAGAGGCGAGTTCTCTTTCACATTTGATGGGCAGGAGGTGGAGCTAGTCAGGGAGTATACATATTTGGGTGCCACATTTAGAGGTCCAGTCTTCACCATGACGCATGCAGCACGAGATAGGATCAGTAGAGGGTATGCCGCCTTGGCTCTTCTCGAGAGGCAGTGTGCACAGTCACATTTTCAGCATCCCGACACGAAGTCCTTACTTTTCGATACGCTGGTGAGACCTGCAGTCATGTATGCTAGCCCCTTTTGGGCAGGAGATCTCAGGGTTGCAGATTGGAGACGAGTAGAGAGGTTACAGATCATCATGTTCTCCAGATTGATTAGAGCGAAGCCCATGGTACCGCATCAGATTACGTTCGCAGAGTTCGGAGCTACACCCCTAGCGCTAGATGCAGCATTTCAGTCAGTTACGTACTTGCATAGGATCAGGGCGCTCGGAGACTCAGCAGCAGGCAGAGCACGATTACCGTGGCTAGCACTGACATCCTCGCAGATGTTAGCGGAGAGAGGTCATACTTTTTGTTGGTACCACACACTCTCCACATGGCTCACCTCGCTGGGCTTGGATATGGATAGGCTGCCACCATTTCGATACAGCATAGATGCCCCTCGCCTCCCTCTCACTCGACATGGCTCAGTCAGGTTATCAGGGCAGATTTGTTGCAGCTATACACGTTTCGCACTTGGGTTCATCCCACGGAGCTTCCTACGAAGATGGCCACATATCGTGACCATTTTCTCAGGACTTCAGAGGATGGCTTCATCATATCCCCAGGATATATCGGCGTTCATATGTCGCACTCACTCAGGATTGCCTTGGGCCAGCTCAGGGTATCTTCCCACAGATTAGACGTTGAGGCCGGCAGGATGCGTCGTACAGCTACCGGACATAGACCCAGGCGAGAGACTAGGATATGCCCTTGTTGCACTATGGGGGAGGTGGAGACTGAGGAGCACTTTGTTTGCAGATGCCCTTTATATTATGAGATCCGTGGCAGATTTCACTGTTTATTTGGGCACGGATTTGGACCTCTCTCTCGGATTATGGAGTATGAGGATCAGTATTGCTAAGCGTTGTTCATCAGGGAGATCACCAGATACAGAGAGAGATTCCTCAGAGAGCACCGTCGCATCCCTGCCAGAGACCTGGTTATTCATGAGGAGCAGGACGAGGCGCAGGACCATGAGCACAGAGATAGCCCATCTTGCCAGAGAGCACCGATGGTTCCACCCTGAGGATGTACATATGACATGATCCGGCAGCACCGCAGGATGATCTTACACAGAGGCCGTACCCGTCGCTTTATTTCTAGACGACGGAGGATGATGGCAGATTTTCGGAGGAGATTGCTCCATGGAGACTTGGCACCGCCAGCAGCCCATTTGACACTTGCCCAGATCTTCACACTCATGGCAGGAGGCATGGTCGATGGCCATGACTTCCATCATTTCTTTGGATCACAGACCCCTTAGGGAAGACGATGTTCCTCATATTCCATATTTTACATTTTGTATCTAGGCAATTTTGGTACTCTATTTCATTTCATTTTGTATCTAGGATTTTTGTAGCCATTTTTGGCATCTTAGCGGTATTACGATGAGGCCACCTAGTTGGCGCATCGTTGATGATGTATTTTCCTTTCGGATGATTTTGTGTCCCATAGGCCATGTATGGCCTTCCGTGGACCTTTAATAAAATTTCTTTCTTTCTTTCTTTCTTTCTCTTTCCAGCTTTACCCCTTTAGAATTCCCTTAAGTTCCCGGCCTCTCCACCTCTCACTGGTGTTCATATGTGTGTGTGTATGCGCTCTATATAAGATTTGTACTTGGGTAGTGTCAAATGAATCAAGTATCAAGCCTACAAGCTCTTTGGTCTACATGTGAGTACTTTCATTTTGTTCATTGCTCTTGCTATTTCATTTCCATTTCATTATGTCTCTCATTAAGTATTATTATCTCTCTCCCTAGCCTACCCTCTCTCTCTCCCTCTCTACCATGCACCTTCATTTATTGGCGGGAGACGACCTTACAGAGGAGGTGGCAAAGAAGGGGGATGTTAAAGGGACTAGCTGCTCCATATTAGCCATATCTAGGTAGCAGAGAGGAACCCCTTGGGTTGGGTTGGGGGGTCAACCCAACTCAAGGTAAGCCAAGAGCACCTGGTTGAGCACCAGTGTTCAATTCTCCAAGGAAAGTCTAGCGGGGATCCAATACACTAATTTCCTTTGTATGTTATCCAACATAGGTGCAAATTACTAAGCAAAGGACACATCAAACCGGACCTGAAAGCCAAGATACCTAGTGAAAGTGCCTTTGGTAACCCAATAGAAGTGTCTTTCAAACCCAATCTAGAGTATCTTGCACAACAATGCCGAATATCTTTTAATGCATTCCAATTAAATCCCCTGACTGTGGTTGACATGTCATCTTTGCAAACTTAGTATCTAGCACCTCTTACCCATGCCTAATCAAAAGAGATAGTTCCAATGCCCCCCTAACTAGTAGCTAGCCCATAGCCCTAGCTACAAAAAGGAAAATATATAGAGCAAGGAGGCATTCTTTCTTAACCAATATGTTGCAAGGAAGCATGCAGGAAGGGTTTGCCACAAAATAAATGGTTTGATAAGGATTGCAAAGTGGCCAGGACAAAGTTGAAACTAATGACAGATGATGAGGAACGTAAAAAAGCAGAAAGGCTCTTCCATACACTCACTCGAAGAAAGAAGAGGAAATATTTACTGGAAAAGGAATGGGAAGACTCTATCGATTTTGCTAAAAACCCAAAGGGGACATGGAGACGTACTAAAGGTAGACCAAGAGACATAATAGGGGACTTCACAGAGGAAGAAATGCTGCAATATGTCAAACAATTGTATGTGCACACCCAAGCCCCACCTATGACAGCGGAGATAGTTCATTATAATGGCCCAAACGTCTTTTCATTGGATGATGTGAATGAAGGGCTGAAGAAGATGGCTAATGGAAAAGCATCGGACACAGTGCAATTGAGTGCAGAACTTATAAAATGGACAAATGAATACACACGAAGATGCCTAGTAGGGCTACTCAATGATGCAATGCTCTATGGTTTTCCACCCGAATGGCAAGAGAATTGGATAAAGCCACTTTACAAAGGAGGGAATCGCAATCAACTTACCAATTATAGAACCATAATGGTCAGCTCCACAATGGCAAAACTGTTTAGCACAATAATTGAGTCAGAACTCAGCCTATGGGCAGAGTTGCATTAAAAAAGGGCCATTGGACAAGCAGGCTTTAGGAAAGCTCACAGCACTGTGGATCATCTGGTCACTATACGAGTTTTAATGGAGGAGAGTAGGCTACAAGGCAAAACCCTTTTTTGTTGCTTTATAGATTTTAAGAAAGCATTCATATGGTGCCCAGAAACAGTTTATGGGAGAGAATGTTGCAGTTGGAAGTACCACACTAACTCAGGATAGCAGTTTTCAAGCTATATGAGAAGGTAACATTCCAACTCAAGGGAAAAAATGGGCTATCAACAGCGTTCTACAGCAATATGGGGGTGAAACAGGGATGCCCACTGTCACCTACATTGTTTGGCTTATGCATTGATAGACTAGAAGAATCGGTCGAGGAGACACTACAAGAAAAGAGCATAGACAGCCCTCAAATCTTGGGATATGCTGTATTACTGCTGTTGTATGCAGATGATGTTGTTTTCTTCTCACACACAGCAGAAAAGGTGGGATGGATGATGCATGTACTTCATAAATTTTGTGTGGAAAGTGGCTTTTCTGTTAATGTCAACAAAACAAAGATGATGATAGTCAAAACAGTACAGCCAGCAAACACACCAAATATTATGTACAATGGCCAGCAAATTGAAAGAGTGCAAACTTTCAAATACCTAGGGGTGGATATACCAGCAAACCATAGGTGGAGTGATTGTGTTCAAAGAAGGATTGATGCAGGGTGGGGTAAGTACTATCAGTTTGAGAATGATTGCAGGAATAGTGACACTATAAGATGGGGTATTAGACAAATCCTTTTTGATGCATATGTTGTACAGACAGTGTTATATGGGGTGGAAGTTTGGGGAGGAAGTATCTCAGCATCAAAATGGGATGATATTGAGAAGATGCAAAAATCATTCATCAGAAGGCACTTGGGAATCAAAATTACCACACCCTACTCAATCATGCTTCTAGAGACTGGCACCAAACCAATTGAAATAAGGGCATTGGAAAGAGTTTTCAAATACATCAAGAAGGTCAAGGCCATGGACATACACAGACTACCAAGAAAAGCATGGGAAGCAAGTAGAAGACTTCAAAAAGCAAATAAGAGTAAGATACTATCCTCAGGATGGTGGCTAGATATTCATGGCTGGTTCCAAAGGTGGGAAGTTGCCTCATATTTAGATAGCCCCTCAGACAAAATGGATGAGGAGGCACTGCAAAAAGCGCTCCTTGAAGCATTGCATCATAAATGGCAATCAGCTAAGAAAAGAGCTAAGTTTGAATACTATTGCCAACATATTAGTCCCAGCTATTGGAGCACATATGCTCAAGCAAAGGACAATGTTCAAAGATACATAAGCATGCCCATACCTATTAATGTCAGGCGTAATATTGCAAGTATGCATACCCGTTCTCATATGCTAGAGGTGGAGAGAGGAGCCTGGGAAGATACTTCAAGAGATCGACGAATTTGCCAAATGTGTGATCTGCAGGACGTGGAGACAGAAGCACATGTTTTATTGACATGCCCACAGTATGCCCACATAAGGAAAGATTTTCAAAATGTCATAGAGAGGCACTCAAATCTTGTGAGCCTACTCACGCATGTACATCCTCCTATCTTGGACACATATATTGGTAGGATTCTTAAGCACAGAGAACAATGCACGATGTCGTAGGCTATAAAGCAGTGATACTGTGTTAATTTATCACCCCTTCCTCTTTGGAGGACAGAGACTTCCTTTTTTCTATCTTCTCTGATCAGATGAGGTCCCATGGGTCGTTTTTCGGCCCCCAGAGGACGATAATACAACATTCTATTCTCTTCTCTCTCTCTCTCTCTCTCTCTATGTGATGGACATGCAGCAACACAAAGATGCGTGATTGTAGCAGATCAGACAACAGGAGGTGACAACACCACATGATACATATAGGAAACAATGACATGTCACCAACTTTTATGCCTTTGAGTCAGCCCCAAGAGACATTGGGATAGAGGAGGAGGAGATAGATGACATGAGGGTAGCATGGATCAACAAAAAGAGATGGTGTGGAGTAGTGGAGCTAATGACAAAGAGATCACTGGCCAAAGCACGCACGATAGAGGTCCATCCCATCAGTAGAGGAAACCATCAAGCCTAGTTGTCACCCTTGATATGGCCAACTAGATACAAAGACTATGCCCTTGCCACAGCAAGAGATGACTCGACAGATCTAGATATGAGTTATTTTCGCATCTCATTAGAGAGACACCATGGCTCCCTGATAGTATTTGGAGAACTAACATGTCTGAGCTTTGAGATTAATAGCTTAGATTAGTACTCAACAAGGGCCTTAGCAAGCCCTTCGCTTCAGCCCATAGTGGCTTGTACGAGTTACTTTCTGATTGTACTTTGTCTCATAGGCTTGGGAGGCCTTCCAAAGACATTAATACAACTCTCTCTCTCTCTGTCTGGATTCCAAAGACGTTAATACAAAACTCTCTCTTGAAGGAACATGGTGGAGAGAGGGAGAGAGAGAGAGGGTAGGCTAGGGAGAGAGGAAGTGATACTCAAAAGGAGACATAATGAAATGACTAGAGCAATGAACAAAAATGAGAGTACTTATATGTAGACCAAAGAGCTTGTACCTTGATACTTGACTAATTTAACACTAGACAAGTACAGCTCTTATATAGAGCACACACACACATATGAACACCAATGCATATGGGATAACTCCCAATGTGACACATGGCATCCATAGGACACACTAGACTAGAACTCACACTAGAACACACTAGAACACACCAAAATAACTCAACTTGGCTTCATATTCTAACATCCCCCCATGAAGGCAAGGTGAGAGACTACTAGAACGGAACCAAGGATAGAACATGAGAGTGACAGGACTACGTCTGAACTCCGAACTGTGTCATGTCTGAACTAGACAGGGCTCCCATGCCAACTCAGAGGCTGAAGTCTAAGCATGGTTCAGAGGTTGGACTGAGCATTCATATGGATTCTACATTCCAAACATGACTCAGAGGCTCATGTCTCGGCATGGATGCATGAAAAACTCAGAGGTCTAGAAGACCAATGCACCAACATCCTGGAACTCATATGCCAGGCCTGATAACTAGACCCTATCAATGCTAATGCAAGGTTCCCATAGTACATCCCCCTCTTGACTCCAGGGACTAACAAGAAACATGGAGTCACACACCATAAAAGAAATACATCATTTTAGGAGGACAATCCAAGGCAGAGGACCTTTATTGTCTTAGTAGGACCCAATAACACACTGCATTACATTCATTTTGGGGGACAACCCAGGTAGAGGACCCATTCATCAAGCATATATAATAAACATTGATCTCTTGGAGTAAGAGATGTCCTCCAAGTAGCTACAGGCACATATGAGTGTCCATTCCTGTTGTCGATGAAGATGTCAATGAAGCACTAAGCAGGAATGCCCCAATAAAGATGTCGGTTCCATGGAGTAGCTACGAGGAGCAATCACATGATGACTCTCAATGTGCTGGAAGGAGTTATAAATGTCGAGTAACTTTACTTGATTTTACAATGTCCCCGAACAATGTTACAAAATAGTGATGATTTTACAAAATTTCTTGGCAAGCCTCAAGAGTTTTACATAGAGGAGGCTGCAATACAACTATAGGAATCAAAGAATAAGAAAAGCCCTAATTTTTAAAATTAGGGTTTTTGATATTTTCTCAAAAACATGCAGAACTATAAGCCCTAGTGCATCAGAGGCTAAATATGCCAAAATCTCCAAAAAATACTAAAAATTTGGGCTAAAATTGCAAAAGTCGATTTTTAGGTCAAAAGTCACAAATTTGACAATTTTTCGTAGATTTCAGTACAAAATGAACCTAGAAACTTGGTGTGAGTATTGGATAAGCTTCTCCTCAATAGGGTGACTAAACATGAAGCAGAAAACGTCAAAAAAATTGGCTGGAATTCTAAAATTAGAGGTGGTTTTGGCAATACCAGCAGTGGTTTTGAGGATGGGAGCTGATTTTGAAGGGGCTTTTGCACTAGGATGAGGCGCCCTACTGTAGTGACTGAGAATATGCAAGAGAATTTGGAGTTGATCAAAACCACCCAATCGAAAAGCTATTTTCTTGTTTCAGCAGGCGATTCTCGCGATGAAACTCATCCAAAAGCTCTCCAAAAGGTTGGACCAGCAAAGAGAAGTGTAGCAATCGTTGAAGAGATGGTTCCAGTACAAAATCAAAGTGATGGCTGTCTAGAGCAGGATTGGACTTCAATGGAGAGGCTAAGGAAAGGGGAGGGCAGCTCTACCATGGAGGAGAGGAGAGCTTCCATTTGCGGGCTTCTCTCATCCTCTAGGTAGAGCAAGAAGAAGGGGAAGGTAGGAAGTGAGGCTCTGATACCACATGAAGGAACATGGTGGAGAGAGGGAGAGAGAGAGAGGGTAGGTTAGGGAGAGAGAAAGTGATACTCAAAAGGAGACATAATGAAATGGAATTGAAATGACTAGGGCAATGAACAAAAATGAGAGTACTCACATGTAGACGAAAGAGCTTGTACCTTGATACTTGATTGACTTGACACTAGACAAGTACAACTCTTATATAGAGCACACACACATATATGAACAACAATGCATATGGGATAACTCCCAATGTGACACGTGGCATCCATAGGACACACTAGACTAGAACTCACACTAGAACACACCAAACTGACTCAACTTGGCTTCATATTCTAACATCTCTCTCTCTCTCTCTCTCTAGTTGCCTTGCTTAGCTCGTCTAGCTCCCCCATTCAATCTGTCAGCAAGCTCCAAGTAGTTCCAGGTTGCCATTGTGTCTTTTGCACATAGACTCAGGTCACAGGTCAAGCGGCACTTGTAAACAATAGCTCAAGTTTGGGTTCAAGTTGTGGGTTCCATCTCAAGTTAACTCATTGCTTCAGCTTAACACAACCCGTTTCTCAACCCCTAGTTCATAGGAGGAGTAGCTTCCCTCCTCCCCCTACCTTGTGGTATGTGGCCTCTTGTTGGTGTTCCATGTAGACAACAATAGAGAGACGAAGATGCTACTTAAAAATTTTGTGTGGAGTGGAGGCTTAGTGGACACCAGAGCTAGAGTTTCCTTCGTTCATAGGGTAGACTAGGGATTCTTGGTCCAAAGCTTCAAAGCAAGACTCTCCTAGTCAAGGTTCTTGTTAGGGGACCATCCATGGAAGTAATTCTTGCTTCATGGTATCATTCAATGCACACAACTAGCAACTGGGTAGTGGGTAGAGAGTGCCAACTATTTTTTTTGGTGGGCTATCATTGTCGGCCCACTAATCTGATGGTGACGAGACTTATCCAGATTTGAGATCATTTTCATTTGACTCTCATCCGACCACCAAGGAGGAGTTGGCCAAGCAACCGCTTTTTCATAACCCTTTATGCAATATTAGGGTGTCACCCTTGATAGTGAGTAGAGATCCAAATTGGCACTAAGGCACTCTTAGGGGTTGTCTAATATTGATGATGAGTTCAGTCAAGGTCATAGAGGAGATCATCTATGAACTATCAAGGTGTCACCCTTGGTAGTGAGTAGAGATCTATATTGCTATCATTAAAGCTTGGGGCAACTTTTGTACTTTAGAGACTTGATAGGAAGCTTTTCATGTGGAATGATAGCATACTTGATGATCATGGTAGACCACTTGGTACTTCTCATTATGTGCATTGGTCTAAATGGAAGAGAGGCCTGCTTCCTCTATTGGCTCTTGGAATATTTTAAAAGCCTTACACATGATTGTAAATTTGAATTAGTACATCACCTTAGAGGAAGTGCAAGGAGAATTCAACATATTGATGCAACCACTCCACCCATGAATTAGGTTGATGCACATGATAGGCCTCACTATAGCTCTACTTAACTTGGGGCTTTTATGAGGGAAGTAACCCTCTTAAGGTTATTGGACTATGATGATATTCATATGGGGATGCCTTGGACTTTGAT
The DNA here is from genome assembly GCF_047967505.1 of Dipteris shenzhenensis. Taxonomy (NCBI): domain Eukaryota; kingdom Viridiplantae; phylum Streptophyta; class Polypodiopsida; order Gleicheniales; family Dipteridaceae; genus Dipteris; species Dipteris shenzhenensis. The sequence continues at coordinate 14,292,837 of NC_141627.1, read as the reverse complement.
GTTCACTCTAGGGGCAAGTTGTCCAGGTCTAGAGCTGGATATATCCTTGTGGACATTGTTTTTTAGTTAATGCCATGATCATCAAGTATGATGTTGTTCCACATGATAGGTTGCCTATATCAAATTTTTCCTATCAAGAGGTTGGAATTCTCCAAAGGTTAATCTTGAAGATGCCCCAAGCTTTTAGAATGTTATCTATAAGAGGGAAAAAAGGAATCTTAAGGTGTGCTAAGGTAAAGATCCACTTGGTACTATCCATCCAAAAACTACCCAAGCAGAGGGAGGAGGAGTATATGCAATCTCCAGTGCATGGCAAATTTGGATAAATGATATTGAGGCCTCCTTCTTATGTGGGGAGACTCAAGTTTTCCAAGCCACTCTAGCTCCGGTATCTCTAAAAAAAAATCATTCCAATGGTATTGAGGCCCCCTTCTTGTGTGGGAAGAGTCAAGGTCTTCCAAGCCACTCTAGCTTTGGTATCTACAGAACCATCAAGTCCAATGGCAAAAAATTCCCAATCATTATTTTGAGCTAAATGATGGGTTTCCTATAGTGGCACTAGCAAGGAAAAATAAAGTAGGCTATTTCTAGAAGTAGCTAGTTAACAACTACCACTTTGGATGCATGTTAACTACATTAGTTGGCAATATCATTTGATGGATATTTGCAAGTCCCTAGAGCTACAATTGTGCCCTGGGGCCAAATAGGCCTAAGTTGATTCACTATTGAAATAAGTCGGGAGTCGCTAGAGTGACACTAGTGGACAGCATTTGCATACATTGCTCTCAACCCAAAGTAGCTTAGAAGAGTGCTCCATTGGCGTTCCTACAAGATCCCCACATCATGTGAGTCACTACTAGAGACTACACATTTTTGGCGCCATTCCCTAGGAGTTCTAGGTACACTTTTGCATTGCATTTGCTTCTCTTGTTACCCACCCATTGCCCAATGCTGAGTATTATAGAGAAAAGCTGTTGGTTTTTTGTGTATAGGAAGGTGTGAGTGAAAGATAGGTGTTGGAAGTCATTTAAGAGTGATTTCGGAGTCGTTTTGGTGTTTTTAGTGTTCAAACTTTGTAGAAAGGTAGTTTAGGTGATTGCTAAGGTGAGTGTCATAGCAAATCCTAACAAAAACACTAAGAAATGATGATAGGAGTGATTTTAAAAGTGGTTTAAAAGGAGAAAATTGTCACTTTTTGCTAAACATCCCATTTTTCCTTTTAAAATTATTATTTCTTGTTTTTTCATTTTGTTTACTATGTAGAGTAGTTAGAAAAGTAGTCCCCAAGCACTCCAAACATTGTAGATAAACTAGAAGCTCAAAGAATCCCAAAAATTCCATCGACACCTAAAGAGTTCCCGGAGAGAAGCACTGGTTAGCTTAACATGGCGAACATCCCGAGATAATAACCCAACATAGGGTGAGTTAATTTTTTGTTGGGATAGCATTGACTTCGTCTGGATAGTGTTGAATCCACTAGGATAGCGTTGACTCCGCTTGGATAGCATTGACTCCGTCCAGATAGCATTGACTACGTGGGGATAGTGTTGACTTCGTGGGTTAGCCGTCTGACATCATCTGACACTGATTGACAGCCTGACAACTGACATAATCTTTGACAATTGGCATAATTAATGAGCAATTCTTGGCCAAAATAGGGGTCAACCTTAACCCCACACATGCCAGGTTACTAAGCCCATGCACAAGTGACTTTATTAAACCCCTGCACGTTGGGATACTGAGTTGGTGCATGGCGCATTGTAGCCCATTGCAAGTCGGGATATGAATTTGGCGCACGATGCGTTGTAACCCATCACACGTCGAGTTAGATTTGACCACACTGGGTTATATTTGACCATGTTGGGTTAGCATTGACCACGTTGGGTTAGCTTTGACCACATTGGGTTAGATTTGACCACATTGGGTTACCTTTGATCCTGTTGCATTAGGTCCAAAAAATTGAAAGTTGGCCATTTGTAAATTTAGACAAAAATGATGAAATTTGCATGCAAATTGCATTGAAATAAAGGTCGCCCCTTGACCCTTTGTCGAAGTGAAATCAACTTAGAATTGGGGTCCCAACTACCCTTACCAATACATGTACTTTAACATTAGGATGAGTCCTAAGAGTTGATCTGAGCGTGAGGATAATGCCTTAAATACCCTCTTATTTACCTATATAGTGAGCTCTACATCCTTAGGGTCAACAAGCTTAAAAGTCGATTCTTACATCTTACATGAACCACCACAAGGTGACTAGTCTAGCTCATAAGAGCCCATGAGCATGGCCAAAGACATGGAAGAACCCTCCAATGTTAGAGCCTTAGTGGCTCCAAGCACCAGCTTTAATGATCCCCAGTCTCCTACCCCTTCTACATCAGCTAGATTAAGAGAAACCATTTCCAATTTTATGGGTAGGCTTAGACTAATTGAACCCACATACATTTTGCTAGGGAGAATGGGGTGCTAGTGGAACCTGAGGTGTCAGTTTGTGTTGGAAGCAATATTTAGGGAACCAAGGCCCATCATATCCACCACCGGCAATCACCTACCACCATATCCATCCTTTGATGAAAACCAGTCATATAGGGGTGAATTTGTCTCCAAAATACCTCAGGATTTTCAAGTGTTGGAACAAAGTGGAGAAAGCGGTAATCCAAAAGGTCCACAAATAATACTCCCTACATCAGAAGTTCCATCATTTCCTACATGGCCACAAAACATGGGAGGTATGCCATCCCCATCGACGACAACCTCTTATATGCCTATGCCTGGGATGAACATGCCACTTTCTAGAGGACCTCTAGCCCAACTTGTTAGGCCCAACCGACCCCAAGTCACAATCCAAATGCCTAGAGGTTCAAGATCCTCAAATCCTACAATTGTACAACCCACCAAATACATGGAACCCTCCATTGGGACCACTAATATATAGATCATATATAGATCAGAGTCACCATATCCTCAAGCTCCGTATACTACACAAATGGTACTTACCAATGAGGCAATGAGGATCCTAGTGTAAGCACTAGGAAGGAGGGCTCGCCTCCAATATTTATGGGGAGAGAACAAAATCCTTCTAGAAGTAAACCCGCCATGATCTCAAAGTTAATCACCAAGTTCTTAGGGGAAGGAGATCCAATCTTTGATGTTGAGTGCTTTGACAGATCTGTGAGACATTTGGTGATATAGGGGACCTAGACAAGGTTAATGCTTTGGGCTTAATCCTTGATGGCAAAGTAGATAATGGTTTAGAGCACTAAACCAAAGGAGAAAATTAATTGGGACACGTTGCGACAATCCTTCATAGTGGGGTTTGCCTCTAGTGGACCCAAGTGGATCCCAATCAACCAGCTCTATGAGGTCAATCAAAAAGAGATCGAATCTCTTCGAGATCATATTGCTAGAATCAAACACTTGAACTCTTGTTGTGAACCTCATTCACACTTCCTCATAGGTTTGTGGGACTGTAAGCTTCATGACCATATTTTTACCATGAATCCTATGTTGTTTTGAGTTGTGTAGCAAGGCTATTATGTGCTTAGATGAAAGAAAAGGCCCAAGGAGGGAAGACCATATCTGCCTCCTCAGAACTACTATCCCAGACCTCGAAGCCCACTACTTCAAGTGAAGTCAAGGAGACAACCCCTTGTGAATATGGAGGAACTAGATACTAATTTATTAAATCAAGTAGGCCAGCAATTGGAGCAAGGGATGGCGAAGGAAGACCCTAATCATCCCCACCTATTTCCAAGTCACAATAATGTGTGATGTGGGATCTGTACCAGGAACCGTTCCATCAACTAATGCCCTTGCCTTTGAGCAGGGCTTGCACTCTATTATACCCATTGTACATGATGGGGGAGCCATGATACATCCTAATGTCATTATTCCAGGGTCATCCCCCAATGGTGTACCAGCAAAGGCCACCTCTTGACTTACTTGCACCACCAAATCCATCCAACCAAGGACAATTAGCAATACAAGGAGCCACTCTTTCCCTTCCAGGGCAGATTATGGCTCAAAATCTCTCGTTACTCCCACCTATACTGGGACCTCAACCACCTCCACCGTGATTCACTTTATGAACCGAGTCTTAGTGGAGGAACTACCAAGTAATTAAGAAGAACTGGATCATGCCCTTAGTGGGAGTAATCATTCTCAATCAGGTAGTACTATGAGTCAGCCCAACTATATAAGTCATTATGTTATGCAAGACGACCAATATATCCCCATCTACCAAATGGCTTCTATCTCTCAAAGTGCGAGAGATATGAACACCTTGACAAGGAGATCATCGATTCAATGATATGCATGTCAAGGCCCTCATTCCTGTAAAGATCATCCCTACAAGGAAACCCCATTCACACTAACCATGACCCCTTCAAACACACAAGAACCATTGTGCACTGGGTGTGGAGTTAACTACCTCTATAAGGATTTCCCAATGTGAAGACCAATATGCCAGCTATTGCACCTAAGAACACAACTCTTAATCTTCTCATCATTGAGAGAGGCCAAGTGTCCTCAGTTTCCTACCATGTAATTACAAGTGCCTAGGAAAAGGCACTCAACAACAAGGAACTTCATAAGCAAGCCAAAAGAGATAAGGCCAGTACATCCCAATCTAGAGAGGTAAACAACAAGGGTGCAGTTAAGGTGGGAAAATGTTCTAACAAGGTGATTATCCAAAATGGATCTTATGAGGACACATCCACCTTTTCCACTTCATCTTCTTCTAGTAATGCTCCCTTAGCTAGTAAGCAATTCAATAAACCACCAAAAGGAGGGGATGACAATTGGGAAATCTATGACCCCCAATGGTCAGGGTGAATACCTAGACCCTATCATTTAGAAGCAATGCCTCCCCGAGGCACAACAGCTACTATGTGACTGCCAAGAAAAATTTGAGCAATGGCTCAAGGCCAGCAAGGGGATAGAAACCATCCATTCTAACTACTAGACCTTCAATAGAGCCCCTTAAGCCTCTCCCATACTCGAAACAGTCGATGAGGAATAATCACAAGGTTCATTGGAAGGATGTTCACTCCTAAGGCATAAGATGTTTGAGGAGAACCCTACATGTCACCAAGCAAGAGAAGAGGACAATATGTCCTTTTATGGGTTTGAAGAGCCATAGTTGATTAGCAGTGGTGAACCAATCACACAACCCCGAGATGTAGCCAGACTAGCTGCATTCCTATCCACTAAGATAAAGATGCCCATCGTGACACTATTACGAGGTAATCCCACTCTATGGAGAGACCTTTTGGATTGGATGAATGGGCAAATAGTAGCTCCTGATTCCATTGATCCTAGGGTAGTCATACCCTCGAATGATCCCCAACACTTCCTAAGGTACCCGTACAACAAATGGGCCAGCACTTCGAGAGATGTTACAAATGCAATACTACCCATATCACACTAGGATGGAGGAGCGGGTGTAAGCATAGCCACTAAGAAGTGATGGGCCAAGTGGGGATGACCTAAGATGGATAGCACAAAGCTCGTTGTCAAATTGGCTGATGGAGCAATAGTCCAACTGGTAGGAGTTCTAAGGGATGTCAAGATTAAGATAACCTACTGAGTGTGAATTGTTGTAATGGAATTCCTCAACCAACTAGATGGCTATGACATCATATTGGGTAGACCTTTCATGTGAACTGTAGGATTGGTCCATGAATGGAGATCAAATAGAATATATTTACATAAGTTTGAGCAAGTCATAAGGGTGAATCTCCAAACTTGGAAGGCTCACCCCATGTTAATTAATCTATTTGAAGGTGAACCTGACACCACTAATAGGTCAACGTTAGTAAATGTATTCAAATCTTATTAGGAAGGGGACAATAAAAAGAGTCCTGAAGACTCTTGGGTGCTCCTTTACCAAAGTTAGAAGACTCAACAAATTTGATACATACATTGGCCACAATAGATCTACCAAGTATGAAAGGAACTCAATTTATGCACCTTAACAATGATAAACCTACCACCATTACACCTTTTTACACCATAAGAGTGGCACTACCTAATCAAGTTGATCTTGCAATCGATAATTCCATTGATACTAAGGAGATAGATATTACTCAATCTCAACTTTAGGTAGAGCTAACATTAGCAGGTGCAACATGTCGAATATAGGCCTTGGCAAATGGTCGAGCAAGAAACGACCTCATCTCCTGAGAAACTTTAAAACATCTCGGCTAGGTACTCCTTCAAGTCTGTGATTTTGAAATTCAATCCACAGGAGGCGCCTCACTAATGCTAAATGTTTCCATGGACAATCACGTTGTGACTTGCAAGTTTTTGTAACTCCTGCAGGTTCCTTAATGGAAGCCGCGATTCTTGGTAATAGCTAGATCCAAGACACTCACAAAGGGTTGTTCGGTGATGAATCAACCCATCAAGATGTATCAATCACTACCCATCGGCCCAACATTCAAGCATCTACATCAACATCTACTTCCACCTCTCAACTTCTACAAGAGCCTCACCATCAAAGAAAACAAAGAAGAAGAGCACCCAAGCAAGTGTAGGTCTAAAAGAATCTACTAGAGGCCCAAGGGGTACTTTGAAGGTGAATCATACATTTGGGTTTCGGCAAAACCTCAACATCAAAGGCCACCCTATCATGGTGGAAACATAAAACCTCGACATCAAAGAACAAAATGAAGCCACCCTATAAGGAAGGTACAATACCATTGGGTTCCCACAAGACTACTAGAGGCCAATGAATATTACCTTGGAAATACTTATATGTGGGTACCCAAGGTACTAGGTGAAACAAGATGACCTCCATCATCTTTAGGTAGTAATGAGAATGTGCTTAATAAAGAGCACAAGAAAGAATGGAGGCCAAAGCATTTAAAATCGTCATCATCAACAAATGAAAGACAAACATCAAATTCAAGCCTACCAATTATGAAAAATCAAGGCAAAGGTTGGAGAGTAGAACCACAAGAACTTGCTTGCAAGAGGAAAAGCATCAATACAGGAGGATCCCACACAAAGAACATCCTCTACCTCCTATCAAGTAGTTACACAAGAACCTATCTCAAAAAGAGAGACAGTAACACAAGAACCTATTAGACCACCAGTCTCTCTAAATGCCATTGAATTCACTACATCATCTTCAAGGAAAATGGTAGTTACACAAGAACATGCCTAAAAAAAAGAGACAATAACACAAGAACCTACCATGAGAATAATGGAAGCTACACAAGAACCTATTTTAGTGAGAAATTTGGCATCAAGGTTCATGGCAGCTACACAAGATCCTGTCACACTAACCATGCTAGACATAGTGGAAGTCACACAATTGACTAACCAATCTTTGATCGAATGCACATACTACTATGATATTTTTTAAATTTTGGTTGCTATCATAGGCATCAAAAACTCCAAAAATGTCATGTGTTTGTACTCTCTCCTTACCCAATGCAATTTAAGAGGGGGTGTTAAGGATGGTGCAAATTGCACTATAGGGATAGGGCATAGGGTCAAACCCTAAACTTGCTTCAAACCTAACCCTATGATGTGTTATCAATTCATGGTTTTTCTCATGTGCTTCTGTCTAAAGAACCTTTGGAGATTGAATTTATAGACATCATTATTAAAGAATATTGACAAAATGGTTAATGTACTACTGACTGATGTGCCTCTGGACTTTGATAAATATGCCACACACCACGTATCTATATGTCCAAGTGGCAAGCGAATGTTTTGTAATACTATTAGTTGTAAGTACATTTGTTGAGGGATCTAGCCTTTGCTTTTTGAATCCATAGACCCCGTCCTCTAAATTTGTAGCCAAATTTTAGGATCCCCTTTAACTAATCACAACTTGGTCCTAACTTGTGGCAACTGAATCTCTACCCCAAATTGGAAAGAAAATCTAGACTATTCATTGCACTATAGTGTTTGCTGAACGAGGGATCTACTAGGTTTGATCATTGCGCTATTGTGCTTGCTAAATGAGGGATCTACTTGATCAGATCTACTCCTTGTACTATTGTTCTTGATGAGTGAGGGATCTTGTAGACATATACAAAGATATGACCTTGTAGGCTAGTCTAGTACTTGGTTTATTTTTATGTTCTACTTGGTCACTATATATTTCAAGTACTTTGTATTCTTATCTATTGAACATCTGTTGGAGCTTTCTTGTGTGAGCACATCCATTCACTGGTGTTCACTCTTTTGTCTCCATTTGTGTTCCTTCAAGTGGTATCAGAGCCTCAGTCACTTGAACCGAGATTCAGCCTTGCCTTCCGTCTTGTGGCAAGTTCTCTCGTGTCCTCGTGTTGCTCTCAATCCTACATTCAGCCCACTTCAGTTTCCAGCTCGTTTTTCAGTCAGTTACCGTGAAGAACTTGAGTTTTTTTGCTGCCCCGGGAGGTCTTCTTCAGGTCGCCTCTCTCCAGGACTTGGTCGACAACCAATGCTGCTGATTTTCAGCTCGTTTTCACTCAGACTTCAGCCCGAACAGCTTCAAATTAGGTCGCCTTCACTTCGCCCCTCTTTTTGATCATTTTTCCCTGCTCCTGACCCAAAAATCAGGTCGCCCTTGAGCCCGGGGGCTTCTACTTCAGGTCGCCCTGATTTCCAGCACTTTCCGGCATCTCCTCTTGCTGTTTTTACTGCCTACAACAGTCTCCTATAGTTGCATTGATGCTCTTCTCAGCAGCAGCAGCCATCTTCTTCAATACGAGTTCATCTACTGCTACATTGGTGCTCTTCTCAGCAATTTCCAGCCCCGAATCAAACTGACATCCACCTCGGAAGCTCCTACTTCAAATCGATTTGCTTCAGCACTCTTTTCCTGCTTCTTGGACACCCAAATCTTCTTGTCAGTTATTTGTCAAGGAAAAATGTCTCTTTTTGAAAGCTTTGGCACTATCACTGAAGGGGATAAATTGGAAGGATCAAACTATGCCTTGTGGTCATTTATGCTCCGCAATATTTTGGTTGGCAAGGGCTTGTGGGACATTGTGAGTGGTGATGAAACTAGGCCAGCTGCTGCTGCAACTAGTTCATCTTCATCCATCACATCTACATCCACAGCTCCTACTCCTGCTCTATTGGAGGAGCAAAGGAGGTTTGATAGAAGAAATGCCCAGGCTTTATCTTTGATATCCCTCTCAGTGAAGAGGCACATTATGTCTACTATCAAGTCCTGCAGGTATGCTAAAGATGCTTGGGATAAACTGGCATCTATGTATCAGGTCAAAAATGAAGCTAGAGTGCTAGCTTTGACAAATCAACTCAAGGAGTTGAAGATGGAAGAAGGGCAAACAATTGCAGAGCATATTGCTAAGATTACTGATCTTAGAGATCAATTAGCAGGCGTTGATGAGGAGATAGAAGACAGAAAGTTGGTCACTATCACTCTCAATAGCCTGGCTCCGTCATTTGGCACTTTTGTTACCTCTTTGTCTATCATGCTTAGAGCTGCACCTATCTCATTTGATGAGTTGGTAGGGCTGCTTTTGCAAGAAGAGGAAAGAACCTCTAATTTTGCTCATTCATCTCGCCAAGGTGAGCAAGCTCTTGCTATGCAGGGAAAGGGCAAATTTCAGTCAAAAGGAGGATACTTTCACAAAAAAAACAGCAATGGATTTCAGCCCAAAAGTGAGGCAAATGCAAGTTCTCAGGCAAGTCCCGCCTCTAAGAAAAAGGGTAAATGTAACTATTGCAAAAAGCCTGGTCATTACATTGCCGAGTGTCAGAAGAGAATTGCTAATGAGAAGAAGAGGGGGACTACAAACAGTAATTTTGTGGCACCTGCTGAAAATTCAAATGCCTCTTCTCATGCACATTATGCCCAGGATGACAAGGACTTTGCCTTTGGTGTTGTGGATCATGAGATCATTGACACAGGGGGGGAGCCCAGTATGTCACATGCTACACATGCTCATGCTCTTATTGAGCCATTGTCAGAGGGTATTGATGCATCTTTGGCCACCACTAATCCTTGGTACTTGGATAGTGGTGCTTCTAAGCATATGACCCATCACAGAGATTGGTTTGAGGACATTATACCGGTCCATGGCAGACATGTTGTTTGTGCCAATGATGCCACTCAGGATATCACGGGAGTGAGACATGTTCCTATTCTCTTGGATGGTTCAGGAAAGAAACAATACATCCGTGATGTTTGGTATGTTCCAGATTTGAAGAAGAATCTGATTTCAGTTTCATCCATTGCCCATGATCAACATATGTTGGTAGAGTTTCAAGGCAGCCAATGCAGGATTAAGGATCCTAAAAAGGGTTATGCTATTGTGGCTACAGGCACTTATGAAAAAGGGCTGTACAAGCTTGATGCTCAGCCTTATAATCAGCATGCTATGGCTGTATCATGTGTATCTCAGGGTGATTTATGGCATGCCAGGTTTGGCCATATCCATCACAGGGCTTTGACCTATTTGTTTAACAACAACATGGTTATTGGAATGCCAAAATTACAGCAGCCAGTTAATGAAGTATGTGAAGGGTGTGCCCTTGGCAAATTGCACCGCTTACCTTTCAAAAAGGATGGGAAAGGTGATGTGAAAGCAATAAGAGCATTGCAAATAGTGCACAGTGATGTTTGTGGCCCCATGAATGTTACTACTCATTGAGGGGCAAGGTACTTTGTTACCTTCATTGATGACTACTCCAGATTTACATGGCTCTTCCCCATGAAGAACAAATCCGAATTGTTTTATTGGTTCAAGATATTCAAGGCTATGGCTGAGAATCAGACCAATTCCAAGATACAAACACTCAACACAGATAGAGGGGGAGAGTATACTTCAGAGGTATTTGCAAGCTATTTGCAAGAACATGGCATCAAACATCATTTAACTGTGCCATACACACCCCAGCACAATCCTATTGCTGAAAGGAAGAATAGGACTCTTGTAGAAATGACCAGATGCATGCTGAAATTCAAGAAAATCTCAAAAGGATTTTGGGGAGAAGCCATTACTACAGCCACATACATCTTGAACAGATGCCCAACAAAAGCTTTGGTTAACAGGACACCATTTGAGGCATACTATGGGTACAAGCCCAAGGTAAATCACTTCAGAATTTTTGGGTCGGTTGCTTATGCTCTAATTCCTGCTCAACATAGAACTAAACTTGATGACAAGAGTGTCAAATGCATATTTGTGGGGTATAGTATTGAGAGTAAAGGTTTTCATTTGTATGATCCTGTTACTCGGAGGATTATTATCAGTAGAGATGTTGTCTTTGCTGAAAATGAAACCATGCAACCGGTCAATGTTGATTTGCCACCATATGATGATGTGCCTCTTGATATTGTTCAATTTGATAGTAATGAGATGGAGTCTTTATCCTCCTCACCCAGTTCAGATTTGGTGCCATATGTTGAGGGGGGATTTCCCTCAAATGTTCCAGAAGGGCAGCCAGCTAGTGGGGCAGGACAGCCACATGTTTGGAATCCTTTACCTCGCCATACCAACAGTGGTCCAGCCAGTGGTGGTGCTGCAAATTCAGTCCCAAAATGGGCACGGTTGACCCTCAGAGAGGCTAATGTTCAGCCAACTTTAGGGAGGACCAGGACCAGCCACAAGGAATGCATCATCACAGGTGAATTATGCTTTGATGGCTTCAGTTATGGCAGCTGAAACTGAACCTCAAAGATTTGAGGATGCCATGAAACATCCCGCATGGCAGGAAGCCATGAAATCTAAAATTAGTTCCATTGAAAGGAATGCCACATGGGATTTGGTTGATAAGCCCATTGGGAAGAATGTGGTTGGTACCAAATGGATCTATAAAGTTAAGTACCATGCAGATGGCACTATTGAAAAACACAAGGCCCGGCTAGTTGCCAAGGGGTATGCCCAAGAGGAGGGAGTGGATTATGAGGAAACATCTGCTCCGGTAGCCAAGATGACTACCATTCGGTCTGTCATCTCTCTTGCTGCAAGTTATGGCTGGCCCGTCTTTCAGATGGATGTCAAGACTGCCTTCTTGAACGGTGATTTACAAGAGGAAGTTTATGTGCAGCAACCCCAAGGATTTGAAGTTACGGGACAAGAACACAAGGTTTGCAGGCTACGCAAGGCATTGTATGGGCTAAAACAAGCACCCCGTGCTTGGTATCACAAGATACATCAGTATTTGCTGTCCCAGGGCTTTGTGAACACACATACAGAGTCCAACCTCTATGTTCTGCAAGAAAAATCAGATCTGCTGATTTTAGTTCTTTATGTGGATGATATACTACTCACAGGCAGTAGTAATCAGCAAATTGCAGCCATCAAAACAGCATTGTGTCAGACATTTGATATGACAGATTTGGGTCTCTTGCACTATTGTCTTGGTATTGAGTTTTGGCAAACCCAGGAAGGGATATGTATGTCCCAAACAAAGTATGCAAAGAGTCTCTTGCAGAAATTTAAGATGGAAAATTGCAAACCTGTGGCCACTCCATTGACCAAAGGACTCAAGCTTTCAAAGCATGACACAGCAGAGAAGTTTGATGGCACACTTTACAGATAGTTGGTGTGTAGTCTTATCTATCTGTGTTCTACCAGGGCTGATATTGCACATGCCATTGGGTTGCTAAGTCAGTTTATACATTGTCCTACAGTCACACACTGGCAAGAAGCCAAGAGGGTTCTCATATATCTGCAGGGCACTCTTACTCATGGATTGCACTATGCTGCAAATTGTGACATTTCTCTGAGTGGTTTCACAGACTCAGATTGGTCAGGGGATATGGATGATAGAAAATCCACCACTGGTTATTGTTTTTCATTGGGTTCAGCTTGCATTTCTTGGCTCAGTAAAAAGCAAGACCGTGTTTCTCTTTCCTCTAGTGAAGCAGAGTATAGAGCAGCAAACGCAGCCACTACAGAAGCAATGTGGTTAAGGAAGCTTATGTTTGATTTGCATCATGCACAACATGGTGAGGCCACCTCCATTTTGTGTGACAGTGTGAGTTGCATTGCCATTGGGAAAAATCCTGTCTTTCATGCCCGCATGAAACATATTGAGAATCATTATCATTATGTTTGGGATTGTATATAGGATGGCTTCATTGATCTTATCTATTGTCCTACTGAGGATAATGTGGCGGATATCTTCACTAAAAGCCTGTCAGCTCCACTTTTTACTCGTCACCGACACGGCTTGGGGATACGAGATATAACAACAATGTCAGGGGGGGTTATAAAATGACATTGTTATTCATGTGTTACCCCATAGGTTGCTATATCCTGATGGATGAATTTGTGCAACCATGGTACTTTAGGTGCCCTAGGTACTTCTGACACATTTCCAGAGTACTTCAGTCATATCTTTGAGGGGGGATTTGTAGACATATACAAAGATATGACCTTGTAGGCTAGTCTAGTACTTGGTTTATTTTTATGTTCTACTTGGTCACTATATATGTCAAGTACGTTGTATTCTTATCTATTGAACATCTGTTGGAGCTTTCTTGTGTGAGCACATCCATTCAGTGGTGTTCACTTTTTTGTCTCCATTTGTGTTCCTTCAGATCTACTAGGCCAACCCAAAGATATGGTAGGATCATAGATCGATTGGATGACTAGATTTGCTCATTGATATCCTGGGCTTGTGATCACATTAATTTTGGAGTTTGACTTGGAAGAAGAATTTGTGAATCAGGATTTAAGTGTTCTCAATAGGTCATTGGATCAACATTCATGAATGGCCGTTAGATTTGGGTGCTAGATGTGGATTGACTCTCAAATTTTGGGTGTTGAGTTGCCACTAGATTCTAGAATATGTGTCATGTGGGCAATAGGGATGGCTTTGGACACCATCTTCATGCATGTACCAAAGGCCTTTTTAGGGATATTCTAGAGCTTTTATCAGTCATGGTTTGAGCTTTTAAATATTTTCCATATATCTACTTGAATTCCCTCTACCATGGGTAGCACTTTTGTCAATTGGCCTAGATTTCCAACAAGTTGAACCAAGTATCAATTTGAAGAGGAAGGGCCTAGAGGTGCTCTAGATATAGGATGAGAGAGAGAGAGAGAGAGAGAGAGAGAGAGAGCAACACAACAATTCATGTACAAGATGTACCCTATGCTCCACTACCCTCCTCATAATTCAAGTTTACAATGGCATCCCTTGGGCACATGGGCATATGTATTTGAAAAAAACACTTGAAGATGGGGAAAGGCTAGGTTGATTATCCATCCAAGTCTGTGTGAGGGGAAATCCAATCACTTTTAGAGGTGTTATCGAAGGCCAAGGGCTGCTAATGTTGGAGGAAAGGAGTGGGTGGTGTGTGGACCTATGACATGATACTACCAAGTGCAAGGATCAGGCTTGTGGGTGCTATAAGTGATGTGAATCGGAACAAGAGAGGAAAGAACACACTCTTAGAGAAGACTAGGGAAGGACAACTCTAAGAAAAGGCTAGGAGAGAACAAGTACACCAGTCCACCTTGCAGATAGGGTAGCACAACAATACAACAGGTGAGCTCATAGCTCCAGCCTCTCTCTCTCTTCTTTCAAAAATCTCATAGAATGAGTGAATGAATCCTCATCTTCTCTTGATCTCCCTTCTTCACTCTTGCCTCCCCTCTAGCTAGAAATATCCTATCCTTTCTCCTATTGCCACACCATCTCTTTATGCCTTTTGTGACTATTAGCTTCTTCACAGTTGGAGCATTGTGACTGCTCCTTGTGCACCACCTGTGCACCACATGTCTCTGACAAGGAGCTTCACTGTGTGAGAAGAAGACATGTAACTACTCCATGTGCACCACATGTCTCTGACAAGGAGCTTCACTGCGTGAGAAGAAGACATGTAACTACTCCATGTGCATCACCCTATGCACCACATGTATCTTTGATAAGGGGCTTCACTGTGTGAGAATTGACTGCGAGATGGATCGGGTGAGATCTTGTCCTTGTGAGGTGATCCACCAAGCCACCAGGTTGACCATGTAACCATGTCCATATCCCTGACCAAGTTGACCATGTGGCCATGGCCATAGCCTTGACCAAGTCAAACAGGTGACCATGTCCACTAGTCCACCAATTGGTCTTGGGTAGTCTCTGTATCCTACAACAATTCTCTCACCACTATTATTCACCATCCCAATGAATGGAAAAGAATGATAGTTTGGTTGAGCATGGCTCTTTTAAAGTATCACCAAGAAAAAGTTACAATACAAAATGGCTCATGTCCTTACAAGTCAATACTGGCAAATAAAAGAATGTGCAAAAGAAGAGCGCATCTTATATGAAAAAGCTCCGAAGGTGAAGTAGAGAATTGAACAAAAACCATATGTGTTGAAAACTAAAGACAGCCATATGTACAACTGATTGTCATAGCAAAAGAAAGGGTCATGCCCCATATGCCTCTCTAAAAAATATCAAGGAGTTGTGGAAACTCTAGAAATGGTGTCATTTTGTTGTTGTTCTTCTTTAATAGTGTCCATGATGTTTTGTAGATCCTCATACTTTCCCTTGTAGCGGTGGTAGCTTGCTTTGTAATGGACAAGCTTGGATTGAAGAAGAGAAAGATTTTCATGAAGGGAAAGTAACTGTGCATGCTCTATGTCATGTGTCTGAGTGCTACTCTTGGAGTTCCACACATTCTTATTCTTGAGCTACAAGTTGAGTCTGCAAACTTGCAACCTTCATCTGAGATGTAATGTGTATGGATAGTAGAGTGTTGTGTTTCCCTTGTAGGAGAATCAACTCATGCTGTAGTGTAGCTTGTTGGCCTATATGCTTGCAAAGCATGATCTATAGTTTAGCCTCCCATTCCTGCCTCTCAAAGGCATAATTTTGCTTCAATGAATCCATCTCTATTTGGTAGGCTACCTACTTGGTTTTCAATTGTGTTTTCCACACTTGCAAACCTATTTGTGGTAGGCTACCTACTTGGTTTGCAATTGTGTTTGCCACACTTGCAGCTAAGCCATGTCTCTTTTTCTCTCTCCAAATTCAAGTGCTATTTCTAGGACAGTAGCATTGTGTATGACATGTAGCATTGAATAGGCCAACTCCAAGCTATGTGAAGGTAACATCCATGATGCATTGTTGCAATTGCATGGAGGGATTTGCCCAAGCATACCTATCACTAAAGGACTTGCGATCAACCATATCTATGATCTCTCCAAACACACCCTACATACCACAATCTTTGAGAGGTTCCAAGGTTGCCATCAATGCAAGAGTATCCAAGTTGAGGTAATAGATGGGAGGCCAGGGTGCATGGGCATTTGTAGCCAAGGTGGTCCACATCCTCCTCTTCTAGATTAATTGAAGACTTTTTCCTCTTGAGTCCCTTTAGAAGTCTCCTATAATCATCCTCCCACACCTGTGATTGTGTGATCCATAGAGAGCCAAAGTTAAAGGAGTGGTGGTGAGAAGGGTGTTTAGTGTAGGGTCTTGTGTGATAAAATAATGGCCAGGAGAAAAATACATGCATACAAAGAAATACCTACTGAGGACCTCTTCTCTTTTCTTCCCCTCAACAACCTTCCAGCAATCTTCCCCCCTTCTATGCCACTTACATTCGGCCAAAAAAGGATGTTAAAATCTTGGACTCACCATATGTTGGCTAAGTAGGGAGGGTCAGAAGATGCAAGCATGTGGACACTAGAGTATGAGTGAGAATGTGGTAGGAGCCCATTAACTCAAAGGTGTTGGGGGACATATCATAAGAGCATATCAAAGCTGTGCACCATGTGTCTCTCACAAGGATCTTCATTATGTGAGATGAAGACACGTAGCTACTCCATGTACATCATCCTATGCATCACCTATATCTCTGACAAGGAGCTTCATGGTGTGAGAACTAACCATGAGGTGGATTGGGGTGAGAGAAAGTATTGTGAGATACTCCACCAAAACACCAGGTTGACCATGTGACCATGTCCATATCCCTGACCAGGTCGACCATGTGACCATGTCCATAGCCACATAATTAGGTTGACAATGTGGCCATGTCCACCCCATGACCGAGTAGAAGGGGTGGTAATGTCCAGTGGTTTGCTAAATGGTCTTGTGTAGTCTCTGTATCCTACAATGTCTCATGACGGATGGATCAAGATTTCATGCTAAAATGCCACATTTTGCACTACATGGTATTTACGACAACTTCACTCCAAAATTGTAGTGGAAGAACCATGGTGATGCTCATACTACAAACTAATTCAACAAAAGTTCATATCTTCCTCTCAAAGACACTATTTGGCTCACGTGTATGAGAGATCATGAATTGATGGAGAATGTTGTGTTCTGGATAGTAAACTTTGAATGATGCAAAATAATACTTTCCATCATTATTCAATTAGAGTGTCTAAAGGAAATCTCCCACTTGATTTAGGGCCAAAGCATGAAATGCATTGAATGTGGAGAACACATGAGACTTATGCTTCAAAATGTAGGTAAGGTGTATATGCAGTAGAGTCATCAATGAAGACGACATAGTACACAACTTCTCCAAGTGTTGAATGTTGCATAGGTCCATAGAATTCTGAGTGAACGATTTGAAGGAATTTAGTGGCTAGTTTTATGAAGTCTGCCCAAGTGACAAGGTCTACAAATTGTTGGGGTGGAAGAGATTTTGTTAAGTACACTATTGACAACATGAACCTTGATGAATCTGTGAGTCCTTAATGGTTCATGGGCCTAAATTGATCATGCCACAATTGATGATTTGAAGAAGAAATTGCAACCATTAAATGGAGAGGATGCCATGGCCAAGTCGATAAAGTTGATTTAGTTGAAGGAAACTTAATGAAACCGCTTTGCCCTCATGGGGGGCCTCAACTTAACAACGATCACCCAAAAATTCTATGTTGGTACTATGAGATGTTGCTATAGCCATAAAAAGAAGATTTTGACACAAATTGGGTACTAATTATACATCAAAGAGTGGGATATCTTACCATTGATGAGTTTGATAAGAACTTTACATGTAGGTCCAATGGCTTGGAGTTTAGTGTTGTCACCTAAGTAAATTGGAGTGGTATGAAGAGAGGTTGAAAGACCACAAACCAATGTTTGTGCAAGGTAATGTGTTGCGAGGCCCTTCTATCAAGGAACCATGTTGAATTAACCAATTCAGGGGTCTCGATGGAGCAATATAATGGAACAATTTTCACAAAGGAAGATTTGAACTTAACATGTTTGCTTGCTCTGTAGGAAGCAAGCTTCTTTGACTAAGAATTATTGGTGGGACTTGTTGGAGTTGGTGGGTGAGGACTGGGAGAGATCAAGGCGGGTAGAATGTGCAGAACATAGTAGCACAAAAGAATGATATCTTTATTCAAGTAGAAGAGGCTTATATAGAGGCAAGTACAAAATATCTCAACCTCATGGATGAGATCAACTGTTAGACTTAGCCAACTCTACACTGTCCATTGACTATGACCTATCAAATCTAGATACACACACAAACACTTGTCCACATACACATTTATATGTCCCATAGCCTCTATCATAATTACATAAATTTTCCCAACATACCCCCCTCAGATTGATGACCTCAACCCTAGCACTAGTCCATGGGAAACTTTGTGGCTTGCCCACCTCAAGTGGCAGCACTCATGATCCCAAACTAGCCCTCACTCTAATTGCATCGGCAATAGACTCATTTGGGTGTCCTCACCCCAATATGATCTCACTCTGAATTTGGTCTCTTGGTTTACAATCCCCTTGGGATTCATTTAGCAAGATGGCTAGAAGTATCCCTAAACACTATGAATTACTCAAAACAAGACAAACTCACACTCATACATAAAGCAATACAATCATTTTAGGGGGACTACCCAAGGTAGAGACCCTTTATTCCAACACACATAGCTTTAAAAAGCCCATTCATCTTTGATAAAATTGGCCTGCTCTAAAGCCTCAATGCCTTTTTTTCTTCTTCATCTTCATTGGCTTTGATGCAGCTTGTAGAAAGTCTTTTCTTAGTGAATCAATCCTTCTCAAAGTGGCCTAGTTTTCCATAGAAATGGCACTTGACTTTATCCTTGGAGAAGGTCTTTGATGTTGATCCTTTGAATGTCTTCTTGGTGAGGTAAGATTCATTAAGATATCCTTTCCATTGCTTGATCTTCTTTTCTTCCTCCATGAATGTTCCAACAAAATCCACTAGCTTTGGTGCTACAAGATTAGTAAGTGTTGTAAAAGTGTGACCGTAGTCTTTCTGTGGCAAAATTTTCAATAAAATTGATGTGCATACATCTTAATCCATATTTTCTTTGACTCCTATGAGTTGATTAGTCAAACCTTCATTTGATTAATATGTGTAGCAACAAGAGATTTGCCCCTATTCAAGCTCTATTCAAAGAAATATATGAGGAGGCTAATCTTGGAACTTTTGGCTTCAGTTCTCCAGTTCTTCCCAAGCCTCAAGAGATGTGTCTTTTCCATCAATATGATAGATGAATTCATTACTTAGTCTAATAGCAAGAGTTGCAGTGCCTTCTCATCTTTTCCTATCCATATTGCTTCAACCTCTCGTGTTGATGGTTTTTTTTCTTTGCCATTTACAACGTTCCAAAGTCCCTTCCTCATGAGGGTGAACTTTACCTTGGTTTGCCAAGTGTGAAGAATTCCCATCAAATTTGTCTAGATTTTTTGAATTGGACCACAAGAAGGTCTTACCATAATATGGCAGTGTCTAATCTCTTACAAACTGATTTTTTTGATGCACAAATCTTGGGGCTGAGTGGTTAAGAAAATGCTCCTCTTGAAAATGATAAAAAAATGTATAGCCAAAAGATTCACCGATTTGCATCTTCAATGCAAAAAGAGGAAGCCCTTAAAATGTTTCAATGCTTTCAAAACTACAAGTTTAGTATTAATGCATAATCCTTAACACATATTTTCACTACATTAAACTTCCCAAAGTAGTAAAAAAAGCTTCACCAAAATAGTAGAAACTTAGAGGACTAATTTCTCACCAATATGAAAACCATTTGAAGGGGTTTTTTGTGCCAAAAAAAGAAATCCCTTTTAGCAGAGAATAAGAATAGCAAAGGAGAGGAAAAATGCCTTGTTAGGTCTCCATAACCAAGCTTACAAATGGAGACTGGTTTTTTGTCAATTTCTCCTCAACCCATGGACCATTTGAGCTTAAATTTGCATTTAAGCTAACTCTTAGTAAGCTCCACGCATGGCTTAAAGGAATTAGGCTGATTCCTTGTGTACAACCCAAAATATTCAAAAACTGGTCAGAGAGAAAGTGAGGCAGTGCGCACAGTAGAGAGGATATCTCTCTAATCCCTCTAAGGTGTAAAGTTGCCTACTAGAGTGTAAGAGGCTGCCAAAGTTTGGTGGGAATAGAGCTTTGAGGCAAGAGAACTAGATCAAGCAAGAAAGGGGGGGAAATGCAAGAAGAAGAGGGTAGTCGAGAAGAAGAGGACAAAAATGCAAGAAGAAGAGGGCTATGTAGAAGAAGATGTCCACGTGACATAATGAACATCTAGATGCTAAAGGGGGATACACTAGCTCTAATACCAACTATTGGAGTTGGTGGGTGAGGTGTAGGAGAGCTCAAGGCAAGTAAAATGTGAAGAACATAGTAGAACAAAAGAATGATATCTTTATTCAAGCAGAAGAGCCTTATATAGAGGCAAGTATAAAATATATTAATGATATTCAAGATCATTTGTCAAAGATCAAGGAAATCGCGAAGAGAGTTTGAGTTAAACACTTGCAGATTGAGAGAATTTCTATGAGTTTTCACTTGGGTAGACACACATCCATGTGACCATAGGCGCTTTTCAATTTGTCCCAGACTATCTTGAGAGGTACAAAGGGAATGCACCAATTGAATTTGACTATTGCTAGAGTGAATGATTGTCAAAACAAGCTGTTGAATTAGCAAGGGTCTAGGCTCGATCTAGATCGGTGAATGTGACACTCGGGTCGATCACAATTCCAAAGATAATGTCCCAAAATTTAGAATGCATGAGAAGCATCTCCATTTTTGTTGACTATATGCCATAATTGGTATTAATAAGGTTCTCAATCTGATAAATGTGCTTTGTACTAGTGCTAGAGGGTGCCACCATCTATAAAGAGGAGCATCAAGTCTTCAAAAGGATGGTAGTGCCATAATGAAGGAGAATGGTAATGATCTCATTCGAAGATTCTTCAAAATATGGCAAGAACATGTATAGAGTGATGAAGAAATTTGCCAAATCGTTAGTTAATACAAGTATGGTTGATGTTCTGATAGACTTCTCTTGTTTGTTTGCCATGGATTCAGCTGCATTCCATGACTTCATCTCGCGAACTGCATTTGCAGATCATGAGGAAGAGCTATTTTTAGTGTTTGATAGGACTTTAGATGTCCTAGGCACATATATGTGAGCCAAGGATGACTTCTCAGATCTCATCCTTTACATGCAAGATAATTTCTCAAATTTTGCCTATACAATTGACCACACTTCAAAGAGATGGGTTCCCATAGATTACATAAAGTATCTGTTCGTAGAGGAGCCCAAGTTTGTAAAGCGCTTGGCCTGCTTTTGTGACAACCTTACAGACAAAGGGTTTAGGACAGTCGAAGTTCAAGACATCCTAGACGCAGGGATCACAAGAAATACAGGCACCAAATTCCTTTCATGGGAGATGACATTCATCTTCCTTCTCCAAGAAGGAAATTTAGAGGAAGAAGCCTCATCGTCTAGCACCCCCTCTATTAGACCTGCTGATCTGGTCGTTCGGGCATCTACATGGAAGTGAGTCTTGATGATCCAATAGAGGAGATGAAAGTAGCTTAAGCATTGAGCCTACTTTAAGAGCCCCTAGTAGAGCCAGAATCTGCATTGGAGACCGTTGACCCAGACTCAGAATTATGGTCCTTGTCCCCCCTCATCATCGATAAAGAAGAGTACGTATTCCTCCATGACATAGAGATTCTTTTTTGACTACGAGAGGATGAGGCACTCGGAGTCCTATCGGGGTTCAATGTTGACACAAGTGTCAAAGATCCCGAGATTTTAGGTACCGAAGACCAAACAATGGAAGACTTTCTCTTGACAATGCTGGTTTCAATGAGGGATGCAGACATGTCCGTATACGATGTACAACCCTCTCATGCAGAAGCTTCCACCTCCAACACAAGTCAAGAGAAAGCGTCCACCTCCCAAATGGAACATTACATAGCACTTGGTTCCATCAACATTGCAAATGAGGAAGGGATAGAAGCTGACGATGCTGTAGTGGTAAGTTCGAACAATATTTTGTATTTTGATGTTCTTTTAGTATAATTTGTTTTGTTGGTCTTCTAATGTTTGTTGAATTGTTGCAAGATGTGTTCGAGCTTGATGAATTCTCATCTCGACGGGGTAATGTTCGCAGCACATTTGGGCGAGATCATTCTTTGGCCCATTACCTTGGCAAAGTCGTAGAGCATATCGTGGTCTTTCACGACAAATTTTCTCCTCGAGGTCCATTGCATGGAAAGGAGGGCTCTTTTGGTTAGCAGGATCTAAAGGATACAAGGATCCTTCTACCCAAAGGTCGAGATGCTTCTTTCCTTGCGAACGAAGACTGTGGATTTTGGAATCTCCCCTCAATCCTAGACTACGTGTGCTTGCATATTCAGCCTCCAACTCTAAGTGAACTTGGTACTTATTGGAGAAGTCCTCAAATGGTGCCATGACTAAAGGAGTGTAGAGAAGGAGAAGGTGTGGAGATGCAGGCTTGAAGGAACAGCACGTAGGAAGATGGAGGGCGAGGAGGAGGGATGGGGGAGGGAGGACCAGTAGTTAAAGAGGAGGAAAGGGGGGCAGACCAACAGGTGTGGAGGGTCAAGAGGAGTAGGCGTGGAGGAGGAAGGAGGGAGGAGGGAGGAGCAGGAGGGAGGGGGGAGGAGGAGTAGCAGTGCAAGAGGAGGGAGGGGGAGGGTAGGAGGAGCAGGCATGGAGGAGGGAGGGAGGGGGAGGGTAGAAGGAGCAGGCGTGGAGGAGGGAGGGAGGGAGGGGGAGGAGGAGGAAGGTGGAGGAGGGAGTGAGGAGGGGGAGGGGAGGAGCGGGGAGGGGGAGGAGGGAGGGAGGGAGGGGGAGGAGGAGGTAGGGGGAGAAGGGAGTGAGGAGGGGGAGTGAGGGAGGGGGAGGGAGGAGGGGGAGGGAGGGAGGGAGGAGAGAGAAGGAGGGAGGGAATTCAAAATTCGAATTTTTGAATTTTTTGGTTCCCACCTAGGAGTAAGAGTCGTATAAGAGGTGGGGTCACTTGTGGGCTTAACCCACCTAGGTGAGGGGGGGTTAGGACTTTTTGGGACCTACCTTGGCCCTTTCATTAGGACTAATCCATTTCTTAATCCATTCCTTATGAGGCCCTTTTGAGACCCTAATTCTCCCCTAATGGATAATGACTTATATGGTTGGATTAACTAATAGCATTAGTACTCCTACTAGGGACATGATCTAGTTCTTCTCACCTCCACTAAGACTTGGCTCATAGGAGTGATTCATGGTGGAGGTGGTTGAGTTCCCAGTGTAGGTGGGGATAATGGGAGATTTTGAGCCGTAAATTGCCCTAGGATGACACGAATCGCTCCTTGCATTGCTAATTGTCCATGGCTAAATGGATTTGGTGATGTAGGTAACATAAGAGGTGACCTTTGCTGGTACATTGGATAGGAAATGACCTTGGGATCACGACACTGGGATGTATCATGGTTCCCTCGTTGTGCACAATATGTGTAGTAGAGTGCAGGCGTTGCTCAAAGGCGAGAGCACTCATTGATGGGATGGTTCCTAGTACTATAGATCCCACACCATACATTGTCATTCCTTGGGAATACATGGGGATTACTAGGGTCTTCCCTAGTCGTTCCGCTCTCCAATTGCTAGCTTATCTGATTTAATAAATTAGTAGCTAGTTCCTCCATATTCACACCCTTGGTGGGAGGGCTGTCTCCTTGACTTCACTTGAAGTTGTGTGCTTTGAGGTCTGTTATAATTTTGAGGAGCATGTTGGGGCCGCACCACGAATAGGGGATAAACATACAAAAAAGACTCTCAAAATAGTGGCAAGATGATATGAGACAAGAATGATAGAAAATGACAATTGACTCTTGCTTGCCTTGCATGAATTGTATGAATACCCATACATAGAGAGAGACACACACCCCTTCATGTAGATGAATCTGTTCCATGGGTCTGCCTGTCTGCCTCTTGGCAATCGCAATGCATGCCACCACAAAAACGTGCCTTGAGGTTAGGTCCATAGCCCCACAAAATAGCATCCATATCTACAACCCAGCAACTCCATAGTAGCACCATATCACCTTCATGAGGTTCAAGTTCTGCATGATGGTGCTCACTGCCTCCTTCCATTAGATCGGTTTCATATCTACAACATTGGGCTTATCTTGTCGTGATTTCTTATAGACACACATTCTGATGCTTCAAATTTCTTATCACCATGGGATAAAGTAATGCGATTGATGACCTCTTTCCAAGAACTTTTGCCGCTTATGATTAGGTCGCTTTAGTTCGTTATGATTGTGATTGTCATGTGTTGGGTCCTCAGACCGGATAGAGGATAAACATACATGAGAGACTCTCAAAACATTGGCAAGATGATATGAGACAAGAAGCATAACTAACTCTTGCTTGCCTTGCATGAATTACATGAGTACTTGTACATATAGATAGAGACATACAGCCCTTTGTGCCACAAGCATGCACCTCTTGGCACCCCCCCCCCATACACATGGCACTCAAGGTGGACTGTGTGTATCCACAATGTGCCTAAGTAGGATTACAATGCCAAATGTGCATGTGCAAAGAGTACATTAGGCATAGCTAAGGTAGAGAACCTTGTGAGTGCATAAATGATTACAATGCTACAAGGTTCCAATTAGAAGACTAGTATGAAATGTTAAAGAAGCTCCAACAATTGCAATGCTGAATGCCCCCAAAATCAGCTCTCGATCGCATCTCCACAAAAACCACATGCCTCAATGAAGCAAACACCAAGGTGCGTGCCATTTTCTCCCGATGTTAGTATGGTCCTAAGTATGTCCGCATTCATGCAAACATTGTATCTTTGCTCAATCACACACACATATAAAAAAATGTAGATGTTACAATCTATATTAGCAATATCCCATAGCTTCTCATCAAAGCACCCCCGAATTCAGCATCCATCAATCTTGATGCGTAGTTCTTACCCCAAGCTTCACATTTGAGTGATTTCATTCATTTTTTCCCCTCTTTGCAATCACTTTGGTCTCTTAATGTGCCCGCTCAGCTTTGTGGAGCTTGTTATTGCTTTGCCTTGTTATTGCTTGACCGGTAGCTAGACATGTCTTTTAGCCCATCGTATTGATTACAAGTATTTATGCATCTTGGTCATCATTTTTTGAGTCATGTTGATGATCGCTCCATGCCACATGTTGTAGAATTGTCACTATCGCCTCCTAGTTGTGCTTCCTACAAACGATGATGAAGATGGGTGCCCCCAACTAATTAAAGAACTGTACAGTTAGCATATTATTCCTAAAAAACTCTACATCTTTGACCAAGTACAAGTGGGTTTGATACGCAATCTCTCACCCACACCATCTGGGACAATCAAAGTATAGTGGTAGCTACACCTTTTTCATGATCGCCTCTCATGTTAAGCATAATACCATCAATGGCTCTTGGAATGGAAAGTAGAGCCTCAATACAAAGCATCAATGCATCAAGACACAGAGCATCAACAGATCAACTTCATTAACCTTCAACACCATAGACCTCCGTAAAACAAAGTACCGCAAACAATGAAATTGCATCTCTGCTAGTCCCCATGACTTCTGCACTAGATTAATCTGCTCCACTGCTTTGCCTCTTAGAGACTGCAATGCACGCCACTACAAAAACATCCGCCTTTAGGTCAAATCCATAGCCACAAAACAACATTTGCATCTGCAATCCAACAACTCCGCAACATCACCATATCACCTTCGTGAGTTTTGAGTTCTGCATGATGGTGCTTGCTATCTCCTTCCGTTGGATCAGTTTTATATCTACATCATTGTGCCTATCTTGTCAATGATGATGGATTTCTTATAGAGACACATTCTGCTCCTTCAAATTTGTTGTCACTATGTCATAGATAAAGAAATGCGACTGATGACCTCCTAGTTCCAAGATCTTTTGAAGGTAACTTTGCTTATGATTAGGGTGCTTTAGTTCGTTATCATCATGATTGCCATGTGTTGGGGCCTTGGACCCAATAGGGGATAAACATGGGATAAATATACATGAGAAACTCTCAAAATAGTGGCAAGATGATATGAGACAAGAATAGTAGAAGAATGATAACTGACTCTATTCAAAATATGGTCATGAAGCTTATAGCCTATGAGGAAGCATGGCAATAGTTCTACATCACTCATTCTCTCATGAGTTTTTCCTCACGAGTTTAAGTGTTTAATTATAGCGATGTAGTCTCTAAGAGACTCTATTTCCTTTTGCTTGACCTCATAGAGCTGGTTGATAGGACTCCATTTTGGTCCACTTGGAGTAAACCCTACTATGAATTCCTTGTAGAAGGTGTCCAATTAATATTCTCCTCTTGGTTAGAACCCTAAAACATTTTCAAGCCTTGAAATCTAGGCTCAACCCAAAGGCATTGACTTTATCTAGGTCTCCAATATCCTCATAGGTTTCACAAATCTGCTCTAATCTCTCAACATGGGTAAGGATTTAGTGATTAGCTTGGAGATTATGACTGGTTTACTTCTAGCAGGGTTTTGGTCTCTGTGTGTAAATGTTGGAGGTATGTCCCCCCTTCCTAGCACTTGCACTAGGATCCTCATTACCTCATTGGTAAGTACTATTTGTGGAGTAGGCAAAGCTTGACGATAGGCACACGATAGGGTGACCTTGCTCTATACATTGGTGGTCTTGGGGGAGGGCTCCATGTATTTAGTTGCTATACAAATGTATGATTTGAGGACTTTGACCCACTCGGAATTTGCATTGTGACTTGGGGATGGTTGGGCCTGACGGGCTGAGCTAAAGGTCTTCCAGGGAGTAGCATGCTCACCCTAGGCATAGGCCTATAAGAGGTTGTCATTGGGGATGGCACACCTCGCATGTTTTGTGGCCATGTAGGAAATGATGGGACCTTGGATGTCGGGGCACTTATTCGTGGACGCCTACCTTTCAGCATAATGCTCAATCTTCTTATCGGGTGCTTGGACAGATGGTATCAAAGTGATCCACAGCATTGTGATGCCTCTACTTGTCAAATTTGGGTTGATCATGCTTTCACACATTCAGATCATGCTCCTCTTTGGTTGAGGCTTTCCTTACATGAATTTCCCCACTGATAGATTGCCTTGCCAAAGGCGTTTGCTGATTAACAATAGTTATCTGGAGCATGCTGACTTTAAAGCCTTGGTCTCTGATGCTATAACCTCTCTCTCATCAAATACACATTGGTTTGGATTATTCCTGGCAGGATTTTGTTGCTCGAATGCAAGCAGTTATTCGAGATTATGGCAAATCCTATATGCAAGCCACAAGGGAGACTGTAGCACATGCCAAATTTACTTGTCAAAGTTTGACTGAGCTTGCTCATCTTCACCCTTTGTGTTTAGAGGAAAGCATGCTCTTATGTCACACTCAATTCTCTCTTCAATCCAATGATCATAGAAAGCTTACTAAATGGGAAACTCAATCTAGACAACAGGCATTTTTGGATAAAGGCTGCTCTTCCAAGCAATTTTTTAAGAGTTTACACTACAAAAGATAGGCTACCAATATATGTCAGATCCAGATGCCTGATGGCTCTTGGTCAACATCTCGTTCAAAGCTTGCAGATTTATGTGTGCAGCACTTCACTCATTTTGGGCATGTGGATACTCTTTCTCCTCGGGCCATGTCTACATGTCAGCTTCTTTTGTAGCATATTCATCCAATTCTGTCTGATGCTCAGGCTTTGGAACTTGAACATCCCTTCACTGAAAGGGAATTGTCTGATGCACTGAGATCTTGTGGCAGATGGAAATCTCTAGGATGGGATGGTCTCACTGTTGAATTTTTTATTGCATTCTGGGATCTTCTTAAATTCACCTTGCTGCAAATGGTAAATACATCATGGCAAAATCAGCAGATGCCTGTGTCAAAAAGGGTCTTCTCAGGATGATTCCAAAAAAGTAGCTATGTGATTCACTTGGTGATTAGAGGCCACCAATCATGATCATGCCAGTCATTTACAAGATCATTGCCAAAATGGTGGTTGATTGGATTAAAGGTTATTTGCATGATGGGTTGCATCCCTCCCAATATGGCTTTGTTCCACATCGCCATATCATAGATAACATTGCCAATGCTTATATTGGGATTGAATATGCCAAATACATGCAGCAGGATGTTCTACTCTTGCAGGTAGATATTGCAAAAGCCTTTGACACAGTTCAATGGGATTTCACCTCGCAAACTATGCAAGCTTTGGGGTTTGGACCAAAAATGCAGCAGGTTATTTATTGGCTTTACAGAGATAGCAATGCGGCTTGCATTCTTTCGAGGAATATCTCTGATGAGTGGATTCTTCGTTGTTCGGTCCTCCAAGGATGCCCTCTCAATGCTTTACTGTATGCCATTGCTACTCATCCTATGCTGCAATATATTGATCATCTTGTGGCTACACGATCACTTCATGGCTTGGAATTGGATGCTAATCAAAGCATGGTTGCTCAAGCTTATGCTACCTCGAAGAATACGCCCCATGATCTTGGTGCCTTGATGCAGGCCCTCTCTGTTTATGGTTTGGCAGCTGATCTCCATGTTAATTTTCAAAAGTCTAAGCTACTCCCTTTGCATTCCAAAGACTGGCATAGTCTATTATGGCCCGGGGATATCATTCCACCCACTCAGCTTGTTTGTCATCTTGGTTACCCTTTGGGGTGGGAACTCACTCGCTAACAACAAACTAATTGGGTTTTGGCTAAGCTTCGGAAAAAGCTTGAGTATTGGAAACTGGCAACTGGCCTTTGCACGTTCATCTTCGAATAGTGCAGTCCATCCTTATGGCATATATTCAATTTTACTTGCCATTGATCATGTTCACAAAGGCAGATCTTACATCTTTCATGTCTGTCTTTATGGAAATCTTCTGGCAATCCAAACATGGCAGAAAAAGTCTCAGGCTACTTTCGATGCATCACATTTATTCTCCCAAGATGCATGGTGGATTGAACATCACAGATATTCATGTGCATATTCTTGCCCATAGGGGGAAAATATTGCTGAATTTCTACAAGGTGATCAGCCTTGGGCTCTTATGATTAGGACTCTGGTCACTTATATCAGTATTTCTGCATTTGGTCATTGGCAACTTGATCACTGGGATTTCTTTTTTAGCTACACTGATGGCACTTTGCCTGGTTTCCCTTTTGTCTCTCGCTTGCTTCTTGAATGGAAGCATGTTCTTTCTCATTTGGAATGGAACGGATAGCAATCTTTGCTTTTGGTGCCTTTATATATATGCATATAACCTTTTCCCTTGTTGTTTATCTACACTAATTAAATACCCTTATATATAAATCACTCCTTCCTAATGAAGTTCATTCAATTTCTTAATACTTGCTTCTTTCATTCCTTACTTTCTTAAAAATTGGTGCCTTTCTTTTAAATTTTTCATTATACGTAATTGGTTATGGTCATATATATAGTGACATTTATACTATTGTTGCATTTAAGTATGTTTGTTTGAGAACATTTATATCCTTATTATTATTATTATTATTTTTAAAGTTTTACATTAGCTTAATATGAAATATGTCAAAAAAAGAAATTTCTCTTTTTTCATAATCTTAGCAAATACTTTATTCAAAGTAGCATTCCATCACACTTGTAGTTAGTTCAATCTTGATTGTTAATTTATTTGTAAAAGCGAGAAAAAAAGAGAAGGTTAAGCTTCTCATTGATGAGGACTACCCCCTTTGATTATCTAATTGGTCCCTTGAAGAGAATGAAAAAATCTGCTTGTTTGTGAGATTAACGGATGTGGATTAACCCCTACTCATAAAAACAAGGTTGTGGACTACCCTCCAAGGTAATGATGTGTTTTTTATCTAACTTATACATATGCCTTTTACATTAGAATCTTGATTTCTTAAGTTTCTAGGTAAAGCAATAACAAGCCAGGGTGCACACGCATTACCTTTCTACACTTATCAAGCTATGTTGTTTTAACACATGATTTGTTTGGATGGCAGTAGGTAAGTGAACCCTAACCTCGGAGCCTGGACTACCAGATGGATTCTACACTTTTGTAAACCTACCTTGTTTGGCTATAATACCTTTGAAATAAAATTATATCTCATTTCTTTGAAATGTTTAGATCTCCATATTTGAATTATTTTTAAATTTTAATTTTTTAGTTTAAGGCCAATCTATGGTTGAATCGATTGGTTCAATTATTGAGGGGATAATGAATTCTACACACACACACACACACACACACACACACACATACTTCCATCATAGGATGTGTCGATATATATCTATATATAGGAAAGGTGGTTTTTCCCAGTAGGAAACATTATTACTTTAAACTTTGGAAGGAAAAACGATAGAGCATTTACTTGGATGTTCAAAATGTGATGTTTGACTCATGTATACCGAGAATAATTATAGTCAAAGTTAACTGACACATGTATATCAATATTAATGAGAGTTGTTTGACATTTGTGTACTAAGGATATTTCCAAAAATGATCTAGATATTTATAGTTATAATTCTGGATCATGGTGACCGTGAATTTTTGGTTTATGAAAAGAAAATATATTGAATAATTACTCTTTGGTCAACATAGATTTGCCAAGGAAGGAAAAATGGGTGTTCAATTAAAATGAAACTTCATGATATTTTAGAAAGAAAGGGTCGTGTTTCCCATGTTACATGTCAGACTACTATGGATGGAAAATTTATAGTGATTACCCACGCTTGATTTATCCATGGAGAGGGGCTTAGCAGAGGATAAATGGGATGATACTTATATATGATTAGAAGAAATAAGTCCATTAAGAGAATTATATCCATGAAGGGAAGGATATACAGTTGATTATAGACCTATAGATTATGCAATTGAGTATAGAGGGGAATATACCATGGTTTCATCAAATGCCATCGAGTATACGATGGAGCCACAAAAAAAAACCTATGGATATCCATAGCTAACGGTAGTATACAAGGGATGCAACCATGGGACTTAACTTTAATGATAGGATTGAAAGTAATAATTTGATTATAGAGTCATTGGGGGTCCCTATTCTGCTATACCATTGTCAGTATTGATAATAGAAAACTGACTAGACTTCAATAGAGATGTTAGAAGCCAAATTTTAGATTGTGGCCAAAGATTTGTACTGGATATGGGACAGAGAGGCCGCAACCAAGAATTAATGAGGGGTACTAGGGGACCTCCTTGGAGGGAGTGTCTTCCCCATTCCCCATGAACTGTGGCATCCAAGGAATGTGAAGGCAAGGGAGTCCACGGAGAGAACAGCATTGAGCACTGAACAAGCTCAGGATTTTGGTGTGTGCTCCAAGAAACTTGAAGAACCTTCACCCAACATGTGTGACTTTATATGGACCTCCCACAGGTATACATGCTACCTGGAGGTACTCATTGATTTGGGAGCTTGAGGGATGATAAACGTTTCTGCTTCCCCCTCCTTGAAGCTCATAAGCGAAGGCTGCAACAGCTTACCCTGCTTTCACTACGTAGGTGACTGCAAGTAGAACAGCCCAACGTTGGTTCATTAGTGTAGTATGGAAGGAGGAGCGAGGATATACTAGCATCTTTTTTTTAAAAATACCTCAAAAAACATAATTGGTCCTTCAGAATAAAATATTGCCCATGGCAGGTCTGGCCTGACATGTCAGGACCATGTCAGGCCTCCTTGTTTTCCTCCCATCCAAACTAGACCCCAACTAGAACTATGCTCACGTTTTCCTTCTAGTTCAACAAACTTTAACTTCCAAACCAACTCTCTCACTGTTCTCTCTCTTCCAAAATGTTTCATCTCCTTCGTGCACTCCAAAAATGCATTCCTGCCATCTTGTGGCACCTTGTTTCAAACTATCTCTGTTCTACTCTTGATTAGTCATTTTTCCTCCTCTTTGTGCACATTTTTCTTACACATGCAAAAATCTCTCAGAGAAAACTTCCGTCCAAGCTTCTTGTTTCAATCTACTCTTAATTAGTCACTTTCCCTCCTCTTTGTTCATGTTTTTCTTATACCTGTGAAAATCTCTCAGAGGACTTTTTCCCAAGCTCTATTCATCCCTCCTCTCTTCTATTTCGTTATTACTTCCATTCGTTCATACATTGCTACTCTCTTTTTAGAAACCAAAGGTACAACCTGATTCTTCTTTGAAGGAGTACAAAGAAAGAGTGTTCTATCATTTTCACCTCTTTCTCTGCCTTATTGGAGTATAAAGAATCAACTTCAGAAGAAAGGACACACAGTTTCAAGGTAATGAAGTGATTTCACTTTGGAAGTTCTCTCTTTATTACGTTTTTATCTCACAAGTCATCTATGTGTTTGTTGCAAAAGGTAGAGAGGAAGAGGAGATAGAGGTTGATGATATTTAGAGCCAGAAGATTATTTTGACATTTGTTTCTTCTCTATTATAGGAGGGACAGAGAGAGGGAGATCGAGAGAGAAGGAGAGAGGGAGAGAGAGAGAGAGAGAGAGATTATAATTTTGAGCTGGTATGTTTGTGAATTAGTTGAAGGCAGATACCATGGAGAGAGAGAGAGAGAGAGAGAGAGAGAGAGAGAGAGAGATTATAATTTTGAGTTGTTTAGTTTTTGAATTATTTGAGGCATTCTTTGAAGGAGTATAAAAAAAGGGCGTTCCATGATTTTCATCTCTTTCTCTGCGTTATTGGAGTATAGAAAATTAACTTAAGAAGATCCCTCTCCCTCTCCCTCTCCCTCTCCCTCTTCCTCTCCCTCTCTTTTTGTCTCCCTCTCCCTCCCCCTCTACCTCTCTCTCTCTTTCTGTCTCCCTCTACCCCTCCCTCTTCCTCTCCCTCTGCCTCTGCCTCTCCCTCTCCTTCTCTACCCATCCCTTTCTATCTCCCTCTACCCCACCCTCTTCCTCTCCTCTCTTTTTGTCTCTCTCTCCCTCTCCCTCTCTTTTTGTCTCCCTCTTTCTCTCTTTGTGTCCCTCTCCCTCTCTTTTTATCTCCCTTTACCCCTCCCTCTTCCTCTCTTTATGTCCCTCTCCCTCTCTCCCTCTCCCTCTCCCTCTCCCTCTCTTTTTGATGTTTACAAAGACCCTCCACTTGAATTGTAATTCTAACAATATCCCTCTAATATCCATCATATTATGTAGTATGTTGTTGGAAGCATACTAGGCGGCACAGATTTAAAATCACAAATATTTATAAATTTGTCCTTCATACACCATAGAGAGCCATCAATTCAAAGGTTCAAATGATTAAACACAATGAATGAAACATCGCTTTGTATTATTTGTTCTGTTCATACATCTAACAATGCCTCATGGCCAAGTGCTTTGTTGAAGAACTAAGAATCCAAACACTTGATCTTAAATCTTTGGGACAAAAAATATGATCCCCTGCCATCATATCTCTACTATCTCAAGAGTATGTGGGGGATAACAATTCTTACAAAGGATGTTTGTCTCATCCCTATATCTAACTTTGCGATTGTCAAGTCTAAAATAGTGGTGCTAGGGAGGGTTTGTTGTTGCCAGGTGCATTTCTTCTCTGATAAACTGCATGGTCCACTCCTCCAATTCCAACATTAGATCAAGTTGTCCTTGCCGAGTAATAAATACTTCAACAATGGGACTGTGAGTCCCATCACACAAATCATCATCCATCGCTTCCCATTGCAGATTTTTCTATCTAAACCTTCTATATGTGAAAGACATGCAAAGATTTTTCCTTCCAATGAAATACCTACAGAAATCGAAATCTGTCAATACATACTATCTTGTAACATTATAATTTTTTATACAAACAAGAATTTTTAGACATGCTTACCAGAATGTCACATCTGAAGTGTTCAGTCGACATTGTACCAAGACCTCACTATGACATGTTCTTATGGTCCATTTATTGTCAAATAATTGAGATAGGCAGTCCAATTCTAAGCTCTTGCAAGTATATGTAATCTTTGTTTTTCTCAATTGCCTACAACTAGAAAAGATATCAACAAAACATGGAAATGGAAGAAACCAACTGAGCCTAGCATTTCTTCCACCTGTAGTTGGCTTCATAGCATTTCTCACATCATTGAACATTCTATTTCTATATGATTCGCTAATCTCTATGCTTGGAAGTGGCCACTCTGGACTGTCAAAAGAAGGCAAGGGAAGCGGTTCTAATCTTCCATACTGGCCTTTTTGATTCGGCACTATGAACATTGAGTCATAAAAGAAGGTCCCTTCCTTGTTCAATTCTGATAGTGTATGACCTTCATACTAAAGACTCCCAATCTTAGCATGGAGGACATGCCACACCCTAGTTATGCATGCTACCGGCTCCCACTCTTTGTAACTAGATGGATACAAATCTATAAAACAAATGCAAGACATAGAAAGTCACCAAACAAATGCAAATACTTTGAAGCCTGACACTAGTACACTTTGGAATACTTACAATTGGGCCTACGATATGGAAGGCCTACATCTAGATGCACATATATGTCTGCATGGGTAAAGACGTGCTGAATATATACCCGCATTACTATTTTGTTACTGGGAGACATTTCAAAATCTAATATCCTCCCCTTCCAATGTTTGTTTATGTCACGAGTACTAGATTGCATTGTTATCCATGAATTTTTTTGTAGAGTTGAGGAATCCATCCCCCATGCTCATCCTTGACGTTCTTCAATATAATAGATTGTAAACTACCTCGATATCTGTCATTTTCCATCCCCATAGTCCCTATTCCTAGTTCCATATGATTAACAATAGCTTTCTTCCTCTAGTCTTCGTGAGGATGAGGTTCTATGCCAACTTGCAAATGATGCCTCCAATGATTCCCTTGACTTCAGTACTCCCATCGATCCAAAGATTAATGAGATAGCATGCTATGACGACTCCAGCCTTAGCAATTTAGAGGCAATCTGCCTCACACAAAAAGCTATTGAGGATGCCGAGCCAGAGTACCAGATGTCCGACAAAGAATTCCTAGATTTGCACAGAAAATTGTTTGGGGACAAAGAGGAAGAAGCCGGCACCTCAAGTCAACATGAAGTGCAAGACGGAACCACAAAAGGGATTCCAGTTGGACACTGTGGCTGATACACTTCGCGATGAGGTACAAAAGGCATGTACTTTTAATAGCTTAGGGTTTAGGGTTTATTTTCATTATTTGATTCATATCACTTATTCTCTTCTAGTTTTCCACGATAATATTCTTCCATCATATAGAATGTATGAGTGTTTAGGGTATTTGTGTAATATTGATAAAAAACATGCAAAAAAATCAATGTTCATTAGGGAATCAAACCAGGGTTTAGGGTTTAACAAAAATTAATTCTTTTAAATCTATGTGATCATTCAAAATATCTGAAGCATATTGTGAGTTTTTAGGTAAAAAAATAAAAGATAATATTCCCACTTAAAAATTTTAGGATTTGAACAGATCATTTCTTTTTTGGATTTTATGGGATCCCATGTACTCCAAATGACTACAAACTTCACCATATGACTGATCATGCCCAAAAGGACCCTAGAAGCACAAAATCTGACATCGTGCAACGAGGGCCTACTTTTTGGAAAAAGTTGGCCCTGGTCACACGATGTCAGATTTTGTGTGAAAAAAGTCCTTTTGGGCATGATCAAGGTGTACATGGTGAAGTTTGGGGTCATTTGGAGTACATGGGGTCCCATAAAATCCAAAAAAGAAATGATTTGTTCAAACCCTAAAATTTTTAGGTGATTTTTCAGACTAGGATTTATCCTGCCATACATATGCTTTCATGTAAATCACAAATCAAGGTTTAGGTTGTTGATGTGATATGTTTATTCTAGGATATTTTGTGGGTTGATGAATATGTGGGATGCAAGGGCGGAAGCAGAGGACCTTCTGCAAGAGGATTGACTTCAATTGGTCACTATATTGACCAAGTTCAAAAGCACATTTTGATCTTTCATCGACAATTATCGCCCAAAGGAAAATTGAATATTATGAAGTTCAGGGTCCTTAGTCGGATGGTGAGATGAAGCCTATCTGTCACATGGCAGATCATGTTGTTTTGATGAAGCATAGCATTGCTTTGTTTTTGTTCTTGGACACATGATCCGGACCCCTTCATAGCATCATACCATTGCAGGAGTAGCGGGTGTCCGTGATCCCCAAGATATTGGTAAAGAAATCGTTCAACCCTCTCCTTAGACAAGTGAAAGAGGGTGCAGAACCTTGCAAAAAGAAGCATGGGTTAGAGTGAAGTGTGCCCTACATGGCTGATCCTTGTAAACTCTTTCTGAATTAATAAAGCGTGCCTTAGAGTGAAGCGTGCCCTACATAGCTGATCCTTGTAAACTCTTTCTGAATTAATAAAGCGTGCCCTAGAGTGAAGCGTGCCCTAAAGGGCTCATGCTTGTAAACTCTTTCTGAATTAATAAAGACCTTTCAGTTGATTTCTTTCTTTGTTATTATTTCCTTTCTTTGAATTATATGTAAGTTAAATAGAGAAAGACAAAATATTATTATTTTTTTCACATTGTATGTAAAGAAATTGGAGATTGCAATGAAAAAGACATAGACTACAAAGAATATAAAAAAGGACACTTTAATATATTCAAAGGAGCAAAATACAACATTGAGAATCTGATCGCCCAAGGCGCAATACACACAACGGGAAGTAGCAAGGTACGGGTGTCCACTTTTTGTTCACTCCCCAATCCTTAGGAGGTGGAAAAACAAGCTTTTTAGCACACAAAAATGCAAATCTCACCTACTTCCCTATGGATCTAGTCTTTGAAGTCTTCAGACACAACATCACACATGCTATTGTGCACACAATGGTATAGTCTGATCGAAAATTCGATGCACACACAAAAAATTTCTTTGTGTCACACGGCATGGTTCCAAGGCGGTCACACCTTTGTCACGAACATAGAGTGTCATATTAAATTCTAAATTTCTCACTCATTTTAGATTAAATGTTATTGAAACTTTGTAGGTGGTTTCTTTACATTATATAGAGCTTAACTTGATTTATTAGTAATTATTTAAATGAATTATCTAATTATAAATAATTATTTATAATAAATAAAGTCATAAAATATATGCATTTTAGTAGCACACCACATTTTTTTAGTATTTTGAATAATTAAGCAAATCCAATTCAGTGGAAGGTTAGTAAGCACATAAGGGTGTGTGGTTCAATCATCAAATCCCAAATCCAACAGTTAGATTTAGGAAGATTGAAGTTTAATTTTTACTTTTACTCCTTAGAGGATCAACTAAGAATATTAAAAATAAATCTAGTAATTCTCAAACATGACCAAACATTTCAAAAATGTCAATATTTTTAGTCCTCTGCATGATGAATAAGAGGAAAAAATTTTGGTTAAATTTGAGTAAGGGAAACATGCAATATGGCCTCCAAGAGTGAAATCTCCCTTTTGTGGGGGAAAAAGGGCCACCCAAGCCTAATACCAAGACAAGGTAGGCTTGGTATTAGGCTTGGTGAGGTAGGCTAGGAGCATCACCGACCCTAGTGGCAAGCCTTTGGAGTGTGCATGTTGCCCATGTGGAAGGCTGAGTCATCTATTTTTGCCTTGCCACCATGCCACGTTGTTAGACCGCATGGTGCCATGTCATCAAGGAGATGTGACATCACTCCTTGCCATGTCACCTTAGATTGCCACACGTGTTGCCACATCAGCCACATGTGCCACCTCATCATTCCACATCATAGGAACTCTTGGAGCCATGTCATCACACCTTGCCACCTTGGCATACCTCGTCAACATTGCCACATCACCAATCCCTCCACCTCAATTTGCCATGTCAATCTACCACCTCATGAATGCCAACTCATCATGCCACATCACATTTCCATGTCATGGAAGAGACTTATATATTCCACACCATATTGCCACATCATCACCATACATGTATACACATCATGATGATGGCGAGCCACATCATCAACATGCATGGTAAGTTATACATGCATGTGATTTGAGTGCGTGAGGCATAGAATACCACGATTGAGGTTTATGACCATAGATCATGCATAGAATACCACGATCGAGGTTTATGGCCACGATCGAGGTATTTGGAGGTACTTGGACGTGGCAAAATAATCCAATTATCATGGTTTATGACCACGATTGAGGTATTTGGAGGTATCCAAAAGAGGAAAAATAATCAAATTGTCATGGTTTATGACCACGATCGAGGTATTTGGAGATATTTGGAAGTGTCAAAATAATCAAATTATCATGGTTTATCACATAGGTTATTCTCAAATTGCATTAACGAAAATATTAATCAAGATAGGCACATATGTTATGTGAATATTAAACTGAAATAAAATCAAACGATGCAAATATTCAAAATTAACATTGGATTCCATGTATATATAATATGATTAAAATCAACTTATTTGAGTAGACCACAAAAATTAGTTTCAAAACAAAATCAAATGGAATTTTAGTAGCCAATTATTTTCAATCTTAGCACCTTCTCCACCAATAATAATCAAGAGCAATCTAGTGGATGAATTCAGGCTCTCTATAAGACACCACGTTTTGGTTCATTTCACCCATTCTTAGCCATTCTTGCCTCCCCATCACTTTATCACACCTTCCATCCTACTTTCATTGAGAATGGGTTCTCAAAGCCATGGAGCTAGTAGACGTGAAAGATGTAGGAACCCCCCCCCCAAATCTCATTGACGAGGAGCGCAAGCGGAAGGCTCGCGAGCGCAAGAGAGCCTCTAGATCTAGAGCTTGCGCTGCCACCACCGATCCACCTCCACCTCTACATCCCACCTCCACCTCCACCCCCACCCCCACCCCCACCCCCACCTCCATTGTCCCCCCCTCCACATCCTCATCCGCTTCCCTACCTCTAGCCTCCGCCCTTCCCCTAGCCACCTACATTTTGCCCTCCACCTCTACCTCTTCCCCCTCCACCCTCCCCCTTCCCCCTCCCCCTCCCCCTCCCCCCCTTCCCCTTGGTGCCTCCCTTCCCCCCTCCACCCTACCATCTCCCATTGATCCCCTTGCCCCACCTTGCAGTAGCAGTGTTGCTTCACGACGTGACTTGCCAAAGTCCACTATCCATTGTTGTACTAGCAAGATTGTGCAGTATTTTTTTAGTGACCTTATGCCAGCTTCGTAGTCTACTCTTCTCACGTCCCTGATTGATCACCCTGACTTGGTAGAGTATAGGAGGCTTGCTGGTCTTGGTGCACATAGAGATTGGGTTGTACGTAGTGAGATCCTTAGCAGTGTTCGACGTTCCTATGCTTCTATTAAGCATAGGAACTCCAGTGATGCCTTGGCAGCACGTCGTGGTATTGTGGCTGCCATTAGTAGACCTCATATGATAGGCCATGTGCGTACCGCTTCATGTCTTCTTCAGATTGCACCGTGCACATTGCGAGCAGGCATGATTAGGAGGCAGAGTCTAGAGGATAGTGAGACTCATGCTCTTTGGGCTTCGAGTGTCGTGCACCTCGCAGCGATCGATTGTTGGATGATTCCACTAGGTCCTTCATACAACAGTTTTGGGAGGAGCATTACAAAGCATCCCCGGTGTTCAAGAAGGCATTGCGGAAGAGGGTGTCACGCGGTGTGTACATTGAGCATGGTGCATGTTTTTTGGAGTGTACCCAGATTGAGTTGTACACTCAGTTTGTAGAGGCACACCCGGAGTTCAGGATTGGGCAGAGCTCATTTGAGCGATGCAGGCCATGGTTTGTGCAATGCTCTTAGGAGCGTGACACGTGCTGTTGTCACTACCATGTGGATTTTGGATTGATGTATGACGTATTCCATTCCCTTGATGGTCATAGGGGAGTGGTTCCTACTAGCCCTCGTGACTTCATTCATTCCATATTCTGTACACGAGATGGCGATGCTTTATTCCACTCCCTTGATTGTGTGGAAGGCAGGTGTACTTTGTGTGGTGACTTTGCTAGAGTGCCACGAGTTGCACTAGATACTTGTGACATGCAGATGGTTCGTTGGCAACAGTATGAGTACAGTACCCTAACATTAGATGGTGGTGCACAGTCGAGCAGGTTGCAGCTTGTGGGAAAGGAGACACCACGTGTTGTATTCATTGATAGTTTTCGAGGGAAGCTGTACCGCTACATACGCCACTCGCACACTGCAAAGTGGGAGGATTGTCAATTCCGTGCATGTTTGAGGACATTTCCTATAGGGGTGGTTGTCTCAGTGGTGGACTTTGCAGAGAATTATACCTTTGCACCATAGCATGAGATCCAATCGGAGTATTATTTCTCCGAACAACTGACGTGTGTTTGAGTTATTGGGTTTTTTATGGCCTCATTATATTGAATTATTTCAATAGTCATATTTTTTTTCAATGCCATATTGCAGGTTGCTATATTTGTGCACATTAGCTATCATCATGCACAAGCTCATGTGGATAGCATTGATAGCACCATGGACTCACGCGTCATTGTGCGAGAGTATCACTTCTACATTAGTGATGATCGATCGCATGATGCCCATTTTGTGTAGCATTGATTCACTTTGCATGATAGTTTCTTGAGGGATCATGGCATCACATGGCAACGGCACTGGATCTGGTCAGACGGTTGTGGTGGTCAATTCAAATCTGCTAGACAGTTTTATTGGTTCTGCAGATGGCACTGTGAGATAGGCATTCTGATCACATGGAGCTACTTTGAGACAGGGCACGGTAAGGGAGAGCACGATGGTGCAAGTGCTTGCGTGAAGCGTGCTTTGCGTCGATACCAGTTGCGTGATAGTGCCGATCGCTTCAAGGATGCACATGATGTGGTGCAGTGGTGCAGCTACTAGTGCTATCTCCTCGTTTCAGTTGCGTGACGATAGGGTGGTGAGCCGGTATTTTTGGTGCATGGACATTGGGAGTCTTGATCGGTCTAGGCCTTTTGATTGTTGTTCAATGTATGGCACTCTTGATTTCCATTCCATTAGGAGCATAGGTGAGTCTCACCCTGCGATCTCTTCTTGACAATTTGCATGTTTTTGCTTCGCATGCATTGATGATGATTGGGGAGGGTGCTCCATGATACCACGGGCCGATCCATGGGCACGGCGAGTGCTTTCTCCCTTCCAGCCTTGGGAGGAGGTACATGATGATCAGGATGCAGGATTCAGTTCCTCTAGAGATTATGAGCAACTTACAGATATGTTGCGTATTGGTGATATCTTTGCGGTCATTGCTTCGGAGGGGAATGAGGAGGCTGTGGATTATTACTTGTTGCGATGATCTATGGCGAAGAGTGTGCTGAATGAGGATACAGTGGATGGGCATGGGATGCACTTCAATGCTCATAGCATGATCGTAGGTGGCCACTATTATCAGCATATACAAAGGCGTGGTCATTATATTGAGTTCCAGGAGTACATGGCGGATCAGGAGGCATATATGTATTCTCATCTGGTTATTGTGATCAAGATTACTTTGAGTCATGTTCACACTCGCAAGGCGACATCCACTCCTCGATGGCGCCTTACAGTGTAGGATCACGAGAGCATACTTGCAGCTATTGGCATGAGAGCCGATCCTGAGAAGTAGCACATTACATATTATAGTTTTGGAATCATCAGTTGATCAGATAGATTTTTATTGGGTATCACTAGTTGATTACATATTTTTGTATTCGATATGTATAGGCTCACTGTGTGACCGTACCATTGTAATTTTCATGGACTCATATTTTGTATTTCACTATGATGGTTTTATACACGTTCATACACATCATTGTATTAGATTCTATTTTATACATGTATGATGTCCGTTACCTTCTCAATGGGATTTGTTGTTTTTGTAAAACAAAAAATTGTTTATTCGTAGTAATGTTGTAATTGTGTTTTGTGCTTTAGGACATTTTAAAAATATGACTAAGAAAATTCGTGCATGTACTAACCAAATATGCATGTGGACTTATCTGTTGGGGATGAAACTCTGCATGGCTCTTAGGCTACCCTAGACCTACATCCATGCAAGATTTGGTCTCCAAATGATTTGGTATGTGCCACATGGAAGGTATAATGCGTACATTTTTGCAAGCACTCCCTACTAGTGACTACGTATGGAAAATGGTGCACGTACTAACCAAATACGCATGTGGACTTATCTGTTGGGGATGAAACTCTGCACTACTCTTAGGCTACCTTAGACCTACATCCATGCAAGATTTGGTCTCCAACTGATTTGGTATGTGCCACGTGCAGGAGGGATCCCAATCCATCCAGTGTTGAGTTCACTTACAAATGGGCAAAGTCAAAGATTACCATTATCCTTGCCAATAAGAGATCTTTGCTTAAGAGACAGGCACTAGTTGAGATTGCCCGGAGAGAGGGAGTTCAACCACCAAGGGGCCAGCCCCAAACCGATCATAAGCACAAGTGGAAGAAACCAATGAAGGAAGTGAAAGCGGACCCCAGTTTGCAGCATGTGGAGGTATGATGGATCCAGATGGAGTGATATAAAAACGTGCATTTTGGAGCAGGGGGTATTGCATCATGGGAGGCCCAATTTGTAAGTATCGATCTCAAATTATATTGTGTTTATGACATTTATTAGAAGGCTATTCCTTTGTACTAACCTCTTGTTGGCTCTTTCCCATGGCTTTCGCAGGAAGAGCAGGGTATTCTTAGTATGCAAGGTTCTGAGGCTTTTTGTCACCTACAGATATATCGGGGTTGTCATTTGTAGTATATGTGTAGCTTAGGACCTTGAGTCATATTTCGGTGAGAGATGTAGGCTTAAATGTGGTAAGCAAACATAGTGCATGCATGTGTAAAAGGAACGTGTATCATCATGGTTGAGGTAATGAAGGCTTTCGTCTTCATTGGGGGTTGCAGGATTTAGGAGGAGATTAAGGGTTAGAAGTAGAAGGAGGTTCCAAGGTTTAGGAGAGGTTCCAAGGTTTCGAAGGAGGTCCAAGGTTTAGAAGGAGGTTCCAGAGTCTAAAAGAGGCTCCAGGATTAGAAGGAGCTTCCAAGGTTTAGAGAGAGGTTCCAGAGTTTAGAAGGAGGTTCCAGAGTTTAGAAGAGTATAGGGTGGATAACTCGTCGAGATCCCTTGTAGATCATGGAGGTTAAGGGTTGAGGAACTAAGGGTTTAGGGGGAGCATAGGAGTGG
Organism: Dipteris shenzhenensis; assembly: GCF_047967505.1. NCBI lineage: Eukaryota > Viridiplantae > Streptophyta > Polypodiopsida > Gleicheniales > Dipteridaceae > Dipteris > Dipteris shenzhenensis. Next base: position 14,249,512 of record NC_141627.1, on the reverse strand, counting down.
GAGAGGATGAAGGTGTAAGAGCATGGGGGAAAGAAGATAGAGGAGGAGGAGGAGGAGGAGGAGGGAGAAGGAGGAGGAGGAGGAGGAGGAGGAGGAGAAGGAGGGAGGAGGAGAAGAGAGGAGGAGGGAGGAGGAGGAGGAGGAGGGAGGAGGAGGAGGAAGAGGGAGGAGGAGAAGGAGGGAGGAGGAAAAGGGAGGAGGAGAAGGGAGGAGAAGGGAGGAGGAGGAGGAGAGGATGGGTTGCAAGGTTAGGACATGCTTTTGGATGTGGAGTGCAAGATAGCCTAGACACTCGAGATAATTGCTCGGAATACCAAATTGGAACTCAACACAATGCCCCAAAGAGTGTGGGCTTCATTCCATTATGAGGTATTTGTATAAGTTGGAGAGCTTCTCTCTCTGCATACAGGAATTGTAAGACATTCTCTCTCTACATGTAGAACTTGCATATAGAAGTTGCATGTAGGAGTTGCAAGTTGCATGTAGAACTCGCATGTAGGAGTTGCATTTAGGAGTTGCATATAGAACTTGCATGTAAGAGTTGCATGTAGAACTCGCATGTAAAACTCGCATGTAGAACTTGCATGTAGAACATGCAAGTTGGATTTCTAAGAGGGATTATTTCTAGCTTTATGCAAGTACAAGCGGAGCATTGCCGCTACTGTACACACACATTCTATTCTACCTAAGTCCATGTTGTCATAGAGACAACATACTCCCGGATCCATTTGATTACCCATCCTCGAGTTATGGTTTATTGCGAGCACATCCCTGGATTGCCATGCCTTTAGTCCAGTGGCTGTGGAACTTGTGTCGTGCCAGTCGATCCTGCTGTAAAGCCTTCACACCATACAATTTTTGCTCAATTTCTAGGTAGCTTGTATCCACCATTTGTTCAAACAGAGATATGTGGCGTGCTTCTAAGAAGATCACTCTTTGGTAGAGTCAGCTTGTAATCTGAGCATCGACCCGTTCATTGGGATTAAAATTGAGTGGAGGAAAATGGGTATTGAGGTAACATGGGACCTCCAGAATGAATTCCAATGTTTTACAGAATATAGCACTTAGGCGAAGGAAGCGATCAATGTTGCCGCACATTATTTGCTCATGCTGCTGAAGTGCTCGGATCATTCTGCCTTGGATATTCCATTCTACACCATAGTATGGCTCGATCATTGGCCAATTCATGGTCTTCATCCAAAGTGTATATGTTGGCTTCCCATTTTTTACGTTGTGGAACCGCATAGAACTTGGGATGGGTTCTGAGACATGGAGGTGCACGTAGGTACTCCTTCAAGAAAATTACATCAAAGAGCTTGGGACGGCGCCAATCAGGTCGTGGATCCAACTTGCTTATCCAACCTTCACTAATTTGATGCTGACGAAGGTTGGTAGGAAAGTTGTCCAAGGTCCATCCACCTCGAGTTTTCATATCAGGATATTTGCTCCAAAATTCCTTGATGGGGTTACTAGGAAGTGGTATCTCATCAAAATCATACCCATCATTGGAACTTGCACAACAAGACAAAGCACCCATAGACGCGCGCACAGACGCATTTCATGAACTAAATAAAAAACTTACGGGCGCGTCTATTCGCGCATCTATTTGCACGTCTGGAGACCCGCATCTAATTGCGCATCTATATATCAGACTCACGCGCGTATAGATGCGCAGTTAGACGCATAAATAGACGTGCTTATAAACGCGTTTATAGATGCACATATAGACGCAAATCGAACAGACAAACGCGAATATAAACGCGTTTTTAAACGCACGGATAGATGCACTTTTTTTTTAAATTTTTTTTTACAGAATACTGTGTATATTGTGTATGCTATATAGTTACAAGAATCCCATATCCACATTCTGTAATTCAATTCTTACAGCCAACCGCATTTTAATTGCAATTCCAAATAAAATATTACAACTCCAAAACACAATAAAAGTGAAAGCTCAAAAAGTGCTTGTATATACATACAGCACGAAGCTAAGCCACGTCATGTGGCTTCAAGTACAAAAAATAAGGAAGCTAAGCCACGTCATGTGGCTTCAAGTACAAAAAATAAGAGGAGTCTATATACAAGAGGCACGAAGCCAAGCCAGTGGCTTTAAGTACAAAAAAGAGTAGCTAGCACTACTTCTACGACTAATCCTCTCGCTGCCTTCCACGCTCCCTTCTGCGCTCCCTTCTGCACTCCCTTCTGTGCCTCCTTCCTCGTCTTCCTCGTCGTCTTGTGCATGGGCCTGTAAACAAGGAACAACATATATCAATGTATGAAAAATCAAATCTTTACTTATAATTTTGGCATTATTTAATTACTTTCAAATACCTGGGGGGCCGCTCTAGTAGCTCGGGTATACTGCTCCTCAGTAATCAACCCGTCATCATAGAAGTGCCTCCATGTATCTCCTCTGCGATGGTAGGCTGCCTCCACTGGAGTAGGGTATCTGCCCACGATCTCAAGCTGCATGACCGCGACACACTTTGTGGAGGGATTAGTACAAAGAAACAACCAACCTCCTAATAAACTACATAAGCAATATAATTTGAGATCGATACTTACAAATTGGGCCTCCCATGATTCAACACCCCCTGCTTCAAAATGCGCGCTTCCATATTCCTCCATCTGGATCCTCCATGCCTCCACGTGCTGCAGACTGGGGTCCTGCCTCGCTGACTTCATTGCCTTCTTCCACTCACGCTTGTGAGCGGTGTGGGGCGGGCCCCTTGGTGGTTGACCTGCCTCAAGCCTGGCAAGCTCCGCTAGTGCCTGCCTCTTAAGCGAAGATCTTTTATTGCTAAGTATCGTAACAATCTTTGACTTCCCCCATTTATCTATGAACTAGCGATTGGGCGGGTTAGGATACCTAGAGCGAACAGTAGTGAGGGTCTCATCAGCCAACCTCTTTGGGTGGTCTTTATAGTGGATAAAGCAATCTCTGTAATTGTTAGCAATTACAAAGCGCATGAAGGCCATGATGTCCTTCCCCCGCGCATCCATCAAGATGCCTCCTGTCTGAGTGATGTCATAATAAATCGTACCATCACCCAGAGGCATGTCTAAATCATCTGAATCATCATCCTCCTCACCGCCACATGGCCCAAAGCACTGTGCCATGCATCCCCCACCGCTCTCCCTGCTACTACGCCTGCTACCCTGTCGTGTCGAGCTCGTACGCTAGCCACTCGTAGTTGGGGACTGCACGGGACTACGCTGACCACTCGTAGCTGGAGAACTGAGTCTCGACAGCTGGGGAGTACGTCGACGGCTCGCCGAGATAGAAGGACCTCCTGACGGCATGGGGGAAGGGGCATAAGACGGGATGGCAGAAGGGACATAAGACGGCATGGGGGAAGGGGCATAAGACAGTACGGGGGAAGGGGCATAAGAAGGGGCATAAGACGGTTGTGCTGACTCCGCTGGGGTGATCTCAGGCGGTGTGGGGTGGCTTGGAGTCTGTAGTGCCGACTCCTGGGGAGTGTTTAGAGTACCCGTCATATACCCGTATAACTCCACAGGACTAGGAGGGTGCCCTAAAAGGTTATATAAGTCCTTCCAAATAGATTCCTGGGGATCAGGTGAGCTAGAAGCGCTTCCTGGCCACATGTTGAACTAGAAAAAAGGAAAAAAATCTATTACTGATGAGCTGAGAAGAAAGGGGAAGAAAAGAGAGGCTTAATGTCAGAGCACGTCTATAGACCTGTCTGCGCGTCTATAGACGCGTCTAACAGAGTGTCTAACAGAGCGTCTAACAGAGCATTTAACAGAGCGTCTAACAGAGCGTTTAACAGTGCGTCTAACAGAGCATCTAACAAAGCGTTTAACAGAGCGTCTAACAGAGCGTCTATAGACGCGTCTGTGTGTGTCTGCAACAAGCCAGATGCGTGGTTAGACGCGCCTGTAGATGCGCTTTTAGATGCACCCTGAGACGCACCTATAGACGCGCTCCGACAGACGAGATTTCTAAAAAGTCAAAAAGGACGTTGCGCACGACACAAAAACATGACACTCATACCCAGATCCTGCGCTTCCTGGATATGAGAAAGTACAAAACTGGCGAGAGCAAACTTCCAAACAAGATCAACTGCAAAAAGACTTACTTGGATAAAGGTATGGAAGGTTCTTCTTTCTTTTTCAAACTTGCTTCTTCTCCTTGTTCGTCCTCCTCTCCTTTAAGCTTAGAAGTAAGTGTAGGTACGGTCCCTTTCTCTTGAGTGAAAGCTTGGAAGTAAGTATGGCAGGCTCTCTCTTAAGCTTCGAATCTATGGATCTGCTAATAAAGAAGGAAGGAAGCCACGCGCGAAGTTTAAGTAATGTAAAGAAAAGCAAAGCGAGCGGCGCATCGAAAAGCAGGTTTAAAAGCCGCGTCTATAGTCGCGTCTACTAGCGCGTCTATAGGCGCGTCTAAATACACAGAGTAGATGCGCATTTAGACGTGCCATTAGACGCGATGTTAGATGCGACTATGGACGCGGCGATAGATGCAACACAGAGTTTAAATTAAACATTTGAAGAAGAGCAAATTTGGTGGGTTGTTTGTTTGTAGGATGTCTCCATCTTCAACAAGTAGCTCCAGTGAGGATGAATCCCTCCGTATCCACCATTGCGAAATGTGGTTGGAGTAAAAAATCAAATGTCTGTGTGATCGATGTCGAGGAAACATGTACCGTGCACGCAGGATTACACTCAATCATATCTCAAAGTATGGAGAATGGGATGTGACCGTAAACAGGGTAAGGGTTTGTAAGTTAAGGTTGATTGAGATACCTATGGGTGTTCATATGTTTGAGTTATGATCCCGTTTTAATTTGATACAGGATGCAGTGCCACACCCGCATATGTTACCCTATGCCCGTCGTGAGGAGGCGAAGCGTCGGCGATATGAGGTGGGATCTTCAGGAGGGACCGTTACGGATGCATGGAGTGATGGTGATAGTAGCCCTCCGCCATTACCTCATGAAGCCGTGGAGGAGGAGGTGTTTGATGATATGGTGCGGGATTTATATGTCCATCAAGGGAGGGATAATAGCATGGAGCAGGATGATCTTTTTACTGCAGCATCGACTCCACTGTTTGAGGGGTGCACATTCTCTGTTCTACGTGCCTCCCTTGAGTTACTAAACTTGCAAACCATCTATGGATGGAGCAATGCAAGTTTGAATGCATTACTCAAGTAAGCTTTAAAGTCGATTTTGCAAACATGGTGAATTATGCTAGTGGGTCAATTACTCGAATGCTTTTCCTCATTTATGGTCTTCACGTGCAAGCTATTGTGTAAAATGCTTCCAAGGGAGAATAAATTACCGACCTCAAGAGATATGGCAAGGCAACATGTGACCTCTCTTGGAGGATTAGATTACAAGCGCATCCATGCATGTGTCAACGATTGCGTTTTGTTTCGTGGACTACATAAGGATGCAAGAGAGTGTCCTACTTGTGGAGAGGCAAGATATAGAGCATATCTCAAAATCTTAGACGTGCCTCGTAAGGTATTGCGACATTTTCCCATAATCCCTCACATCCAACATATGTTCAAGTGCAAATCTATTATTGCAGAGCTCATGTCATGGCATTCCTCCCATCGATCAACCGATGGCAAGTGGAGAACTCCCGCGGACTCTCCTGCGTGGAAGCATATTGAAGACACATGGCCAAGCTTCAAGGAAGAACCTAGGAGCTTGAGACTTGGATTGGGTATGGACGGTGTGAACCCATTTGGTCTCAAAAGCACGTCTTACAGTGTATGGCCAGTGGTATTGGTGAATTACAATCTTCCACCCTCTATGGCTATTAAGAAAGGACATGTCATGCTGTCCCTTCTAATTCTAGGGAAACATAAAGTCAAAAACCCTGATGTTTATTTGGAGCCTTTGATTGATGAGCTAGAGATACTTTGGAGAGGTATCGAGGTGCATGATGTGAGCAGGCCTCCCTCGTCACGAGACTTCAACTGCAAAGCAGTCTTGATGTGGATGATGCATGACTTCCCAGGCTATGGCGAGTGTTTAGGTAAGCATTGCATTTTTAAATTATGAATAGGCAAAGGACGTGGCACCCTAAACCCACCTTCCACTCTTAATTGCATCTATTGTTCAGGTCTCACTACATCGGGTTACCATGTATGTCCTGTTTGTGGTCCTTCGCTAGTTGCCTCACGGGCAGACGCATTGAATAAGGTCATCTATGAGAATCACCATCGATTTCTCCCACCTGATCATCCTAGATATGTTGCCCCTTGGAATGAAGTCCTCCCACAATCACTCACCGCGGGAGATTGGATGAGAATTTGGGATGGTTCCACGACTCCTCCACCACTTGGCATGAGCCGGTAAGGGTTTGTAACTATTGGCTGGAAGTAAAGATTGGCTATATTGGTTGAAAGTAAAGATTGCACGCTAACACTTTATTTTATTTAGATACTCCATCTTTTATTGTTTACCATATTGGTCCCACCTCAAGATCAATCACCTGCTTGATCCCATGCATATCTTCAAGAATGTGGCATCTACCATTTGGGAGCATTTGAATGGGACACGAGATTCGGCAGGCATAAGGGAGGATCTACGTACCACAGGGAGGATGCATGAAGCTTGGCCTCAAGAGAGACCAAATGGGCGGGTTTTTTTACCTCGTGCACCGTGAATGTTATCAAAGCTAGAGATGGCGATGGGGAAGTGCGCTATTACTACAATTCATACTCCCACTGGATGCATGAGGTGTTTGAAGGGAGCCTTTACAAAGAGCAAGAAAAGAGGTGTAGAGCAATTATATGGCTTGAAATCTCATGATTGGCACAAGATGCTCCAAGTAAGTATTTTATATGCATAATATCTTTTTTCTTTCAAATTTGTGAGTGAATAGCTATAAGCAACTAATCAACCACCTCCTCGTGGGTTCAGTTCATACTACCTACTAGCATTTCACGTAGTGCATCAAAGGACATGAAAGATTGTATTTACAAGATGGGCAAGCTTGTGAGGTATGTGAGCTCAAAGGAAATAGATCCCACCACGCTTGAGAAGCTCGAGTTATGTCAGTGGAGGCGGTTTGTTTAGTGGAGGAGACATTTCCACGTTCTATTCTCACAAGCCAACTACATCTCATAGTACATTTGGTGGATAAGATTGCTATATGCGGTACTATACATGCACGATGGTTGTTCTTCCTCGAGCGCTTCATGAAGACCTTGAACGGCTTCGTGAGACAAAATGCAAGACCCGAAGGTAGGATGGCTGAGGGTTGGTTGGTACAAGAGTCACTTGTATATATTTCTGAGTTTCTTGTTGATGTGGATAGCTCTCTCCCACGACTATGGAGAGATGATGAAAACCTAAGGATGACCTCTATTGTGCCTCAAGGAAAAGGACGCAACAAAGTAATAGACACGGAGTTGCATAATAGTATCAACCTCTTTTGCGTGCTTAATAGTGATGTGATGAAAAGATGGGTGACAAGATACGAGGATGCAAAGGCAAGAAGACAAGAAGAAAGGGCCCTCTTTCGTACACACCACGGATCTCGTGTGCCATACCCTCAGCATCTAAGAGCACTTCCAAAGGATATTCATGTGGATTGGCTACTTGATGAAATGGAGAAAGCAGAGAAAGACGAGGGGATGCATATCACAATGGAAGAATGGGAGTATGCTAGGGGATGCATGAGCAAGGTCGGTATATAGAATGTTATGCATAAATTAGGAGCTTTTTATAATTTAGATTGCTTATTTAATTGATTTTTTCTTGGTATAGTGCACTATGTTCAATGCTATATGGTGTGAGAGCAAGCATTTTCGAACACAACGGATTGATGATAAGAGAAACACACAAGATTGCGGCGTCATTGCTAGCTTTGAGGGAGCCAATGGAGCCATGGATGATTATTGTGGCATAATCCAAGATATCATTATGCTTGACTTTCGACGCTTCTTTGTGTATGTTTTGGATGTAAAGTGGTTTAAGGACGTGGTGGAAAGAGGCCCTAATGCAACAATCAAACGCCATGCAAGTGGCTTTGTAACTATTGACTCCACAAAGTTTTGGCAAAGTAGGAAGGACACACTAGTACTACCGCAACAATGTGAACAGGTACTGTGCACACACATAAAAATACTCGCTTTTAAATATTTGATGCAAGAAAAGTAACATGATTGTATTTGTGTTTGAATTAGGTTGTCTATCAACCAATGGTGGATAATAATAGATGGTGGCATGTCATACCTATTATGCCACGTTCCAAAGTGATGTATAGTACATTTACTAATATGGAGCGTATGGAGGATGATCATGGCCATGGACATGATGATGACCGTGATACAAGAGAGGAGGATGATCATGAGATAGGAGATATAGATATTGAGGCCATTACCCGTGAGGACGAGCCTACCATTGGAGATGCTGATTTCGATGAGCACATGAGTGGCACAAGTAGTAGTGGGTTGAATGTATTTGTAGATCTAAACACTTGTTTGGATTTTGAAGTAGATAGTTTGGCAAGGGTTGATCTCATTGAGGATGAGATTGAACCGTAGCCCCACAATTGATATTGGCAAAACTATTTTACATATTGTCTCATTCTCCTCATCTCACTTAATTCTTGTATATGTGGGCTTGCAAAAAATTATGTGCTTTGGTAATCATGGGCAATGTTTGGAAAGCAATGATGTACACCAAAATCTCACTTTCTGTATTCTCTGGAGCGCGTCTATTTACGCATCTAAATGCACGTCTGATTCTCAGTGTAAACGCGCAAATAAACGCCCTAATACACGCGCTAATAAACGGGATGTTAGACGGGCCCGTATTTTCTCAGGTCAGACGCGCAAATAGACGCGGTGATTTACGTGCAAATAAACGAGCTTTTAGACGCGCATGTAGATGCGCCCTTAATTTCTCTACTAAAGCAACGCCTATAGATGCGCCCGCTATTTTGTGCGTCTACCAAGCGCGTCTATAGTTGCTTTGTGTTGTTGTGTTGGCATGGGAGTACGAATTGGATTATCCAAATCCTGATATTCAAAATCAAATACTGTGTCATTTTCTGTTGATGGAAGCACAAGTAGTGTCAGAGGTGATGACAAGGCAGGGAGAGAATTTGGGGACATGGGGGAGAAATATGGAAGAGTGTTAGTTGTGGAAGGGGGAGCAGAGTGGAGGGGGGAAGAACTGGGCAAATGGTTTGAGTAGCTTGGTAATCCTTAAGGATAGGATTAGCAAGGGATTGGAAGAAGCTAGGTGTGAGGGGCTCGTATGTTTGTGACTCTTGGGTTAGTTGAAAATGGTGAGAGGGACGATGGAGTGAATAGATGTTAGGATGGAGCTTGAGGAAGGTTAAGAGGGTGGTAGCAGCAAGGGTAAGTGAGGTTACGAGGTTGGCAGAGAGAGTGGTTAGATATGGGAAGTTGGATGTGAGATAGGCCCTGTCGTCTTCCGATACTTCTTTTTGTTAGTACGATGGGATCATCAGCTGCATAGATGGGATGTCGGTTATGTTATGCCTTGCAAACAATAGTGATGGCCTTTGTAGTAATGGCAACAAACTAGCAATAACCCTGAGGGGAGGACTACCCATGAGGCATACATATGCAATGAAAGCATCCGTCCTGAGCGCTATAAACCCGGCATGTGTAGACAGACACAAGATATTTTTCTCATCTTCGGACAAGTCTTGGAAAATTATGCGCAGAGCTTTAGTCCCTATGGAATGTTCCCATTTGATTGTTGGATGAGCAGATATGATCCTGATTTGGAGTTGCTTCCATTGGATAAGCACGCATGTGTTGAGGTGATCTTCCACTTGTAGAGCAGCCACAAGCTCTTGATACACCACCGTTGTGCATTATAGTGGGGCTTCATCGGTGTTGTCTTCCATTGCCTCATTGTTGTGCACTAGCAATTGGAGTTCAAGCTTGGAGATGATTATCTTTTGGGAGTGCATCTCATTCATTTTTTCTTTGTATTGCTGGTAGATGGTTGTATATGCCTCCTTAAGCTTTCTCATTTGCAAGGTGGCCTTTGCCTGTTGAGGAATGTCTTCAGTGGTATTGGACCATTGGTCCAAGACTTGTGCTTGTGAAGTGCTAGTCTCTTGAGCGGTAGCAAGTTGGTCCTTTAAGATTCCGCATTCCCTTGTAAGCTCGTCAATGTTGAAGGCACGTACTACCAAAGATTGTTTCATGTCTTTGCAATCCTGGAGCTCTTCTTCTTTGTGAATTAGATTGAGTCGAGCTTGTGTCACTACCTCCATCTGCTGAGCATGTGCGGAGGTCAAGGAGTTATAGTAGGTCAGTAGGATTGCTGTTGCTTGTACTGCTGCTGTCAGCTGTGTTTGACTTTGGTGGAGGTTGGAGGTCACGGCTCCTGAATTCAAGGGCATCTACTTGTCTGCTGAAAATCTCAATGTTGGCGGAACCATCCTCGCGAATTTTTAGTGTGTGCATACTCGAAGAAGCTCATGTCAAGAAATAGCGGAGGGTTTTCCCAAGCGTCGAAGCTCTAGATGGCTTTCGTTGAGGAGGCCAGCTGGCTTTGATTTTTGGAATAAAAGCTCAGGTGATGATCCAAGGGCCAGGATTGCGCCGTCTTCTTCTTAAAAGCTTTGCGAAGCTGCCCTCTTTCCATTTGCAAACAAGAACGTCGAGCAATTCGTCTCTCCCACATTGCTGCAGCAGCAGCAGCTGCGAGCATGGACGCACCCCTTCCAGCCCTCGATCCCTCCTTCTTCCTCTCCATCATCTCCTCTCGCACTTTGCCCCTCCCCCTCAACCAGCTCGACGATCCCCATGGCTCCCTCTACCACCTCCTCCTTTGGTTCTTCCGTACCCAGGTCCCCCCAGCCTCTTGCCCTTCTTGCTTCCAGTCTTCCCACACCCGATTCCGGTACTTCAACAACATCCGCAAGTCTTCTTGCACCACCTTGCAGCCTCGCTATGTCTGTGCCTCCTGCAACAATTACCTCTTCAACTTGGATGACGATATTGACCTCGCCACCTTCGTTAACGGCAATAATATTGCAGCTGCTCCTCGTGGCAAGAGGAAAAGGGAACCCCGCCCGAAATCATCAGCAGCAGAACCGGTTGCCAGAAAGCAGAAATGCAGAGTTCCTGATATTGGATCATCAGCAACCGGCGGAAAACGGAAATGGAAGCGTTCTCATGACATTGGATCGGCTGCAGCAGGAGAGATTGTTGCACACGCAAGCTTTAATCCGCCTCACTTTCTTCAACATGCAGACCCGAGATTGTTCCCAGCACCCCAGCTGGCCGGTAATTTACACAACAGCCATCAGCTGCAGGATCCTTCAACATTGTTTCCAGCACCCCAGCTGGGTAATTTGGACAACAGCTATATTCTCCAGGATCCTTCAATCTTTTATCGCAACTCCTGCAATATTTCTACATCTGGAGTACCCTTCGACGATGTCATCGACCTTACTGATGTCTTTGCAGCAGTAGAACCCTCCACGTCCGGCGATACGATCCCAGGGAAGACGGACCTTTGTGGTTCCACGTCCCCGATTCTCGACATAGGAAACGTTGCAGCTCCAATGATCTTCCACACCTCCATGCAGTCTGGTGATGGAACTTCACAAGAGACGGCAGACCGTTCCGCATCCACGTACCCGATTCTCGGCAGCCCAAATTACACTGCAGCTTCATTAATGAGTGTCCACGATATGATGACCGACGGTCGGGAATCAGCGTTCCCAGACGACCCAGCAGACGTTCGTGATCAAACGAACGTCGGAGCCATCGGGGTTTGTGCGTCACCAACAACGCTATTCGATTCTAACCAAAATCATCCCACCATCGACTTCGATATTCCTAGTGAACTCCCCAATATGGCGGACGTCCCTTTGCTGGAGGAACTCCCTATGCTGATCAACTGCGATCGTGACATCGATTTGCCGGATGATGCCCCCTGCATGCAGGAGTGGCTCGGTGAAGAGTGGAGCACTGACTCTCATGGCATAGACAGCATACTCTCAGGAGATGGCAGTGAATTGCAGGATGGCCATGCCTTCTCCGAGAGTGGAGGCTTTGCCTGTGTTGATGTCTCTACTGCCGACGACTTCGATTTGGCTGACAAACTCCCCATGGCTGACTTCGATTTCGTGGAGGAACTCCCCATGCTATGTTGCCTCAACGGCGATTTCGATCTGCCGGATGGTCCCATTCTCTTGGCTTAAATCTTTTGCATGAAGGCTTAGCACCCATCTCATGGAGCTCATTATCTCTGCCTCATCCATAAAGACTCTAGGTTGCAATGGTTGGGACGTAAGCTACTTACGGCTGCCTTCCATGAGAAAGCAATGAGCTACATCCGCATGTACCATGTTAAAGTAGGGCTTTCAAAGAGTCTATGACCTCTACGTTTGAAGTAACAAAGCTCAAAGATATATGGCCTCAAGGAAGCTAAGGAGGTTCTAAAGAGCTTACTCTCTTGTTTATCAACCCTAGATTAATAAGAGGTCAGCACTAAAGGTGACATTAGAATTTGAGAAATACTAGTCCATGAACAATTAGCTGCAGAGGAGAAAATGAAGGTCAAGTGAAGGTTTCCCATCATTTCCAATCATAATTGGAAAAGCGTTAATGAAGATAGAATCTAAGCTATGAACATTAATACGGAGCTATCTTTAGAAAATCTACATGACAAGAAAAGGTAACTATAAATCTACAAGTAAATCTACATTAATACAAAATACTTATGTGAGAAATATATATATAAGTGATTTAATAGTTCATGCTTAGACTAAAACAAGTGTGGTATGTTAGCTATAAGGAATTGCAAGAAAGCATATACAAATATTTGTTACTCTTGAACATTATATTTTTTATTTTCCCAACGAGGCACATGGTTTATAGTGATTGCAATAAGTGAATGCATCACACTATTTTCTATTAAACTATATTTTGAGATACCTTCTAAAAAATTTAAATAATTCTGCTAAGCACCAAAAGCAAAAAGAGTGCTTCTCAATGCATTTGTAGGAATTGTCATTTAGGGTTTTGCCAATGATGCATCAGTAGCTACCCCACAATTCAAGGTGCTTGCTCCTCCCTTCCTCTCCTTATCTCCCGCGTGTATATAAGTGTTAAACTATGTCTTATAGATAGTCTTTGGGCTTAGATAGAAATTACACTAATTTCACTTTTTAAAGTATTAATGAGATAAGGCTATGTGTGTACTAGGTTGGATTTCTATGACGATCCATATGAGAATACAAGATGTGTGTGTGTGTGTGTACATGTGCATGGGTGTGTGCGTGTGCATGGACGTGCACATGTGCGTGTGCGTGTGTGTGTAGCATGTGTGTTGCCTATCTGAAGTAAAATAATACTAACCCCATCTCCCACACAAAATAACAATCATTCAAAGTAAACCCCATCTGAAGTAAAATAATACTAACCCCATCTCCCACACAAAGAAACAATCATTCAAAGTAAACACATCCCACTATCATTCCATCTGTCACGAGTATCAGTGCAAGCCATAATGATGCAGTTATTTAGCATATTTATATTGATATAACCATGGAGCTATGCATGGAAATAACACAAGTAGATATTTGTGTCCCAATATGAAAGAACTAGGACGCTGTTACAAAAAATGATTCTTAGCAATGGTGGCCATAATAAGTCCATCAAGAAGTGAATTTCAAAGTTGGCAACTCCATCAATTTGATCCACAATACCATGCCTAGGGTTTCACTTTGCAAATGTGATGGAGAAGTGTACCAACTCACTTGGCAGCATTATAAGCAAATGAAAGTTAGTTGGCTTCAATGCTGGTAGACAGTTGTTATCCATGCCATCCTATCTAGATTAGTAAAAAATAAAGAGTCATGGCATTATTACATTGCAAAAGTAATCATTGGTTGGTATTTATTAAATTTCAAAATTATCCTTATGTTTTTTGAAATAGAACAGCAAGACAAGATATGAAAGGTTCAAATTTCTTCCTATCGAAGGTCCTTTTGAGCCTTATCATATAGAGCATCCAAATAGGTTAAAATGGTGCAATATGCATAGATCCATCTTTTCCTGCAATCGATCAAGTCCTTTGAATAGACCAAGATCATGTTTAATTATGACTTGAATGCTTGGCCTGCTACTAAGTATATGGGGTATTGTAAGTAGCCAATAATAGGCCAGTTATCTAACAGCTTAGAATGTGCCACATGGATTCATAGGATTTAGAGTTTCATAAAACGCTCTAATGATGGCCAAGTAAAAGTAGAAGTAGGCAATCTAACTAAATAAAGGGAGTATCCCAAATACTCCTAAAGTCAATCCAACTAAATTAAAGGTAGTCTAACATATACATCCATACAATAGAATCCTATTTAGAGGCCTTATCATTTTGTCTCATCTTTTCCACTTATGTATGAAGACAAGAGCTGTAGAATACTCGAAGAACACATGCACTATGAGATATAGTTGGCTTGTGAGAATAGAACATGGAAATGTCTCCTCCACTAAACAAACCACCTCCACTGACATAACTGGAGCATCCTCAAGTGTGGTGGGATCTATTTCCTTTGAGCTCACATACCTAGAATGAAAATAGTGCACCATATTAGCAATATGAAAACCTTCCATCAAGCATTGACACGCTTCACATTTTGTATAGTGTGAAGTACCTCACAAGATGCCCATCTTGTAAATAGAATCCTTCATGCCCTTTGATGCACTATGAGAAATACTAGTAGGTTATATGAACTGAACACATGAGCGATGGTTGATTAGTTGCTTCTACACTCACAAATTTGAAGGAAAAAGAGAGTATGCCAAGTCATACTTACTTGGAGCATCGTGTGCCAATCATGAGATTTAAGCCGTACAATTGCTCTACACCTCTTTTCTTGCTCTTTGTGAAGGACCCCTTCAAACAGTTCATGCATCTAGTGGGAGTACAAATTGTAGTGATAGCCCGTGTCACTGCCACCATCTCTTTCTTTGATAACATCCATGGTACATGGGGTAAAAAGACCCCGAGGGGTCCACTAGGGTTTATCGTATGGTACCACATGAGTGTAAGGGAGGGGGGTTATATAAGGGAAGGAAGGTACATTTTATAAGGTAAGGTGGACTATAAATAGGGGGTAGATAAGGGAAATTTTCATATATTTATTGCACGCAGGTGACGTCTCCTTATTACTACTAGTGAATCCCCCATGAAAAAGACACGCCCATTCGGCCTCTCTTGTGGCCAAGCTTCACGCATCCTCCCTCTAGTGCTCCAGGAATCTCTTGTCCCATTCAAATGTTCCCAAATGGTAGATGCCACATTCTTGAAGATATGCATGGGATCAACCAGGTGATTGATCTTGAGTTGGGAGCAATATGGTAGCTGATAAAAGATGGAGTATCTAAACAAAAGATGGTGTTAGCATGAAATCTTTATTTCCATTCATCATAGTTCACACAATGGTTATGAACCTTTATGAGCTCATGCCATGTGGAGGAGGAGTCATGAAAAGGTCCCAAACTTGCTTCCAATCTCCTGTAGTGAGTGACTATGGGGGGACTTCATTCCAAGGGGCAATATATCTAGGATGATTAGGTGAGAGAAATCAATGGTGATTCTAATAGAGGACCTTATTTAAGTCCTTTGGCCGTGAAGCCCAATGTAGTGAGACCTAAACAATAGATGCAATTGCATAAGCAAGTTGGGTTCCCGAAGCCACATCGATTGCCTACTCATAATTGAAAGTTCAATGCTTACCTGAGCACTCGCCATAGCCTAGGAAGTCCTACATCGTCCACATTAAAATTGCCTTGCATGTGAAGTCTCGTGACGAGGGAGGCGTCATGCACCTCAATACCTCTCCAAAGTATCTTTAGCTCATCAATCAAAGGCTCCATATAAACATCCACATTTTTGACTTTATGTTTCCCTAAAATTAGAAGGGATAACATAACATGTCCTTTCTTAATCGCCATAGAGGGTGGGAGATTATAATTCACCAATATCACTAGCCATATAATATAAGAGGTGCTTTTGAGACCAATTGGGTTCACACCATCCATACCCAATCCAAGTTTCAAGTTCCTATGAGGTTCCTAGGTTCTTCCTTGAAGCTTGGCCACATGTCTTCAATATGCTTCCATGCAGGAGTGTCTTCGGGAGATCTCCACTTGCCATCGGTTGATCGATGGGAGGAATGCCATGACATGAGATTTGCAATGGATTTTCACTTAAACATATGTTGGATGTGAGGGATTATGGGAAAATGTCACATAACCTTATGAGGCACATCCAAAGTTTTGAGATCTTTTCTATATCTTGCCTCGCCACAAGTAGGACACTCTCCAGCCTCCTTATGTACTCCACGAAATAGAATGCAACCATTGACGCACGCATGGATGCGCTTGTTATCCAACCGTCCAAGAGATGTCACATGCTGCCTTGCCATATCTCTTGAGGTTAGTAATTTATTATCCCTTGGAAGCATTTTAGACAATAGCCTGCACGTGAAGACCATAAATGAGAAAAAGTATTCCAGTGATTGATCCATTAGCATAATTCACCATGTTTGCAAAACAGAAAGCTTACTTAAGTAATGCATTCAAACTTGCATTTCTCCATCCATAAATGGTCTGCAAGTTTAGTAACTCAAGGGAGGTACGTAGAACAGAGAATGTGCATGCCTCAAATATTGGTGTTGATAATGTAGTAAAAAGATCATCATGCTCCACGCTATCATCCCTACCTGAGGACTGATGGGAAAATAAATCTCACACCATATCATCGAACACCTCCTCCTCCATGTCCTCATGAGGTAATGTGGAGGGCTACTATTACCATGACTCCATGCATCCATAACGGTCCCTCTTGAAGATTCCACCTCATATCATCGACGCTTCGCCTCCTCACAATAAGCATAGGGAACATATGCGGGTATGGCACTGCATCCTATATCAAATTAGAGAAGTATCATATATCAAACACTTGAACACCCATAGGTATCTCAATCAAACTCAATGATTTAACAATTACCATGGATACGGTCGCATCCCATCCTCCGTACTTTGAGATGTGACTAAGTGTAATTCTATGTGCATGCATGTTTCCTCGACATCGATCACACATACATTTTATTTTTTACTCCAACCACATTTCTCGATGGTGGATACAGAGGGATTCATCCTCACTAGAGGTACTTAGACATCCTACAAATAATCACAAATCAAAAAATGTGTTAGTGCTTGCAAATTTAATCCCAAAACTATGTAACACATCTATAAACATGTATATTAGCACGGCTGTACTATGAAATGCATCTATAGGTGCATCTAATACACACTGTAGATGCACCAATAGACACGCTAACTGGTTTTTTAACCTACATTTCATTCATTTCTTCACTCTGCCGTGCTTGCTTTCCTTTCAACACCCACACCCACCTCCAAGAGGAACTCATCTTCAAGCAGCTTACACCTCATCTCCAAGCATACACTTTCATCTCCAAGCATACAAGAGAAGAGGGTGAAGAAGGAAGCCACAAGAGAAGAAGGAGAAGAAGATTTTGAGAAGAAAGAGAAGAAGCTTTTCATACCTCTACCCAAGGTAAGTCTCTTATCAATTGCTCTTCTCTCTCAATCTATAATGCTTCTTGTATTTGTGGAAAGTTGTTCCCTTCGGATTCATCCTTTGTTGCATGCATGAAAGAATATTTTGGGTACTTTTGTTCTTTTTGGGGGTTGATCAGTCCATCGTTGTCAATTTTTGTCGAGGTTCGGTCGTCTGTTGGACTGCGCCTAAAAGCATGTCTAATAGCACGTCAAGTTATATTTTGAACTGTGTAGCCATGCCTATAGATGCGTTGTTAGCTGCATCTATAGATGCACTACGACAGTTCTATACTTCTATTTTTATTAATCTTCTGCTTCTCCTTCTCCTTCTCCTCCTTCCCCTTCCCCTTCCCATCTCCCTTCTCCTTCAATTCTCCCATCTCCCTTCTCCTTCCATTCTTCCTTCTCTTTCTCTTCTCTTTCTTGATCCTTCCCTTCTCCTTTCCCTTGCATGCATGTTTAAGTCAAATGTTCAATGCCTTAAGCATTCATGAGGAAATAAGGGATTGCATGCATGATGGAAATAAGGGATTGCATGAGGGAAATTGGACTGTAGCATGAGGGCAGGATAAAGAAAGAGGGCATGCATGATGGAAATCACAGGATTGCATGAGGGAAATTGGCATAAATCTTTTATATATGTATATGGAAAGAGGGCATGCATGATGGAAAACACCCCTCTTACTCCTTTCTTTCTTTCTTCTCCTCTGTTCTCTTCTCTACTCTTCTTTCTTTCTTCTCTTCTCGTCTCTACTCTTCTTATCTTCAACCCTTCCTCTCTTATCTTCTAATCTTCTTCTCTTCTTTTTTGCAGTTCATCATGTGACCATGAAGCTCTTCAAGACCCTCACCTAACCCTCGAGATGCCTTATTACAGCAGCTATATAACATTTTTGAGCACCATCCCACTCCACAAGAGTTATATACATACATGACGAGTACTCAAAATACCCCGCATGAGAAGAGAGTACAAACTTCAAACCACCCCACACCCACACTACTTGAGATTACTCTTATGGAGTCAAGACAGCCTAGCAAGCAGCAGAGCCACCATCCTTCTCTCCAATCATCGGGAGTCCCTTCTCCCCTGCAGTCTGGAGTTCCTTCTCCGATGCAGTCAGGAGGCCCTTCTACATCACAGAGCCACCAACGTACTCCCATGTAGTCGGGAGCCCCTTCCCCAAAGGCAAGTGCGCATCATAGTAGCTCATCACCACCCCACATGGCAATAGGCATAGTAGCAGGGAGAGCTCTGGCACAGGATGCAAGGCACAGTGCTTTGGGGGTAGCATAGGGGGCGGGGAGGATTCAAATGCAGACATGCTAGAGGGTGATGGTACGATCTTCTATGATATCACTGAGATGGGTGGCATCTTGCTGGATGCACAGGGGAAGGACATCATGGCCTTCATGCGCTTTGTAGTTCATAACAACTACAAAGATTGCTTTATTCCATTCAAAGGGCAAAAAAAAAGTTTGGCTGACGATACCATCAATGCTCTACGTAGAAGGTATCCCAATCCATCCAATGTTGAGTTCACATACAAATGGGCAAAGTCAAAGATTACCATTATCCTTACCACCAATAAGAGATATTTGCTTAAGAGGTAGGCACTAGCCAAGATTGCCAATAGAGAGGGAGTTCAACCACCAAGGAGCTAGCCCCACACCGCTCATAAGAACAAGTGGAAGAAAGCAATGAAGGCAGTGAAAGCGGACCCTAGTTTGCAGCATGTGGAGGCATGACGGATCCAAATGGAGCGACATAAAAACGTGCATTTTGGAGCAAGGGGATTACAAGGGTATTGCATCATGGGAGGCCCAATTTGTAAGTATCAATCTCAAATTATATTGTGTTTATGATGTTTATTAGGAGGTTGTTCCTTTGTACTAACCCCTCTGTGAATTGTGCCATCTTGCAGCTTGATATCGTGGGCAAATACTCTACTCCTGCCGAGAAAACCTACAATTATGGACATCGCAGGGGACATACTTGGAGGCGCTTTTATAATGAGGGGTTGATTACTGAGGAATAGCATATCCAGGCTACTAGAGCGCCCTTGCAGGTATTTAAAAGTACTTTAAAAATGTCAATGTTGTAAATAAAGATTTCATTTTTCATACATTGATACATGTTGTCCCTCATTTACAGGCTCCTAGGGATATTAAGGAGGAAGAAGGCAAGGATACTGAGGAGGAAGAAGGCAATGAAGGTAATGAATATGGGAGCGAGGACGAGGATGCCTCTGATTAGTCATAGAAGTAGTGCTGGCCATTCTTTTTTGTATTTGAAGCCATAGGTGGCTTGGCTTCGTGGTATATGTATATACAAGCACTTTTTGGTCTATGAATCAATGTACACTCCTCTTATTTTTTTTACTTGAAGCCACAGGTGGCTTGGCTTCATGCTATATGTACAAGCACATTCTAGGCTATGAATTAATATACACTCCACTTTTTTTTTGGCATTCAATTTCCTTGTGCAATATTTTATCAATGAATGCTTTGTGATATAAACATTTTGGAGTTGTAATGTTTTATTCAGAATTGTAATCGTCGGCTATAGATGTGTGTGAAGTCGTGCAAATTAAAATGTTTTTGGCTATAAGAATTGCATTGCACACTATAGAAATGGGATACCTGCAACCACACAACATAGCATTCTGTTTTTTTTCAAATAAAAATGTTGCAGACCTTCTATAAGTGAGTCTATGGACACATCTTTCTATTATATAGACACGCCTATAGATGCGAGTCTGTAGACATGCTAATAGACACGTAAATAGATGTGCCCATCACTTTAAAAAAAAAAAGTAAACACGTTTATGGATGTATTGTGTTGTTGTGCATGGTTAAAAAGACAAATCTTAGCTACCCCATGTTCAAAATTATATTGTATTTTGATGTAAAAATAATGAATCTCATGCCTACCAAATCATCAAGCCATTAGCAATGATTGTATGAAGTAGATAGTCACTCATGTTCTTCTATAGTCAAGGGGGAGTAGGTTCAAAACCAATCCATGTTCATCTTGTCATACAACATTGGAGATCCCTCTCCTAGAGACACCCTCATGTACATGTCTTCCACCTTAGAATGCCAGCTCATTTGGGGCATTTTAGAGATTTGGTCTATGTTTAAAAACTTCCGGCCTAAATATCGTAAAGTCTAAAAGTACATGACCACCAGAGTATAGTCATAGGATATGGACAACTACTCAACAATTCCAAATAGGAACATGCCTTCACATGAAATGTATGTAAGTGAAGCTCTAACATCCAAAGGAAACATCCATGTCTATGTAAACTAATCAAGATGCAACTCATTTTCAACTAAAGCCATTCAGGAAATCAAGGCTTTGGAAAGATAAGTCCAAGTTGAAACATTTCCCACCTTCTCATCCTCCACCAATGGAAAAACGTTCAAATCCATGCCAGTGTAGAGATTAACAAGAAAATATGGTATTCCTAGATGGCTTTCACCCTCAAGATTGATAGCATTTTTAGCAACTCCACAAAAACCTCTAGGAGATCCTTTGGATCATTGTCCAGATTGCTCCAATTGGTAAATGGCTAGCAAAAGAGAACGATGAAATAATACCAAGATGTCACTATAAAATGAAGAATAGTGATTTTTTGGGTCATCACAATGCAACTCAAGAAGGGAAATCTCATATTAGAGTGTCCCTTAGATTGATAACACTCCAACCAAGTGTCTTCAAGATTGCAAGAAACCTTCATCCTGTGTTCCATTAAAAATTTGCAAGTTGGATTCCATTAGAAATCTGCAATTAGTTGCATTGCTCCTTCGAATCTCTCTCTTGGCGAGTTCCGTGAGGAAATAATTTGTCATAGGATAAAGTTTGTGACTGAGGGAATTTGTTGAATATAGGAGGAGTTGACACATTACTCAAGCTACAAGTTGATCTTAACATGAGGGAGTAGGACTTACCCTCTTATAACCTTAGGATATGAAAACAGCTTTGACACATTAATCAAGCTACAAGCTTGATGGTTGTACAACACTACACATTTGTGGTAGAATTTACATTTGTTTCTAGAGTGATATTGACCATCTAATCTTTGTAATCTCTAAATTTGTGGCAGCAAGCTGTGGGAGAGGAGAGCACACACAAAGGGATAAGGAGACATCAAAAGTGGTGGAGCAAAAGCTACTCTACCTTATTCCTCTATCATATATATATGAGTATACATGGGCACTATACAAGTGTACGGGCACACTGCCCTTTACCCCAACAACCTCCCACTTAAAGGCAGTGTGCCTTTAAGGGAGTATAGTACACATATAATACAATCAGCCATCGGCTGAAAAACAAGATGACTAGACCATCATCTTATGCCCATTGGCACTTTACAATGTGCAAAGTGCATAGAGGATAAGCTGCTAGCAAACATCAAGTCTGTAAGATAGAAAATGACAAGCTGTAGATGCCTGTCAACCAAGATCTCATGCTAGATCTCACTTGGAGAGTGAACTCTCACCACCACATGCTCCTTTGTTAAGTCCATAGTACCCGAACTGTCATTGTGCAAAGAAAAATGTCTCTATACCACCTGTGACCATAAGCACATAACCTACAATAGACCTCTGCTGGTCTAGCCAACCTGCATCACCTGCATGCTGCTCCTGGAAGCATAAGAAACTGATGTCCACAACTACTTCCCTACTGCCAAAATCTGCCATAATCATGCCACCAACTCCCACTGCAACGGAAGTAAGAACCGAAAGTGTAGCCCCAATGGAAAACATGTGAGAAGCAAGTCTCAACCCAGTCATGGATGCATGAAGTACTATGGCTGCCATATCAACCATAACCTACTGCTCAACTTATCTGTGATTGTCAAACCTATTGTGTTTCAAGTATGTATCCAATACAGGCAATGAAGTACTAAGTAACTTCCCCCTCTCCATACTGAAACAACCAAGTATGGGAAGACAAACATCATCAAGACCATGCAGCTCCCAATGCAAAGCATCCTTGTCCATAAAGGACCATATGGCAAGTAACCTCAGAAGGATAGCAACCTCCTCATTACTGAGACCATAACATGTCTCACTATGCATCACATCCCGAACTCTCATAACGATATCAAACCTATGAAGCCAAGCTCGAGGGGATTGCTTCTGGCCATGGAGGCACTTACAAAGCAAACATATCAATGATTTCTTCCCATGTGCAATATGACCTGAGTCAATAACTGCAGAAACCACATATGTCCTGGCATAACCAATCAATGGATCATATTGGGCATCATTAGCCAAGGTATCCTCCTCACCATGCATAGCCTCATCCTCATGTGCAAGAGGCACTCCACATCCTGGGTGTGAAGAGAGTGGGAGAGAGGTAAGGAGTCTCACTTGCAGCTTTCTCACATCCACAATGGGGGAAGACACACAAAGGTGGAGGCTGAAAATAGTTTTCCTCTTCTTAGTTGTGACAGCCAAAAGAACTCTCTTAGTACAAAAGGAATAGATGAGCCCTATATGTGGGTCTCAAACCAAACTCAGCTAACCTAGGTGGCATACTAATTGAGCCACTAACTAGAGTACGTAAAGATAGCTATCATCCAGCTATTATTCATGGGCGGTGTACCAACTGTATCTACAGCTAACAAGTCGGTGACATAAATGCACAACGATCACCTTGGCATATCACGAGTGGAGCTCGATATCTCAACACTCCCCCTTGAGCTCAATCCCAATTCCTGCACTTACCAACCCAACAGCATAGCTCAAGTCTGGCCTGGTATAGTCATATAAATCAAACTTCCTACTATGCGTCTGTACATAGTAGGGTCTTCCAGAAACCCAACAGCATAGCTCAAGTCTGGCCTGGTATAGTCATATAAATCAAACTTCCTACTATGCATCTGTACATAGTAGGGTCTTCCAGAAGCTCACTTGCATCTATGCTTAGCTTCACATTCTACTCCAAAGGAACTAAAATAGGCTTACAGCCTGCCATCCCATATTTGGACAGCATAGCTCAAGTCTGGCCAACCTAACAGCATAGCTCCTGGTATAGTCATATAAATCAAACTTCCTACTATGCGTCTGTACATAGTAGGGTCTTCCAGAAGCTCAGTTACCAACCCAACAGCATAGCTCAAGTCTAGCCTGGTATAGTCATAAAATGACTTACCAACCCAACAACATAGCTCAAGTCTGGCCTGGTATAGTCATATAAATCAAACTTCCTACTATGCGTCTGTACATAGTAGGGTCTTCTAGAAGCTCACTTGCATCTATGCTCAGCTTCACATTCTACTCCAAAGGAACTGAAATAGGCTTACAACCTGCCATCCCATATTTGGACAACATGTCCAATCCATACTGCCTCTGCAAGAGCCATATCCCACTTGTGGATCTAATCACCTCAATGCCCAAGAAGTAACGCAGCTCTCCCAAATCTTTCATCTCAAACTTCTGCTTCAATAGCATTTTCACATGAAGGATATCTTCATCATTATCACCTGTGATGATCAAATCATCAACATAAATGACAAGCAGCATAATACCTTTCTCTGTTTTTCTCACATAAAGTGAGAAATCTGCCGTGGAAATCTGAAAGCCAATAGTGACAAGACCATGCTCTGGGTGCTTGCTTCAAGCCATACAAGGCTTTCTTCAACCTGCAAACAAACTTAGGATGAACAGCATGCACATAACCTAGTGGCTGCTCCATATAGACCTCTTCTTGCAAATCACCATGCAAGAAAGCATTCTTTAGATCCATATGATGTAAAGACCATCCCTTCGATGTAGCCATAGCAATGACTACTCTTAAGATTGCCATCCTTGCAACCGGGCTGAATGTTTCTTCATAATCAATGCCATATGTCTGTGCATACCCCTTGACAACTAATCTTGCCTTGTATCTGCTCACAGAACCATCTACATTGTGCTTCACCTTATAGAGCCACTTGCTCTATTCCATTGCTATATAGCGACGCTTTTAAATATACGTGTCGCTATATAGCGACTGACCAACGTCGCTATATAGCGACGCTATGGGCTAAAACCCGAAACCCCACGATGCGGTGCTTTCTTTAGCATTTCTATTGTGGGAAAAGTAATCTCTCCTCCCACCTCGTATCCAACAACCTCGCTTTCCTCCTCTCTGTTGTCCACTCCTCACCACTACTCAACCCCTCTCCTAACACTTGCGCTCCCTCTCCACCCTTCTCCCTCTTTGCTTGTGTGAAAAGAAGTTTTTCAAGAAGGTGAGTCTCTTTGAGCAATGTAGGTTCGTTTTTTGTGAGATTTCGTTTTGTGAGTGTTGAAGCATGTTTTTCCTTGTATTGCTAAGGCTATGTGCTAGTTTTCATGCTTGATTTTCAAGGGTTAAAGACAAAAAACGAGATTTTGTGAAAGAAAGAAGACTCACCTCTTCTAGTCTTTTTTGTATTTCTCTTTCTCCTTATCTCCTCAATCCAATCCCTTTGAGAAGTTGCTTCTTTAAACTCCTCCTTCCTCTAACTAGTTATTTGAAAAATGGTATGTTTCCTCTCTTTTGTAGGGCCAGTCCACAAAACACCGACTGGGACTATTTCAGGTAACAAAGTGCTTCCTCTTTTTTCCTTTTGTTATTTGCATTGGCCTACAGCTAGCGCCTTAAGCGCTAGCTGTAGTGATGGGCGTAGGAACCCTCTCTTCCCCCATTCCCTCTTCTTTCCCTCTTTTCTCCTCTTCCTTCTCTTCTTTTTCCCTCTTCTTTTTCCCCTCTTTCAATCTCTTTTCCCCTCTTCTTTTCCCCCTCTTTCAATCTCTTTTTCCCTCCTTTCCTTGTCTTCTTTTTTCCTCTTTCAATCTCTTTTCCCCTCTTCTTTTTTTCCCTCTTTCAATCTCTTTTTTCCTCCTTTCCTTCTCTTCTTTTTTCCCTCTTTCAATCTCTTTTCCATCTTCCTTCTCTTATGTTTATGCTCTTTTCTCCTCTTCATTTTCCCCTCTTTCAATCTCTTTTCCTCTTTTCCTCTCTCTTTCCCCCCTCTTTCCCCTCTTTCAATATATTTTTCTCTCTTTTTCTTTTATGCTTAAGCTTTCTCTCTTTTTCTTTTATGCTTATATGCTCATGAATAAGCATAAGCATATGCTTTGTTTCCTTTCCCTCTTCTTCCTCTTATGCTTATGCTTATGCATGAGCATATGTCTCCTTCTCCTCTTTTCTTCCTTTCCTCTATCTTTCCCCCCCTCTTTCCCCTCTTTCAATCTCTTTTCATAAGCATATGTATTTGCCTATGCATAAGCATAAGCATATGTCTCCTTCTCTTATGCTCATGCATAAGCATAAACATGAGCATATGTCTCCTTCTCTTATGCTTATGCTTATGCATGAGCATATGTCTCCTTCTCCTTCTCCTTCTCCTTCTCCTTCTTCTCTTTTCCTCCTTTCCTCTCTCTTTCCCCCCCTCTTTCCCCTCTTTCAATCTCTTTTCATAAGCATATGTATTTGATTATGCATAAGCATAGGCATATGTCTCCTTCTCTTATGCTCATGAATAAGCATAAGCATAAGCATGAGCATATGTCTCCTTCTCTTATGCTTATGCTTATGCATGAGCATATGTCTCCTTCTCCTTCTCCTTCTCCTTCTCCTTCTCCTCTTTTCCTCCTTTCCTCTCTCTTTCCCCCCCTCTTTTCCCTCTTTCAATCTCTTTTCATAAGCATATGTATTTGCCTATGAATAAGCATAAGCATATGTCTCCTTCTCTTATGCTCATGCATAAGCATAAGCATAAGCATAAGCATAAGCATGAGCATATGTCTCCTTCTCTTATGCTTATGCTTATGCATGAGCATATGTCTCCTTCTCCTTCTCCTCTTTTCCTCCTTTCCTCTCTCTTTCCCCCCCTCTTTTCCCTCTTTCAATCTCTTTTCATAAGCATATGTATTTGCCTATGCATAAGCATAAGCGTATGTCTCCTTCTCTTATGCTCATGCATAAGCATAAGCATAAGCATAAGCATGAGCATATGTCTCCTCTTATCCTTATGCTTATGCATGAGCATATGTCTCCTTCTCCTTCTCCTCTTTTCCTCCTTTCCTCTCTCTTTCCCCCCCTCTTTCCCCTCTTTCAATCTCTTTTCATAAGCATATGTATTTGCCTATGCATAAGATAAGCATATGTCTCCTTCTCTTATGCTCATGCATAAGCATAAGCATAAGCATGAGCATATGTCTTCTTTCTCTCTTTTTCTTTTATGCTCATATGCTCATGCATAAGCATAAGCATAAGCATAAGCATGAGCATGAGCATAAGCTTTCTCCCCCTCTTTCGATCTCTTTTCATAAGCATATGCCTATGCCTATGCCTACCCTTCTCCTTTTTTCCTCTCTTCTTTCTCTTCTCCTTCTCCTTCTCTCTTCTTTCTCTTCTCCTTCTCCTTCTCCTTCTCTCTTCTTTCTCTTCTTTTTTCCTCCTTCTCTCTTCTTTCTCTTCTCTCTTCCTCTCTTTTTGTCTTCTTTTCATAAGCATATGCCTATGCCTATGCCTATGCTTATGTTTGTTTTTTGTTTTTTGTTTTCATGTTTGTGTCTACGTTAGACATGGGATCATGTTGCACGTCCGACGAGTACGAACAGCCTCGTAGGAGGAGACATCGTGATCTCTATGCTCCAGAGGACTTGGATTCCTCTCAAGCAATACCTCAGGGGCCTACCCCTGCGACTACCCCTCGTCCAACTCCTCTCGGACGTAGCACTGCGACTACCCCTCGGGGAACTCCTTTGCTAGCAGCCCATGGCTTTGTCGGGAGTCCCGACGAGTTTGTAGCATAGATGACTGATGAGGAGGCAGTGAGATTCTTCTCTTTGCTATCTCAGAGGACCTTAGCAATTCCCTCTCCTACACAGATGGCTGGACCTACTACCCAGCCGTCCCCTCGTGCCCCTTCGACCGAGGGGTCATCACCTACGCATGCCTATCGTAAGGGAAGGAAGAGTAGGAGGGTCGCTTATGTTGTGCTAACTCCGGAGATGTAGACAAGTCAGCACCCTCACATCCCTACAGGTCTCCCTTGGTCCCGAGACAGTATCAGCCAAGTCCCTTGCCCTCTCCTACTCCCACTGCTACTCCTCGCTCTGGAAGTGCTCGCACAGCTTACACTCGCTCTGACTCTGCCACTACCATGAGTCCTCCTTACCCAGTCGAGGACCTCTCCTATCAAATCACGGCTGTCGGAGAGATAATAGAATATAGAAAGGGCAAAGCAGTGATGGCCACCATGAGGCGGTTGATGAGCCACCACTTCAAGAGTGGCATTGCTACTGATTGGCAGTATCAAGATGACCAAAAGAAGCAAGCGATCATCGATGAATTAAAACAAAAATACCCTAACCCGCCAAATTGGGAGTTCAATGAGAATTACATGCGAGAGCGCATGGGTTTGGTCTTGAAGCATCGTAGATCAACCTTGCATACTTCCATCGCAAAGGGGATGGCTAAACCCAGTTGGGCAAACAAAGCTGATTGGAAGTTCTTCAAGAAGCATAATAGGGACCATCTCGAAATGTTCAAGGGTCAGAGGAGGGCTGCGAGGAGATGGCTGGACATTGTAGGTACTTCGCACTTTGGTACCGGCACATGGTTGGCATTTGAGGCAACCGTGGTAAGTCTTCTTCTTCTCATTTAATGTATTATTCTATTTGTTTTACTACATATTACATGCACTTTATCTAACTCTCGTAAATTGGATCCACAGCAAGCTGCGATGGGTCGTCTTCCTACAGATGCAAAGACGCGATGCGCGTTTCGCATAGGAACAAAGCCGTGGTTTATTGAGCAAGAGGCAATGGGAGCGACGGTCGATTGGGCTCAGGTGGCTGCTCGCACGGTATAAGTCTACTTCTACTTGTAATCTCACTTTTTAAATTGTTTTATTCTTTAAGTTCCAACGTAATTTTCAATTAATATGGTTTCACTCTTAGGGTCAAAGCTCGAGTGTTCCATCATCGGAGGCAAGCGATCACGAGGGCCATGGATCAAGTGCACCTTACGAGGGTCAGGGAGCAGGCGCAACTCACAAGGACCAAGGATCAGGCCATCAAGACGAGGACGAGGAGGACGACGACGATGATTTGAATGAGTAGTGGTAGTAGTTTGCATATACTTCGCCATGTATATCATTTTGTATATCGGCTCGTTTGAGCAATTTTGTATCACCCTTTTTGAATCGGTAATTTTGTAACAAACAATGTTGTATATCTTCGACATCTATATGCTTTTATTGCTCGATCATTTCATTTGAGCGATTTTATATCACCCTTTTCGCAAGGAAAATTTTGTAATAAAAAACTTTTTTTTTGTAATTACCAAAAAAAAACATTAGTGGGGCAAAACAGGGCTTGCTATTGCCCTGTTTAGCCCCACTAATGCTTTTTTTTAGTTCTATTAATCGTCGCTGTATAGCGACGTTTACCAGTGTCGCTATATAGCGATGTTTACTAGTGTCGCTGTATCGCGACGCTTACCAGTGTCACTATATAGCGATGCTTATATAGTGGCCGTTCTTTTTCGATGCTTATAATGACGTTTACGCCCGTTTAAAAAAAATTAGTGTAAAAAACATCGGTATTTTCGTCAAAAAAGGGCCTATGCCTTGTAGTGTGGTGATGATACTACACATCCTATTGTGCAGATGGGTAAAATTCCTTTGTCTATGCAGGATGGGAAAAAGAAATACCTGTATGATGTATTTCATGTCCCGAATATCACCAAGAACCTGGTTTTTGTTGGTTCAATGGTTGAGCAGGGCTTGCAGGTCAGATTTAATCCTCATGGATGCTTTGTTGAGGATATGAAAAATAAGGGTCACTTGATAGCAAAAGGGAAGAAGAAGGGCAGGATATTTACGTTGGATGCGGACATTCCTGAATTGAGTGCACCAATGTTTGCACATGGGACCAGTGTACTTGCAGATATTAATATCTGGCATAAACGCATTGGTCATGTTAATGTACAACGACTTAAATTAATGCATGCCCAATATATTGTTGCAGGACTGCCTAAGCTCAAGGTTGCAGAAATGCATAAGGTATGTGAAGCTTGTCAATTTGGAAAATAGACAAGGAAACCATTTCTTAGACATGTTCAAGAGAGTAAGAGGCCATTGGAATTAATCCACTCTGATGTGTGGACTACTAAAGCTGTAGCTGTTGGAGGCTATCATTATTTTGTCACTTTTATTGATGACTACAGCAGAAAAGTTTGGGACCTATATTTTATGAAAAAGAAAAGTGAAGTGTTTGGGCATTTTAAAGCTATGGTTGAGAGAGAAACAGGCTTGCAAATAAAATGCCTAAGGTCAGATGGAGGGGGAGAGTACCTCTCAAATGAGTTTGCAAGGTTCCTACAAGAGCATGGCATAAAGCAGCAATATTCATGCAGTCATATCCCACAGCAAAATGGACTTGCATAGAGGAAAAATAGCCATATTGGAGAGGTATCTCGTGCCATTCTCAACGAAAAAGACCTGCCATATTATTATTGGGCTGAAGCAGTTGCTACAGTAGTCTACATAATGAACAGGACTCCCACTGCAGCAATACCTAGCATGACTCCAGAGGAGAGGTATACTGGTAGGAAACCAGATATCTCTCATTTGAAAGTTTTTGGTTGCATTGCCTATGTTCATGTGCCAGATGAGTTAAGATCCAAAAGTTGAGAAGTGCATCTTTATTGGTTATTCTTTGCAGCAGAAAGGGTATAGATGCTATAACCCTTCTACTTGTAAGTTTATGGTGGGTAGAGATGTTGTTTTTGATAAGATGAGTAGCTGGTATAAACCAGTAAATGTGATTGATGATGTAGATGCACAAAATGGTAATGCTGCACAGAATTCACAGCAGCAATCACAAAATATTAGTGGACTTGTAGTGTCCTCCAGTAGTGGTTCACATACTTCACCATGGATAGGTAGATTGAGATCAGGAGAATCTCCTCAAAGCAATGCAGATAGTGGTATGCAAGTATTATGAAAGGGAAAAGAGAAAGTAGATCACCCCATGGTTGATGTGAATGTAGGTCACTCTTATGTGGATGGTGAATCTAGTGGCTCAGAACAGAGCCTTGATGATGAGTTGGGTATTCCTTCTATTGTTACACCTAGAGTAAGGAAGACAAGGGATGTTTTGAGAGCACCTGGTAGTGAGCCTATTTTGCGTAGGTCTACCAGAGTTAAGTATCCCATGGATAGGCTGAAATATGATGGATTTACAGCCATTCACTATGCCTATATGGTCAAAGCGATACATGAACCAAAACCCACTTCTTTTGAGCAAGCCATGGGAAAAGAAAAATGGGAGAAAGCCATGGATGAAGAAATGGATGCCTTGGAAGCAAATGCTACATGGGAATTGGTGCCTTTGCCTAAAGACAAGAATGCAACTGGCTGCAAGTGGGTGTTGATGGATTATCGGTAAGTCAAAGCTATTTAAGTTCGTGGTTAATATTGGATACCATTATGATACGAAACCTTGAGACAAGATCTTATATTTACACGAAATCTTAAAACAGGATGAGGAGGCTGACGAGGGTATGCATATACCTTCACACTTTGAGTAAGACTATAGTCTCTCAATTGATGACGAGGGTATGGTCGACATGATGGATTCTATTTTTAGGGGCACTACATCCCATGTACACGTGATGTCAGAGTCTGAGGTCAAAATGCGAGAGTTGCAATCAACACAGTTGTACGAGGGTGCTAGGATGTCTAAACTACATGCTTGTCTCTCAATTGAATCTCAAGTAAAGTATGGGTGGTCAGATACAAGTGTCTCGGCCTTGATGAGATTAGCTCCTGCATTAATTTGACTCATGCTTACACTACTTGTGCCAGGGAAGTACAAGGCAAAAAATATGGATGTGTACATGGCACCTTTGATAGAGGAGTTACAGATATTATGGAGAGGAGTGCGGGTCTTTGATATTTCCAGAGCTCCTAGACATACCAACGATATTTTGGTCAGGGGTATCTTGATGTGGACCATGCATGACTACTCAGGATATGGAGAGTGCGTAGGTACGTGGTTGTGTCTCCACATGTATAATATAGGATTATGCTTTTATGACTCTCTTTCGCATGCATGTCTTATACTAACACATTCATGCACACGTGTAGGACTTGTTACAAGTGGGTACCATGCTTATCCTGTTTGTATACCAGGTTTGAAATCGCTTGCACGATACTCCAAACATATGCAGAAAAATGTTTATGAAGGTCATGCTCGATACCTTCCGCTGGACCACCTTGTGCGTGGAGGTCAGC
Source organism: Dipteris shenzhenensis (assembly GCF_047967505.1). Taxonomy (NCBI): domain Eukaryota; kingdom Viridiplantae; phylum Streptophyta; class Polypodiopsida; order Gleicheniales; family Dipteridaceae; genus Dipteris; species Dipteris shenzhenensis. The sequence goes on along the minus strand of NC_141627.1, from coordinate 14,217,646 downwards.
TTGATCCACCACCATCATTTTACAGTACAAAAAGTACAGTGCATTATGGTCATATGGATGACATTTTCGTGTGGAATGCATCGATTCAAAGAGAGTCACGTATGATTGTGGAGTCATGGCTAACTTCACACAAGATAGCCGAGCAAGTGCTTCGGATACCAATCTTCTCTCCTCACAATTGAATTATTGTGGAACCATACTGTGGAACCATACGCGAAATCTATGAAGTTGATTTCAGATGATTTAGTATTTTCATTCTTGATGTAAAATGGTTTAGAACTATTTACAATGGTCCCCATGCGATAGTGAGAAAAGATAGTAGTGGTTTCTTTGCATTGATAGACTCCACCAAACAGTGGACCAATGGAAGTGATACCTTTGTTCTTCCCGAGCACTGTGAGCAGGTGCATACTAATGATTCAATTAATTGAAGATTTCGTTTTTAAAGATCCATTGATACAATGTGTACTTAAGCATAATTTCATATATATAATTGATGACATTTGGCACCCATTTTCAATATAGGTGGTTTTTCATCCGGATTGTTTTGATCCAAGATGGTGGTACATGATCCAAGTTGCACCACGAGGTAAGCAAATTTTTGAAGATAGAGATGTGGATATGGAGATGCCACTATCAATGCCGGATCCAATTGATCCAAATGAATCTAGCGAAGAAGATGAAGATCATAATATGAGCCAAGAGGCAGATGCGCATAATGACATCGCACGGGAGGAAGATGGAGATCACGATATTAAGGAAGAAGACAACGATCATCAAGAATCACCACACTTTATTGAAGAAGATGATCAAGTACTTTTAGGTGAATGTACAATGCTAGAGTACGATGATGATATAGGAGATCAACTCGGTATAGAATTAGAGATAGACTTGTTTGGCACGTTAGACTTGGCTCAAGATGAAACCGTTGATGTAAATGCTCTTCATTGATTTTTTTCATCTCAAACTTGGACATGAATATATGAGCTTCAAAGGCTTGATGTACATGCTCTCATACTTTTATTCTCACAAAAGATCAAACATGTATGAAAATTTAAAAAAAATTACCATTGGAGAAAACTAACTTTTAAGGTCGATATGAGAAAAAAAGCTCTTTGTAAAACATCGCTATAAAAAAGTATCTCAGTGTCACTATATAGCGACACTTACAATTCTGATAAAAGTCGCTATATAATGACTTTATAAATCGTCGCTTTATAGCGACATTTGTCTAAAGTCGCTATATAGCGACCCTTGATGAGGCACGCTTCCAATACCAATGATTAGCACCCCGCGCGTGCTAAACCTCAGTACTTAAACATTGCAATAGGATCCGTATGTAGTAGTGCCAGTCTCCACAAATCCTAATCTTTCCATTTTCCTTGCATCCTGCATCCATTCTGCATGACCTGTCATGTGGTTTGATGCACCTGAGTCAACATACCACACATCATTGCTTTCTTCTGCACTTTGTCATAGAATTGGTCATGTGCTGCACCATAAACAAATGCTCATTTCTATCATCACCCTGTCTACTAGAGGATGCATAATTGCCTTGCTGCAATTTTCCATTCATGATGTCATTCTACTTTTTGTAGCAGTCTTTAGCCAAATGACCCATTTTACCACAGTAGTAGCATTCAACATTGCTGTTTGCATTTTGGCCTCTTTGCCATCCACCACGACCTCTTTGGCTCCCCCTGCCTCTAAAGTTACCACATCCTCCTCCATAAGATTGGTTTTCTTCAATTTGCTGCATATTCTGATTTCTGCCATGGCCTCCAGATCAGCCTGCTCTACCTCTGCCTCTACCTCTTCCAGCATTTGAGTAAAAGACAGTTTCTTTTGACGTTCCTCCCGAAGAAGATGCACCACCATTTCTCTCCTCTTCAGAAATTAGAAGAGCAATCAACTCCCCACAATCAGGAAAATTCTCACGGATGGCAATGGATGTCCAGAGCTGTGCATAATCCTTTCCTAGACCATTCAAGGTCACAGAAACCAAATCATCATCTTCCACTGGTGACCCAATGGAAGCAAGTGCATCTGCAATCTTCTTCACCTTCATGTGGTAGTCATTGATGCTCTTATTTTCTCTCTGCACATTATGCAACTCCTGCTTGAGCTGCATTTTCCTGGCTTGTGTATTTGTGCTATACATTTTTGTCAAAGTATCCCATGCCTCCTTCGGCGTGCTTGCATCCTGAATATGCACAATCATAGAATGTGAAATACTGATAGACAGCTAGTACATAACTTTCCTGGCTCTCTCATGCCAGCCTTTAAATGCCTGCAACTCCTGTTGATTGGGAACATTAGGAACAACTGGTTCTTGTTCAGCTCCAGTAATGAACTCCCAATAGCCTTTTCCCTTAAGGAAATTCGTCATTCTAAACTTCCACGCTGGGAAGTTGTTCTAATCAAGCTTTTCAGTGACTATCTGTGAAAGAGCATCAGATGCCATTATAGAACACTGCAAAAATATTCTATCACTACAAAAAAGACAACTTCTACCTCACAAGGGCAAATCTGCAAAACTGATGAAAGTGGTATTTGACCACACAGTCACTTCCTAGTGACAATTTTGCATCAACATGCAATAATAACGATTCTGTCACTCCTAATATCTCTGCGCATAGGCATACGATGCAATTTCTATGACAACTTTTCACCGACCTGCAAAACAGTGGTTGCACAGCAAAAATAGGGCACCTTTCTGAGTGCCTACAAAAAACTTCTGCCACCAAAACGGGCCCCGAAATGGCCTCGAATCGAAAAAATAATGTCACCAGGGGCTTCACCTAATCCCGCAGCATATACTACCCTCTCGCCACACCGCAAAGGGTATCCCAACCTGAGACAGTACACTCTTGCACTTTTAGGTTGTGCTACCTGTAGCGGTTGTGCTACCTGCAAAGATTTGCTCCCAAACTCGAAAAAGAAAAGCAACACTGATCCTCTTACCAAGACACCACGAACTTGGTTTTCTTTCTTGAGCTCCTTACCATGAACCGAGCTTTGATACCATGTGAAGAGAGTGGGAGAGAGGTAAGGAGTCTCACTTGTAGCTTTCTCACATACATAATGGGGGAATACACACAAAGATGGAGGCTAAAAATAGTTTTTCTCTTCTTAGTTGTGAAAGCCAAAAGAACTCTCTCTAAGTACAAAAGGAATAGATGAACCCTATATGTGCGTCTCAAACCAAACTCAGCTAACCTAGGTGGCATACTAACTGAGCCACTAACTAGTGTACATAAAGAAAGCTGTCATCTAGCTATTATTCAATACTCGAGACATCTGACCATCTCTGACCAAAATCAGGAAGTAGTCGTGGTGGCTGTCCCAACTTTATAACCTGCTCACCATGGGAAAAACCTCCCACTCCAAGGGCTATGGGCTGCCCCTGGAAAGAATTCGGAGGTATCAGTGCACTTACACCCTCTTGGAACTCCACTCTCCTGCTATCCATAGTCTTGGGCTATCTAAACATAGCATCCTCTCTGAAATAGACATTATGGCTGTATATCAGCTCTCTAGCTAAAGAATCCCATAACCTGTAGTCCCTACTAGACTCACTGTATCCAAGGAAGATACACCTCCTCAATTTAGATCTAAACTATGTGTGCATGTAATAAGGCATCTTGAGGGTCAGATGAGGCTCCTAAAGAGCTTCCTGGCCACATGAAGAACTGCAGAAAAGAAGAGAAGAAGATTAGAAGAGAAGAAGGGTTGAAGATAAGAAGAGTAGAGAAGAGAAGAGAAGAAAGAAAGAAAGAAGTAAGAGGGGTGTTTTCCATCATGCATGCCCTCTTTCCATATGCATATATAAAAGAGTTATGCAAATTTCCCAATTTCCCTGATGCAATACCGTGATTTCCATCATGCATGCCCTCTTTCTTTATCCCATCCTCATGCTGCAATCCAATTTCCCTCATGAAATCGCTTATTTCTATCATGCATGCAATCCCTTATTTCCTCATGAATGCTTAAGGCATTGAAAATTTGACTTAAACATGCATGCAAGGGAAAGGAGAAGGGAAGGATCAAGAAAGAGAAGAGAAAGAGAAGAAAGAATGGAAGGAGAAGGGATATGGGAGAATGGAAGGAGAAGGGAGATGGGAAGGGGAAGGGGAAGGAGAAGAAGGATAGAAGTGTAGAATTGTCATAGCGCGTCTATAGATGGTGACTAACAGGGCATCTATAGACGCGGTTGTATAGTTCAAAATACAGTTTGATGTACTATTAGACGCACTTTGATAGGCGAATCTCGACAAAAACTGATAATGACAGACCGATCGACCCCCAAAAAGAACAAAAGTGCCCAAAAACATTCTTTCATGCATGCGACAAAGGACAAATATGAAGAGAACAACTTTCCACAAATACAAGAAGCATCATACATTGAGAGAGGGGCAACTGACAAGAGACTCTTACCTTAGATAGAGGTATGAAAAGATTCTTCTCTTTCTTCTCAAAAGCTTCTTCTCCTTCTTCTCTTGTGGCTTCCTTCTTCACCCTCTTCTCTTGTATGCATGGAGATGAATGTGTATGCTTGGAGATGAGGTGTAAGATACTTGGATATGAGTTCCTCTTGGAGGTGGGCGTGGGTGTTGAAAGGAAAGAAAGCATGGTGGAGTAAGGAAATGAACAAAATGTAGGTTTAAAAACTAGTTAGCACGTCTATTGGTGCATCTACATTGTGTATTAGATGCACCTATAGTTGCATTTCATAGTACAAACACGCTAATAGATGCATTTAGATGCGTTAAAGAGTTTTGGGATTAAATTTGCAAGCACTAACAGATTTTTTGAGTTGTTATTATTTGTAGGATGTCTTCATCTTCAACAAATACCTCCAATGAGGATGAATCCCTTCATATCCACCATCAAGAAATGTGGTTGGAGCAAAAATTCAAGTGTATGTGTGATTGATGTTGAGGAAACATGTATCGTGCACATAGAATTACACTCAATCACATCTCAAAGTATGGAGAATGGGATGTGACCATATCCATGGTAAGTGTTAAATCATTGAGGTTGATTGAGATACCTATGGGTGTTCAAGTGCTTGATATATGATCCTTTTCTAATTTGATATAGGAAGCAGTGTGACACCCATATATGTTGCCCTATGCCCATCAAGGAGGCGAAGCATCACTGATATGAGGTGGGATCTTCAAGAAGGACCATTATGGATGCATGGAGTGATGGTGATAGTAGCCCTCCACCATGACCTCATGAGGACATGGAGGAGGAGGTGTTCAATGATATGGTGCGAGATTTATTTGCCCATCAGTACTCAGGTAGGAATGATAGCATGGAGCAGGACAATCTTTTTACTGCATCATCAACACCAATATTTGAGGGTTGCACATTCTCTATTCTACATACCTCCCTTAAGTGACTAAACTTGCAGACCATTTATGGATGGAGCAATACAAGTTTGAATGCATTACTCAAGTAGGCTTTCTGTTTCGCACACATGGTGAATTATGCTAATGGATCAATCAATGGAATACTTTTTCTTATTTATGGTCTTCACATGCAGGCTATTGTCTAAAATGCTTCCAAAGGCAAATAAATTACCGAACTCAAGAGATATGGTGAGGCAGCATGTGACATCTCTTGGAGGGTTGTATTACAAGCGCATCCATTCGTGCATCAATGATTGCATTCTATTTCATGGAGCACATAAGGAGGCTTGAGAGTGTCCTACTTGTAGCAAGGCAAGATATAGAGCAGATCTCAAAACTTTGGACGTGCCTCATAAGGTTCTATGAAATTTTTCCATAATCCCTCACATCCAACATGAGAAAACTATTGAGATATCAAGCTCTATCCCCGACATATCTCCTGGATGACTATCATTTATGTCACCGCCTATGTTAGTTGTACTCATGGTGTAGTTAGACTACCACGTATGTTTTTGGTTTGGGGTTCACATATGAACCACGTATTCTAGAGTTTGACATATAGGGTATTTCCCTCTTCTATTGTATAGTTGTTGTGTGCAAAAGTGAAGAAAGGCTTCACCCTCCAACCTTGTGTCCTCTCTCTTTTGTGTGTTGTGAAGAAAGCTGAACTTGAGTCTCCTATCTCTCTCCCTTATTCTTTACATGGTATCAGAGCCTTGTTCGTGGTAAGGAGCTCAAGAAAGCAAGCCAAGTTTGTGGTGGCCTGGTAAGAGGACCAGTGTTGCTTTCCTATTTCGAGCTTGGGAGCAAATCTCTGCAGGTAGCACAGCCAGAAGTGCAGGAGTGCATTGTTACAGATTGAGAGGCCCTTCGCGGTGTGGCGAGAGCGCAGTTTCGGGGCCATTTCGGGGCCGTTTCGAAGGCGCAAGTTCTTCGCAGGCACTCAGAAAAAGGCCCTGTTTTTCGCTGTGCGACCACTGCGCGGCTAGTCGGTGGAAAGGTGCCACAGAGATTGCATCATATGCCTTTGTGCAGAGATATTGGGAGTTGCAGTATCATGCCTATTGCCTATTGATGCAAAATCGTCACTAGGAAGTGACTGTGTGGTGAAATACCACTTTCGTCAGTGTTGCAGATCTGCCCCTGTGAGGCTTTTTGCAGAAGTTTTGCTATTTGCCCTTGTGAGGCATTTGCTGTGTTTACAGGTTGCTGTTGCAATTCGTGATTTGTAAAATGTCTGAGAATCTGTCTACCATTGTCAGTGAGAAGCTTGACAAGAACAACTTCCAAGCATGGAAGTTCAGGATGACAAACTTCCTTATGGGAAAGGGAGTTTGGGATTACATCAGTGGTGAAACTGCAGAACCAGTTTTGGGTACTGCTCCCACTCCTGCTGAATTGAAGGCCTTTAAAGAATGGCATGAAAAAGCCAGAAAATGCCTGTATTGGCTGTCTGTTAGCATTTCAGATTCTATGATTGTGCATATACAGGATGTAGAGACGCCTAAGGAGGCATGGGATACATTGGTGAAGCTGTATAGCACAAATACCAAAGCACGAAAGATGCAACTAAAGCAGGAGTTGCACAATGTGCAAAGGAAAAATATGAATATAAATGAGTATTCCTTGAAGGTGAAAGGCCTTGCAGATTCTCTTGCCTCCATTGGAGCACCTGTTGATGATGAGGACTTAGTGTCCGTGACCTTGAATGGTCTTGGGAAAGATTATGCACAGTTTCGGACATCCATTGGAGTCCGTGAAACATTTCCTGATTTTCAGGAACTTATTGCTCTCTTGCTGAGTGAAGAGCAAAGGAATGGTGGTTCAGCCACCTCAACTTCTCAAGAGACTGCTTTCTACTCGAATACAGGTAGAGGCAGGGGTAGAGGAAGAGGCCGTTTTGGTGGCCGTGCAGGAAATCAGAACCAACAGCAACAACAGGAAAACCAGTCCTATGGAGGAGGACGTGGTAGTTCTAGAGGCAGGGGGAGCCAAAGAGGCCGTGGTTCATGGCAAAGGAACCAGCAAGTAAATAGCAACACAGAATGCTATTATTGTGGAAAGCCTGGACACAAGGAGAATACATGCTATAAAAAGCAGAATGACATCAAAAGTGGGAAGTTGCAGCAAAGCAACTATGCATCATCAAGTGGGCATGGTGACGACAGAAATGAGCACCTTTTTGTGATGCAGCATATGGTTAACTCCATGTCAGGAGATGCTGCAGCTTGCAATGACGTTTGGTATGTTGATTCAGGTGCCTCTAACCACATGACCAGTCATGGTGAGTGGTTTCATGATGTTAGAAATTTGGATAAGCCAGGTTATGTTGAAACAGGTGATGATACTGCGCACCCAATTACGCAGGTTGGTAAAGTGCCATTGGCTATGCAGGATGGCAAAACGAAGTACTTGGCAGATGTACTTCATGTTCCAAAAATCACTAAGAACCTGGTTTCAGTTGGCCAGATGGTTGAGCAAGGTCTACAGGTTAGATTTAATCCTGATGGATGTTTTGTTGAAGACTTGAAAAATAAGTGCCGCTTGGTTGCGAAAGGTAACAAAAATGGCAGAATGTTCACCTTGGATGTTGATATGCCTGAGGTGAAAGCTGCTATGTTTGCGCATGGGAGAGGTGTCATTGCAGATATTGAGATATGGCACAAGCGCATTGGGCACGTGAATATACAAAGGCTGAAATCTATGCAAACGAAAAACATTGTTGCAGGTTTGCCTAAATTCAGAGTTGAGGGAATGCAAAAGGTATGTGAAGCATGCCAAATGGGTAAGCAGGCCAGACATGCATTTCCCAAAAATGCTAAGGTGAGCAGAAGACCTTTGGAAGTGATCCATTCAGATGTTTGGACAACCAAAGCTGCCTCTATTGGTGGATGCCATTATTATGTGACGTTTATTGATGACTACACTAGGAAGGTGTGGATTTATTTTATGAAGCACAAAAGTGAAGTGTTCAGCCATTTCAAGGCTTTTAAGGCCATGGTTGAAAAAGAGAAAGGTGTGCATATTAAAGTGCTAAGATCTGATGGAGGGGGAGAGTACTTTTCAGAAGAATTTTGTGAATATCTGAAAGAACAGGGAATTCAAAGGAAGTACTCATGCAGGTCTACCCCTCAGCAGAATGGGGTTGCAGAAAGGAAGAACAGGCATATTGCGGAAGTAGGACGGGCGATCCTAAATGAGAAAAACATGCCTGATTACTTTTGGGCTGAAGTAGCAACTGCTGTTTATATTATGAACAGAACCCCCACTGCAGCTGTCCATGGCATGATGCCTGAAGAAATGTATACAGGCCAAAAACCAGATATTTCTCACTTGAAGGTATTTGGTTGCATAGCTTATGTTCATGTTCCTGATGAGAAGAGAACAAAGCTGGATCCAAAGGCAGAAAAATGCATCTTTATTGGATATGCTCTGCACCAGAAAGGGTATCGCTGTTATAACCCTTCCACCCGCAAAATGCAAGTGAGCAGAGATGTTGTTTTTGATGAAATGAGTAGCTGGTATGCACCAACTGTTATGGTAGGAGATGCAGATGCAGGAAATGGGAATGCTGCAATAAATGCAGAGCAGCAATCTCAAGCCTTGAGTGGACCCAGAGAGTCCTCTACTAGTGGATCTAATGCATGGACAGGGAGTTGAGATCTAGTGAATCGTCACATGGCAGTCCTGATAGTGTTGTGCAGGTATCACATAAGGGAAAAGAAAAAGTGGACCATGCTCCAGTGTTTGATGTGTCTGCTGGTAGCTCTCATGTTGATGGGGAGTCAAGTGGCTCTGAAATGAGCCTTGATGAGGAACTTGGGATTCCCTCTGTTGTTACACCTGGTGCAAGGAAAAGCAGGCATGATTTAAAGACTCCTGCAACTGATCCAGTTGTATGGAGGTCCACTCGTATTAAGTATCCAGTTGATAGGCTGAGATATGATGGGTATACAGCACATCACTATGCTTATATGGTCAAGGTTCTAGAGGAGCCAGAGCCCACATGTTTTGAGGATGCAGCAGGGCATAAAAATTGGGAAGCAGCTATGGATGAAGAGATGGCTGCCTTGGATGCAAACCACACTTGGGATTTGATGCCTTTGCCTCATGATAAGAAGGCTATTGGCTGCAAGTGGGTTTACAAAGTAAAGCACAATGCTGATGGGTCTGTTAGCAGGTACAAGGCAAGATTGGTTGCCAAAGGTTTTGCACAGACATATGGAATTGACTATGAGGAAACTTTCAGCCCAGTTGCAAGGATGGCAACCGTGAGAGCAGTAATTGCTATGGCTGCTGCAAAGGGATGGTCTTTGCATCAGATGGATGTGAAAAATGCCTTCTTGCATGGTGATTTGCAGGAAGAGGTTTATATGATGCAGCCAGAAGGTTATGAGGATAATTCACACCTCGATTTTGTATGCAGGTTGCGCAAAGCCTTGTATGGCTTAAAACAGGCGCCGAGGGCATGGTCAGACAAGATAGGGCAATATCTTGTCACTATTGGATTTCAGATTTCCAATTCAGATTTTTCACTTTATGTGAAAAGGACAAACAGAGGGATTGTGCTTATAGTCATCTATGTTGATGACTTGATTATTACAGGTGATAGTGATGCAGACATTAATGAAGTGAAGCTGCTGTTGAAGCAGAAATTTGAGATGAAGGATTTGGGAGAGCTGCGTTACTTCTTGGGCATTGAGGTTATTAGATCCCCGAGTGGGATATGGCTGTTGCAAAGGCAATACGGTTTGGACATGCTGTCCAAATATGGGATGACAGGCTGTAAGCCTATTTCTATTCCATTGGAGCAGAATGTGAAGCTCAATGCAGAGACAGGTCAGCTTCTTGAAGATATTACTATGTACAGGCGCATAGTAGGTAGCTTGATTTACATGACTATAACTAGACCAGATTTGAGCTATGCTGTGGGGCTGGTGAGTCAGTTTATGCAGGCACCAAGGAAGCCACATTTGGATGCGGCTAGGCGCATACTGCGGTATGTGAAGTCCACATTGCATTATGGACTGTTTTATGAAGCTGGGTGTGCATTACAGGTACATGGATACACAGATGCTGACTGGGCTGGTAGTGTCTCAGACAGGAGATCTACTAGTGGTTTTATGTTTTCCCTTGGGAGTGGTGCCATCAGTTGGAGTAGCAAGAAGCAGCCAACAGTTGCCTTGTCGAGCACAGAGGCTGAGTACAGGGGTGCAGCAATGGCTGCATGTGAGGTAGCTTGGTTACGGAAGCTACTTGCAGATATGGGACAGTCAGTTCATGCAGCAGTTGTCATTCATTGTGACAACATTAGCAGCATCATGCTTGCTAATAACCCAGTTTATCATGCTAGAACGAAGCACATTGAGGTGCATTATCACTTTGTGAGAGAGAAGGTTCTAGCTGGTGAGATTGATCTTGTCTATGTCAGCACTGAGGAGCAGGTGGCTGATATCTTTACGAAGGCATTGGGTACCAAGAAGCTTTGCAGATTTAGGAGCTTGCTTGGTGTACGTGAGATGGATTTGAGCTTGAGGGGGAGTGTTGAGATATCAAGCTCTATCCCCGACATATCTCCTGGATGACTATCATTTATGTCACCGCCTATGTTAGTTGTACTCGTGGTGTAGTTAGACTACCACGTATGTTTTTGGTTTGGGGTTCACATATGAACCACGTATTCTAGAGTTTGACATATAGGGTATTTCCCTCTTCTATTGTATAGTTGTTGTGTGCAAAAGTGAAGAAAGGCTTCAACCTCCAACCTTGTGTCCTCTCTCTTTTGTGTGTTGTGAAGAAAGCTGAACCTGAGTCTCCTATCTCTCTCCCTTATTCTTTACAAAAACATGCATGCCTCAGGATCTATGGAGCACTCTAAGGTGGATGAAACTTCTGTGTAAACATGATGAAGAGATGATGTACCTCAAGTCAATTAGGTTCCAAGAAAGATTAGCTTGGACTCATAAATAGAATCTTGAGTGAATGTGCATTTCTTCTCTTGTACTCAACAATACATGATAGGCCTCTTATATAGAGAGTGCCCTTTGAATAGTCAACATCTGTGGGATCCTCTCATCCACATCTCTCCTTGTGGATATCCTCAATCCACATCTCCACATCATGTATTCCACATCCTAGGGTGGCTACTTTAATTCTTTCCTTATCACATACCTTTGCCCTTTAATCTATGTGCTCATGGCACCATATCTCAACACCTCCCCTTGGTGCCATGATTCTTTGGCTACTGCAAGGTGGTCAGATGTGAGTTACATTCCATCACCTCCCCCTAGTGCATGCATTGCTACTTAAGGTGGTCAGGTGTGGTTTCTACATGTCAATACCTCCCCTGGGTGCTTTCATAGCTACTCTCAGGTGGTCAAGCTTGATTTATAAAACATCTCGGGGGGGTCACTCGTCATATGTAACCCTATCACATGAGTTCAACAGAAGGATATTTTTTAGTTCTAAAATTTACAGAAATAAATATACATAAGGGACTATTTAAAATAGTTTTGGAAAAAATTTACAGATTTGTATAGAAAAGGGGTACATTTTATTAATGAAAAATTTACAGATAAGGGATTTTAGAAATAGGCCTTGAACGCACGTGGTATAGAGGGTTTATATATAGTGACCCCCCCGAGCAAAATGGGCTGGGTTGGCAAGGTTTTTGTTTGTCGATGGCATTCACTTCTTCTCTTGATGTAGCTTGATGCATGATGCTTTGTTCTTCCATGTGCCTTAATGCTTTCTATGTGGATGCCATGGTTGTTGCTATGGTCATCTCATGCACTTGTGCTTTTGGCATGCTTATAACAATGATGTTGTTGGGATATCTCAAGGTGTATGCCTCAGGCACACCTTATGTTTCTATGTGTGAGTGCTAGAGGCACAGTTAGGTGCCCATAAGCACAGTTAGGTGGTGGAGAGCCACATAGGATGATTGAGAGAATCTAGGAGCAGATTTAGGAGATGATTGTGGAGCTCTGAGGTCATCAGTGATGTCAGTGAGCATGTATGAGGTGCCTACTTAAGGACCTCACTCTTCTTCATTCTACAACCAAGTAATGCAAGTATTCTGAGTTTGTGTCCACTCTTTGCTTTCCTTTCAGTTTTCCAACATGGTATCAGAGCCCTTTGATCCCCCTTGAGCCCATTTTTGCCACATCATCATCTTCTTCTTCATCTTCTTCTTCTCCATTTTCCTCTTTCTTCCCAAAATCTTTGAGAGCTTGGTTCTCCACCTACAAACGACCATTGCCCAAACCCTCTGAGCTGGAAACTCCTCTAGTATGGGCAAACTTCCACCTGCAAGCAATTGAAGAAAAAACGTCTGTGGTGGCTGCCATTCTCCAAACAGCGAATTTCTTCTGTTGCTCAATACTCCCTACCTGCTCTGCCATTGCCTGAGCCCGCTTAGGAGTAGATGGGCGACCTCAAGACGAAGATTTTGAGCCATTTTTCAGGTCATTTGGTTTAGTAACGAGGGAGAAATCGTCAAAACTCAGTTTCAGCCTGTAGCAACTCTCCCGGGCAAAAGTGCGCACCATTTCGTCCAACCTCTGTGCTGGACCCTCTTTGGTATATGAGCTTTCTTTTGCTTCAGAAAGCCCTCTTTTCCTTGCTTTGAAGAGTGAGCTACAAGCCCTCCAAGTTCAGCTTTTCAGTTTTGACAGTTTTGGACAAGTTTTTGAAGATGATGCTACATAAAATGCTACTCTAGCATTTCTGGTTTTTTGAAGCTTTCAATAACTTCAGTACAAGTGTGGCTTTAGTTTTGTTTTGAATTACTAGACCTGGTTTTGATTTGAAAGTATTTATTTCACCCACTTCTATGAAGCATGTAAGAAGAAGCATCATTGTTTGAATATTGGTCACTAGTCTTTGCTACATCAAGTGCTCATATTTTGGAAGTCTTTCAGTTATTTTTTCCTTGTAAGAGAGATAGACACTGCCCAATATCTGGGTTAGACCCTCTCATGGCTACCCTATTTAATCTCGAGAAGTTCAATGGAAAGGGCTTCCACACATGGCAGATGAAGGTGAAATTTGCATTGATGAGGGAGAACTTATGGGGACTTGTCAAACCGACTCCTACCGCTTCTTCTACGGCCTCCAATGCTGGAGAATCCTCAACTCCGACACGACCGGCAAGGGATCCAGCTAGAGAAGAAAAAGCATACGGTATCATTGCTCTTACTTTAGCAGATGATTTTTTTTACCATATCTCTGACTTGGAGTCTCCTTCGGAAGCTTGGCAGAAGCTTGACATGATTTTTGGTGCTAGCTCTCACATCTCTAAACTATCACTTAAAATCTCTTTCTTTGAATTGAAGATGACTAGTGGTACTACTTTAGCAGCTCATGTCAACTATATGCGGAGTCTTATGACTCAATTAGCTTCTATCAACTCTCCTATTTCTCCAGATGATGCTATGGCAGTGTTACTTAAGAGCATGCCTGAAGATTATGATCACATAGTTGTAAACCACTTTGAAAAATCTTCCTAATCCTAATCTTGAAGGTATTATCTCTGCTCTCCAAGAAGAAGAAAGGCATATGGAGCTCAGGAAAGGCAATGACACTGTTTATGCTGTAAAAGTCCAGAAGGGCAAGTATACTCCTTGCAATCACTGTGGAAAGACAAATCACCTTTCAAAGGACTGCTTCAAAATTAATCCATGCAAGCACTGTGGGAAGAACAACCATAATGAGAAGTTTTGCAGAGCCAAAGCAAAGAAAGAAAATGCAAATCTACTTTCAGTTGAGCCTCCACAAGATGAGGCATCCCATGAAGATTATGCATTTTAATCATCTCTATGTATGCTCTAGATCTCTTTTTTTATGTCAAGGTACTCAGCCTGGATAGTCCTCCAAAATGAATGAAATAAACTATTGTGTTTTGTGTGTTTTGTAAACACCTCTGGTCACCTTATGATGTAGGCCATGTGTATGTTTTGCTCCATGGTACCTCCTGCAGACATTGTGTGCATGTACATGCAGGGGAGATAACCATTGGAAGGTCTTTCTGTATCCCTTTTGTTTACCTTACACCCATGGGAACCCTTGCTAGCATGAGAACCTAGCCATAGATTTATCCTTGACCACCATGAGATGGCATGAGAAACTATGAGACTAGATGTATCCTTGACATAGCCTGAGGCATTCCCTTGAGGGGGGGATTGTTGGGATATCTCAAGGTGTATGCCTCAGGCACACCTTATGTTTCTATGTGTGAGTGCTAGAGGCACAGTTAGGTGGTGGAGAGCCACATAGGATGATTGAGAGAATCTAGGAGCAGATTGAGGAGATGATTGTGGAGCTCTGAGGTCATCAGTGATGTCAGTGAGCATGTATGAGGTGCCTACTTAAGGACCTCACTCTTCTTCATTCTACAACCAAGTAATGCAAGTATTCTGAGTTTGTGTCCACTCTTTGCTTTCCTTTCAGTTTTCCAACAGATGTGTGCATTCGTGCTTTGATTTGTCATTTGTTTCAAAGGTCTTACCAATTGATTTCTTTCAATATTGGCAATGTCTAATTGCATACAATGATTTTGATCTAACATGCACGTAGAGTTTGAAAAGACGATCACTTTTCCCTTTTGGAGCGTGTCCAAATTCTTCCTGGATTGGAAATGATGCCTTGTCGAAGTTTCTGTGAAGAAGAGGGCCTTTGACGATGTGGCATAGGGATTCACATGTTGAATTCCATACAGTGCTTAGTAGGGGCTATGTGCTTAGGTGGGACTATGGTGGCCTATTACCCCAGTTTAGTTAACTATAGTTACTCAAACTGTACCAAGGTTCAACTGACCCAAACAGTTAACTTAACCACAGTTCAAGGTTACCACCTTTTCTGCCACATGTCATTTTTCTGTGAGACCTTGGAGAAGAAGATAGTGGAGTGTTGCGAATGAAGTCTGTCATAGTAGCTACGTCGTCGGAAGTCCGTTGAAGAAGGCGGTGCTTCTACTGTGTGCCTTTGGAGCTTCCAGGTAGTTCAGGTCAGCTATGCATGGAGCTTGTGGGAAGCACTATTGAAGGTCATGGGCACGTTGGGCTCACATTGGAGGCTCGGTTGATGGCTGGAGGAAGCTTGGGCTGTGCCTTAGGAGTCGCAATTGTTTGAAGGCTGGTCAGGCAGTTGGGGCTGAGGTCGTTTGGAGTGTGGTGTTGAGACACTGTTTGGAGCGTCGCGTGTTGAAGGTGTTTGCTGCAATCACATAGGTGGCTGTTGATGTCGATGGCCTTCTGTTGGAGATGCCTTCTTCCAGTCGCCTAGGTTGTGGGCTTGTAGTGTTGGCTCGTTGCGGGATGTAGGAGCGCTTGGGTGCTATTGGAGCAGGTCGTAGGCTTGAAGACTATGAGCAGAGCATGAGCTGTTGCTATTCCTTCCCGTGGTAGAAGGTCATTCGCTGGGATGGTCATTTGTCACTTCGTGGAGGCTATCCGTCTTGGAGCTTTGCTTGTTGATGGCTGATGCGGGTGCATTTTGTTGGAGCCAATTGGCACGGCTGAAGCTCTAGAGCCTTGCGAATGGAGCTTCTCGGCTGGCTGCTCTTGGAGTCCATTGTGATTACCTATGGGTGGCTGTAGAAGTCATCTAGAGAGCCGTTTTAGAGGTGTGTCTCTTGTGGTCGACTCGACTTAGTTGGTTAGGGAGTCGCTAGAGTGCTAATTTCGTCAGTCGTTGAGAAGCTGCTGGTCGCATTGGAGCCTTCGGAGGATGGCGTTGTTGCTATAGTATAGACTTTGGAGGTGCCTTGTTGCGAGCTAGAGGAAGCTATAGAAGTAGAGACTGTTGATGGAGTGCCGCCTCAGCCAAGAAGCTTAGTAAGGAGCTTTGCATGAGCACTTACTAAAGGATGTAGATGGAAATCTTTACCTCAAAATTCTCTGCAGCAGCTTTCTTAAGCTATCTCACTCTAGAGAATAGAACCGAAAGAAGAGCCTCTTGAACCTTAAGGAATTTTACAATCTCAAAGAACCAACTGCCCTTCTCTCTCTCAATGGAGAGTCGAGACCTTCCTCTTTCTCACAAGAAACACTCTCATGAAATGGATGGACGGAAAATTTCTCTCTCAAGAGATGGAAATTTGTTTTCAATCTAAAACTAGAACTAACCTAGGAGAAAAACATGAGCTCCTAAGGCATGCCTACAACTAATCTAGGAATGGGAGCAATCCTAGTGAACTACTAATGAGCTAAACTAGGAGAGCTAAACCTATGCTCTGATACCATGAGAAAACATGCGTGCCTTAGGATCTATGGAGTGCTCTAAGGTGGGATGAAACCTATGTGTAAACATGATGAAGAGATGATGTACCTCAAGTCAATTAGGTTCCAAGATAGATTAGCTTAGACTCATAAACAGAATCTTGAGTGAATGTGCATTTCTTCTCTTGTACTCAACAATACATGATAGGCCTCTTATATAGAGAGTGCCCTTTGAATAGTCAACATCTGTGGAATCCTCTCATCCACATCTCTCCTTGTGGATATCCTCAATCCACATCTCCACATCATGTAGTCCACATCCTAGGGTGGCTACTTTAATTCTTTCCTTATCACATACCTTTGCCCTTTAATCTATGTTCTCATGGCACCATATCTCAACACAACATATGTTCAAGTGCAAATCCATTGCAAAGCTCATGTCATGGCATTCCTCCCATCGATCAACCAATGGCAAGTGGAGATCTCCCATAGACACTCCTGTGTGGAAGCATATTGAAGACACATGGCCAAGCTTCAAGGAAGCACATAGGAACTTGAGACTTGAATTGGGTGTGGATAGTATGAACCCATTTGGTCTCAAAAGCACCTCTTACAATGTATGGCCAGTGATATTGGTGAATTGTAATCTTCCACCCTCTATGGCGATTAAGAAAGGACATGTTATGTTATCCCTTCTAATTCTAGGGAAACATAAAGTCAAAAATGTGGATGTTTATCTGGAGCCTTTGATTGATGAGCTAGAGATACATTGGAGAGGTATTGAGGTGCATGATGTGTCCTCCCTCATCACAAGACTTGACATGCAAGAGGCAGTTTTAATGTGGATGATGCATGACTTCCTAGGCTATGGCGAGTGTTTAGGTAAGCGTTGAACTTTTATTATGAGTAGACAATCGATGTGGCTTTGGGAACCCACCTTACGTATGCAATTGCATCTATTGTTTAGGTCTCACTGCATCAGGTTACCATGCATGTTGTGTAACCTATGGTTCTTCTCTAATTGCTTCACAACCAGAGGACTTGGATAAGGTCATCTATGAGAATCACCATCGATTTCTCCCACCTGATCATCCTAGATATATCGTCCCATGGAATGAAGTCCCCCCATAGTCACTCACTGCAGGAGATTGGAAACAAATTTGGGACCTTTTCACTACTACTCCTCCACATGGCATGATCCAGTAAGGGTTCATAACTATTATGTGCTATATTTAATGGAAATAAAGATTGCACGCTAACACAATATTTTGTTTAGATACTCCATCTTGTATTGGCTACCATATTGGTCCCACCTCAAGATCAATCACCTACTTGATCCCATGCATATCTTCAAAAATGTGGCATCTACCATTTGGGAACATTTGAATGGGACACGAGATTCATTGAGCATAAGGGAGGATCTACACACCACAAGGAGGATGCATGAAGCTTGTCCACAAGTGAGGCCCAATGGGCATGTCTTTTTACCCCGTGCACCATGGACATTATCAAAGAAAGGGATGGTGGCGATGAAGCGGGCTATCACTACAATTTATACTCCCACTAGATGCATGAGGTGTTTGAAGGGGGCCTTCACAAAGAGCAAGAAAAGAGGTGTAGAGTAATTATACGGCTTGAAATCTCATGATTGGCACAAGATGCTCTAAGTAAATATGACTTGGCATAATCTCTTTTTCCTTCCAAATTTGTGATTGTAGAAGCAACTAATCAACCATTGCTCATGTGTTCAGTTCATACTACCTACTAGTATTTCTCATAGTGCGTTAAATGGCATGAAGGATTGTATTTACAAGATGGGCGATCTTGTGAGGTACTTCACACTATACAAAATGTGAAGCTGTCAATGCTTGATGCAAGGTTTTCATATTGCTAATATGGTGCAATATTTTCTTTCTAGGTATGTGAGCTCAAAGGAAACACATCCCACCACACTTGAGGATGCTTAAGTTATGTCAGTGGAGGTGGTTTGTTTAGTGGAGGAGACATTTCCATGTTCTATTCTCACAAGCCAACTACATCTCATAGTGTATTTGGTGGATGAGATCGCTATATGCAGCACTGTACATGCACAATGGTTGTTCTTCCTCAAGCACTTCATGAAGACCTTGAAGGGATTTGTGAGTCAAAATTCAAGGCCCAAAGGTAGCATGGACGATGGTTGGTTGGTACAAGAGTCACTTGTATATATTTTTGAGTTTCTTGTTGATGTGGATAGCTCTCTCCCATGACTATGGAGAGATGAAGAAGACCTAAGGATGACCTAAGTTGCATTAATTCGCTCAAATTTGAATCGTAAAAAATTGCGATTTTCTCGAATTAAAACAAATCCAACGATTTTCCCTAATTTATTCGTACAAATAAACCTTTATTCGTTCAAATAAACATATTCGTACGAATAATTGATGTTATTCGTACGAATAAATGTAGTATAAATTTGAAACAATTGTTATTTTTGGTATTCGTACTAATACATCCAACTATATTCTTGAGCCACCTACTTGCCTGCCTGCCACCTCTTGGTTGCCTACCTACTACCTCTTGCTTACTTCCATACCTACTGTTATGGATAAATTTGACCAAAGTAAAAAGGCATAAATATGAGTGTGTGCTTGTATGTGTGGCAATAGTATAATAAAATATAGACTGCATAGGGCCCAGGGTTGAGGTGGCAGGGCATGACCATGTGCCACCCTTCCATGTAAGAGGACCCATAAGGTGTGTTGTACATAATCCATGGTAGTAATATTATAAAATGTTAGGTGGCATGGATCCTCCATGTGCCACCCCTCCACCTAGGCGGTCGCATGCTTGCATTTAGTGAGATATGGCTCAAAGTCCATGGGAGAAGTAATATAAAATAGGTGGAGATGGATATTATATTGGGTTATTCCCTCCATATAGGATAGGCCCATGTGGGGGAGGTATAGAAGGTCCAAGAGTGAGCCAAGAGTGCAAGTTAAATAATGGGGAAAGTAGGATGAGGTGGCAAGATTCCTTGTGCCAACCCTCCACTTGTCCTCCTAGATGTTTGAACGTATTATAAAATTGGGAAGAGACCAAGGGAGTATCATAGACTTGGGATATGGGAGTTGATATATGTGGAAAAATGTGGCCAAGCATTATCACACATAATTAAGAGTGTGTAACTGCCTAGCCCACATGGGAGACTCTTCCACACACACCATGCATGTGGGAGGATGCATTTATTGGGAGAGACCCTCTCTCTTAGCTATAAAAGGAGGGGGCTATTCCTTGATGGGACACACTCATTCTTATAAAGCCACCTAGCTAGTACTTTGATATTTCCCCCTCATCCTTCCTTTCAAATAAAGCATGACCCTCTTCCCTTGATGTCTCCATCTCTACATTCCTCCTCCACCCATGTACATACTCCTCTTTCCCCTCTCCCTCTCCCCTTGTGCCATAGTCTCCCTCTTCTTTCCCTCCCCTCTTAATCCCTTTTCCCCACCCATGTTAATGCTCCTCCCCTCACGTTCCCTATTCCTCTATGGCCCTCGAGCATTGCCATACCTATCCTCTACCCTCTTGTCTTGATTTCTTTTCCAGCTAATACTACCAGCTCTCGTCATAGGTACCTTACTGCACCTTACTTTTGTTATAGTCTTTCTTTAGTAATCAATGTTTCTCTCTCTCTTGTTTTGTTTAAGATTGGCACTCATGAATCTCTCTTAGGAGAGTTGTGTGTTGTAGTCTTTTTAAATTGTTTAATATTTATTTTGTATTGTATTTAAGTGTGTAGACAGGATGGCACTCATCTCTCTTACGAGAGTTGTGTGTTGCAATTTTAATTATATTATAAATAATTATCTTTTACTTGAGACTGGCACTCATCTCTCTTAAGAGAATTGTGTGTTACAGTCTCTGTTTGTATAAAAATGTTTGTTTGTAGGAACTCTTGGGCTAGCACTAATCTCTTAAGAGAGTTGTGTGTTACAGTCCAAGCTTAGTGATGTTTTCATAGATGCTTATTCTGGCACTCATCTCTCCCTTGAGAGTTGTGTGCTACAGTCTAAGTTTAGAGATGTTTTCAAGTACTTAGTCTGGCACTCAACTGTCCCTTGTTGATAGTTGTGTGTTGCAGTCTAAGTTAGATATCATGCGACGTTGTCTTAGACACTTAGTCTGGCACTCAACTGTCCTTGGATAGTTGTGTGCTGCAACCTAAGTTAGAAATCATGCGATGTACTTTAGACACTTAGTCTGGCACTCAATTGTCCATTCATAGTTGTGTGTTGCAGTTGAAGCCTAGTGTTAGATGGTGAAGTCCACGATTAGGTTATACCTAGGCCATTTTTTGTGTTTTGATTTTCTATATTATGTTACATGATTTGAGGCTTGAGCTTGAGTTGAGAGGTTATACCTAAGTAATTTCTTAGACTGCTTGCATTGATTTTCTTATTGCACGTGGCAGTGAATTCTTTTTTGAATTCTGTGTTGCAGCTTACTACATATGAGATGGCTCACACAGGTGAGAAGAGGAAGTGTCAACAACTTGATCTCACAAAGTCTCAGAGGAAGGTGCTAAAAAATGAGAATGTACACTTCTTAATGAATGTCGATCAGGAAATCATTGAGACAGCTTTCCAAAATGGTGAAAGTGGTGTATAAAATTTGGTGAGGACAATGGCAGAGCATGGAGGGAGGACCTTGCCTGATCGATTTCCAGATGTTTTCACAGTAGAGTCTATAGAGTAGTATTTGTACCACTTAGCGATGGACAACTGACGATGCCTTGGTCAAATAGATCGAGACATAAACTCATGTGACACAAAGTGGGAGGGTCCTGCTATAGATGACAGGGTCACGTACATCAAGATCATAATAGCTAGATCAACCCTTGAGACTTGAAAATATAAACTTCGATTGCGCATATTCGATTATTCTTTCCAACTTTCTGATGTTCCCTTCGATGTTGCCTTGAAAGTATTTGCAAGTCACAAGGTTGTCTCTAACTATTATGTATACCAAAATCATCCACAATCTCAATAATTACAACACAACATCACTTGTAGCCCACAAGGTTCTAGATTTCAATACAAAAGGAGACGAGATGGATACGAGCATATGCACTCTCCCATCGCTTGATATATTCTCCCATCCATCCCCTCGCATACAACATTATATTCGATATAATTAGAGCTTCATCCACCACTTCTATCACCTATCATATTCTTCTATCACTCTATATTGCATTATACACAGGTACAATATCGTTTATCTCTTCGACTTTGTTGTTGTCACTGAGTAGCTCAAGCTCGTCTTCCTCTTTACTGAATGCACCCTCAGCAACTAATTCTGTAGTCAATCGTTGTCCAACAATTCTCATTACAACAGCTTCGCTTGCTGCCCTAGCCGCAACATTAAATCCTTTCAACAATCGTAGATTTCCAAAGCAAAATACCAAATCTGCAGCTCTTGATGGCTTTAAGCGATTGCGTCTCTTAGAATGAATAAAATCATATGCACTCCAATTTTGTTCACATGCACCCGCCGATGATGTAGCAATAGAGAGCACATGAGTTGCAACATGCTGTAACTCCACTGTCTCTCCACCATATTCCTTCCACCAAGTAGGTGCAATAGTCGTCTTAATAGCATCAACATTCCAAGGATCTCCAAAAGAGCCTTCGCGATTCGTATATCTCACTCGTTGCTGGTAGGCTATTTTTCCTTGATCTCTAGGAAGTAACTTTTTAAAAACCTCTCGAAAGTTACTTATGACTTCAGGATTCTGTGATTGAGCATGCATTTGATATTGTGGATGTACTGCAAACACAGCTCCATGCAAAGGGGTGTGCATTTGCTTCCATCTCTTATCGGCCAAATATACCACTTATTGCTTCTCCCTAGGAGCAAAGCGCACAAATTCTTTAACTTGTCGTATTGCTTCTGACATCTTCCAATACAGTTTACCCATAACAAAGGCATCAGCATCAATTATCCTCAGTACTATTACAAATGGTGCTACACCTTCTTTTAGTCTTTCAACATTTTTCTAGAATAGAGATGATTGTACAAGATGTACACATTTAGAGCCTAGTATTGCGTACTGCGTCTTTTTTTCTAGCCAATTCACCCATCGTCTATCAGCAATAGTCTCGACTAAAGCTTGAGGCACTTCCAAAAATCTAGCAAGAACTAGAAAAGAAGTGGCAAATCTAGTTTGACAAAATTGCCTGAGTTGCTTCAGAGAGTGCTCTCTAAATACTGCATGCAAGTATTGATGACTCTTTATAAAACTCACTACGACCTTAGCATCTTGCAGTACTGGTTGCACAAATGGCAATTGTCCAATATCCTTCAACAATAAGTTGAGAGTATGAGCGCCACATGGCACCCATGTCAGAGTGGGATACTTTGCCATGACCATTCCACCTGCGGTCTTGTAATTCGATGCATTATTTATTACTAATGCAGTAACATTCTCATTGCCATCAAATTTGCGAATTGCTCTTTCATATATTTTTACAATATATGCCAAAGTTTTTTCTTTTAGAGATGTATCAATACTCTCCAAAAACATAGTTCCCTTGGGAGTAATGCACATTACATTTATCAAGGGTCTGGCCTGCTTGCTAGTCCATCCATCAAACGCAAGAGTGCACCCATATATAGGAATAAAGTCCGATATCTTTTTTTTCAAGCAATCCGCCACAGTTCGTTTGACTCTATCAAGATGATCGGTACACATTTTATTATAATCTGGCAAAGTAAATCTTGGTCTAACACATGATTTCAAGGCATTATGAAACGTATCATCTCTCATGACATTGAATGGTATACCATTTTTAACAAATGCTTCTGTCCATCTTAAGTGCTCTTCATGAACTTGTTGTCGAAGAAATCCATCCTCCATAGAATATTGTTCTCCCTTTTTTCTCTTCTTTACCTGACAGACATTAGTTGTATCAAAACTCACTTGCGACCTGCTTGCTAGCATATCTACATCACCTTCATGTATGGATACACTCCTCGCATTTATTGGTGCTTCTCCTTCAACCGTCTCATCAACCTCAGTGCTCACATCTTATTGATTTGCATAATTTCTTATTAGGGTCAGATTAACCACTTTCTTCACTTTCTCTAAATACAATTTGCATAATGAAAGAACATCAGACAGAGTGCATGTGCAAGCTCCAACGTCACTGCCTATTCCGAGAAAATGTTGCTTGATGCGAGTAGAACCACCTGTGAATTTGTGTCCACAATATTTACATTGCAAGAAAGAGACCGAGGCATGTACTTTTTCGTATCTCAATCACGTATGACCAAATCTTGCCATGCACCATGCTTTTGAAGTTGCCAAAAACAAAATGCAAAAAAAACTAATTTGAGTATACAATAGAAACATATTGCAATACACATTTTATAAAAAACAACACATATCCTTTGAAAAACACATTCAAGCATGCAATATATTAATTGTCATTCAATCACACTCTTTTAAAATAATTCACATTCTATTGAAAGAATATTAAATATTCATTCAAAAGAAAGTGTAAGAATAAGACAACTCTTCTAATAATTTTTAAAACTTTTAATTTGTACACTTTAAAACTCTTTGTATTCTTTCACATTCTATTGAAAGAAGATTACATATTTATTCAAAGAAAGTGTGAGAATACAAACACAATAAAATCATATATCTCACATGAGGTCTAGGGATTTCAACAAGAAGATCCTAAAACTCCCACATACAAAAATTCCCACAAGAGATCTAAGGAACTCAACAAGGAGATCTTAGAACTTCCACAAACTAATTCAATAATTTCATAGACACAAAAACAAGCCCATTTCTCACAAGAGATCTAAGGAACTCAATAAGGAGATCCTAAACTCCCACATACAAAAATCTATTCACATGAGATCTAAGAAACTCAACAAGGAGATCCTAGAACTCCCACAAACAAATTTCATAGACACAAAAATAAGCCCATTTATCATAAGAGATCTAAGGAACTCACTAAAGAGATCCTAGAACTCCCATGTACAAAAATCTATTCACATGAGATCTAAGAAACTCAACAAGGAGATCTTAGAACTCCCACAAAAAAATTTCATAAACACAAAAACAAGCCCATTTATCACAAGAGATCTAAGGAACTCACTAAAGAGATCCTAGAACTCCCACGTACAAAAATCTATTCACATAAGATCTAAGAAACTCAACAAGGAGATCTTAGAACTCCCACAATAAAATTTCATAGACACAAAAACAAGCTCATTTATCACAAGAGATCTAAGGAACTCACCAAAGAGATCCTAGAACTCCCACGTACAAAAATCTATTCACATGAGATCTAAGAAACTCAACAAGGAGATCTTAGAACTCCCACAAACAAATTTCATAGACACAAAAACAAGCCCATTTATCACAAGAGATCTAAGGAACTCACCAAAGAGATCCTAGAACTCCCACGTACAAAAATCTATTCACATGAGATCTAAGAAACTCACATAGGAAATCTTAGAACTCCCACAAATAAATTTCATAGACACAAAAACAAGCCCATTTATCACAAGAGATCTAAGGAACTCACCAAAGAGATCCCAAGGAGATCTTAAAACTCCCACAAACAAATTTCATAGACACAAAAACAAGCCCATCTATCACAAGAGATCTAAGGAACCCACCAAAGAGATCCTAGAATTCCCACGTACAAAAATCTATTCACATGAGATCTAAGAAACTCAACAAGGAGATCTTAAAACTCCCACAAACAAATTTCATAGACACAAAAAAAAACATATTTCTCACAAGAGATCTAAGGAACTCAACAAGGAGATCCTCAAACTCTCACAAAAAAATTTATCTCACAAAAGATCTAAGGAACTCAACAAGGAGATCCTAGAACTCCCACAAACAAATTTCAAACACATAAATATATAAATTATTTTTATCACAAGAGATTGAAGGAACTCAATAAAGAGAACCTAGAACTCCCACAAACAAATTTCAAACACATAAATATCTAAAATATTTTTATCACAAGAGATCGAAGGTACTCAATAAAGAGAACCTAGAACTCCAACAAACAAAAGAAAAGACCAAAACCAAAATCCAAGCAAGAAATCTCAGGAACTCAGAATGAGATCCTAAAGCTCCCTAACAAAAATCTATCTTATTTTAGACCTTCTAGATTGCTTTCACAACCTTGAGGACCGTTCTCCTTCTTTTCCTTTTTAGATCTCTTATGCTCGACTGAGGAACCAAGCGTGAGATAAGAAAAATTGGCAAACAATGAGATTATATGCAAAATCGAAGGAATGTATTCGTCCTAATACAAGTTTATTTGTACGAATACTTATTCGTATGAATATGTGGTGATGATGTGGTGGTTTATATAAAAAACGTGACGTGTCACCATTTTTTTAATCGATTTTTTCTTCCATTCGAATCATTTGAGTGATTTTCTCGATTTTTTCGAATCACGAATTCGAATTTTTCTACTTAGAGGATGACCTCTATTGTGCCTCAAGGGAAAGGAGAGAGCAAAGTAATGGACAGGGAGTTTCTTAATAATATAAACCTCTATTGCATGCTTAATAGTGATGTGATGAAAAGATGGGTGACAAGATATGAGGATGCGAGGCAAGAAGACAAGGAGAAAGGGCCCTCTTTCATACACACCATGGATCTTGTGTGCCATACCCTGAGCATCTAGGAGCACTTCCAAAGGATATTCATGTCAATTGGCTACTTGATGAAATGGAGAGAGCAGAGAGAGACAAGGGGATGCATATCACAATGGAAGAATGGGAGTATGGTAGAGGATGCATGCAAAAGATCGGTATAGAGAATGTTATGCATAAGTTAGGAGCTTTCAACAATTTAGATTGCTTATTCAATTGATTTTATCTTGTTGTAGTGTACTATGTTCGATACGATATGGTGTGAGGGAAAGCATTTTCGAACACAACAGATTGATGATAAGAGAAACACACAAGATTGTGGCATCATTGAGGAGGTCAATGTTAGCTTGGGTGTAGCCAATTGCAGAACTATTTTTGGGGCCATTTTGGGGTTGCAACATGATGCGCTTCTCGGTGAGTATTTGAATTTTGCATGGACCTGCATTCTCATCACCGAAAATTTTCCCAACATTATGAAGGCATACTGGCATAATAATGAGACACAATCTATTTGTTTAGAACACCGCATAGCTCAATACATGGCATCTCTGCATTGCTTTGCATAGCGCAACAGTCTCTGGCCTATGCCACCTGATCACTTATCATCACGCAACCTTTTGCTGTAGCTTTGCCACCTGTCACTGGGCACGCACCCATGCAGATCATTAAAAATTAAAGGTTGGCTTGGAGAGACCACTGCACTGGTTCTTGCTATAATAATTAGATGCAATCTATCATTCTGAACACCACCACATCGCAGTCTCTGGCCTCTAACCACCTGTCATCATGCATCCTTTTGCCGCTTCTTTGCCTGTAGCCCATGCAAATCATAGGTTGGCTTAGAGAGACCACCACGTTGGTTTTTGTTGTAATATCATTCTGAGCATCGCATCAATGTAGCTTGACCACTTGTCATCGCCCCAGAATTCAAGGTTGTCTTGGAGAGACCACCGTGCTGGTTCTTGGAGTTATAGCTCCGTTACCTATTTTTACATATTACAAGAGGAGATCTATGAAAGCCACCATGCTGGTTCTTGGAGTTATATATTTGTGTACCAAGGAAAATGTATTCTGTTGTGCAACCAAGCAAAATGCAATTGATGATATGGCCCTTGAGGGGTCCCCTTTAGGGGCAAGGGCCATATTGACATGCCATTTCTATCCAGTGGCATCCTGGATATTGTATAATGCACGTAGGCCCTCTGTGAGCATGTTATCTAAGGTGATGACATTCAGATGTGTGGGGAATCGCCTGTGGAAACGTCTCCACTAGTGCTAGCATTTCTACTCCAGGTAAGTGCAATGCAATCACCTTATATGAGAAGGCAGATATCATTGGGATCATAGAGCATCTAGGGGGTGGTACTAGGCATGTTGAAGATGAGCAGATGCAATGACGAGAGTTGGAGGAGGGTGCATGGAGCAAAGTAGAGCAGGGGTGGAAAAGAGCTAGAGGAGGGGTGTGGAGCAAAGTAGTAGAGCATGGTCAGATCAGAGCAATGTAGTAAAATGCCAAATGTCACGAATCTTATATATTATAAAGTTTAAGCCACCGCAGTGGCTAGAGCCCGAGGTTCCATCCATATTAATTGTAGGCCACCGTGGTGGAATCCCCCAGATGGGGGTTGGTAATCATGAAGAAGATGCCATGTGGTGCCACTTCGGTGGCTAGTAATTAACTGCCAGCCCAGTGGAATCTTAGCCACGATAGATGTGGCTGATGAGAGCCACCACCACTGGGCAATAACTCTCATTACCATGTCTAATCACTCATTACCATGTACTCTAGTTCTCTACTGAGCATATGAGTCCGATGATTGGTAATTTTTACTTCACTCGTAGTGATCATGCATGCTAAAGCGTGGTGGTGGGTGAGCCATGGCACGGTGGAATTGTAGCCATGACAGACGTGGCTAATGACAGCCACCACCATTGGGTACTAATTCCCACAAAAGTAAATCATGAAGCCTAATCACCTCTAATCCCTCATTACCATAATTTACTGCACTTGTAGTAATCATGCATGCAAGCTCGGTGGTGGTAACTGGAAGCTGAATAATTGTGGGCCACTGCAGTGGCTGGTAATTAACTGACAACGTGGTGAATATTAGCCGCCACCACAGACGTGACTGGGAATCTTAGATGCCACCACCTCTAATCATTCATTACCATATGCAAGTCAATACTGCCGCCTTGAAAAAAATCTTAAAGACAAGGAGCTCAAATTGAAGAAGGCCAAGATCGAACCTAACTGCGAGGAAAAGGAGCCTAAAGAAAGGAACCAGCCCCGTTCAGGAAAGGAGCAAGAAGGGCCGAGCCTACAACCAGGAAGCTCAAATCAAGGAAAGAGGAAGCAGCATGAAGGGAAAGGCCTGCAGGAAGAAACCATCCCCATTCTAGAAAGGAGCAAGAGGGCTGAGCCTGTAATCAGGGAGCTCAACAAGGAGTCCTTGAGATGTAATCAGAAGTAAAGGAGTCTTTGAGATTGTAATCTATGTAATCTGTGTAATCTATTGAATTGTTAATCTTCTCCAGAGTTTACTTGGGCATGTTTTCTCAACTAAGTGACTAGATAATGTCCTTTGATCCACGGCCAGCTGGTAGGATAAGCAGCTTGCCAATTTTCTTGGTGACACTATTGTATCTATCATAGATTTTGCAAAAAATTATTCTTTTCAAGAACAAGATGAGATACAAAGTGCTCACTAGTACAACAAGTAGATAACAATTCTTGTGCATATCATGTACATCCATTTGTTTGATTCTTCCATGCATGATGCCAATCTACTTGCTGACTCATAGCAGTCCAAGTTAGTGCAATGCACTTACCATTTCTACATTTCAGATGATAGGGAACATGACACCCTATTTGTGCAGCACACTTTTCTACTGCATTGGGAATGGCTGAAAAAGGAAAATCCCAATGCAAAAAATATAAAACAACATTGGGTGTGGTCAGATGGTGCTTCCTCTCAATTTAAATCAGCACGTGGATTCTACTTCATCTCAAGGTTCAAATCCCTGACCGGCGGTCTAGACATGATGTGGAATTTCTTTGGGTCTAGCCATGGCAAGGGTGTGTTGAGAGTTCAAACTCAACATCATGTGATCATGTGTCCACCAGCATGTGATCATATGTGCATAGCACTAACCTTATAGAGTGCTATAAAGGAAAGGGTTAGATCCCCTAATGCTAACCCTAAATGGGTTTGTATATATTCTACATTTTTAACTAAATCTAGTGTACAGTTAGTCATTTGTGGTGTGCTCTCTAGCTGTTCCCTCTCTCCTCATCTCCACTCTTCTCCTCTCCTCTCTTCATATTTGTCATGGTATTAGAGCTCCCTTGCCTTCCGTTGAGGCATAGCGATCCGTATGAGAGAGTGTGATTGATTGAGAGATCGAGAGGTTGAGTGTTCTCTTCCATTGAGAGAACTTCTTCTTTGATAGAGAAATTCCATCCATTTGAGAGGAATTTCCATCCATTTGTTTTCTTGAGAGTTCTTTGAGTGATTGAGTATTCATTCTCCGACTGAGAGAGAGATCATTTAGGGATTTCATTCATTATGTGAGAGATCTCTGAGAGAGAGGGAGAGATCTCTGTGAGACTTTGAGTGAGAGAGATGGAGAGATCTCTGTGCTTGGACTAGCTGCAAGTCCTTGAGAAATTAGTTGTAGATAGGCCTACATCAAATCTGCAGTGTCCACAATGAGAGCTCCAAGCAGAGCTCCAAGCGAGCTTCATATGAGCCTCAACATTATCCGACTATGCATCTAATGCAACCAATGGTGTTGATTCATTAGAGATACTTTATACTATCTTTGTTTTATGAATATAATTAATTTATATATGAAAGACAACATTAATTTGATTTATTTGTGGTTTTTGATTGTATAGAATACTAATCTAAGTGACGTTGGGGATACTAATTTCTCATCCAAGATTTGTTATACCTTCTTGGTGCACCTCTCCCATGCTCTCCTCATTTGGGGGCTCATAGATTGGGAGATGACCTTCCAAACTTCAACAAAATGTAGGGACCTGGATGTTGAGAGTTCACGCTCAACATCATGTGATCATGTGTGCATAGCACCAT
Source organism: Dipteris shenzhenensis (assembly GCF_047967505.1). NCBI lineage: Eukaryota > Viridiplantae > Streptophyta > Polypodiopsida > Gleicheniales > Dipteridaceae > Dipteris > Dipteris shenzhenensis. Next base: position 14,187,238 of record NC_141627.1, on the reverse strand, counting down.
CACGTGATCATATGTGCATAGCACTAACCTTATAGAGTGCTATAAAGGAAAGGGTTAGATCCCCTAACCCTAACCCTAAAAGGGTTTGTATATATTCTATTTTTTCAACTAATTCTAGTGTACAGTTAGTCATTTGTGGTGTGCTCTCTAGCTGTGCCCTCTCTCCTCATCTCCACTCTTCTCCTCTCCCCTCTTCATATTTTGTCATGGTATTAGAGCTTCCTTGCCTTCCACTGAGGCATTGCAATTCTTGAGAGTGTGAGAGAGATTGTGAGATTGAGAGTTCTCGAGTGTTCTTGTGAGAGTTCACTTCCATAGAGAAATTTCCGTCCATTTGAGAGAAAATTTCCGTCATTGCTTAAGAGATTTCCGTTCATTTCTTGGGTTCCATGTGAAGATTTCTCTTCATTCCATTGAGATCTTATGAGTGATTCTGAGAGATTGTGAGTAATGCTTTGAGAGAAATATAGGGAGTGTAATGCTTGAGAGGAATATAGGGAGAGAGAGAGAGCTGCTCCTCTATGTTCTCTACATTAGTGGTCGATTAAAGGTTCTCTACAGGACCTTCTACAACTCTAAGGCTCTCAACCATCTAGCCTTAGTGCCAGGCAGCTCGACTTGTTGCTAGCATCACAACAAGGATGGACAACTGCATCAACAGCCTCTTCTAAAGGCTCTCGCATAAGCCATCTACAGCAGCTCCTCAACCCGTGGTTCTTCAACAAAGCATTCAGCAGCTTGACCTACGGCTCACGGTTAGCCAGCAGCTCTAAGGCTTAGACAGCCACCACAGTCCAAGGCCTCAAGGCATGGCCTCGACCTGCGCGGACTTGCAGAAGACTTCTATGCAACCTCTCCATCGAAGGCCAGTGCAGCCCACCGAATGGCTGCCATTAGCCATTGCCCACCGAATGGCTGCCATTAGCTCTCATAGCGCAGCTCCAAAAAGGCCAGTGCTCCTTCACGAACTACTCACTAGTCAGCAGCCTCTTCTCAGCAGCCTCTTCTACGACAGCCCATAGCAAGGCGACCCTGCAACAGATCCTCCATCGACCGGCTTCATTGAAAGACACAGCTCTCGCGGGCGCCTCCAACGAGCTGCATCTTCGACAACTCTACCGATCAGCAGTCGTCGACCCAATCAAAGAAGGCATTCCCTCGCCATCGATCTCCTAGTCGATCTTCTACATCACACAACGATCTCCAGACGTGCAGCCACCATGAGTCCACCGGGCTCAACTGCCTCTCTCCAGCCTCAACGCTTCATCAACTGAAGCCGTGGCCGTTGCAGTAACCGAGCCTCCACGCTCAAGGCGATCAGACAAGTAGCGCTACGCCTTGAGCCTCCGAAGGCTCTTCGACGATCGGCCGCCATAGCTCCAACGAACGACCTCCGCCAATCTGCTGCATCTAGCTCCTCGCACCCAGGCGACCTCCGCCAACGACACCCTCTACACGACATCGACGAAAATCCGCAGGCGGACAGAATCTTCCTAGATTCCATCAGAATCTTCAAAAGATTCCATGAAGGGACATGGCGACACGTGGCAGATAGCCTTAGCCACAATTGCCACGTCATCAGTCTGCCACGTCGTCTTATCTGCCACGTGGCAGATAAGCGCCTCATAAATCTAACACGTGGCAACCTTATCCACAGTGCCACATCACTCGCACCATGTCAGCTGACACATCACCATTGCCACATCATCCCACGTCAGCTCTGCCATGTCAGCACTGGCAGTCACGTCAGCAGGCCATGTCACTTTGCCATGTCAGCAGGCCATGTCAGCAGACACGTCACTTGTGCCACATCATCAGGCCATGTCACCAGGCCACATCATCAGGCCACGTCACCAGGCCACGTCATCAGGCCACATCACTAGGCCACATCATCAGGCCATGTCACCAAGCCACGTCATCACTGCCATGTCATTTCTGCCACATCAGCAGTGCCACCTTAGCATTGACCTCTGCAAGCACAGTCCCTTGCCAGGCACACTGTGCACACACCGCATGTGCACACTCCTGCCACCTCAGCATAGAGCTTCACTGGCACACCTCTTGCTAAGCACAGTGCCACATCATCACTGCATGTGACTCACAGTGACACATCATCATTGAGCACCATTTGCACTCCTTTTGCCCCTCCACCTAGATCAAGTCATATCTTTTGATCCAGGAAGAATTTGAGGGTGCTCCAAAAAGGAAAGTCGCTCGTTTTTTTGTGCTCTACGCGCTCGTTACATCACACACACATTTCGGTGCAAGTTACACTCACATTTGAGCCTCGCCAACAAAACCACTTCCTTCACGCACATTTGCCTCTACATCGACGCATCTGACCCAGCACTTAAAAAGAACAAAAGAAAAGGAATTATTTGCTGCTCTTTCATCGATCGACGGTTGGTTTAGATCTAGATCAGAGTAGACTAGATGGCCATAGAGGGGACGCCTTGAATTTTCCCAAGTTGCCAATCTAAGCCATGCCCGAAATTCCCGACTAGTACCTACTCGGAGTCAGTCCATACGCTCACATCCGATTTCACATCATTACATTACCTGAAATCTTACGTTCATCAGTTCAGTGAGCAGACTTCAGAGTTCAGAGGCATTGCAGATTGATTCAGTGGGCAGATAGCACTTGATTTCACACACACATGCCACCATTGTAAAGCCTATTCGGCTATCTCACAGCATTGTGCACATCATGTTTAGCCTTGTAAAGCCTCTTGGCTATTCCCGGCATCATTGCCACAAGCCTTGTAACACAGATCAGATCTTATATAATACTGCAGTTCTATCTTCACTGATGGTACAGAGATTTCACTTGGCATCTTCAGTGTATTTGCAGTTGATTCATACAGAGTTTTCCAGGACATTTTTTGAGTACATTGTTTGCACCATGTCGACTAGCAACCTCAATCTGGAGGCATCTGCTAAGTTAGACAACTCCAATTACGGTACATGGAAATACCGAATGGAGACCATTCTTGTGCTTCAGGACAAATGGGAGTATGTCGATGGATCTATACCTAGACCATTGGCCGATTCAGCCACCAGTAGCTCTACTCCATCTGTTGTCACAGTACCAGCAACGGGATCTACATCTACACAAACAGTTTCCACACCAGTAGCAGATCCTATTATTGCCCGAGCTCAAGCAGAATGGGATAAGAAAGACAAGTATGCCTATCACCTGATCAAGCAGAATGTGCAAGATGTCATGCTAGGACAGCTCAACACAGTCAAGACAGCAAAAGAAGCATGGGATATGTTCGCAGCTCTCTATGAGTCCAAGAACACATCTAGGATTCTCACCCTGAGAAACCAGATCAACCAGAGTTTCCGCAATAGCAATGAAACCGGTCATGCTTATGTACTCCGCATCAAAGACTATAATAATCAACTTGCAGCAACAGGAGAGACTATGAATCCCACAGAAATGGTTCAAGTAATCCTGAATGGACTAGGAGAAGGATATGAGAATCTAGTCCAGAGTATTGCCATCCAATGACAAATTCCAACACTGGAAGAACTTCAGTCAGTTCTACTTGGTGAAGAACTCAGGACTCAGGCCATTCAAGCACGTAAAGGTCATTCTAATGATTAGGCATTCACAGCTTCAGAGAGAAGCAGAGGCAAAGGCAGAAACAGAGGTAGATCATACCAGAAAAGTGGTCATCATCAACAAAATCAAAGTCAGAATCAGCATCAGCACCAGCATCATCCTCAGCAACATCAAAATCAGCAAAGAGGAAATCATTCCAACCGAGGAAGATTTCAAGGACGAGGGAATGCATCCACCAATGTGTCAAACATTCAATGCAACTACTGTCACAAGTTTGGACACTATGAAAGAGATTGCCGCAAGAAGCAGTATGACCAAGGCGGTCAATCCAGCAATAATCGAGGGAATTCCCGAGGAAGAGGAAATCATCGTGGTGGACATTCTAGTCACAATCATTTTGCAAATGAACATGGCAATATGTTTCTTGCAAGTGAGGAATTGCATCATACTGATACAATGCACCTAGACACTAATTTCAATCCCAAAGAGGATTTCAGCTACCAAGTCGACCAAGTGGAACAAGATCCTTGGTACATCGACAGCGGTGCATCATCTCATATGACAAATCATCAGGAATGGTTCACAGAAATGAAGCCATTAGAAGGTCAAAAGAATGTCATCTACACAGCAGACAATACACCGAATCCGATTCAAGGGACAGGTGTTATCCCTATGAACAATTTCACTGGTACAAAAGGATTAGTCAAAGATGTGCTCTATGTTCCGAAGCTCAGCAAGAACCTTTTGTCAGTAGGTCAAATGATGGAACACAACTACAAAGTCATCTTCGACGGTGATGAATGCACTATCAGAGACAAATCCAAAAGAGGTCAGCTAGTAGCAAAAGGTGTCAAGGAAGGACGCTTATACAAGATGCTAGCTACAGTACCAGATAAGCATGCCATGTCATCTCAAATGCAACAGATGCCACTATCTGCAAAATGGCACAAGAGATATGGTCATGTCAACTTTAAGTACTTGTTAGATCTCAAGAATCAAAATATGGCAATTGGGATTCCGAAGCTACAGTTTCTTGGAAAGGTTTGTGAAGCATGCTGCTTCGGAAAACAAAAGCGAACCAACTTTGTTAGAAGTACCTCTCGTGCACGAGGTATTCTTGATTTGATTCATACAGATGTATGGGGTTATGCCCAGACCCGCAGCATCAATGGTTCACTTTATTACTTGACCTTCATCGACGACTACAGCAGATATTGTTGGGTCTACTTTCTGAAAGAGAAATCTGAAGTGTTTGCCAGATTTCAAGAATTCAAAGCCATGGTAGAAAACCAGACAGGCAGAAAGATCAAGGTCATGAGATTCGACAGAGGAGGTGAATACATGTCTTTAGCATTCATGAACTTTTGCAAAAATCACGGCATTTGAAGACAATTCACATGTGCAGATACTCCTCAGCAAAATGCAAGAGCTGAAAGGAAGAATGGGACTTTAGCAGACAATGCTAGAGCAATGCTTAGTGAAAAGCATCTTCCGAATCAGTATTGGGCAGAAGCAATAGCTACAGCTAACTACTTGCTTAATCGGCTTCCTACCGAACCGATACAAGGTATGACTCCTTATGAAGCATTCACTGGACACAAGCCACGCATTGGGCATCTCCGCATATTTGGTTGCATAGCATATGCCCACATACATGATGATCATCGCAGGAAATTGGATGCGAAGTCACGCAAATGCATCATGGTTGGTTGGCTACAGTGAAGAAAGCAAAGCATACAAATTGTATGATCCCATCAACCGCAAAGTCAGAATGGAAAACCTCACCTACACAGGAGATAGAAGCATCGACTTCACAGTCATCTACAGAACAGGTTGATGAAGATGAGCAAGAATTGCCAGCAACACCCCAAGCAGCACCACAACAGCTCAGACGGTCTACTAGGGAAAGCAGACCACCAGCCAGATTGACATATGCTCAGAAAGGCAAAGCAATTCAGGTGGAAACCACCAACTATGCTCTTATGACTACCATCATGGCTACAGAAGAGCCAGTGTACTTCGAAGACGCAGTAGACAAGCCCGAATGGCAAACTGCTATGAATGAAGAAATGGATGCTTTGTATAAAAATAACACTTGGGAATTATGCGACCTTCCACCAGGAAAGAAGGCCATAGCCAACAAACAGGTATACAAAGTGAAGTATAATCTAGATGGCAGTATTCAGAGATACAAAGCCAGATTAGTTGCAAAAGGATTTGCACAGATATTTGTTATTCAGTAAGCTCACTAGCACAGTTTATGGCAAATCCAAAACAGTCTCACTGGAATGCAGCCAAAAGAGTCTTGAGATACATCAGAGGTACAAGACAGTTTGGGATAGAATACAGAGGAAGTCATCCACAGTTGAATGGATACTATGATAGTGACTATGTCGGAGATCATGAGACCAGGAGATCGACACAGGGATATGCATTTTTCCTTGGTCAAGGTGCTATATCATGGTTGTCAAACAAACAGCCAACTGTTTCTTTGTCTTTGACTGAAGTAGAATATAGAGCACTCACTACAGGTGCATGTGAGGCTTGGGGGGGGCACTATGTATAAACCCTCAATATCACGTGCGTTCAAGGCCTATTTGTAAAATCCCTTATCTGTAATTTTTCCATTAATAAAATGTACCCTTTTTCTATATAAATCTGTAAAATTTTCCCAAAATCATTTTAAAAACTCCCTTATGTAAATTAATTTATGTAAAATCTAGATATTAAAAATATCCTTCTGTTGAACTCACGTGACAGGGTTACATATGATGATTGACCCCCCCAAGATGTGAGGCTATATGGCTCAGAAGACTATTGTCAGAAACAGATTACTTTGATGAGTCAAAGCCAACAACAATATACTGTGATAATCAATCGGCTCAAGCATTGGCCAAAAATCCAGTATATCACTCCAGGACAAAGCACATTGATGTCAGAGAGCACTTCATCAGAGAAAGAGTGTTACTTGGTGACATCACACTGCAGCATTGTGATAGCAAAGAGAATGTTGCAGACATCTTTACCAAACCACGCGGTAAAGAGCTATTCGAGAAACACCGACTAGCTCTTGGTTTGATGCAGAGGAAGGACATTCCCATTAAAGGGGTGTGATGGAATGTAATGCTCAGTCCTTCTTCGATTCCCCAGAATCATCATCTTGAGGGAAGGCCTACTTCATGATGTTGATCTTGAGGGAAGGTGTTGAGAGTTCACGCTCAACATCATGTGATCATGTGTGCATAGCACCATCACGTGATCATATGTGCTTAGCACTAACCTTATAGAGTGCTATAAAGGAAAGGGTTAGATCCCCTAACCCTAACCCTAAAAGGGTTTGTATATATTCTATTTTTTCAACTAATTCTAGTGTACAGTTAGTCATTTGTGGTGTGCTCTCTAGCTGTGCCCTCTCTCCTCATCTCCACTCTTCTCCTCTCCCCTCTTCATATTTTGTCACTGGAGGCATCACTTTGCCATGTGGCATGTTGGGATAAGTCTGCTACAATGGCCCAATATGCTCCAATTTGGCAAAATATGGAGTTACTTCTTCACAATTTGATAGATTTTCCTACCTTTGTACAGCCCATGATGTCTCCTACGAGGGGTCCCATGGTCACAAGGTCTGTGCTCTCTAAACGTGTAGTAGCCAACCCCTATCACAACTACAGCGACCTCCATCGATAGCATCAAGCCATGCACCTCTCTTTAGTAGATGAACTACATGCAACTACTCCAGCCCTTCCATACAGGCTGGTATGCTCCTGCAACTCCAACCATGTGGGTGATGCATCAGAAGATCCTTCACTCCAAGCCTCACGGCTCCTAAACCGTCCACAATAGTGCCTTCTTCAATAATGGTTGACAGCAGCTCGAGCTGCGCCACCTCGAGATGCCTCTTGCAATCCCTACAAAGACAACTATTTGCATGCCTCCACAGTGCTCTGCCGCAAACTCTCATCACTCATAGCCTCTCCACAGCCGCTTTACACCAACGCCATAGTGCATAACAGGGTCCCTCCAACGGCCGCTAGACTCCCAGCCTACAATCTCAGATCCCAAACACCTCCAATCTCCAAAGGGCATCTAGGCTCTACATTCACGACCAGTGGGCTGTAAGCTCACTACAACACCAAGGTGCAATACGGGTGACTCCCAATAGCTAACAGCGCTCATGACAGCTTCTCCAAAGGCTCCGCGTGACCCTGCAGTGATGCCTAGTCCAAACAGGACAGCCTCTCCGAACGAGCAGCGGGACACCAAGGGAAGCAACGACACTCCAGCGAAGGAAAGTTCCATGGAATCTTAGAAGATTTTGGAGCACCTTCTAAGGATTTCGGTGCCCCTCCAACCAACATGTGGTAGATCAAATCCAACCAAGGTCAGGTGAAGGTGACCTTGGGTTAGGCCGTTGGTTAAGAGCTCTACGTGGGAACCCTATCCCAAGGTGCCACATCATCACTAATCCTACCACATCTGTAGTCCACGATGGTAGCCATGTCACCTATCCACATTAACTACCACATCACTACTTAGGTGGACCTTATCCACATGCCACATCATCTACCACATGGCAGTTATCTGCCACATCAACAGTCCAGTCAGGTGCTACGTCACCCCATGCCACATCAGCTACCACATAAGAAGCCACATCAACAGGTCCACGTCAGCATCTCTAGGTGCCATGTCAACATCCACATTAGCACTGCTACGTCATTAGTGCCCAGTCAGCTGCCACCTCATCTACCAAGTGGCACTGACCCTCTGCAAGCACTCATAGTGCTACACACGCACTTCATGTGACCACTCCTACCACCTCATCATAGGGCTCCACAGGCACAGTCCCTGCTAGGCATAGTCACTGCATGTGACCCTCTGACTGCCACATCACCATTGAGCACATTTGCACTCCTTTTTCACCTCCACCTAGATCAAGCCATATCTCTTGATCCAGGAAGAATTTGAGGGGTCTCACAAAAGGAAAAACGATCAATTTTTTGTGATCTACACATTCATCACATCACGCACACATTTTGGTGCAAGTATAACTCACTTTTGAGCTTTATCGCTGACAAATCCACTTCCTACATGCACATCTGCCTCTACATTGACGCATCTGATCCAACACTTAAAAAGAACAAAAGAAAAGAAATTATTTGCTATTCTTTCATCAATCGATGGTTGGTATAGATCTAGATCAGGGTAGACTAGCTCACCATAGAGGGAACACTTTGAATCTCCCCAAGTTGCCAATCTAAGCCATGCCCAAAATTCTTGACTAGTACCTACTCAAAGTCAATCCATATGCTCACATACGGTTTCACATCATCACATTACCTGAAACCTTACATTCATCAGTTCAGTGAGTAGACTTCAGAGTGTTCAGAGGCATTGCCGATCGTTTAGTGGGCAGATAGCACATGATTTTCTTTCACACACTATTAGCCGAAAAAGAAATCAGGACCAGAGGCTAGAGGCTAAGCATGGCGACGCTCGAGGGCCATAGAGGAAAGGAGAGCGTGAGGGCGAAACGTTATCATGGGAGGGGAAAAAGGAATTAGAAGGGGAGGGAATGAAGAGGGAGACTATGACACAAGGGGAAAGGGAGAGGGGGAAGAGAAGCGTGTACATGATGGGAGGAGGAATGTAAAGATGGAGACATCAAGGGAAGAGGACATGCTTTATTTTGAAAGGAAGGGAAGGGAGAAATCAAAGTACTAGCTAGGTGGCTTTACAAGAATGAGCGTGTCTCATCAAGGAATAGCCCCCTCCTTTTATAGCCAAGAGAGGGGCTCTCTTCCAATAAATGCATCCTCCCACATGTATGGTGTGTGTGGAAAAGCCTCCCATGTGGGCTAGGCGGTTACACACTCTCAATTGTGTGCGACAACCCTTTGCCTCATTTTTCCACATAAATCAAGCCCCATATCTCAAGTCTATGATACTCCCTTGGTCTCTCCCAATTCTATAATATGTTCAAACCTCTAGGAGGACAAGTGGAGGGTTGGCACAAGGAATCTTGCCACCTCATCCTACTTTCCCCATTATTTAACTTGCATCCTTGGACTATCTATACCTCCCCCACATGGGCCTATCCTATATGGAGGGAATAACCTAATATAATATCCATCTCCACCTATTTTATATTACTTCTCCCATGGACTTTGAGCCATATCTCACTAAATGCAGCCTAGGTGGAGGGGTGGCACATGGAGGAGACATGCCACCTTACATTTTATAATATTACCACCATGGATTATGTACAACACACCTTATGGGTCCTCTTACGTGGAAGGCTGGCGCATGGTCATGCCCGGCCACCTCAACCCTAGGCCCTATGCACACCATATTTTATTATACTATTGCCACACATACAAACACACGCTCATATTTATGCCTTTTTCCTTAGACAAATTTATCCATAATAGTTCCCCCCCTCAGGCAGGGAATGCATAGCATTTCCATGCAGGGGTCCATCACGCACAAAGAAGGGCTTGAGGTAACGCTTGTTGATCACCTTCTTGCCATATGGTTCATGGAGCTCTTGAACTTGTACAGACCCATTGCTATGTTCCTTGATGACTTTGTATGGACCGGTCCACAGTGGCAGAAACTTCTTATCCATTTGGCGGTCCAATCTGTTATCAAAGCATAGCACAACATCCCCCTCAGCAAAATGTCTTTCCCATCCCTTGCGAATCTTAGCATCCAAGTGGGCCTTTTGTCGATTCTTTTGGATCTCTATTTGATGTAGGGCAAGGCGTCGGGTTTCATCTAGCTTCTTAAGTTGCACCAATCGGGCCTCTACATGTTCATATTCTATCATCCTCTATTCTTGTGCCAATCTCAAAGCTGGAATCTCTATCTCTAGTGGTAAAACGGCCTCAGTACCATATACCAACTCAAAAGGAGTGTGACCTGTAGATGTTTTATGAGTGATGTTGTAAGCCCATACAACTTCTGTGACCTTCTGATCCCACTGGCTCCTGTTTCCTGTGGCCATTTTTCCCATGGTTTCACAAAGGAGGCCATTGGTCTGCTTTGTTTGACCCATGGATGCTAGATAATAGATGCTAGAAGTGTGATGATCAATACCCATGCGATCCATGAGTAACTCCACTGCCTCGTTTAAGAATGGACTCCCATGGTCAGAGACAATTTCCATGGGTGTCCCAAACCTTGTGTAGATGCGTTCGAATATGAAATTTGAAACTCTCTTACCATTTGCAGCGGGGAGGGCGATAGCTTCAACCCACTTAGTGACATACTAAGTGGCTACCAAAAGATACTTCTTTTTGTGGGCAGTCATGGGCAAGGGCCCGACAAAATCTATTCTTCACTTCTGAAATGGATGGATGGACATCACTGGGTGATGTTGCCGAGGACGCAAATCCTTCCTACCAAAGAATTGGCATGGTTCACATGTTTTGCAATGCAAAGTGACATCCTTGAACAAGGTCGGCCAATAGTATCTAGCATGTAAAATCTTCTTAGCTGTATAGTCACTGGCATAGTGGCCTCCACAAAATCCATCATGATAATGCTTCAATACCTTAGGCACTTCATCTGCATCAATGGCCCATCTTAGTACCACATCCATGCCTTGACGCTACAACACCCCATCAAAGAGGGTGTAGCGCCTACTATCTCTGCGGATCTTCTTTCTCTCATAGCTAGTACTTTTTGGAGGAAAGGAGAAAGCGGTTAGAAACCTGTAGATACCACCATACCATGGATCCCCAACTTCTATGGCCGCTACAAGGGTTATATCAAGGCACTCCTCTAAATCAATCAAAGCATTCTTCAAGTTGGAACAACCCCCTTTTACAATTTTGAAAGAAAAATCATATTCTTGTAGAATTGCCAACCATTTGGCCAACCAGCCCATGGGATTTGGTGATTGAAGAACCTGCTTTGCAAGACCAGTGCTAGTGAGTATAATGGACTTTCCAGCCACATAATGCTTAAATTTCTCAATGCAGAACACCAAAGACAAGGCATGCTTGTCAGCCTCTGAATAGTGTCGCTCAGTGTCGAGCAATTGTCGAGAAGCAAATCGAAGGGGATACATGAACCGATCCTCCCCTTACTGGAGAAGAATACCTGCCAGAGTGTGCTCACCAAACCCAGGATTGATATAGAAAGTCTTTGACTAATCTGGATTGCATAGAATGGGTTCTGAAGCCAGAGCATTCTTGATTTGTGCAAACCCATGATCACAATCCTCATCCCCAAAGAAATCAACCCCATCTTTTAATAGCATAGTCATGGGTCATGTCAAAGCAGCATATTGATCAATGAAGCAACGATAGTATCCTGCTAGATTGACAAATGAGCATACCTGACGTTTGGTTGTTGGCGGGGAGAGCTTGAGGATGGCTTCTACCTTCTCGGGGTTAGGCTTGACACCCTCGGAATAGACAATATGTCCCAGTAACCTCCCTTGAGTGGCTCCAATGGTGCATTTCTCAGGGTTGAGACTGCCATTCACATCATTGATCCTTTGGAAGGCCAATCTAACCTTCATGACATGCTCCTTACGTGATGAGAATATACAAAAATCATCTAAAAACACCTCCAAGAAATCCCCCAAATAAGGAGCAAACACCATCTGCATAAATCTTTGAAAGGTAGCAGGAGCATTGGTGAGGCCAAATGGCATTACTTTGAATGCAAATGTCCCCCAGGGTGTGGCAAATGTGGTTTTAAGCACATCTTCTTTGGCAATTCTGATTTGATAAAACCCAGAGTAACCATCACAGAAAGTATACATCTCATGACCACTTACCTTCTAAGAATGAGGTCTTGAAAGGGCAGAGAATGATGATCCCTCTTGGTGGCTGCATTGAGTTTTTTATAGTCGATGCAGACCCGCCACTTGTTATTTTTCTTTGGGGTGACTACCACTGGTGAAACCCATTCAGTATTGTGAACTGGAACAATAAATCCAGCCTCTATAAGCTTCTACAACTCCGAGCGCAAAGCGTCGGTCTGCAGGGGCCCTAATCTCCGATACTTCTGAGCCACAGGCTTTGCATCAGGCTTCAGCTCTATCTTGTGCTCTATAGCAGTCACATGGTGAAGGTGGTGGTAGCTAGTTGCAAAGAGGTCAGGGAAATCTTTGAACATTTCTAGGAACTCGTTTCTCACTTGGAGTGAGGTCTAGGAAAAGCATAGATTCAAGATGTTGAGGACTAGCTATTACCTTTTCTGCAGGTGTGGCGGGGTCGGAGACACCCCCATCATGTAAACTTCCTCCTCTGAGAATTCCTCTCCCTCGTCTAATTCTTCCATTGATTCAGACATCGAGGATGAGAGAGTATCACTGTCTTGCTCCTCTTCTTCTTCTGGTTCCGTGGCACCGGTTTGCACCAGGATCTTCTCCTTAGAAGCACCAAAAGACATGTGTCCTGTCTTCCAATAGCTGACTGCATCACTCTTTCTCAACCATGGTCTCCCGAGTATAGCTGGGTAACTCTTACCTGTATCTTCAATGTCCACTACATAGAAATTGACGGTGGTGGTCAACCCATTGACGGTGATGGGCAAATCCTCAATGACTCCCAGGGTGGCGAGTCATCGACCATCTGCTACCTTGATTCGAGTGGAGGAACGCCTTGTACATTTCAAATTCAGTTTCTTCATGATTCGGGGCACCATGATATTACATGCAGCTCCCCCATCAACACACACATTTTTAACACGGCAATTATCTATGATGACATCGACTGTATGTGGGTACCGATCAATTTCTTCAGAGATAGAAGATACCTCTCTTACCTTTCCCTTTTTCTTGTTCCTCCTTGTTGAGAGCCCTTGTTGTAGCTCATGTCTCACCTTAGGGCTTAATGCTATTAGTTGAGGGAGCGTGATGCTCAAAGAACGACCGAATAGTCTTGTTGCCCCGAGCCGATGGAAAAATCCGAGGGTGACCACTTTCTCCTGTGGGATCTTTTAGTCTTCTCGGTTGGTGGGTCTGCCATCTCAGCATCTGAGGGCTCTGAGAAGGACACCTTCTTCCTGAGGCAGCCCGGTTGGAGAGGGGTCTGAGGTGGTACGACTTCTTTTCCCAAGGTCAAGGATCTCTACATCAAAATCCTCAGTGCCTGATTCACTTAGAAGATTCACCCTTGGAATATTGGGACATTCGGTGCGATAATGACCCTTCTGGTGGCACTCATAGCATACAACATTAGCACGGTCTCTTGGAGGGCGGTTGGCTTGATTTTTGATGCCCACCATCTCAAGTCGAAGATCATTCAGGGCCTTGGCTAGGTCATTGACTCCGAGTTCTATTGCAAGGGGGGCCTCTTTAGCTGGAGGGGCCAAGGGAGTAGAAAGGAGGGGGACTCGTGGGCGAGGCTAGGGAAATCTTCAAGGCGGAGGGTGAGAATATACACCTTGTTGAGGGTAAGCATCTAAGGGAGGACCATACATTTGAGGTGGAGGCAGTGGATACACCCCTGATGAGGGGTGGGGGTATGCCCCTAAGTTAGAACCCCCAGGTTGTTGTTGCAGGAATTGAGGGGGTTGCGGAGGGACAATCGTCTTCTTTGAAGCGGGGTCAGACTGAACTTTATCAAACTTTTGAGCAATCTCATGTGCTAGCACCATAGTTTCTGTATTCTCCCATTTAAGCTTGAGGCGAAATTCATCACTTGCTCTTACTACAAGGTAGCCCAGCACATGTTGAGTCATTCTAGCTCAAAATCCGGCATTGTCCTCCTGTGTGGCAATTAAACGGTCCAGGAGCACGGCCGCTCGACCCACATATCGACGCGCCGTCTCACCTTCTGATTGCTTCAAGTTTGCCACCTGTAGGTACACATTCTCTGGCTCCTCTTCTTTGCCGAAATACTCAATCATCACTGCTGTTAACCTTGGCTAGCTTTGGCGAATGTCTTCGGCCTGCTTCTCATACCACACTTGAGCCAAACCCTCTAGAAATGTGGGAAGAACCAACAGCCATCTGTCTTTAGTGAGAAAGTTGAGAGAAACACAACGGCGCTTGAAGGCCACAAGATACTCATTTGGATTTTCTTCCACTCGTCCACAAAACACGGGAATGCCAGCCATGCTTGGAAGATGGAAAAGAGAGAGGCAAGACGAGGCTTATCTATGGACAAACAATAGAAAGAGGAAGCTTGAACTAAAAATCGGGTGAAGATACATCCACAAAGTACACATAGGTAGGGTAGGGTGTGACTGGTGTATTGTGAAATACTACATGGGAAGAATCTTCAGCATAGATTAGCACATAGACAATCTTAAAAGGACCAACCCTCATTATATCACATCCATCTTTACAAGCGAGGGTTAGAGACAGGGCGCTGCATGAGGTTGTTCATCAAGGCAAATAAGAATCCCATGACAAATGTCAACAGTTGGAGAGCTTGCACATCACCTTCAGCTTCTTCCAGTTCTTGTAGTCACCATGCTATTTCTTCAAGGGGTGTGTGGTATGGCATCCTTCTTTTGAGCAATGTCCTTGAGGACCTTTCTGATGATCTTCCGAAGTTGGTGAACTCATATCAAGTATGCCCAACACTTAGTTTCATGATGACCACAACCTTTGCATTCCTTACAAATGATCACCCTCCTTCATGGCTTGCGGCTTTGTTGGGGTGGTGCTTCCACTCGCGTCATGCATGATTGAAATACAAGCTTCACGTGCCAAGAAATCAGCAACTAGATTTCGAGCTCGAGGGATATGCTGAATTTTCACCTCTTCAAATTGGTTGCAAAGTTCCAATGCTTGTTGATGTCGTGAACCAAGCCTTTGCTCCGCACCTTCCACCTTCCACTAACTTATTCACACACTAGTTGAGAATCTCCTTGCACTTCAAGTTGCTTGATGTGATGCTCTTGTCCTTTTGTAGCCCAAAAATGAGTGCTGAGTACTCAGCTTGGTTGCATGTACTTGCAGGTGCAGACTTGCTATAACAATGCTTCTCACCACCCGGTGAAGTGAGCTTCATACCCATGCCAGCAGCCTTGGTCGAAGGTTTGTAAGCTCCATCAAATTGAAGGATCCAAGATGTCATCACACCAAGACTAAAATTCGGACATCCCAAGTTTCTCGGTAGTCCAAGATAGGTAGAAGGAGAGGGTGGGGAGAATTCAACACTTGAGCCAAACGTTCAGCACCAAATAAACTTGCAATCCTTTGTTGATAGTTTATCTTTAGACCAAAAAGAATTACAACTTGAAGCTCGAAATGAGGCACAAAAGGTTGATTAGGTACAAATGGATTCCTTGGTCGAAACATTACCAACCATAACTGAGGCCTAGAAACCTTTGTAGTGAGATTAAGAATAAACCATTCAGGATGAGCTTATCCACAGGAATTAACAAGCAGATGCGCCAAATCTCTCCCCACTCTTGAGGAGCATCCCACCCTTCGATGAAGGACACCATTTTAATTACCTCTGAAGTAGCAAGTAGTTCGATCAACGCACAATGAGTAGAATTAAAATCAAAGTTCTCCCAGCGTATCAGTATTTCTTCACCATGAATCATCCACGGTGTATCATTCCACCCGTCATCTCCTTGAACAATGCATTGGACAATCAGCTGTTGAAGGTCGACATGAAGATCAAGGAAGAGATCTCGGGCATTGGTAGCTGTAAGGCACGGAGGACCAGGCACCAAATCCTTAAACGCGTCGAGAAGTGACATAAATATCCACCCTCCTCGTGTGGCGTGCATCCGTGAAGTGGACTTGGAAAAGTTCCGAATCGGCGATCTAGCAGGAGATGTGAATAAAGCACATGAAATGAAGTACTTTTGCTTTTTACAACAAGAGTAAACTCCCCACGGTTAGAGAGTTACAGTTCCTGAGATTTCAATATATAAACAAAAATCATTACATTTTCACTCCATTTTCATCACTTCCAACTTGTTGGCCCAATGATAAGTCTCATTTTTGTGAAGGGGGAGGTCGTGGGTTCAAATGCTACTCTTTAATAAAAAGAGAGGAGAGGAGAGGAGAAGGAGAAGGAGAAGAAGAGAGAGGGGGGGCGCGGGATCTGCAGTTATAGTTTTGCAGAAACTCAAAAAAACTGTCCGCAACCAGAAGATGTAATAGACCAGAAGACTGTCGCGCGAGCGAACACAGTAGACGCGCGAAGCGAGAAAATTGTCCGCGATCAGAAGACCCAGGAGCCCAGAAAACTGTCGTGCGGGTGAACACAGTAGACGCGTGAATCGAATGCACGCGCAGGAACTCTGAAGGAGCACAGATGATACAGTTCTGCAGATGCGACCGGTACGAGCAGAAGATTCGTCGGCCAGAATACACGTAGGAACCATGAGCAGAAAGCAAGCAGACTGAAAGTGCAGGAGGGAGGTTTCACAGCCGTAGAGATAGGGAGGCACACTTTTGTAGATGCACAAAATGGTAATGCTGCACAAAATTCACAGCAGCAATCACAAAATATCAGTGGACCTGCAGTGTCCTCTAGCAGTTGTTCACATAGTTCGCCATGGACACGTGGATTGAGATCAGGAGAATCTCCTCAAAGCAATGCAGATAGTGGTACGCAGGTATCACGAAAAGGAAAAGAGAAGGTAGATCAGCCCAGGTTTGATGTGAATGCAGGTCACTCTTATGTGGATGGTGAATCCAGTGGCTCAGAACAGAGCATTCATGATGAGTTGAGTATTCCTTCTGTTGTTACACCTGGAGTAAGGAAGACCAGGGATGTTTTGAGAGCACCTGGAAGTGAGCCTATTTTGTGCAGGTCTACCAGGGTTAGGTATCCTGTGGATAGGCTGAAATATGATGGATTTACAGCCATTCACTATGCCTATATGGTCAAAGTGATACAGAACCCACTTCTTTTGAGCAAGCCATGGGAAATGAAAAATGGGAGAAAGCCATGGATGAAGAAATGGATGCCTTGGATGCAAATGCTACATGGGAATTGGTGCCTTTGCCTAAAGACAAGAATGCAATTGGCTGCAAGTGGGTTTATAAGATCAAGCACAATGCAGATGGTTCTGTGAATAGATACAAGGCAAGATTAGTTGTCAAGGGGTATGCACAGACATATGGCATTGATTATGAAGAAACTTTCACTCCGGTTGCAAGGATGGCAACCGTAAGAGCAGCCATTGCTATGGCTGCATCAAAGGGATGGTCTTTACATCAGATGGATGTAAAGAATGCCTTCTTGCATGGTGATTTGCAAGAAGAGGTCTTTATGGAGCAGCCAGCAGGTTATGTTCATGCTATTCATCCTGAGTTTGTTTGCAGGTTGAAGAAAGCCTTGTATGGCTTGAAGCAAGCACCTAGAGCATGGTCTGACAAGATAGGATAGTATCTTGTCACTATTGGCTTTCAGATTTC
This sequence comes from Dipteris shenzhenensis, assembly GCF_047967505.1. Classification (NCBI taxonomy): domain Eukaryota; kingdom Viridiplantae; phylum Streptophyta; class Polypodiopsida; order Gleicheniales; family Dipteridaceae; genus Dipteris; species Dipteris shenzhenensis. Next base: position 14,169,320 of record NC_141627.1, on the reverse strand, counting down.
CAAGGCAGATTTCTCACTCTATGTGAGAAAAACAGAGAAAGGGATTATGCTGCTGGTCATTTATGTTGATGATTTGATCATCACAGGTGATAGTGATGAAGATATCCTTCATGTGAAAATGCTATTGAGGCAGAAGTTTGAGATGAAGGATTTGGGAGAGTTGCGTTATTTCTTGGGCATTGAGGTGATTAGATCACCAAGTGGGATACAGCTCTTGCAGAGGCAGTATGGATTGGACATGCTGTCCAAATATGGGATGACAGGCTGTAAGCCTATTTCAGTTCCTTTGGAGCAGAATGTGAAGCTGAGCACAGATGCAGGTGAGCTTTTGGAAGACCCTACTATGTACAGACGCATAGTAGGAAGTTTGATTTATATGACCATTACCAGGCCAGATCTAAGCTATGCTGTTGGATTGGTAAGTCGGTTTATGCAGGCTCCAAGGAAACGGCATTTGGATGCGGCTAGACGCATACTCAGGTATGTGAAGTCCACATTGCAGTATGGACTATTTTATGAGGCTGGGGTTCAGATACAGTTACATGGATACACTGATGCTGATTGGGCTGGTAGTATTTCTGATAGACGATCTACCAGTGGATATGTGTTCTCTTTTGGGAGTGCTGCAGTCACTTAGAGCAGCAAGAAATAGCCTACAGTTGCCTTGTCGAGCACAGAGGCTAAGTACAAGGGTGCAGCAATGGCTGCATGTGAGGTAGCTTGGTTGCATAAGCTACTCTATGATATGCATCAGACTACAGATGGGCCAGTTGTCATTTATTGTGACAACATGAGCAGTATACACTTGGCAAATAACCCAGTCTATCATGCTAGAACAAAGCACATTGAGGTGCATTATCACTATGTGCGGGAGAAGGTTTTACTAGGTCTTATTGATCTAGTTTATATTAGCACAGAGGATCAGGTAGCTGACATATTCACGAAGGCATTGGGCGCAGAGAAGCTGCTTAAGTTCAGAGACTTGCTTGGTGTGCAGGAATTGGGATTGAGCTCGAGGGGGAGTGTTGAGATATCGAGCTCCACTCGCGATATGCCAGGGTGACCATTGTGTATTTATGTCACCGACTTGTTAGCTGGAGATGCGGTTGGTACACTGCCCACGAATCACACCTATTTCATTAATTTTGGACTCTTGCACTGTCCAAATTCATTTTGTGAGATAATTCTGGATAAAACATTTCAAAAAAAGAGGCTCTTATAAAACAAAACATTGAGTCAAAAAGAAAGATTTAAAAAAATCAAATTAGAAAAAATGACGTGAGATGTTAAAAATAGAGTACATCACATTGTTAAAAGAGACAAAAAAGTAAGATTTTAAAAAATCAAATTAGAAAAAATGGCGTGACATGTTATGAAAACTAGAGTACATTTCAAAAAGAGCACATCACATTTGTAAAGAAGTAGATCATATTACTCAAAGCCATATGGTGCCAAAAAACACCTTAATACAGTCTCTCTTAACATCATCTTAACATCACATTTGTACAAGAAGTAGATCATATTACTCAAAGCCATATGGTGTCAAAAAACACCTTAATACAAGGCCATATGGTGTCAAAAAACACCTTAATACAAAGCCATATGGTGTCAAAAAACACCTTAATACAGTCTCTCTTATCTAAGTCTAGAAGATCTCATCATTGGTCTCTCTTATCTTCTCAACAACCCAATCCTTCACTGCCTCCACAGCTGTATCCTCAACATAATTACATGCGAAGAAGAAGTTTAAGCAATCACAAATTGTTTCTTTATAATTTCTCTGAGAGGCTCTTATTGTTCTCTCAGCATCCGCATCAAATCGCCCATGACGAGAGCTGCGATAACGCAGGTTACTTAAGAAATCTAATAGATCTTGTCGTGCTTTTATCATACGTCTTAGAAGTCTTTCACTGTCTGCTATCTTGAGAGTCTCCTCCCTCTCTGCGTGCCTTTGTGCAGCAAATTCCTCTCTCTCCATGTGTGTCAAAGGAGAACCTTGTCGAATTCTGGCCTCTCTCTGTGCTCCTTGGTCAGCAATCCATTCTTTGAGATTGTTAATTCCGAACTCCACGTCTTCGACAATGCCAAGGACATCCATGGGTGGGGAGATGATAAAGAAAGGGAGATGGACTACGATGCAAGAAAGAAGAGAGTGTCTGCGGAGGAAGAACTAGGATAGAAGATTACTTGGTTATCAAGATGGATGAAAGAAGACTCTGAGAGTGTTTGCGGAAGGACTAGGATAGAAGAATACAAGTTAATGAGAAGCACTAGGATGCAAGAAAGAAGAGAGTGTCTGCAAAAGAACTAGGATAGAAGAATACTTGGTTATCAGGATGGATGAAAGAAGACTCTGAGAGTGTTTGCGGAAGGACTAGGATAGAAGAATACAAGAAGAATACAAGCTAATGAGAAGCACTAGGATGGATGAAAGAAGAGAGTGTTTGTGGAAGAACTAGGATAGAAGAATACTTGGTTATCAGGATGGATGAAAGAAGACTCTAAGAGTGTTTGCGGAAGGACTAGGATAGAAGAATACAAGTTACTCAGAAGGATACTTGGTTATCAGGATGGATGAAAGAAGACTCTGAGAGTGTTTGCGGAAGGACTAGGATAGAAGAATACAAGTTACTCAGAAGGACTAGGATGTAAGAAATAAGAGAGTGTTTGTGGAAAGACTAGGATGGAAGAATACAAGTGCACTAAGGCACGATGTGTTCACTACGATAAGGATAAGGGTTGGAATAAAGTGGGTGGCACGATGTGTTCACTATGATAAGGGTTGGAATAAAGCGAGTAGAGATTGAATGCTCTACTTTAAGTGAGTGGAGATGATAAGGATAAGGGTTGGAATAAAGTGAGAGAAGCATTGCGAATGCTCTACTTTAAGTGAGTGGAGACTGTCCAACTGAATAAAATTCTCATTACACAAGGATTTATTTCCAAATAATCACATCATCACACATTCATATCATAAAATTGTGTGCATGAAGAAATATATTACAAATATTACATCATCACATATTCATATCAAAACTCTCATCACACAAGGATTTATTTTCAAATAATCACATCATCACACATTCATATCATAAAATTGTGTGCATGAAATAAATATATTACAAATATTACATCATCAAATATTCATATCAGAATTCCCATCACACAAGGATTTATTTCCAAATAATCACATCATCACACATTCATATCATAAAATTGTGTGCATAAAGAAATTATATAAATATCATGATTATGCCACTTAAGTAATAAGTCACAAATTGGTGTATAATCAACAAAAACTACAAACACAACATCATACATGCATCACAACTCTTGTGATGCTTCTAGTGGAGACTCTGGCAACTCTTCGGATGCTTCCAATGGAGGCTGTGGTACTGTAGATGTACACTCGGTCTCTACTTCTTTTTTGTAGTATGTAGTGCTTTCGGAGTAGACTCAGTATCCTCTTCCTTAAATGCAAGCGGAGGCGGTGGCAACTCTTCTGATGCTTCCGGTGGAGGCTGTGGTGCTGTAGGTGTACATTGGGTCTCTACTTCTTCTATAGTATGCAGTGCTTTCATAGTAGACTCAGTCTCCTCTTCCTTAAAGGGAAGCTCTGGTATTGCTTCAGTTGCACGTTGTATTCTAATGGCAGCAATTAGGTCTCGAATGATTTCAGCCCTAAACAATTGTATATCCTCCTCTGAATATTTGAGCTCCAAAGAGTCTTCCGATGAGATCTGTGGCATAAGTGAGAAAATTTCTTTGAAAATCAACATGCAGTTGTAGGCAACTCTCCACCCACAACTATGCCCATCTTCCTGCTCTACTACTAAACGCTTTTGGAAGTCTACCGAGTCTTTGTACTGTCCTGTTTCTCTGATAGCAGATACCAACTTCTCAATCGACCTGCTCATCGTGACATATTAAAAAAACTTAGTGTATCTATCACATAAGGTACATAATATAGAAGTAACAACAGATTAATAGAATACTTACGTTTGCACTGAGCCATGAAAGCCTGCAATGGAGTTAACAAACCAACAATAGTTGTCTTCAAGGTTCCAAACCACCAGACTCCAATGTTCCCTACACGAATAATTAAGAACCATTATTATTTAACACAATGTTGCCAGTACAAGATGAAAATAAAGGTTGCCATGATACTTACATCTCATGATATGCCATAAATAGGACTCGCACGCCATGTAAATGTAAAGGCTGTAATAATTTACAAACATCGGCTATTGTCTTTCTGCTATCGCTAAGTATAGGAGAAAGGAGGGAATCCAACATATACGCACGATTTTGTACGACTCTACCAAATCGTGAGATAACTATACTGCACCAACAAATAAATGAATATTAGCTTATTAGATTTAATCAAAATAAATGAATATTAGCTTATTAGCTTATTAGATTAAATCAAAATATTGAATTATCAAGTAGAGAAAAAGTTTGTATCAAACCTGAGAATGGCCATCATAACGTTGTTATTGACCTCATTTGAAGCTCTAGAGAGAATTGAAATCTCTTCTCCCCCAAATTCAAGATACTGAGGTCTATGTTGAATCATAACCCTAACATTAAAAGAGCTTCCCAATTCTTTTAATGAGGCCATGTTTGTAGAGTTGAGGTCATCTATCCTCTTTGACTCTTTGATGGCATTCATTTCGCAATCAATGATTGCTCGAATGGTACATGTTATAAATGCATAGAGATGCAAATCCGTATATGTTGATAGTGTGGTGTCATTTTGCATCTCAAAAATTTGACCAAGTACCAAAAAGCAATTGTAGCCCACCCTCCATCCACAATTATAGATGTGGCTATTATCTTGATGTGATACCTGACATGTTATATACTCTATTTGTTGTGCCAAGTCACATTGCCGCATTACTATGTCGATAGCATCTACTAATTTTCGAGCTGATCTGCATATCAAAACATATAACAACAGTGAATATGTGCATTGCATATCAATCTACATGTCAAGAAGTGACAACAAGTGTAGTCTATACTTACTCTAACACATTGCCATGGACGGATGTCATTGAGTTTGCAAAGAAGCACTTCTTCGCAAGGATGTCCACGACTACCAGACTCCAATGTGAGCTGCATTATCAATAAAGAATAATTACTGTGTTTGAGACAATTCTAGCAAATGCAATAGAAAAAACAAGTAGGGTTTGATGCTTACTTCTCATAATATGCTGTAAAAATAACTCATGCGTCATTCATAGGAATGTGCTTCAACCACTTGCAAACATTCTCTATGGTTTCTTCTTTGTTGATAAGCACTTCCGAAATACGAGGATCGAGCATATATGAAACGCTTTGTATATTTTGCGGAAAATTTGCTATAACATTGCTATATTTAAAAAAAAAGTATTAGCTTCTTGGGTTTAATCAAAATAAGCAAAGTATAAAGCCAAGGAAAAGGCTGCATCAAACCTGAGGATGGTTGTAATGACTTTGACATTAACCTCATTCTTAGGATTCAAGAGGATTGAAATCTCTTCTTCACCAAATTCAAAAAAATGAGGTTGTTGTCGAATTAACAACATAGCAGTGAATGAACTTCCAATCTGCTCCAATAGATTCATATTTTTATGACTCATCTTATTGAGGGAGTAGTCTACATCGTATTCTTCTTCACTTGCTATGTCCTCCACATCCTCCTTCTGCCATAAAAATATAAAAAAGTTATGCGATGTACACATCCCAAATAAAGGCTTAAACAAGCAGATAAGGTTTCATATATGCTTTCATTAGTGTAAGTCTCTCCTCTGCTTGGAGCAAAAATTTAAAAAGGTTTCATACACGCTTTCATTAGAGTGAGTCTCTCCTTCTCTTGGATGAAAAATTTAAAAAGTTATGAGATTTACACATCCCAAATAAAAATAATGGTTTAAATAATCATAGAAGTATAAAGATAGCATGCTTTCATTAGACAAGTTATGAGATTTATACATCCCAAATAAAATTAATGGTTTAAATAATTATAAAAGTATAAAGATAGTATGCTTTCATTAAACTCATTCTCTTCTCCTTTTGGAGGAAAATATAAAAAAGTTATGAGATTTATACATCCCAATTAAAGGCTGGAACAAGTATACAAGTATAAAGATAAGGTTTTATACATGCTGCAATGTAGTCATATTTTCATGTTGTTTCCCAATGGTAGTAATTAGATGCTGAATACTCTCAGCCCGAAATGCTAGCAGATCAGCTTCTGTATATGATTCCATTTTGACTGGTAACTCCAGATCAAAAATCTCTCTAAGAAACAACATGCAGTTGTAGGCGACTCTCCACCCACAACTGTGTCCATCTTTTTGCTCCACTGGCAGACGTCTTTTGAATTCTACTTGATCTTGTTGCTCCGTGGTTGTTCTGACAGCAGATACTAGCCGATATATGCAGCACTGTCCAGCATGACATATGAAATATATTAATATGTCATGATCATAAGATACAAAATAAGAAAGTATCAAAAATATTAAGAGAATAATTACCTTGGGGAGTTCGCATGATAGCCTTCTATTGAATTCACAAACCATAAATGGTTGAGTTCAAGGTCCCAGAAGATCAGACTCCAATGTGAGCTACACGACCAGAATAAAAATGATTATTGTTTTACACAAACTTGCCAAAGAAATAGTAAAAATAAGGTTAGAGTTGATACTTACGCCTCATGATAAGGCATTAAGATGACTCGCACCCCATCTAAATTCAAAGGGCTTAACCAGGTACAAACATCTTCTATAGTCTTTTGAGGAGAGCTAAGAATAGAAGAAAGGAGAGCATCGAGCATGTAGACACGATGCTGCACTGTACTAGGAAGTTGAGAAATAACTACACTGCACCAAGAAATAAACAAACATTAGCTCATAGAATTGATTTGCATTCTGCACTAGGAAACTGATATATAACTGAACTGTGAATAAATAAACAAATGTTAGCTTATTGAAGTAGCAATAAATAAATAAACATTACCTGAGAATGGCCAAGATAACATTGTCATTAACCTCTTTTAAAGGATTGGAGAGGATTGAAACCTCCTCTCTACCAAAGCTTAAATACTGAGGTTCTCGTTTCAAAACGATCTTAACTTGAAATGAGCTCTCCATTTTATCTAATGCAGCTAAATTTGATTTTTCAATCAAATTTAGAGGTGGTTGCATTGTTGAAGTGGAAGGGAGTGCCTCCGTATTGACTTCATCCATTTCTTCTCCCTCTATTGCCTGTAAATAAATATGAGAGTTAGAGTCATTATCTTTAAATTTAAATCTTATTTAAAAAATTGTATTTAGTTGAGAAATAGAGAGTTCATACCGCTAAGTATTGTCGTAGTGGCCTTTTTTCATAACCCTGCGAGCCATAATTATCAAAGAGGACATCATCATATTTGTCTTCATCCACCAACCTCTCTGTGAATGGGTCATGTAAGTCCATCTTTTCATCATTAACAACTGGGACATTATGATCTTCAAGGTAATCATCCATGTCATCGGTGTCCTTGTGGTCTATCTCTTTTTCATAGCCTGTGGTTAGATCTGCTTGAAGCTGGAAATAGGCCATGAAATGCTTATTTTCAATAATATTGGTGGAGTTGCCTTTTCTTAGGAGATCCTCAAATAAATATCCCATCCTGCACAAGGTGACCTCCCAACCTGCCGGCAGCAAATTCTCCATCATGGTAAGCAAGAGACTCCCACTTTTTGCAGGACTTCCGTAGTTGTTTTTTTGATAATGTATGGACCTGGGAATATCTTGCTCTTCTAGCATCAATCTCAAATTATTTGAATTCCCTCTTATGTTCTTTTGTAAAGAGTGATCAGGGTTGGGACTCTGCATACATAGAAAGAATGATTCAAGAGTTTGAATCGCTATGCCACATTCTCTCTTGCCTCTCTTTGCTGCATAAACACCACTATAGATCTTCAAATCTGATGAATATGCTCGCTCTAGAGTAACCTGCATGGCTTCTTTGTCTTTTTTATCAACAAATATGACAATGTTACAAATTGCCACTTTGCTAATGGTGGTATATACTATTCTATCAATGAAGTTATGGATATCATCGCTAGAAACTTCATTGATAAAGAATAGTTGTGGCTTATCCCATGCTGACTCATTCTTAAAGAAGTCATCTTCTGAGACTCCCCTGAAGTTGACAAGCTTTCCAGACTCTGCCGTAACCTCTACATTGAATTGAAAGCTTTGGTGCATATCTGTTGGCATTCTTATCTCGCTGATTAATCTTTCCACATATGCAACCACCTGTTGTGGGATCTCTTTTCTCATATAAGAGGTTACTATTTCCGACCCATCTTCATCCTTTTTAATCCACCTGTTGGCCCATAGCTTTACCTTGGGTGTTGACAAAGAAGCTATATGCTTCACCACATTATAGTCAATGTTGCAATGAGTAAGTGGAATTTGTTTCTCTGACAGCAAATACTTGATGGCACTATGCACTGCATCACGCCTCACCTGTACATTGATGCATTCTTCCATGCAGTGGTCTTTGTCTTTTTTTCCAAAAAACCATTCTTTCTTTAAAATTCTTTGTGCTGCCATGGATGCATACTTATCAGGTAAGTACTTTACAGGCCTCCACATCCTTGCCGTCAACTCCTTCTTATCCATTACCTTTGACTTGCCGGAGATAAACAAAGGAGCTTCATAGGTCAGCTATCCACGCTCACAAGCAATGCACGTTTCAAGCATCTCATTGAACACTTCAACAGGACGAAAGATGATAGAAGTATAGTCGGCATATCTGTCCCTCACCACCTTGAGGCTTGTCATACTTTCTTCCCGCTCTTGGGTTCCCCTAGGCACAACTGCACTCAAAGAAGTATAAAAGTTTGTGAGTGTGTCGGCGTCTGCTTTTGTGACCTTTCGCTTCAAATCAGGATTTGGGGAACCAAATGTTGTCCATATCACCCTTGCCTTCTGTAAGACCTCTAATGTTGAGGATATCTTACGCTTTCCATGGACATAATGATTAAGTCTTTCGGACTCAATCAAATACTTAATCTCATGCTTGAATATACAGATCGTTGCAGGATAATAATGGAATGAGCTTATCTTTACAAATTGTTCTGGAGTGAGTCTTTTGCCCTCCTTTGCTTCCCTTGCGATCTGATTACAAGCATAAGCCCAATGTTGACCATCAATGGGCTGGAATCTGCAATGAAGGAGAAATTCCTTCTTGACTTCCTTTAGCATATTCTCTCCTTGTGCCTCTTCGCCTTGTTCATGTGGAATATTTTTTAGAGTGTTTTTAAAGAATTGACTGAAGATCTCCTCGAAATGTGTAGGCCCTGTAAATGTTATTTGATCCAGAAAACTATTTTTGGTTGGACAAAACATTATTGGGCGCAAGACCACATTACTTGCCACAGGTTTCTTACCATCTCTCAAAGCCTCGTATATTTGCATTGCATAGGATATATCAAGGCTTCGGCTATTAGTAAACAGAGCTGCAGCTTCCACATCTTTGGCATTCACAAACCACATCCTTTGACCCCAGATATATCCCACATCATCATCTGTAACTGCTTCATTAAGACGCAGATTAAGATTTTTAATTGATGTGAGTTCATCTTGATCATCTTCAGCCTCGGATTCTGAGTCTTCTTCATCTTTCTCTTTTTTTGACCGTTTTTCATCCACATTATCTTTCTCAACAGTGGGACGATGTCTTTTCTTACTGCTTGGAACCGTGGCTCTTGCAGTACTAGCCTTTTGCATTTCACGTCGTGGTTTGCTAGCAAGAGCTTCTAGCATAACTGCAGTGAATCGACCTTGATCTTCTTCAATTTTTGCTAATTCCCGTGCACTCAAGGCTTGTTTTTCATCATCCTTAGTTACATTCACCATTTCTGGCTCTACAAGTTTGCGCTCATGTTCTACAGGTTTGTGACAGTGTGCCTGTTCTTCTTGTCCCTGCATTGAAGTCTGAGCTTTTTGATCTCCTTCATGTGATGATTCTTGCATATGGAGAGCATATTCTGCATCCTGAAAGTATTCAAGCATTATCTTTGCATGCATCCTTTTTGCCACCACACTAGGAAATTGCTCCCAAGTATATGAAAGAGTCTCCAATGCCCTTTGCAACTCTGGAAACTTTGATGGTTGAGGAGGAGGCATCACAAAGGTCTTTGCGTCTCTCCTTGACACAATAAAATGCATACCGCCAACTTCAGGATCTGAACTCTTTGTTAAAATATCCACAAAGGTGTCTTTTCGCTGAATTATTATGCCTACTACAAGGCTTGAAGTCATATCTTTTTTGAAGAAAGTAGCATCCCATGGATCTTCAACACCATTGAACTCCCTTTTTGACATAAGTAGAAAGAGTCTCTTTTCCTTTTGATGAAGAAACCAGGCTCTTCTACCCATGTGATATCGAGTCCACCTACCAAAGCCATTGGGGCTATATTCCTTTCCTTTGAAATTCAAAGTGACATCAGAAACCCATTCTCTGATCTCAGAGTCATCTAGCATAGCCATCACATTAGCTGATTGCTCCATAATCCTACAAGAAAAGATAATGAAGAATTTAGATACATACAAGTAAAGTACAATATACAACCCTTGATACAATAAATGTGGAAAATAGCCCAAAAGGCTTTACAAGGCTTCATATGGCAATAAATGTGGGAAATAGCCTAAAAGGCTTTACAAGGCTTAAATATTTGTACAAATGTAAAAGAATTAGCCAATAAAGCTTGACAAGTAATATAAAATGTCGTCTAGTGATAAAGCTTCAATCTTCGTGAAGATTCATGTAATCTGTCCATCCATTGATATCTGAGCACTGATACCCAACTGTTGCAATCTATCCACTAAAAACTGTTCCACTGATATCCACTTATGCAGCCCACATGATATCCACTTATGCATCCCACTGATACTCGTTAATTAGTGAATGGTCGGGATGGTCGGGTTTATTACAAGGCACTTCATATGACAATAAATGTAAAAAATAGCATAAAAGGCTTTACAAGGATTTTTATGATAATAAATGAGCTTAAATATTTATACAAATGCAATAAAAATAACCAATAATCATCAAGCTCCAATATGTCCCATGACATGTAATCTGTCCACTGATATCTGCTCATGCAATCTGTCCACTGATATCTGCTCATGCAATCTGTCCACTGATATCTGCTCATGCAATCTGCCCACTGATAAACTTCTTGGTAAATGGTAAAAGGTCTTATTTAATAGCATGTTATGAGTGTTAAACCGCATGTGAGCGAAGGGACTGACAACGAATAGGAACTAGTTAGAAAAATTTGAGCATGGCTTCGATTGGCAACTTGGAGAATTGTCTCTCCTCTAAGGCAATCTAATCTATGCTAAACTATGCTAAACCAACCGTCGAAGCGAAGAAAAGCAATAAATAATTTCTTTTTCTGTGTTCATTTTAATGTGCTGGGGTTTAAGAGGCTTAAATATGCAAAAGAAGGGGTTGTGATGTAGAGGCTAAACCTGCATGTGATATAAATAAAGAACAAGTATCTAAAGAAAAGTTAACATTTTTCAATTTAAAAGATGAATATATATAAAAACATTATCTCACCTTCAAAACAAACCATAAATTCACTCTTTTATAATTTTTTAAAAGTATAATATAAAGTATGTAAATATATAAAACTCTCTTTACTTCTCTCTCTCTCTCTCTCTCTCTCTCTCTCTCTCTCTCTCTCTCTACTCCGAAATCTCTTTGCAGCCATAGTCAAGACACCTCATTCTCTCTCTTAATCTCTCTCTCTCTCTATAACTCTTAAGTATTTTTCATTCCTCTCTCTCTCTCCCTCTCTCTCCCTCTCTCTCTTTCTCTCTCCCTCTCTCTCTTTCTCTCTCTCTCCCTCTCTCTCCCTACTCTCTCCCTCCCTCAAGGAGCCACGGTCCCCAAGAGAAGCCAAGGTCCCCAAGAGACCGGCTTCTCTCTCTTAATCTCTCTCCCTCTCTCTCCTCTCTCTTTCTTTCTCTCCCTACTCTTCTCTCTCATTTAAAAATATAATATAAAAGATGTAAATATATAAAACTCTCTTTACTTTCTCTCTCTCTCTCTCTCTCCTCCTAAATCTCCTTGTAGTCATAGTCAAGACACCTCATTCTCTCTCTTAATCTCTCTCTCTCTCTCTTTGACAACTCTTAAGTATTTTTCTCTCTATCCTCATCCCACTTATTCTCTCTCTCCCTCTCTCTCCCTCTAGCACAGAAGTTTCATTCCTCTCTCTCTCTCCCTCTCTCTCTCTCTCTCTCTCTCTCCATCTCTCTCCCTAAGTCTCCCTCTTCTCTTCTCTCTCTCTCTCTCTTTTCCTCTCTCCTCTCGCCACGTTTCATTCCCATAAACTTTCTCTCTCTCTCCCTCTCTCTCTTTCTCTCTCTCCCTCTCTCTCTTTCTCTCTCCCTCTCTCTCCCTACTCTCTCCCTCCCTCAAGTAGCCACGGCCCCCAAGAGACCCGCTTCTCTCTCTTAATCTCTCTCCCTCTCTCTCCTCTCTCTTTACCAGCTTCTCTCTCTTAATCTCTCTCCGCCTCTCTCCTCTCTCTTTCTTTCCCTCCCTACTCTTCTCTCTCTTAATCTCTCTCCGCCTCTCTCCTCTCTCTTTCTTTCCCTCCCTACTCTTCTCTCTCATTTAAGGAGCCCCTCTTCTCTGTGTGAATCTCTCTCTCTCTCTCCCTCTCTTAAGGAGCCCCTCTTCTCTCTCTTAATTTCTCTCTTTCCCTCCCTCCCTATTCTCCCATTTCTCAAATTTACAAACTCGAATATAAATAAAAAATTAATTAAAATAGAACTCAAAAACTCAAATAAGAAACTAATTTAAAAAGAATTGTAATGCCTTCTAAAAGACCACCCTCCTCAAAAACTTTAAGAATAAACTAATTGAAAAAGAATTATAAGTAAAGAAAAAGAATTACAATACGAATTTTAAGAAATAGAACTCAAAAACCTTAACAAGAAACTAATTGAAAAGAATTGTAAGTAAAGAAATAGAATTACAAGACGAATAAAAAAGAATGCAAGTACCTGGAAAAAGTGAAAAAAGTAAGGCTCGGCTTATCCTTTCTCTTCCGCTCTTGGTTGCTTCAATGAAACGAGGAGAGAGTTAAAACTAGTCCACTCCTACACATAAATTTGAATTTTCAAAAAAGAGAGGGAAATTTGAATTCATTATAAATTTGAATTCAAATTTGTGTTCAACATTCTTCTTATACTTTCTTCTTATACGTTCCTTTTGAATTCAAATTTATGTTCAACATTCTTCTTGATACTTTCTTCAACATTCTTCTCGATTCTCGTAAGTCCTTTTCATTCTCGTAAGTCTTTTTCATGTAAGTCCTTTTCATTCTTCTCGTAAGTCAAATCTTATTTTTCGTTCTTGCTCGTGATAGTAAGTCAAATCCTCCTCTCCCATCTCTCTCTCTCCTTCTCTCTCTCTCCTCTCTCTCCTCTCCTTCCCTCCATCCATCCCTCGACCCAATCCTCTCCTCCAACCTCCTTCCCTCCCCTTCCTCCGCCGCCAAAACTCCTCCCTTCCCTCCGCTCTCCCTCCTTCCCCAAAATCCCCCTCCCCTCTTGCTACCCTTCCCCTCTCCCGTCACCTAACCTCTTCCTCCCCTACCCCTTTTTCCCCCTACCCCCTTTTAACCTTCCTCCCTTTTCCCCACCCCCCTTGGCGACCCCCCAACCTTTCCACCCTCTTCCCCACTCTCCCTTTGGCCCCCCCTCCCTCCTTCCTTGGCGACCCCCCCCTCCTCTCACCCAGCTCCCCCTCCGCCCTCCCTGGGGCTGGCCGCCAGCCCCCCCCTCTCCTCACTCCCTGGGCTGGCGGCCGCGGCCGCCAGCCCCCCCCCTCCTCTCACCCACCCCCCCCCCCTTCGCAACCCACCCATCCCCCCCCTTCACCCTCCTTGGCTGGCGGCCGCGGCCGCCAGCCCCCCCCCTCCTCTGACCCAGCCCCTCCCCCTCTTCACCCTCCCCCCCCCTTCCCAACCCACCCATCTCCCCCCTTCACGCTCCCTGGCTGGCGGCCGCGGCCGCCAGCCCCCCCCCCCTCCTCTCACCCAGCCCCCCCCCCCTTCTCCTTCCTCTCTCCCTAGGTTGGCGGCCGCGGCCGCCAGCCCCCCCCCCTCCTCTCACCCACCCCCCACCCCTCCCCCCCCTCCTCTCACCCAGCCCCTCCCCCTCTTCACCCTCCCCCCCCCCTTCCCAACCCACCCATCCCCCCCCTTCACGCTCCCTGGCTGGCGGCCGCGGCCGCCAGCCCCCCCCCCTCCTCTCATCCACCCCCCCCCCTCACACTCCCGCCCCCCCCTTCGCAACCCACCCATCCCCCCCCTTGACCCTCCCTGGCTGGCGGCCGCGGCCGCCAGCCCCCTCCCCCCCTCTCACCCAGGGGGGGTCTTCACCCTCCCCCCCCCCCCCCTTCGCGACCCACCCATCCCCCCTTCACCACCCTCCCTGGCTGGCGGCCGCGGCCGCCAGCCCCCCCCCCCCCTCCTCTCACCCAGCCCCCCCCCCCCCTCTCCTCTCACCCAACCCCTTCGCAACCCCCTCTCCTCTCTCCCTGGGCTGGCGGCCGCGGCCGCCAGCCCCCCCCCCTCCTCTCACCCAGCCCCCCCTCTTCACCCGCCCCCCCCCTTTCGCAACCCCTCCCCCACCCCCCCTTCCCCCCCTCAGCCGCTCCCCCACCCTCCCGGGCTGGCGGCCGCGGCCGCCAGCCCCCCCTCTTCACCGCGCCCCCCCCCTCCCCCTCCTCCCCCCCTCCCCCCTCCCTCTTCACCGCTCTCCCCCCCCCCTTTCGGAACCCACCCTCCCTGGCTGGCGGCCGCGGCCGCCAGCCCCCCCCCCCCTCCTCTCACCCAGTCCCCCCCTCTTCACCCGCCCCCCCCCTTTCGCAACCCCTCCCCCACCCCCCCTTCCCCCCCTCAGCCGCTCCCCCACCCTCCCGGGCTGGCGGTCGCGGCCGCCAGCCCCCCCTCTTCACCGCGCCCCCCCCCTCCCCCTCCTCCCCCCTCCCCCCTCCCTCCTCCCCCCCTTCAGCCGCGCCCCCCCTCCCTCCTCCCCCCCTTCAGCCGCTCCCTCACCCTCCCTGGCTGGCGGCCGCGGCCGCCAGCCCCCCCTCTTCACCCTCCCCCCCCTCCCCCCCTCAGCCGCGCCCCCCTCCCTCCCCCTCTCCCCCCCTCTTCACCCGCCCCCCCCCCTTTCGCAACCCCTCCCCCACCCCCCCTTCCCCCCCTCAGCCGCTCCCCCACCCTCCCGGGCTGGCGGCCGCGGCCGCCAGCCCCCCCTCTTCACCGCGCCCCCCCCCTCCCCCTCCTCCCCCCCTCCCCCCCTCCCTCCTCCCCCCCTTCAGCCGCTCCCTCACCCTCCCTGGCTGGCGGCCGCGGCCGCCAGCCCCCCCTCTTCACCCTCCCCCCCCTCCCCCCCTCAGCCGCGCCCCCCTCCCTCCCCCTCTCAGCCGCTCCCCCCTCCTCTCAGCTGCGCCCCCCCCTCCCCCTCTCAGCCGCTCCCCCCTCCTCCTCTCAGCCCCCCTCTGACCCACCCGCTTCCCTCCCACCCGCCGCGCCAGCCTCCCCTCCCACCCCGTTCCCTCACACCCACCTCCCTCTTCGCCCCTTCTTCCCCTCCCATCCTCCTCCCTCCCGTCCCACCCTCTTCCTCCCCTCCCTTCCTCCTCCCTCCCCTCCCCTGAACCTTTCTCTCTCTAATTTCTCTCTCTTCAAATTTTAAAAAAGAAACTAGAAAAAAAAGTTTGCAAGTACCTGGAAACAGTTTGTAAGTTTGCTCTTTCTTGCTTTCTTGCTCTTCCTTCCTTGCTCTCTTGATCGTCCTTGCTTTCTTGCTTGAATGAAATGAGGGGAGAAAGAATGAATGAAGGAAGACTATATATAAGAAAAATTAGGTTTTCCTCCTCCTCTCCTATTGGCTTTCCATTCCTCCCCTCTCTCCTATTGGCTTTTCATTTATCTCCTCTCCCATTGGCTCCCATTACTCCCCCTCTCCTATTGAACCCCCATCCCTCATCCATTAGCCCTCCTCCCATCCATCCATTTCTTCTTCCTCCCCATTGCCACCACTCCCATCCCACATTTCCACCACGTCCCATTTTCCAAAATCCCATATTTCCCCATCTCACCCTCCTCTTTTTCATCCCCTATTAACTTCCTCACTCATTTCACTCCCTTATTAGCCTACTCCCCTATTACCTTCCCCTCTCCCATTCCATTCTTCCCTCCCCACTCTCACTTCCACTTCCCATTACTCACTTGCCATTTAAAAACTATTAATATATTATTATACTATTTTTTATACTAATTATCATACACCCTTATTACTTCCCTATCCTATTCCACTCCTCCCTCCTTATTCCCACTTCCACTTCCCATTACTCACTTGCTATACACATTTGCAAACTATTAATATATTATTACATGATTTTTTATACTATTTGTAAACTTACATATGGGCAAAATCACAGGTGTCAAAGCGATCCTATTGTGGTCATACAACAACTGTGCTTTTATTCAAGGGTATATTTATCCTCATCAACAAGCTTATTTACTCAAGGTATGAAGTGCATAATTTGTGCACTAGGTGTTTACTTTGTGCCAAAATTGTTTGCCACACACACACACACATATACATATACCGAGAATTTTCTAATATTATCGCATCTACATTTCTCCAATGGGCACAAAACTTTGTACACTCCTCAACCTAGGTCTTATTGACTTGCATACAAAGTGGTGCACCCATCTCATAAGTACTTGTTCGGATAACACACCTCCTATGTATTTTATGACGATTGTGCATAACACTAGGAACAAAATGGTGTATCATGTGAGACAGACTATGCAAAGCATATCCAATGGACACAAGACTTTACACGTTCCTCAACCTAGGCAGTATTGACTTGTGTGCAAAGTGGCATCCCCATCCGATAAGTACTTGTTTGAAAAATACACCTACGATCGTGTTTTTTGACGATTATGCATGATGACACTAAGGCAATAATGGTGTTTTATGCTTGATCGACAATGCAAAGCATATCCGATGGGCACAATACTTTGCACACACCTTCAACTAGCTAGAATCGACTTACATGCAAAGTGGCATGCCCATCCCATAAGTGCTTGATCCTATAACATACCTAGAAACGTGTTTTTTGACGGATGTGCATGACACTAGAGTAAAAATAGTATTTAATGCTCGATAGACCATGCAAAGGATATCCGATGGGCACAAAAATTTTCGTACACCTCAACCTAGGTGGTATTGAAATGTTCTCAATGAGGCACACCCATCCGATAAGTACTTGGTCAGATAACACACCTAATGGCGTGTTTTTTTGTGAATGTGCATGTCATTAGGAAAAAAATGATGTATAATGCGTGATCGACCATGCAAATCATATCCGATGGTGACAATACTTTGCACGCACCTCAACGTAGTTAAAACGGACTTGCGTGCAAAGTGGAGCCCCCATATGATAAATATTTATTTGAATAACACACCTATGGCCGTGTTTTTATATGGTTGTGCATGACACTAAGGCAAAAATGGTGTGTTATGCTTGATCGACAATGCAAAGCATATCCTATGGGCACGATACTTTGCACACACCTTCAACTAGGTGTAATTGACTTACATGCAAAGTGGCACGCCCATCGCATAAGTGCTTGATCAGATAACACACCTAGCAGTGTGTTTTTTTACGAATGTGCATGGCACTAAGGCAAAAATGGAATTTAATGCTCGATCGACCATGCAAAGCATATCCGATGGGCACGATACTTTGCACACACCTTCAACTAGCTAGAATTGACTTACATGCAAAGTGGCATTCCCATCGCATAAGTGCTTGATCGGATAACACACCTAGCAGCGTGTTTTTTTACGGATGTGCATGGCACTAAGGCAAAAATGGTATTTAATGCTCGATCGACCATGCAAAGCATATCCGATGGGCATAATACTTTTCCTATACCTCAACCTAGTTGTTATTAAAATGTTGTCAAAGAGGCACATCCATCCGATAAGTACTTGGTCAGATAACATACCCAAGGGCGTGTTTTTTTGCGGATGTGCATACCACTAGGGAAAAAATGGTGTATAATGCGTGATCGACCATGCAAATCATATCCGATGGTGACAATACTTTGCGTACCTCAATGTACTTAAAACGGACTTGCGTGCAAAGTGGAGCCCCCATCTGATAAGTACTTATTTGAATAACACACCTATGGCCGTGTTTTTATATGATTGTGCATGACACTAAGCCAAAAACGGTGTGTTATGCTTGATCAACCATGCAAATCATATCCGAAGGTGACAATACTTTGCACACACCTCAAACTAGTTGAAACGGACTTGCGTGCAAACTAGAGCCCCCATCCGATCAGTACTAGTTTGAATAACACATCTAGGACTACGTTTTTTTACGAATGTGCATGACACTAAGATAAAAACGGTGTTTTATGCTTGATCGACAATGCAAATCATATCCGATGGGCACAATACTTTGCACACACCTTCAACTAGGTAGAATCGACTTACATGCAAAGTGGCATGCCTGTCCCATAAGTGCTTGATCCTATAACATACCTAGAAACGTGTTTTTTGACGGATGTGCATGACACTAGAGTAAAAATAGAATTTAATGCTCGATAGACCATGCAAAGGATATCCGATGGGCACAAAACTTTTCGTACGCCTCAACCTAGGTGGTATTGAAATGTTCTCAATGAGGCACACCCATCCGATAAGTACTTGGTCAGATAACACACCTAATGGCGTGTTTTTTTGTGAATGTGCATGTCATTAGGAAAAAAATGATGTATAATGCGTGATCGACCATGCAAATCATATCCGATGGTGACAATACTTTGCACGCACCTCAACGTAGTTAAAACGGACTTGCGTGCAAAGTGGAGGCCCCATCTGATAAGTATTTATTTGAATAACACACCTATGGCCGTGTTTTTATATGGTTGTGCATGACACTAAGGCAAAAACAGAGTGTTATGCTCGATCGACAATGCAAAGCATATCCGATGGGCACAATACTTTGCACATACCTTTAACTAGGTGGAATTGACTTACATGCAAAGTGGCACGCCCATCGCATAAGTGCTTGATCAGATAACACACCTAGCAGCGTGTTTTTTTACGGATGTGCATGGCACTAAGGCAAAAATGGAATTTAATGCTCGATCGACCATGCAAAGCATATCCGATGGGCACGATACTTTGCACACACCTTCAAATAAGTGGAATTGACTTACATGCAAAGTGGCATTCCCATCGCATAAGTGCTTGATCAGATAACACACCTAGCAGCGTGTTTTTTTACGGATGTGCATGGCACTAAGGCAAAAATTGAATTTAATGCTCGATCGACCATGCAAAGCATATCCGATGGGCACGATACTTTGCACACACCTTCAACTAAGTGGAATTGACTTACATGCAAAGTGGCATTCCCATCGCATAAGTGTTGATCGGATAACACACCTAGCAGCGTGTTTTTTTACGGATGTGCATGGCACTAAGGCAAAAATGGAATTTAATGCTCGATCGACCATGCAAAGCATATCCGATGGGCACGATACTTTGCACACACCTTCAACTAAGTGGAATTGACTTACATGCAAAGTGGCATTCCCATCGCATAAGTGCTTGATCGGATAACACACCTAGCAGCGTGTTTTTTTACGGATGTGCATGGCACTAAGGCAAAAATGGAATTTAATGCTCGATCGAACCATGCAAAGCATATCCGATGGGCATAATACTTTACCTATACCTCAACTTAGGTTGTATTAAAATGTTGTCAAAGAGGCACACCCATCCGATAAGTACTTGGTCAGATAACATACCTAAGGGCGTGTTTTTTTGCGAATGTGCATACCACTAGGGAAAAAAGGGTGTATAATGCGTGATCGACCATGTAAATCATATCCGATGGTGACAATACTTTGCACGCACCTCAACATAGTTAAAACGGACTTGCGTGCAAAGTGGAGGCCCCATCTGATAAGTATTTAATTGAATAACACACCTATGGCCGTGTTTTTATATGGTTGTGCATGACACTAAGGCAAAAACAGTGTGTTATGCTTGATCGACAATGCAAAGCATATCCGATGGGCACAATACTTTGCACACACCTTCAACTAGGTGGAATTAACTTACATGCAAAGTGGCACGCCCATCGCATAAGTGCTTGATCAGATAACACACCTAGCAGCGTGTTTTTTTACGGATGTGCATGGCACTAAGGCAAAAATGCTATTTAATGCTTGATCCACCATGCAAAGCATATCCGATGGGCACAATACTTTGCACATACCTTTAACTAGGTGGAATTGACTTACATGCAAAGTGGCACGCCCATCGCATAAGTGCTTGATCAGATAACACACCTAGCAGCGTGTTTTTTTACGGATGTGCATGGCACTAAGGCAAAAATGGAATTTAATGCTCGATCGACCATGCAAAGCATATTCGATGGGCACGATACTTTGCACACACCTTCAACTAAGTGGAATTGACTTACATGCAAAGTGGCATTCCCATCGCATAAGTGCTTGATCGGATAACACACCTAGCAGCGTGTTTTTTTACGGATGTGCATGGCACTAAGGCAAAAATGGAATTTAATGCTCGATCGACCATGCAAAGCATATCCGATGGGCATAATACTTTACCTATACCTCAACTTAGGTTGTATTAAAATGTTGTCAAAGAGGCACACCCATCCGATAAGTACTTGGTCAGATAACATACCTAAGGGCGTGTTTTTTTGCGAATGTGCATGCCAGTAGGGAAAAAACGGTGTATAATGCGTGATCGATCATGTAAATCATATCCGATGGTGACAATACTTTGCACGCACCTCAACGTAGTTAAAACGGACTTGCGTGAAAAGTGGAGGCCCCATCTGATAAGTATTTATTTGAATAACACACCTATGGCCGTGTTTTTATATGGTTGTGCATGACACTAAGGCAAAAAAGTGTGTTATGCTTGATCGACAATGCAAAGCATATCCGATGGGCACAATACTTTGCACACACCTTCAACTAGGTGGAATTAACTTACATGCAAAGTGGCACGCCCATCGCATAAGTGCTTGATCAGATAACACACCTAGCAGCGTATTTTTTTACGGATGTGCATGGCACTAAGGCAAAAATGGTATTTAATGCTCGATCAACCATGCAAAGCATATCCGATGGGCACAATACTTTGCACATACCTTTAACTAGGTGGAATTGACTTACATGCAAAGTGGCACGCCCATCCCATAAGTGCTTGATTGGATAACATACCTATCAGCGTGTTTTTTTACGGATGTGCATGAAACTAGAGCAAAAATAGTATTTAATGGTCGATCGACCATGCAAAGCATATCCGATGGGCACAATACTTTGCACACACCTTCAACTAGGTGGAATTGACTTACATGAAAAGTGGCACGCCCATTGCATAAGTGCTTGATCAGATAACAAACGTAGAAGTGTGTTTTTTAACGGATGTGCATGGCACTAAGGCAAAAATGGTATTTAATGCTCGATCGACCATGCAAAGCATATCCGTGATTGGCACGATCCTTCAACTAGGTGGAATTGACTTACATGCAAAGTGGCATTCCCATCGCATAAGTGCTTGATCGGATAACACACCTAGCAGCGTGTTTTTTTACGGATGTGCATGGCACTAAGGCAAAAATGGTATTTAATGCTCGATCGACCATGCAAAGCATATCCAATGGGTATAATACTTTTCCTATACTTCAACTTAGGTTGTATTAAAATGTTGTCAAAGAGGCACACCCATCCGATAAGTACTTGGTCAGATAACATACCTAAGGGCGTGTTTTTTTGCGGATGTGCATACCACTAGGGAAAAAACAGTGTATAATGCGTGATCAACCATGCAAATCATATCCGATGGTGACAATACTTTACACCTCAACCTAGTGGAAATGGACTTGCATGAAAATTGGAGACCTTATCCGATAAGTACTAAATTGAATAATACACCTAGGACCGTGCTTTTTCATGGTTGTGCATGACACCAAGGCAAAAACGGTGTCTTATGCTTGATCGACAATGCAAAGCATATCCGATGGGCACAATACTTTGCACACACCTTCAACTAGGTGGAATCGACTTACATGCAAAGTGGCACACCCATCCCATAAGTGCTTGATTGGATAACATACCTAGCAGCGTGTTTTTTGACAGAAGTGCATGACACTAGAGTAAAAATAGTATTTAATACTCGATTGACCATGCAAAGGATATCTGATGGGCACAATACTTTTCACACACTTTCAACTAGGTGGAATTGACTTACATGCAAAGTGGCATTCCCATCGCATAAGTGCTTGATCGGATAACACACCTAGGAGCGTGTTTTTTTACGGATGTGCATGGCACTAAGGCAAAAATGGTATTTACTGCTCGATCGACCATGCAAAGCATATCCGATGGGCATAATACTTTTCTCATACCTCAACCTAGGTGGTATTAAAATGTTGTCAAAGAGGCACACCCATCCGATAAGTACTTGGTCAGATAACATACCTAAGGGCGTGTTTTTTTGCGGATGTGCATACCACTAGGAAAAAAACGGTGTATAATGCGTGATCAACCATGCAAATCATATCCGATGGTGACAATACTTTGCACACACCTCAACCTAGTGGAAACGGACTTGCATGCAAATTGGAGCCCTTATCCGATAAGTACTAGTTTGAATAACACATCTAGGACTGCGTTTTTTTACGAATGTGCATGACACTAAGATAAAAACAGTGTTTTATGCTTGATCGACAATGCAAAGCATATCCGATGGGCACAATACTTTGCACACACCTTCAACTAGGTGAAATCGACTTACATGCAAAGTGGCACGCCCATCCCATAAGTTCTTGATCGGATAACATACCTAGAAGCGTGTTTTTTGACGGATGTGCATGACACTAGAGCAAAAATAGTATTTAATGCTCGATCGACCATGCAAAGCATATCCGATGGGCACAACAATTTTCGTATGCCTCAACCTAGGTGGCATTGAAATGTTCGCAATGAGGCACACCCATCCGATAAGTAATTGGTCAGATAACACACCTAGTAGCGTGTTTTTTTACGGATGTGCATGGCACTAAGGCAAAAATGGTATTTAATGCTCGATCCACCATGCAAAGCATATCCGATGGGCACGATACTTTGCACACACCTTCAACTAGGTGGAATAGACTTATATGCAAAGCGGCACGCGCATCCCATAAGTGCTTGATTGGATTACATACCTAGCAACGTGTTTTTTGACGGATGTGCATGACACTAGAGCAAAAATAGTATTTAATGCTCGATCGACCATGCAAAGCATATCCGATGGACACAAAATGTTTCTTACGCCTTAACCTAGGTGGTATTGAAATGTTCTCAATGAGGCACACCCATTCGATAAGTACTTGGTCAGATAACACACCTAATGGCGTGTATTTTTGCGGATGTGCATATCATTAGAAAAAAAATGGTGTATAATGCGTGATCGACCATGCAAATCATATCCGATGGTGACAATACTTTGCACGCACCTCAATGTAGTTAAAACGGACTTGCGTGCAAAGTGGAGCCCCCATCTGATAAGTACTTATTTGAATAACACACCTATGGCCGTGTTTTTATATGGTTGTGCATGACACTAAGGCAAAAACGGTGTGTTATGCTTGATCGACAATGCAAAGCATATCCGATGAATACAATACTTTGCACACACCTTCAACTAGGTGTAATTGACTTACATGCAAAGTGGCACGCCCATTGCATAAGTGCTTGATCAGATAACACACCTAGCAGCGTGTTTTTTTACGGATGTGCATGGCACTAAGGCAAAAATGGTATTTAATGCTCGATCGACCATGCAAAGCATATCCGATGGGCACGATACTTTGCACACACCTTCAACTAGCTAGAATCGACTTACATGCAAAGTGGCATGCCCATCCCATAAGTGCTTGATCCTATAACATACCTAGAAACGTGTTTTTTGACGGATGTGCATGACACTAGAGTAAAAATAGTATTTAATGCTCGATAGACCATGCAAAGGATATCCGATGGGCACAAAACTTTTCGTACGCCTCAACCTAGGTGGTATTGAAATGTTCTCAATGAGGCACACCCATCCGATAAGTACTTGGTCAAATAACACACCTAATGGCGTGTTTTTTTGCGGATGTGCATATCATTAGGAAAAAAATGGTGTATAATGCGTGATCGACCATGCAAATCATATTCGATGGTGACAATACGTTGCATGCACCTCAACGTAGTTGAAACGAACTTGCGTGCAAAGTGGATCCCCCATCTGATAAGTACTTATTTGAATATCACACCTATGGCCGTATTTTTATATGGTTGTGCATGACACTAAGGCAGAAACGGTGTGTTGTGCTCGATCGACAATACAAAGCATATCCGATGAACACAATACTTTGCACACACCTTCAACTAAGTGTAATTGACTTACATGCAAAGTGGCACGCCCATCGCATAAGTGCTTGATCAGATAACACACCTAGCAGCGTGTTTTTTTACGGATGTGCATGGCACTAAGGCAAAAATGGTATTTAATGCTCGATCAACCATGCAAATCATATCGGATGGCCACGATAATTTGCACACATCTTCAACTAGGTGTAATTGACTCACATGCAAAGTGGCATTCCCATCGCATAAGTTCTTGATCGGATAACACACCTAGCAGCGTGTTTTTTTACGAATGTGCATGGCACTAAGGCAAAAATGGTATTTAATGCTCGATCGACCATGCAAAGCATATCCGATGGGCATAATACTTTTCTTATACCTCAACCTAGGTGGTATTAAAATGTTGTCAAAGAGGTACACCCATCCGATAAGTACTTGGTCAGATAACATACCTAAGGGCGTGTTTTTTTGCGGATGTGCATACCACTAGGGAAAAAACGGTGTATAATGCGTGATCGACCATGCAAATCATATCTGATGGTGACAATACTTTGCACACACCTCAACCTGGTTGAAACAGACTTGCGTGCAAACTGGAGCCCCCATCCGATAAGTACTAGTCTGAATAACACATCTAGGACTGCGTTTTTTGACGAATGTGCATGACACTAAGACAAAAACGGTGTTTTATGCTTGATCGACAATGCAAAGCATATCCGATGGGCACAATACTTTGCACACACCTTCAACTAGATAGAATCAACTTACATGCAAAGTGGCACGCCCATCCCATAAGTGCTTGATCATATAACATACCTAGCAGCGTGTTTTTTGACGGATGTGCATGACACTAGAGTAAAAATAGTATTTGATGCTCGATTGACCATGCAAAGGATATCCAATGGGCACAAAACTTTTTTTACGCCTCAACCTAGGTGGTATTGAAATGTTCTCAATGAGGCACACCCATCCGATAAGTACTTGGTCAGATAACACACCTAATGGCGTGTTTTTGTGCGAATGTGCATATCATTAGGGAAAAAATGGTGTATAATGCGTGATCGACCATGCAAATCATATCCGATGGTGACAATACTTTGCACGCACCTCAATGTAGTTAAAACGGACTTGCGTGCAAAGTGGAGCCCCCATCTGATAAGTACTTATTTGAATAACACACCTATGGCCGTGTTTTTATATGGTTGTGCATGACAGTAAGGCAGAAATAGTGTGTTATGCTTGATCGACAATGCAAAGCATATTGGATGGGCACAATACTTTGCACACACCTTCAACTAGGTGGAATTGACTTACATGCAAAGTGGCATTCCCATCGCATAAGTACTTGATCGGATAACACACCTAACAGCGTGTTTTTTTTATGGATGTGCATGATAGGAGCAAAAATAGTATTTAATGCTCGATGGACCATGCAAAGCATATCCGATGGGCACAACACTTTTTGTACACCTCAACTAGGTGGAATTGACTTACATGCAAAGTGGCACCCGCATCCCATTAGTGTTTGATTGGATAACGTACCTAGTAGGCTCATGTTTTTTTACGGATGTGCATGACACTAGAGCAAAAATAGTATTTAATGCTTGATTGACCATGCAAAGGATAACTTGGCATGTCCATCTGATGAGTACTTGATCGGATAACTTCTCCCACTAATAAATTAAGTACTAATTAAAAATTATAATAAATAAGTAGATTATTAAAAAGAGACTAATATTTATGTAATTGTTGCCACTGCAGCTTGCTTGCGAAGGACTCTCACAAAGGAGATGGCTATAGATTTTGTTCCAGGGATGGATGTGATTTTATGTAGCAAAAGAGAAGTAGTTGCATTTGCTACAATCCATGATAGTGATCCCAATTCACTTTGCCACTTTCAAAGACTTGGCGAAGATAAGGTAGCAGTTACTGTATCAAAGATTCTTAGCGCACATGTTGAGCTAAAGTATAAATGTGGAGATATGGAAACACTTGGAGATGTTATGCCCTACAATACATCCAACAAATCATTTATAGCATGGGACAAAGATGAGACTTATGCAACAGACATTATCAAGAATACAAAGTGCACCACCTTGGATTTTACTATAGGGGACATTTTACAAATGAGATCATTTGCAAATAAGATTGTAGCAGAAGGTGAAGTATTGGGATTTGAACAAGTGGAGCAATGGTCATTTGCGCAGATGAGGATTCTAAAAGTCACTGATGATGGTATGGTTGATAACATAACATCCTTATGTGATCCCTACTATGAGGTAGGCAAGAATATGAGATGGAGCATGCAATTTTTAAACATGAGAAAGAGGCACGTGGTTTTCAATGATAAAGACAACGCATACTACAATATCAAAGGACCTAAAAAGCGTGCCCATGTGCCAGGCTCTATCACTTCAAATGTGGATGATTTCAATATACTCAATTATAGAAGTGACATCTTATCTGGAGTGGATGAGTTCATTGGTTCCAAGAAACAAAATGATTTTAGAAGCGAAGCCTTATCTGGGGTGGATGAATTCTTGCACAGTGAGAAGGGCAAAGGTTTCAATAGCGATGTCTTGTCAAGTGTGGATGAGTTCATGCATATTAACAAACCTGGTGTCAATCAAGGTTGTGGATTTGTGAAAGCCATGCAAGATGTCCCAATGAGTGATGTTCTCTCAGGAGTGGAAGAGTTTCAAGGTTCTCAATACTCTCGTAGAATATTGAATTCATTGAATGGTCCTAAGAGTATGTTAAAAATGAGGATGAGATCAACAGAGGATTATTCAGTATTTAACTTTGATTGTGATATGAACAAGGATGCAACGACCAATCATGGATGCTTGGTTACAAACAAATGTGAGGAGAAGAAGTGCATAAATACAGATAACAATGTGTACGAGGAACGAAAACGGTCATACATATGCATGAAGAGAAAGAGAATCCAGGCAGATCCACAAAAGCAACCAAAGAGGAAGAGAGTAATGAAGGAGGAGAACATGTTAAATGCATTGGGATATCTATGTTGCAAGCGAAGATGTATGCGCTTCATTGATCTTGTAGACATCAGGGAATGTAGAGGACACGTGTGGCAAAGAAGGGGAAGCGAAAGAAATGAATACCTTCTCACAAGTCTCTCTTGCTTTCTTCAGAATGGCAATAAAAGGCTAAGTTCAAGACAAAAGGTAAAACCTCTCGTAAATGGAAAAAGGATTTGCAATAAGGCATATCGCAATATTACTGGATTATCCCATGGTACATATTGGGATTTAGTCACCAAGGCAAAGGGCGGCAACAAATTTAGCATTCACGGTAATAGAGGAAGGTCCAAATCAAGAATCTCAACTGTCAGGGCAGCAGCAATTTTACAAGACTTCATACATGAAAATGCTTTGCCTCAACCCCATATATCTACCAAACTCCCTAACGGTGACGCGATCACTGAAATGCACCTTCCAATGGGCTTGACAAAGCTCGAAGTATTTGACTCTATTGCAGAAAAGCAAAGGCAAAGAGGGGATGCTGTAGCTTCTTCTCATACTTTGTATACTCTTTGGAAGAAGAACTTTGGATATGTTAAAATCCCAAGGAGGCAAAAAATGTCAAAGTGCAATGTCTGTGATGATTTAAAGCGAGCGATTGAGAGTGCAACATGTCCAAATCAAAGGGAATTATACAAAAAAAACCGAAAATCTCATCATGACCTTATTCGACATTCCAGACAAAAATATGCATTTTGGAAGGAGCAAGCTATTTCGCATCCTGATGACTACATGTGTCTTATTGTAGATGGCATGGATCAGAATACAACAACATTGCCTCGTTTTGTTGCCACTCCACCTAAATTACAAGGAAAGCACTTTCTAAAGACACATCTATGTGGAGTGTTAGTGCATGGAATTAAGTTCTTTGCAGATATATGGATTGATTCCTTGCATCTACATGATAGCAATCAAGTTGTAACATCTATTATGAAGGCAATTCGCAATGTACATGTAGAAAAAGGTCGCCTGCCACCGACTTTGAGGATACAAGCTGATAATTGCTGGCGAGAAAATAAGAATGTACTTATGTTTGCCTTCTGCTCCATGCTAGTTGCTCATCGAATCTTCAATGAGGTCGAATGTGGATTTTTGTATGTTGGGCATACACATGAGGATATCGATCAGGTTTTTAGCACAGTCTCAAGGGAGCTTAAATGCAAGGATGTGGAGACAATAGATGACTTGGTAAGAAGATGTGGCAGGCAAGTTGGTGGTCATAAGGAAAGTACAGTATGTGAGAGGCTCGAAAGAATGTATGATTGGAAGAGCTTCATTCTACCTTTCATACAAACGGGTGGTGATGCATTGACAGGTCATACCAATCCACACTACTTTCGTTTTTTTTTAAAAGATGAAAAACCCGTAATGCAATGGCAACAGTATTCTCATGATACAAAATGGGAACCTGAAGAATCTTACAGTCTCTTAACTTCAATTCCCAGCAAGGAAAGGTATCCAACATGGGCTCCTATACAAGAATTTAATGAGAGGTCTAATTGTGAAATAGATGGATTAAAAGCATTTATTACATACAAAGAGGAAATGCTCCAGAGATATCCTGATTCGAAGCCTGCTTGGAGAGAACACACTACCACTGTAATTAACAAGACACGAAATTTAATAAAGGACCTTGAGAGAATGCGAGGCTCAAAGAATGTCAAGGAAGAATGCAATATGTTTTGGCCAAATGTTCATAACGATTTGCGCCCAGCTCCAGTCTTTGAAAATGATTTTGTATCATTACTCCCACGTCCATATTGGAGCCATATTGTGGACCGAAGAAGAGAGTTTATGCCACAAGTAGATATAGAGGTTGATTGTTTTGTTGTGGTTCGGCCATCGGATGATGAATATGAGAATGTGAAGTTTTGGGTTGCAAAAGTAGTTGATGTGCAAAGAGATGACCAAGGGAGAGCTACAACATTTACAGCGGTATGGTATGAGCCAAAGGGCAGGAAGGAGAATATGGATAACAACACATTATATACTAATTGTATAATGAAGGAGTGGGTCCCAAATGATGAAGCAGTCTCTCAAGTTTCGACAGAGACAATCATAGTGTCTTGGCATTCAAGGGCAAAGAAATCAAAGAAGCACATGGGATATGAGGTAGAAGGAAAAATAAAAATACCACAGCAAACTATTTTGCATATACACGAATTTTTAAGGATGCTCGCCATGGAGGAAGTAGAAGGAGATAGCGCAAATGAAGAATGTCCATGATTAAAGCTTTGTATTGAAGTCCATTGATTCAGAAGGATTTTATTTGGGTACTAGGCAAGGAGCCAATCCAAGACAATTATAATCAGAGTCATCACCTCGTATGTCAAATGAGAGTCAAAATATGCACTGGATGTCACCCAAGGGTCAAGGCTTGCCAAGACAATAGGGAGTTAATGCAGATGGCACCTGGCAAGGGACTATCACATTGAGCAATAAGACAATGGGGAGTCAATGCACCCAAGGGGCAAGGCTTGGCAAGATAACTTGTGGGAGTTAATGCAGATGGCACCTGTATTTTGCACTGGATGTCACCCAAGGGTCAAGGCTTGGCAAGACAACAGGGAGTTAATGCAGATGGCACCTGGCAAGGGACTATCGCATTGAGCAATAAGACAATGGGGAGTCAATGCACCCAAGGGGCAAGGCTTGGCAAGACAAGCCTAGGTCAAATTATGCAGATGGCAACTGGCAAGGGACTGTCGTGACATTGAGCAATAAGACAATGGGGTGTCAAATTATGCAGATGGCACGAATTGAGGCTCTTTAAGAGCAACAATTTAAATTGTAAACATATGTTCAATCTATATCATTTTGGATATAAAGACTGTAGCTAAGAGCAACGTCTCTCAATGTAATCATATACATAAAGCTACAATTGCTATTATCCCTCTTTGGTCTTATGGCATCATGTCTTCTTTCTATTTATTAAAAGTTTTGTTAAATTTTGTGCATATTGCCGAGTGACAATGTTATTTTCATGAAATATTTAAGTCTCCTTTCATGGATTTATAAATTTATCACGTCAATGAAAAACGTCAAGGAAAAATATTTAAAATAATTAAATTAACAAATAACTTAGATATAGCTAGAATTTCTAATATAGGATTATTTCAAATTCTTGCATGTTGGTGTAAAAGTATAGATTGAAAAAACAATATTTGTATGTGAATATGATAGAGCCACAAAGTGAACTTTTGATTTGGGAAGGAAAAACGTCAAGGAAAAATATTAAAAATAATTAAATTAACAAATAACTTAGATATAGCTAGAATTTCTAATATAGGATTATTTCAAATTCTTGCATGTTGGTGCAAAAGTATAGATTGAAAAAACAATATTTTTATGTGAATATGACAGTGCCACAAAGTGAACTTTTGATTTGGGAAGAAACTTTTTAGAAAGTAAAATTTTGATTTGGAAAGGATATTTTCATAAAGTAAAGTTTTCATTTGGGAAGGATTTTTGGGCTTCGTCCAAAAACAACACAAAAAGTCCAAAATTAATGAAATAGGTGTTGAATAATAGCTGGATGACAGCTATCCTTATCTACTCTAGTTTGTGGCTCAGTTAGTATGCCACCTTAGTTAGTTGAGTTTGGTTTGAGACCCACATATAGGGTTCTTCTATATTCTTTGTACTAGAGTTCTTTTGGCTTTCACAACTAAGAAGAGGAAAACTGCTTTCAGCCTCCACCTTTGTGTGTATTCCCCCATTGTGTATGTGAGAAAGCTGCAAGTGAGACTCCTTCCCTCTCTCCCACTATCTTCACAGAAACCACCAACTATGCTGTTATGACTACCATCATGGCTACAGAAGAGCCAGTGTATTTCAAAGATGCAATAGACAGGCCAGAATGGCAAACTGCTATGAATGAAGAAATGGATGCTAAATATAAGAATAATACTTGGGAATTATGCGACCTTCCACTAGGAAAGAAGGCCATGGCAAACAAATGGGTATACAAAGTGAAGTATAATCCAGATGGAAGTATTCAAAGATACAAAGCCAAACTGGTTGCAAAAGGATTTGCACAGTAATATGGTCAAGACTATGATGAGATTTATGCTCCAGTAGAAAAGATGGATTCCATCTGGATCTTGATATCACTAGCCACACTTAGCAGATGGAATGTGTATTAGCTCGATGTCAAGAATGCCCTCAATTAGCATGCCCTCAAGAAAAACTCAATGATGCCCATGATGCTGTAACATGGCTTATAGCCAACCTCTCCACAGGTGTGCATTCAACATACAGTAAACAAAGCCTTAAGAATACTGTAGTACGCAAAGTCTTTCATGAAGTGAAAGTGGATGAAGTGCAAAGGATAAGCCAGCACAATTGTGAGAAAATTAAAGGACTTTGTGGTCTGCACAGCATATGGGGATTTTCAAACAAGCAATTGATTAAAATGAGAAAAATTTCTTGTTTCTGGAGTGCTTGCATCATAGGGGATCATGACGATTATGAGAACATTGCAACTGCGAAGACATGGGAGCGAGTTCAAGTATTTCCTCTACGTTCAGAAGGAGTGACAAACAATGGAGAGACAAACAACTCGCCACAGTTCGGAAAGAGTTTCGATGACCTCAGTGACTATCTAGAAGAGGGGGATAACTTTGCACTTGTCGTAGATTCTGGGGAGAACGAGGAAGATGACCCATACTTTCTGTTGTAGTGCACAAAACCTAAGTACAAGGTTGAGGAAACATTTAAGGATAATTGGGAAACAACCTATGAGAAGTGGGATGTAGTAGTTAGAGCTTTTTGGTACGAAAAAACATCCAAGAGAGGCCACAATTATGAACTGCTACATAAGAGTCCACAAGCATGTGTGTACTCTAATCTAGTAAGAGCTATTAAGTTCTAGATGCAACCTGTTCCACAATGAAAGAAGGGCAAGAGTGCCTTCAAATTGGATTTAGACACGCATGAGCACATCTAAGTGGGGTGTCTTGGAGTGGTGGACGAGGACAATTGAGATAGTACAAAGAAAATGTATGTAGTCTCATTTTGCAGGGAAACAATATGTCCACTTGTCCTACAAAATGGAATATGTATTGAGACTACTTCTTTTTAGTATATCCCAAATAGCCACCGTGCTGGTTTTATTAAATTATTTTTGTAAATGCCAAACGGTAAAACCCATGCTTGTTTTTAGTATATCCCAACAAGCACCACACTGGTTTCCCATAATGAATCCACACATCCTACAAATCCATTCATCTTGTAATAATAGAAGCAAACCACCGTGCTGGTGATCCTAGTGCAAACCAACCATCATGCTGGCGATAACTTATCTATCCCTACAATACTATCGTGCTATCCTAAAATTTGTTGCATAGTGCTATACTAAAATAGTGCCCTTTAGACTATTTATCGTTTTGTTAACCATCAAATTTCATCCCATGCTTGCTTTTAGTATATCCCAACAACGATCGCGCTGGATTCCCATAATGAATCCATTCATCTTGTGATAATAAAAGCAAACCATCATGCTAGTGGCTGTTCATATTCTAGTGCAACCAACCACCACTTATCCTGCACTACTACCATGCTACTGTCATGCTATCCTAAAATTTGTTGCATAGTACTAGTGCCCTTTAGGTTGGGTATAGTTAACCATCAGATTTTAACCACCAAGCTACTTCAAACATTTAAGTACTAACATCGAACCAGGTCGATACAAAATCCAATATTACAAGCACCATGAGAATATCCACAAGTTCAAGAAATGTCTGCAAGATTTTTATTATTTCAAAATACAATGACATTTTGCTTTTTCAAGGAAATTCTAGACTCCTAACAATCTTATCAACCTATCTATAGCAAGCATCTCCCACCTCTTGAGGCCAATCTGCTACACTCGAATTACACTCTACTTGCTTGACTCTACCGACTTATATGCCCATAGTAACTCCTCCTTTCACTGGGGGTCTCTTCATCCTGGTCTTTGCGGTCTATACATCTTCGTGCCTCTATCATGTCTTGCCAAAAGAAACCTACATCATGAGCTTGACAAGTACCTTAAAGGAGCACGGAAAACAATAGCTAGGGAAATTAATATTCACCGTCTGTGCTGACTCCAAGTAATAAACCCACCACTGAAGCATGTCCTCCTTGCAGCTATTTTCCTCCTTTTTTGGGTCTGTTTCTGTGAGGATTTCATCCAACATCATTTTCAAATAGAACAAAAGCATTCCAAAGTCTTTTGGGTATGCCATAGATTCACAGTGGGTGGATCGGTGTACATATTTTGGATTGGTGTATAGAGTTTTGGGGCTAGATTTTGTAATGGGCTCTTAGTTGTGTCTGTACTGAACTTAAATAGGGAGAGAGTTCATGGAGCCCGACCTTCTCATTTTTCAGTCTCATGTTAGTTGTCTAATTTAAATCTTTTGTCTCACTTTAGTTGTCTAATCAAAATCTTTCATCTCACATTAGTTCACTAATCAAAATCTTTCAGTCTCACATTAGTGATCTAATTGAAATCTTTCATCTTAGATGTACCAGGGCTTACAATGCTCAAAGCTCCTCTGCCCAATTGAAATGTCCGGATTCTAATCCACAAACTTGAGATACAACTCCGTCTGCTGACCCAACATGTGGGAACAATAGACCAATGAGCCTCCTTTTTACTACTACTAAAAGAATACAGAATGGAGTCTGATTAAAGTATATAATGAAGCAAAACAATTTTCAACCACTGCGATGGTTTAGGAAAGTCACAATTTCAATCACCGGGCTGAGTCACCGGGCTGGTTTATGACACATTTAGGATAGTCACAATTTCAACCACCGAGATGGTTTAGGACACTATCATAGTTTCAACCACTGGGATGGCTTAGCCTGACGTTCTCAACTTTACATACTAGACAATAACAAGTATATTGCTTTTCATTTCTGAATTTCACCATTAGAAAATAATAATATATTTCTTTTCATTTATGAATTCCACAATTTAACTATGGTATATGACCCGAATAGAAGGAAATTAAATTTAACGAATTTAAGTACTAAGAAACACAATAATTTCAACTATCAGGCTAGTCAATAACTAATGTCTATTCAACGACGCTGGTTCAGGACAATCACATAACTAGTGATTGAGTTGGAGCAGCCGCGGTTGCATGATGTTCCAACCACCGGGTTGGTTTAGTAAAATAACAATATATTGCTATTAATTTCTACTCAACCATGCCACCGGGCTGGACAACAACTAATGTTTGTTCAACCACGCTGGTTCAGGACAATCACATCACTCACGATTGAACTGAACCAGCTTACAGTGCATGATGTTCCAACCATGGTTTAGGACAATCACATTTAGTCCGAGCCTAGTTTAAGAAATGAAACAAGTAAACTTTCCCAAAGCTCAATCACAAACCACCGGGCTAGTTTAGGCGACCTGCGTTGTATCTAGCATGTGTATGATGTGCTCCTCAAACACCTTGCATCCCATCCACTTCTTACAAATGTCCTTTCTATTTAGAGAAACTCTCGTATTTTCGTGCCAAAACATCGTCACTGTAGCAATGACTTCCACACTTTTTTTTTTTTGGGAAAAAAAAAAGTAGCATATTTATTGATTTATATCATGACATACATCGACAAAAGGGTAGGGCCAGAAATGTCTATTATAACCTTACATCCTAAGAATATTCAAAAGTATAACATCCTATAGCAAACATCTCAAGGATGAAATGAAAAGCTGAAGGTATCTTCCTAAGCATTTGATGCAGCAGCAACAGAGGTGTCTAAAGAGTGTCCCTGAGCAACAGTAGTGTCAGAGGAATGTCCATGAATAGCAGCAAGACCCTGTATGGGGTCAATAGACATGGATGATAGATGGGTAGCATCAGCAGACATAGGAGTGTCCTGTGCCGAAGAGCAAGAGCCATGGATCTACATTTTGTCACCTGGAGAGGCAACTTGGGTCTATTTAGAAGGGGAATTGGTGGAGAGGCTTCCAAAGTTAGAGGTAACCTGAGTAGAACCAGCATCAGCAAAGGTGGAACCAACATCATCAAAAGTAGAGGGGACTTTGCTTGTAGAAGCTTGAGGTGCTGAGCCTAGGGAGGAACCTGGAAGGAGTTCACCAGTTGAAGCAGATCTTCTTTGAAGAAAGGGAGGAATCTTTGCATGCTCATCTGAAATAAAACAGGAAAATTTGTGCCTGGAAATATCTGCACTTAATCTTTGGTGCTCAAGATTGTAAGCACTAATGATGAAGTCAATTCTCCTTTTTTCCTATTCAACCATGCGCAGCAAACATAGTTTGGTCGCTAAAGGGTTCAAGCAAGAGAAGGGTGTGGACTTTGATGAGATATTCTCTCCGGTTGTGAAGATGACCACACTTAGATGCATGCTTGGACTAGTGGCATCAGAGGATATGGAGCTTATGCAGATGGATGTCAAGACAGCTTTCTTGCATGGGGATTTGCATGGGGAAATTTACATGGTTCAGCCGGAAGGATTTGAAGAAAAGGGAAAAGAGCATTTAGTTTGCAAGCTGAAGAAGAGTCTCTATGGTCTTAAGCAAGTGCCTAGAGAATGGTATCAGAAGTTTGATGCTTTCATTCGGTCCCAGGGTTTTAGAAGGAGTGAAATTGATCACTGCCTCTACACTAAAAGGGCTAAGGATAATAGCCTGATAATCCTAGCACTATATGTGGATGATATGCTATTGGCTAGCAAGAATACTTATAAGCTAGATGCATTAAAGGCCAAGTTGCATGAGGCCTTTGATATGAAGGATTTGGGACTTGCAGGTCATATTCTTGGTATGCGCATCACGCGTGATCGGAGTAGGAAACTCCTTTGGATTTCACAGAAGGAGTATGTTACAAAAGTATTGCAGTGTTTCAATATGGAGGGGGGGAAGGCAATGAGTACTCCATTGCCTCCATATGTGAAATTGAGTCATACAGATAGTCCCAAATCAGATGAGGAGAGGGCCATGATGGCCAAGGTTCCTTATGCATCAGCGGTTGGGAGTCTTATGTATGCTATGATAGCTACTAGACCAAACATTGCATTTGGAGTGGGAGTTGTTAGCCGGTATATGGCTAATCTAGGAAAGAGGCATTGGGAGGCAGTTAAGTGCATCATGAGGTATATGAAGGGTACCAAGGAGATATGGATCTGCTTTGGTAAAGGAGACATGCGTGTACTTGGGTACACAGATTCAGACTATGCAGGGCATGTGGATAGTAGGAGATCCACTTCTAGTTATGTGTTCACCTTTGCACGTGGTGCAATGTCGTGGATGTCTCACGCACAGAAGTGCGTTGCTTTGTCTACCACAGAGGTTGAGTATGTTGCAGCCACAGAGGGTTGCAAGGAGGCTATATGGCTTGATCGGCTAGTGGGAGATTTGGGGATTCATACACGTGTACCGACATTGCATAGATGATTCCATGAGTGCTATTCAGTAAGCATGGAATCCGGTCTTTCATGCAAAGACCAAACACATTGAGGTCAGGTACCATTTCATCAGGGAGGTACTTGAGGACAAGCGCATAGAGCTTGTCAAGGTTCATACAGATGATAACCCTGCAGATATGCTGACGAAGAGTTTACCTAGTCAGTGGTTTGAGTATTGTTGTGTATTGATGGGCATTGGATAGTATGCTCACTAGTTGTTCTCCCTTAAAGGCACATTGTCCTTTAAGTGGGAGGTTGTGGGGGTTAAAGGTCACTCTGCCTTTACCCCAGTTATGTACAATACTCAAATGCATATATAAATGAATGAAAAAGAAGGTTAGGGTGTTCAGCACCCACCAAAACTTGTGTGGCTCTCTGTTTCTCTCTCTCCCTCTTCCGTTCTTGCTTCCGTTGGGAGCACTCTCACCAATCTGTCATAAGCTTTATCAAAATCCACCTTAAGGAAGCATATATCTTGTTTGGTCTCTTTAGCATACTCACGCCCTTCCCAGATGTTAATGATAGTTTCCAAAAGGTGACGTCCCTTTATAAACCCTTTTTGTTCTGGTAGTATCCAATCTTTCATTTTTTTTTAAATCCTTAAAGCTAAGACTTTGGCAAAAATCTTGTAACTTCAGTTTAACATTGTGAGGGGTCTCCAATTTTTCAATTCATCCTTAGGGCCTTCCTTAGGGATTAGCTTTATAATTACTCCATTTATGTGAAGAGGAAGACAACCTTCCCTGACACTTTCCTGCCATAGGAGTAGAAGTTAAGGCCCAATTAAATCCCAAAAGTATTTGTAAAACTCAATGGGAAGACCGTCTGCCCCTGGAGTTTTCCCATCAGCCATAACATTTATAACTTCTTTCATCTCTTTAAGACTGAAGGGTCTTTCTAAATAAGGGAGGTCAAAGGATTTAACAGCTTTATCCCTTAATATTTGGTAGAGTTGTCTTGCCCTCTGGGTGTCCTCATTAGGGGGAGAGGTATTACTAGAAAGTAAATCCTTGAAGTGATTTTGAATGTACTCAATATTTTCCTCAGGGTTGATTAGATGAGAGCCATTTGGTCCTTTAAGCAGAGGAATCTCTTCTTGATACCTTTTCGTCCTGATGATTCTGAAAGTTTCCTTGGTAGTCCTGTCAATCTTTCCTGCCCACCAGTCTCTATAGTACACTTTAGACTCATTAAGTCTAATTTGTTCCTGTTTTTTGAGTTCTCTTTTGGCCTTATTCAATTCTTCATGAGCTTCATCTTTACCCTCTCTAGCTTTCTGCTCTAACATGCTAATGCTATTTTGAATGTAATCCATTCTTTGAGCCCTTATTTGTGCCTTTTTTTTCTAGCTGATCTTAAGATAATATGAGACTCCTTGACTGCCAATTCCCAAGCTTGAGATGCGAATGTGTTCTGAGAGAAAGCCCTATGCTAGACAACCTTAATAATTTATGTACACTCTTAAGTTGAAAGAGTTTAGGGTCAGCTTTGAACCAAGATGAGCTCCTCTCTCCATTTCCAAAATTACATCTCAGTGAGGCAGGCTTGTGATCAGACAAGTTGAGAAAGGAATATGTTACAACTCTTAGAGAAAGCCGTCTGTTCAAGAGATTCTGGGGCATATAAAATTTGTCAAGTCTAACCTCCCTTCTACAATCCCCTATCTGACTGTTGCACCAAGTAAACTCTCTGTTATTACTGACATCCACCATTTGCAAATGCTCTTTACAGTCTTCCCAAGCAAGTAGTTCAGCTCCTCTAATGCATGTGCCCATACCCTTCCATCTATCTAATTTGCTCTCTACCATATTGAAATCTCCCATTATTATACAATTGCCATCTGGGTATTGTAACGATTCCCATAACTCCCTCCATTCTAGAGCTGAATCGGGAGCATAAATAGAAATGACAAAAAAATCAATTTCTTTGACACAACACTGTAGCATTACCCATCTGTTGTGAACATCTGTTATGACTTGAGAAATACAATTCTTGTAATGAGACAATACCTATAGTTGTACCTCCTTTACCATCCTCATGAGTAGTAGAAAACCAAGTCCTTCTTCTGTCTATGACTTGAAGCGAAGATGAGCTTGAGCTACTCAGTGACAACAGCGAAGTCGAAGAGATAGACAATATTGTACCTGTGTTGAATGCAATATAGAGTGATAGAAGAATATGATAGGTGATAGAAGCAGTGGATGAAGCTCTAATTATATCGGATATAATGTTGTATGAGGGGATGGATGGGAGAATATGTCAAGCGATGGGAGAGCGCATATGCTCGTATCCATCTCGTCTCCTTTTGTATTGAAATCTAGAACCTTGTGGGCTATAAGCGATGTTGTGTTGTAATTATTGAGATTGTGGATGATTTACAGTATGCATAATAGTTAGAGACACCCTTGTGACTTG
Source organism: Dipteris shenzhenensis (assembly GCF_047967505.1). NCBI lineage: Eukaryota > Viridiplantae > Streptophyta > Polypodiopsida > Gleicheniales > Dipteridaceae > Dipteris > Dipteris shenzhenensis. The sequence goes on along the minus strand of NC_141627.1, from coordinate 14,129,887 downwards.
CAAATACTTTCAAGGCAACATTGAAGGGAACATCAAAAAGTTGGAAAGAATAATCAAATATGTGCAATCGAAGTTTATATTTTCAAGTCTCAAGGGTTGATCTAGCTATTATGATCTTGATGTATGTGACACTGGCATCTACAATAGGACCCTCCCACTTTGTGTCACATGAGTCTATGTCTCGATCTATTTGACCATCGGATGTCCTCGCTAAGTGGTACAAATACTGGTCTATAGACTCTACTATGAAAACATCTAGAAATCAATCACGCAAGGTCCTCCCTCCATGCTCTGCCATTGTCCTCACCAAATTTTGTACACCACTTTCACCATTTTGGAAAGCTGCCTCAATGATGTCCTGATCAACATTCATTAAGAAGTGCACATTCTCGTTTTTCAGCACCTTCCTCGAAGACTTTATGAGATCACGTTGTTGACACTTCCTCTTCTCACTTGCATGAGCCATCTCATATGCAGTAAGCTACAACACAGAATTCAAAAAAGAATTCAGTGCTAGGTGCCATAAGAAAATCAATGCAAGCAGTCTAAGAAATTACTTAGGTATAACCTCTCAACTCAAGCTCAAGCCTCAAATCATGTAACATACTATAGAAAATCAAAACACAAAAAATGACCTAGGTATAACCTAATCGTGGACTTCACCATCTAACACTAGGCTTCAACTGCAACACACAACTATGAAGGGATAGTTGAGTGCTAGACTAAGTGTCTAAAAGCACATCGCATGATTTCTAACTTAGGTTGCAACACACAACTATCCAAGGACAGTTGAGTGCCAGACTAAGTGTCTAAGACAAGGTCGCATGATATCTAACTTAGACTGCAACACACAACTATCAAGGGATAGTTGAGTGCTAGACTAAGTACTTGAAAACATCTCTAAACTTAGACTGTAACACACAACTCTCAATGGAGAGATGAGTGCCGGAATAAGCATCCATGAAAACATCACTAAGCTTGGACTGTAACACACAACTCTCTTAAGAGATTAGTGCCAGCCGAAGAGCTCCTACAAACAAACAATTTTATACAAACTGAGACTACAACACACAACTCTCTTAAGAGAGATGAGTGCTAGTCTCAAGTAAAAGATATTTATTTATATTATAATTAAAATTGCAACACACGACAAAAACAGATTGCAACACACAACTCTCGCAAGAGAGATGAGTGCCAGCCTGTCTACACACTTAAATACAATACAAAATAAATATTAAACAATGTAAAAAGACTGCAACACACAACTCTCCTAAGAGAGATGAGTGCCAGTCTTAAACAAAACAAGAGGGAGAGAAACATTGATTACTAACGAAAGACTATAACAAAAGTAAGGTGCAGTAAGGTACCTATGACGAGAGCTGGTAGGTATGGAAGTAAGCAGGAGGTAGCAGGTAGGTAACCAAGAGGTGGCAGGTAGGCAAGCACGTGGCTCAAGAATACAGCTGGATGTATTCGTACGAATACCAAAAATAACAATTGTTTCAAACTTATACTACGTTTATTCGTACAAATAACATCAATTATTCGTACGAATAAATTACGAAAAATCGTTGGATTCGTTTTACGATTTTTTGCGTTTTTTCGAATCAAAAATTTTTTTTGAGCAAATTAATGCAACTTAGGTCATCCTTAGGTCTTCTTCATCTCTCCATAGTCATGGGAGAGAGCTATCCACATCAACAAGAAACGCAAAAATATATACAAGTGACTCTCGTACCAACCAACCATCGTCCATGCTACCTTTGGACCTTGAATTTTGACTCACAAAACCCTTCAAGGTCTTCATGAAGCGCTCGAGGAAGAACAACCATCATGCATATACAGTGCCACATATAGCGATCTCATCCACGAAATGCACTATGAGATGTAGTTGGCTTGTGAGAATAGAACATGGAAATGTCTCCTCCACTAAAAAAACCACCTCCACTGACATAACTTGAGCATCCTCAAGTGTGGTGGGATCTATTTCCTTTGAGCTCACATACCTAGAAAGAAAATAGTGCACCATATTAGCAATATGAAAACCTTGCATCAAGCATTGACACGCTTCACATTTTGTATAGTGTGAAGTACCTCACAAGATCACCCATCTTGTAAATACAATCCTTCACACCCTTTAACGCACTATGAGAAATACTAATAGTCATACTTACTTAGAGCATCTTGTGTCAATCATGAGATTTCAAGTCGTATAATTGCTCTACACCTCTTTTCTTGCTCTTTGTGAAGGCCCCCTTCAAACACCTCATGCATCTTGTGGAAGTATGAATTGTAGTGATACTTCACCGCCACCATCTCTTTCTTTGATAATGTCCATGGTGCATGGGGTAAAAAGACATGCCCATTTGGCCTCTCTTGTGGACAAGCTTCACGCATCCTCCTTGTGGTGTGTAGATCCTCCCTTATGCTCAATGAATCTTGTGTCCCATTCAAATGTTCCCAAATGGTAGATGCCACGTTTTTGAAGATATGCATGGGATCAAGTAGGTGATTGATCTTGAGGTGGGACCAATATGGTAGCCAATAAAAGATGGAGTATCTAAACAAAATATTGTGTTAGCGTGCAATCTTTATTTCTATTAAATATAGGACATAATAGTTATGAACCCTTACTGGCTCATGCCATGTGGAGTAGTAGTAGTGAAAAGGTCCCAAATTTGTTTCCAATATCTTGTAGTGAGTGACTATGGGGGGACCATTCCATGGGGTGATATATCTAGGATGATCAGGTGGGAGAAATCGATGGTGATTCTCATAGATGACCTTATGCAAGTCCTCTAGCCATGAAGCAATTATCTAGAAGGACCACAAGTTACACGACATGCATGGTAACCTGATGTAGTGAGACCTAAACAATAGATGCAATTGCATAAGTAAGGTGGGTTCCCAAAGCCACATCGATTGTCTACTCATAATAAAAGTTCAACGCTTACCTAAACACTTGCCATAGCCTGGGAAGTCATGCATCATCCACATCCACATCAAAATTGCCTTGCATGTGAAGTCTTGTGATGAGGGAGGACACATCATGCACCTCAATACCTCTCCAATGTATCTCCAGCTCATCAATCAAAGGCTCTAGATAAACATCCACATTTTTTTCTTTATGTTTCCCTAGAATTAGAAGGGATAACATAACATGTCCTTTCTTAAATGCCATAGAGGGTGGAAGATTACAATTCACCAATATCACGGGCCATATACTGTAAGAGGTGCTTTTGAGACCAAATGGGTTCACACCATCCACACCCAATCCAAGTGTCAAGTTCCTATGTGCTTCCTTGAAGCTTAGTCGTGTGTCTTTAGTATGCTTCCACACAGGAGTGTCTACAAGAGATCTCCACTTGCCATCGGTTGATCGATGGGAGGAATGCCATGACATGAGCTTTGTAATGGATTTGCACTTGAACATATGTTGGATGTGAGGGATTATGGGAAAATTTCATAGAACCTTATGAGGCACATCCAAAGTTTTGAGATCTGCTCTATATCTTGCCTTGCTACAAGTAGGACACTCTCAAGCCTCCTTATGTGCTCCACAAAATAGGACACAATCATTGATGCACGAATGGATGCGCTTGTAATCCAACCCTCCAAGAGATGTCACATGCTGCCTCACCATATCTCTTGAGTTTGGTAATTTATTCACCTTTGGAAGCATTTTAGACAATAGCCTGCATGTGAAGACCATAAATGAGAAAAAGTATTCCATTGATTGATCCATTAGCATAATTCAACATGTGTGTGAAACAGAAAGCCTACTTGAGTAATGCATTCAAACTTGTATTGCTCCATCCATAAATGGTCTGCAAGTTTAGTAACTTAAGGGAGGTATGTAGAATAGAGAATGTGCAACCCTCAAATATTGGTGTTGATGATGCAATAAAAAGATCGTCCTACTCCATGCTATCATCCCCACCTAAGTATTGATGGGCAATTAAATCTCGCACCATATCATTGAACACCTCCTCCTCCATGTCCTCATGAGGTGATGGTGGAGGGCTACTATCACCATCACTCCATGCATCCATAATGGTCCCTCCTAAAGATCCCACCTCATATCAGCGATGTTTCGCCTCCTCGACAAGCATAGGGCAACATATATGGGTGTCACACTGCCTCCTATATCAAATTAGAAAAGGATCATATATCAAGCACTTGAACACCCATAGATATCTCAATCAACCTCAATGATTTAACACTGACCATGGATGCGGTCACATCCCATTCTCTGTACTTTGAGATGTGACTGAGTGTAATTCTATGTGCATGATACATGTTTCCTCAACATTAATCACACATACACTTGAATTTTTGCTCCAACCACATTTCTTGATGGTGGATACGGAGGGATTCATCTTCACTGGAGGTACTTATTGAAGATGAAGACATCTTACAAATAATAACAACTCAAAAAATGTGTTACTGCTTGCAAATTTAATCCTAAAATTGTTTAACGCATCTATAAATGCATCTATTAGTGCATTTGTACTATGAAATGCAACTATAGGTGCATCTAATACACAGTGTAGATGTGCCAATAGACGTGCTAACTAGTTTTTAAACCTACACTTTCTTCATTTCCTTACTCCACCGTGTTTCTTTCCTTTCAACACCCACACCCACCTCCACGAGGAACTCATCTCCAAGTAGCTTACACCTCATCTCCAAGCATACACATTCATCTCCATGCATACAAGAGAAGAGGGTGAAGAAGGAAGCCATAAGAGAAGAAGGAGAAGAAGCTTTTGAGAAGAAAGAGAAGAATCTTTTCATACCTCTATCCAAGGTAAGTCTCTTGTCAGTTGCCCCTCTCTCAATGTATGATGCTTCTTGTATTTGTAGAAAGTTGTTCTCTTCATATTCGTCCTTTGGGCACTTTTGTTCCTTTTGGGGGTCGATCGGTCTATCATTGTCAGTATTTGTCGAGATTCGCCTATCAGAGTGCATCTAACAGTACATCAAACTGTATTTTGAACTATATAGCCGTGCCTATAGACACCCTGTTAGTCACCGTCTATAGACATGCTACGACAGTTCTACACTTCTATCCTTCTTCTCCTTTTTCTTCTCCTTCCCCTTCCCCTTCCCATCTCCCTTCTCCTTCCATTCTCCCATATCCCTTCTCCTTCCATTCTTCCTTCTCTTTCTCTTCTCTTTCTTGAACCTTTCCTTCTCCTTTGCCTTGCATGCATGTTTAAGTCAAATTTTCAATGCCTTAAGCATTCATGAGGAAATAAGGGATTGCATGCATGATAGAAATAAGGGATTTCATGAGGGAAATTGGATTGCAGCATGAGGATGGGATAAAGAAAGAGGGCATGCATGATGGAAATCACAGGATTGCATCAGGGAAATTGGGAAATTTGCATAACTCTTTTATATATGCATATGGAAAGAGGGCATGCATGATGGAAAACACCCCTCTTACTTCTTTCTTTCTTTCTTCTCTTCTCTTCTCTATTCTTCTTTCTTTCTTCTCTTCTCTTCTCTACTCTTCTTATCTTCAACCCTTCTTCTCTTCTAATCTTCTTCTCTTCTTTTCTGCAATTCTTCATGTGGCCAGGAAGCTCTTTAGGAGCCTCGTCTGACCCTTGAGATGCCTTATTATAGCAGTTATATGACATTTTCAGAGACCCTCCCACTCCACAGGAGTTATATACATACATGACGATTACTCAAAATACCCCTCATGAGTCGAGAGTACAAACTCTAAACCACCCCACACCCACACCACCTGAGATTACTCTTATGAAGTCGAGACAACTCAGTAGGTGATAGAGCTGCCATCCTTTTCGTCGATTATCAGGAGTCCCTTCTCTCTACAGTCTGGAGTCCCTTCTCCGCTCTGGTCAGGAGGCCCGTCTAGATGACAGAGCATCCAGCGTACTCCTGTACAGTTGGGTGCCCCTTGTCCAAAGACGAGTGCCCATCGTAGTAGCTCGTCTCATGACATGGGAGTAGGCATAGTAGCAAGGAGAGCTCTGGCATAGGATGCATGGCACAATGCTTTGGTGGCAGCATTGGGGGCGGGGAGCATTCAAATGCAAACATGCTAGAGGGTGATTGTACAATATTCTATTATATCACTGAGATGGGCGGCATCTTGCTGGATGCACGGGGGAAATTGGTTGATGGTCCATCAATGCTATATGTAGGAGGTATCCCAATCCATCCAATGTTGAGTTCACTTACAAATGGGCAAAGTCAAAGATTACCATTATCCTTGCCAATAAGAGATCTTTGCTTAAGAGACAGGCACTAGTTGAGATTGCTAGGAGAGAGGGAGCTCAACCACCAAGGGGCCAGCCCCACACCGATCATAAGCACAAGTGGAAGAAATCAATGAAGGAAGCGAAAGCGGACCCATTTTGTAGCATGTGGAGGTATGACGGATCGAGATGGAGTGATATAAAAACGTGCATTTTGGAGCAAGGGGTATTGTGAAGGTATTGCATCATGGGAGGCCCAATTTGTAAGTATCGATCTCAAATTATATTGTGTTTATGACGTTTATTAGAAGGTTGTTCCTTTGTACTAACCCCTTGTTGGCTCTTTCCCACGGCTTCCACAGGAAGAGCAGGATATTCTTAGTATAGTATGTAGGGTTTCGAGGCTTTTTGTCACCTACAGATATATCGAGGTTGTCATTTGTAGTATACGTGTAGCTTAGGACATCAAGTCATATTCCAGTGAGAGATGTAGGCTTAAGTGTGGTAAGCAAACATAGTGCATGCATGTGTAAAAGGAACATGTATCATCATGGTTGAGGTAATGAAGGCTTTCGTCTTCATTCTCGGGGGGGTCACTCATCATATGTAACCATATCACGTGAGTTCAACAGAAGGATATTTTTAATTCCTAAATTTCTCAAAAATTAATATACATAAGGGAGCATTTAAAATGAATGTAAAAAAATTTACAGATTTGTATAGAAAAAGGGTAAGTTTTAGTAAGGAAAAATTCACAGATAAGGGATTTTACAAATAGGCCTTGAACGCACGTGATATAGAGGGTTCATACATAGTGACCCCCCCGAGTCTTCATTGGGGGTTGCAGGATTTAGGAGGAGTTTAAGGGTTAGAAGTAGAAAGAGGTTCCAGGGTCTAGGAGAGGTTCCAAGGTTTCGAAGGAGGTCCAAGGTTTAGAAGGAGGTTGCAGAGTTTAGAAGAGGGTCCAGGGTTAGAAGGAGGTTCCAAGGTTTAGAGAGAGGTTCCAGAGTTTAGAAGGAGGTTCCAGAGTTTAGAAAAGTATAGGGTGGAGAACTCGTCTTCCTTGTAGATCATGGAGGTTAAGGGTTGAGGAACTAAGGGTTTAGGGGGAGCATAGGAGTGGTAGAGGATGAGGTGTAAGAGCATGGGGGAAAGAATATAGAGGAGGAGGAGGAGGAGGAGGCATCCTCGCGAATTTTTAGTGTGTGCATACTCGAAGAAGCTCATGTCAAGAAATAGCGGAGGGTTTTCCCAAGCGTCGAAGCTCTAGATGGCTTTCGTTGAGGAGGCCAGCTGGCTTTGATTTTTGGAATAAAAGCTCAGGTGATGATCCAAGGGCCAGGATTGCGCCGTCTTCTTCTTAAAAGCTTTGCGAAGCTGCCCTCTTTCCATTTGCAAACAAGAACGTCGAGCAATTCGTCTCTCCCACATTGCTGCAGCAGCAGCAGCTGCGAGCATGGACGCACCCCTTCCAGCCCTCGATCCCTCCTTCTTCCTCTCCATCATCTCCTCTCGCACTTTGCCCCTCCCCCTCAACCAGCTCGACGATCCCCATGGCTCCCTCTACCACCTCCTCCTTTGGTTCTTCCGTACCCAGGTCCCCCCAGCCTCTTGCCCTTCTTGCTTCCAGTCTTCCCACACCCGATTCCGGTACTTCAACAACATCCGCAAGTCTTCTTGCACCACCTTGCAGCCTCGCTATGTCTGTGCCTCCTGCAACAATTACCTCTTCAACTTGGATGACGATATTGACCTCGCCACCTTCGTTAACGGCAATAATATTGCAGCTGCTCCTCGTGGCAAGAGGAAAAGGGAACCCCGCCCGAAATCATCAGCAGCAGAACCGGTTGCCAGAAAGCAGAAATGCAGAGTTCCTGATATTGGATCATCAGCAACCGGCGGAAAACGGAAATGGAAGCGTTCTCATGACATTGGATCGGCTGCAGCAGGAGAGATTGTTGCACACGCAAGCTTTAATCCGCCTCACTTTCTTCAACATGCAGACCCGAGATTGTTCCCAGCACCCCAGCTGGCCGGTAATTTACACAACAGCCATCAGCTGCAGGATCCTTCAACATTGTTTCCAGCACCCCAGCTGGGTAATTTGGACAACAGCTATATTCTCCAGGATCCTTCAATCTTTTATCGCAACTCCTGCAATATTTCTACATCTGGAGTACCCTTCGACGATGTCATCGACCTTACTGACGTCTTTGCAGCAGTAGAACCCTCCACGTCCGGCGATACGATCCCAGGGAAGACGGACCTTTGTGGTTCCACGTCCCCGATTCTCGACATAGCAAACGTTGCAGCTCCAATGATCTTCCACACCTCCATGCAGTCTGGTGATGGAACTTCACAAGAGACGGCAGACCGTTCCGCATCCACGTACCCGATTCTCGGCAGCCCAAATTACACTGCAGCTTCATTAATGAGTGTCCACGATATGATGACCGACGGTCGGGAATCAGCGTTCCCAGACGGCACAGCAGACGTTCGTGATCAAACGAACGTCGGAGCCATCGGGGTTTGTGCGTCACCAACAACGCTATTCGATTCTAACCAAAATCATCCCACCATCGACTTCGATATTCCTAGTGAACTCCCCAATATGGCGGACGTCCCTTTGCTGGAGGAACTCCCTATGCTGATCAACTGCGATCGTGACATCGATTTGCCGGATGATGCCCCCTGCATGCAGGAGTGCCTCGGTGAAGAGTGGAGCACTGACTCTCATGGCATAGACAGCATACTCTCAGGAGATGGCAGTGAATTGCAGGATGGCCATGCCTTCTCCGAGAGTGGAGGCTTTGCCTGTGTTGATGTCTCTACTGCCGACGACTTCGATTTGGCTGACAAACTCCCCATGGCTGACTTCGATTTCGTGGAGGAACTCCCCATGCTATGTTGCCTCAACGGCGATTTCGATCTGCCGGATGGTCCCATTCTCTTGGCTTAAATCTTTTGCATGAAGGCTTAGCACCCATCTCATGGAGCTCATTATCTCTGCCTCATCCATAAAGACTCTAGGTTGCAATGGTTGGGACATAAGCTACTTACGGCTGCCTTCCATGAGAAAGCAATGAGCTACATCCGCATGTACCATGTTAAAGTAGGGCTTTCAAAGAGTCTATGACCTCTACGTTTGAAGTAACAAAGCTCAAAGATATATGGCCTCAAGGAAGCTAAGGAGGTTCTAAAGAGCTTACTCTCTTGTTTATCAACCCTAGATTAATAAGAGGTCAGCACTAAAGGTGACATTAGAATTTGAGAAATACTAGTCCATGAACAGTTAGCTGTAGAGGAGAAAATGAAGGTCAAGTGAAGGTTTCCCATCATTTCCAATCATAATTGGAAAAGCATTAATGAAGATAGAATCTAAGCTATGAACATTAATACGGAGCTATCTTTAGAAAATCTACATGACAAGAAAAGGTAACTATAAATCTACAAGTAAATCGACATTAATACAAAATACTTATGTGAGAAATATATATGTAAGTGATTTAATAGTTCTTGCTTAGACTAAAACAAGTGTGGTATGTTAGCTATAAGGAATTGCAAGAAAGCATATACAAATATTTGTCACTCTTGAACATTATATTTTTTATTTTCCCAACGAGGCACATGGTTTATAGTGATTGCAATAAGTGAATGCATCACACTATTTTCTATTAAACTATATTTTGAGATACCTTCTAAAAATTTAAATAATTCTGCTAAGCACCAAAAGCAAAAAGAGTGCTTCTCAATGCATTTGTAGGAATTGTCATTTAGGGTTTTGCCAATGATGCATCAGTAGCTACCCCACAATTCAAGGTTCTTGCTCCTCCCTTCCTCTCCTTATCTCCCAGCGTGTATATAAGTGTTAAACTATGTCTTATAGATAGTCTTTGGGCTTAGATAGAAATTACACTAAATTCAACTTTTAAAGTATTAATGGGATAAGGCTATGTGTGTACTAGGTTGGATTTCTATGACGATCCATATGAGAATACAAGATGTGTGTGTGTGTGTGTATGTGTGCATGGTTGTGTGCGTGTGCATGGACATGCACATGTGCATGTGCGTGTGTGTGTAGCATGTGTGTTCCCTATCTGAAGTAAAATAATACTAACCCCATCTCCCACACAAAATAACAATCATTCAAAGTAAACCCCATCTGAAGTAAAATAATACTAACCCCATCTCCCACACAAAGAAACAATCATTCAAAGTAAACACATCCCACTGTCATTCCATCTGTCACGAGTATCAGTGCAAGCCATAATGATGCAGTTATGTAGCATATTTATATTGATATAACCATGGAGCTATGCATGGAAATAACACAAGTAGATATTTGTGTCCCAATATGAAAGAACTAGGACGTTGTTACAAAAAATGATTCTTAGCAATGGTGGCCATAATAAGTCCATCAAGAAGTGAATTTCAAAGTTGGCAACACCATCAATTTGATCCACAATACCATGCCTAGGGTTTCACTTTGCAAATGTGATGGAGAAGTGTACCAACTCACTTGGCAGCATTATAAGCAAATGAAAGTTAGTTGGCTTCAATGCTGGTAGACAGTTGTTATCCATGCCATCCTATCTAGATTAGCAAAAAATAAAGAGTCATGGCATTATTACATTGCAAAAGTAATCATTGGTTGGTATTTATTAAATTTCAAAATTATCCTTATGTTTTTTGAAATAGAACAGCAAGACAAGATATGAAAGGTTCGAATTTCTTTCTATCGAAGGTCCTTTTGAGCCTTATCATATAGAGCATCCAAATAGCTTAAAATGGTGCAATATGCATAGATCCATCTTTTCCTGCAATCGATCAAGTCCTTTGAATAGACCAAGATCATGTTAAATTATGACTAGAATGCTTGGCCTGCTGCTAAGTATATGGGGTATCGTAAGTAGCCAATAATAGGCCAGTTATTTAACAGCTTAGAATGTGCCACATGGATTCATAGGATTTAGAGTTTCATAAAACGCTCTAATGATGGCCAAGTAAAAGTAGAAGTAGGCAATCTAACTAAATAAAGGGAGTATCCCAAATACTCCTAAAGTCAATCCAACTAAATTAAAGGTAGTCTAACATATACGTCCATACAATAGAATCCTATTTAGAGGCCTTATCATTTTGTCTCATCTTTTCCACTTTGTCTATAGACGTGCTTGATAGATGTGTAAAATTATGGGCACATCTATAGGCATAGATAAAATTAATGAAAATATGGTTGCATCTATTAGCGCGGTTATTAACGCATCTATCAATGCAGTTATACGTGCATTTAATAGCACATCTATACTATATATTAGACGTGCATTTAGACACATTTATAAATACGCAGCAGAGTTTGAAATTGTGTTGTAAGTTGATAAATGTGCATCACTACTTTCCAAACATTGCCCATGATTACCAAAGCACATAATTTACCCTCGCTATATAGCGACGCTGTTAATCGTCGCTATATAGCGACAATGCAAATGTCGCTATATAGCGACGATGCAAACGTCGCTATATAGCGACTTTGATAATCGTCGCTATATAGCGACACTGGTAAACGTCGCTATATAGCGATGATTAACAGAAGTTAAAAAAAAGGGTTAGTGGGGCTAAACAGGGCTTCCTTTTGGCCCTGTTTAGCCCCACTAACCCTTTTTTTTTTTTTGTAATTACAAAAGAAAGTTTTTTATAACAAAATTTCCCTTGCTTGCAGGGTGATACAAAATTGTTCTTGTGAACAATGAGGAAGAAATGCATATACATATACAACTGTGTTTGAAACAAAATTACCCTGTGAAAGGGCGATACAAAATTGCTCTAACGAGCGGATATAAAAAATGCTACTACCACTACTAATCCGAATCCGAATCCGAATCGTCTTGTTGGGCTGTTCCTTGGTCCTCGGCACCTGCATCTTCTCCCTCGTCCCCGACACCTGCGTCTTCTCCCTCGTCATCGGCACCTGCGTCCGATCCTTGCCCCTGTTGATCGCTCGTCTCTGATGATGGGACGCTTGAGCTTTGACCCTAAGAGTGAACCATATAAATCGGAAATTAGATTGGAACTTAAATTAAAAAGTGAGATTACAAGTAGGAGTAAACTTATACCGTGCGAGCAGCCACCTCAGCCCAATCGACTGTCGCTCCCATTGCCTCTTGCTCAATGAGCCACGGCTTGGTTCCTATCCGAAATGCACGCCGCGTCTCTGCATCCGTAGGAAGACGACCCATCGCAGCTTGCTGTGGATCCAATTTATGAGAGTTAGAGTTAGCTAAAGTGCATGTAATATGTAAGTAAAACAAATAGAACAATACATTAAATGGAAAGAAGTAAACTTACCACGGTTGCCTCGAACGCATACCGTCCGCCTGCACCAAAGTGCGAAGTACCTACGACATCCAGCCGTCTCTTCGCAGCCCTCCTCTAACCCTCGAACATTTCGGGATGGTCCCTATGTTGCTTCTTGAAGTACTTCCAATCAGCTTTGTCTGCCCAGCTGGGTTTAGCCAACCCCTTTGTAATGGAAGTACGCATGGTTGATCTGCGATGCTTTAGGACCAAACCCATGCGCTCGAGCATATAACTGTTATTAAACTCCACATTTGGCGGTTTAGGATATCTTTGTTTTAACTCATCGATCACCGCCTGCTTCTTTTGGGCATCTTGATACCGCCAATCGATATTTATGCCGCTCTTGAAGTGATGACTCATCAACCGCCTCATGGCGGCCATCACTGCTTTGCCCTTTTTGTCTTCTATTATCTCTCCGGCAGATGTGATTTGATAGGAGAGATCCCCTGATGAGTAAGGGGGACTGACGGTAGCAGAGTCTGAAGGAGTGGAAGCTGCGCGACCGCTTCCGGATCGAGGAGTAGCTGTGGGAGTAGGAGAGGGAAAGGGACCTGACTGATACTGTGTCTCCGGACCAAGTGGAGACCTAAAGGAGCGTGAGTGTGCTGACTCGTCTACATCTCCTGAGTCAGCACAACATGAGCCGCCCATCCTACTCTTCCTTCCCTTGCGGGAGGCATGCGCAGGTGATGATCCCGCGGTCGAAGGGGCGCGAGGGGATGGCTAGGCTGTACGTCCACCCGTCAGTGTAGGGGAAGGAATTGCGGAGGTCCTCTGAGAGAGCAGAGAGAAGAATCTCGCTGCCTCCTCATCGCTCATCTGCGCTACAAACTCGTCGGGAGTCCCAACAAAGCCATGCGCGGCTAGCAAAGGAGTCCCCTGAGGGGTAGTCGCAGTGCTACGTGGAAGAGGGGTCGGACCAAGGGTAGTCACAGTGCTAGGACCGAGAGGAGTCGGACCAGGGGTAGTCCTCGGGGTAGTCACCTGAGAGGAATCAAAGTCCTCTGGAGCATATAGATCGTGAGCTCTCCTCCTGCGAGGCTGTCCGTACTCGTCCGATGAGCGACGTGATCCCATGTCTAACATAGACACAAACACGAAAACAGAAAACAAATAAACAAACATGAGCATTCTCATAGGCATAGGCATAGGCAAGAAGAAAGAAGAGGAAAAGGAAAGAAGAGGGAAAGGAAAGAGGGAAAGAAAAGGGAAAGATAAGAGGGAAAGAAGATGTAAAGGAAAGAAAAGAATGAGAATGAGGAAATAGAGAATGAGAGAAGGGGAAAGAGATGAGGGAAAATAGAGAAGGAGAGAAGGGGGAAATGAGAGAAGGGGGAAATAGAGTGGGAAATAGAGAATGAGCTTATGCAGAAATAGAGAATGAGCTTATGCTTCTCTCATTCTCTATTTCCGCATAAGCTCACGCATAAGCATGAGCTTATGCGGAAACTTAAGCATAAGCTCATGCACATGCATGAGCATAAGCATGAGAAGGATGAGTTTCCGCATGCTTATGCTCATGCGGAAAAAGAGAAGGAGCTTATGCAGAAAAAGAGAAGGAGAGAAGCATAAGCTTCTCTCATTCTCTATTTCCGCATAAGCTCCTTCTCTTTTTCCGCATGAGCTTATGCTTATGCTCATGGGTGAGCATGAGCTTATGCTCATGTTTCCGCATATGCGGAAATAGAGAAGGAGAGAAGCATAAGCTTCTCTCATTCTCTATTTCCGCATATGCTCATGCAAAAGAGAAAGAGAAAGAGCTTATGTGGAAAAAGAGAAAGAGCTTATGCGGAAACTCATTCTCTATTTTCGCATAAGCTCCTTCTCTTTTTCCGCATGAGCTTATGCTTATGCTCATGGGTGAGCATGAGCTTATGCTCATGTTTCCGCATATGCGGAAATAGAGAAGGAGAGAAGCATAAGCTTCTCTCATTCTCTATTTCCGCATATGCTCACGCAAAAGAGAAAGAGAAAGAGCTTATGCGGAAAAAGAGAAAGAGCTTATGCAGAAACTCATTCTCTATTTCCGCATAAGCTCCTTCTCTTTTTCCGCATGAGCTTATGCTTATGCTCATGGGTGAGCATGAGCTTATGCTCATGTTTCCGCATATGCTCACGCAAAACAGAAAGACAAAGAGCTTATGCGGAAAAAGAGAAAGAGCTTATGCGGAAACTCATTCTCTATTTCCGCATAAGCTCCTTCTCTTTTTTCGCATGAGCTTATGCGGATGCTCATGGGTGAGCATGAGCTTATGCTCATGTTTCTGCATATGCGGAAATAGAGAAGGAGAGAAGTATAAGCTTCTCTCATTCTCTATTTCCGCATATGCTCACGCATATGCGGAAAGAGAGAAGGAGCTTATGCGGAAAAAGAGAATGAGAGAAGCATAAGCTTCTCTCATTCTCTATTTCCGCATAAGCTCTTGCGGAAACTTACGCATAAGCTCATGCTTATGCTCATGCGGATATAGAGAAGGAGCTTATGCGGAAAGAGAGAAGGAGCTCATGCGGAAAGAGAGAAGGAGCTTATGCTCATGCGGAAATAGAGAAGGAGCTTATGCGGAAAAAGAGAATGAGAGAAGCATAAGCTTCTCTCATTCTCTATTTCCGCATAAGCTTATGCGGAAACTTACGCATAAGCTCATGCTCATGCATGAGCATAAGCATGAGCTTATGCTTATGCTTATGCATAAGCATAAGCATAAGCTCATGCTTATGCTCATGCGGATATAGAGAAGGAGCTTATGCGGAAAGAGAGAAGGAGCTCATGCGGAAACTTACGCATAAGCTTATGCGAAAACTTGCGCATAAGCTCATGCTCATGCATGAGCATAAGCTCATGCTTATGCTCATGCGGAAATAGAGAAGGAGCTTATGCGGAATGAGAGAAGGAGCTTATGCGGAAAAAGAGAATGAGAGAAGCATAAGCTTCTCTCATTCTCTATTTCCGCATAAGCTTATGCGGAAACTTACGCATAAGCTCATGCTTATGCTCATCCGGATATAGAGAAGGAGCTTATGCGGAAAGAGAGAAGGAGCTCATGCGGAAACTTGCGGAAACTTGCGCATAAGCTTATGCGGAAACTTGCGCATAAGCTCATGCTCATGCATGAGCATAAGCATGAGCTTATGCTTATGCTTATGCTTAAGCATAAGCATAAGCATAAGCTCATGCTTATGCTCATGCGGAAATAGAGAAGGAGCTTATGCGGAATGAGAGAAGGAGCTTATGCGGAAAAAGAGAATGAGAGAAGCATAAGCTTCTCTCATTCTCTATTTCCGCGTAAGCTTAATCGGAAACTTACGCATAAGCTCATGCTCATGAATGAGTATAAGCATGAGCTTATGCTTATGCTTATGCTTATGCCTATGCATAAGCATAAGCTCATGCTTATGCTCATGCAGAAATAGAGAAGGAGCTTATGCGGAATGAGAGAAGGAGCTTATGCGGAAAAAGAGAATGAGAGAAGCATAAGCTTCTCTCATTCTCTATTTCTGCATAAGCTTAATCGGAAACTTACGCATAAGCTCATGCTCATGAATGAGCATAAGCATGAGCTTATGCTTATGCTTATGCATAAGCATAAGCTCATGCTTATGCTCATGCGGAAATAGAGAAGGAGCTTATGCGGAATGAGAGAAGGAGCTTATGCGGAAAAAGAGAATGAGAGAAGCATAAGCTTCTCTCATTCTCTATTTCCGCATAAGCTTAATCGGAAACTTACGCATAAGCTCATGCTCATGAATGAGCATAAGCATGAGCTTATGCTCATGCTTATGCTTATGCATAAGCATAAGCATAAGCTCATGCTTATGCTCATGCGAAAATAGAGAAGGAGCTTATGCGGAAAGAGAGAAGGAGCTTATGCGGAAAAAGAGAATGAGAGAAGCATAAGCTTCTCTCATTCTCTATTTCCGCATAAGCTCTTGCGGAAACTTACGCATAAGCTCATGCTCATGAATGAGCATAAGCATGAGCTTATGCTTATGCTCATGCGGAAAAAGAGAAGAAGCTTATGCGGAAAAAGAGAATGAGAGAAGCATAAGCTTCTCTCATTCTCTATTTCCGCATAAGCTTATGCGGAAACTTGCGCATAAGCTCATGCTCATGCATGAGCATAAGCAGCTTATGCGGAAAGAGAGAAGGAGCTTATGCGGAAAAAGAGAATGAGAGAAGCATAAGCTTCTCTCATTCTCTATTTCCGCATAAGCTCTTGCGGAAACTTACGCATAAGCTCATGCTCATGAATGAGCATAAGCATGAGCTTATGCTTATGCTTATGCATAAGCATAAGCATAAGCTCATGCTTATGCTCATGCGGAAAATGCTTATGCTTATGCATAAGCATAAGCATAAGCTCATGCTTATGCTCATGCGGAAAAAGAGAAGGAGCTTATGCGGAAAAAGAGAATGAGAGAAGCATAAGCTTCTCTCATTCTCTTTTTCCGCATAAGCTTATGCGGAAACTTGCGCATAAGCTCATGCTCATGCATGAGCATAAGCATAAGCTCATGCTTATGCTCATGCGAAAATAGAGAAGGAGCTTATGCGGAAAGAGAGAAGGAGCTTATGCGGAAAAAGAGAATGAGAGAAGCATAAGCTTCTCTCATTCTCTATTTCCACATAAGCTCTTGCGGAAACTTACGCATAAGCTCATGCTCATGAATGAGCATAAGCATGAGCTTATGCTTATGCTTATGCATAAGCATAAGCATAAGCTCATGCTTATGCTCATGCGGAAAAAGAGAAGGAGCTTATGCGGAAAAAGAGAATGAGAGAAGCATATGCTTCTCTCATTCTCTATTTCCGCATAAGCTCTTGCGGAAAAAGAGCTTATGCGAATGAGAGAAGGGGGAATGAGAGAAGCATAAGCATAAGAGAATAAGAGGGAAAGGAAATAGAGAATAAGGGGGAAAGGAAAGAGAGAAGGGAAAAGAGAGAGGGGGAAAGAGAGAAGGGGGAAAGAGAGAATAAGAGAAGAGGGAAAAAAGAGAAGGGGGAAAAATGAGAAAAAGAGAAGGGGGAAGAGAGGGTTCCTACGCCCATCACTGCGGCTAGCGCTTAAGGCGCTAGCTACAGGCCAATGCAAATAACAAAAAGCTTAAATGGAAAGAAGAGGAAGCACTTACCTGTAAAAGTATGTCCCGCTCGATGTAGTGGACTGGGCCCGCAAAAGAGAGAGTATGTCCCGCTCGGTGTAGTGGATTGGCCCTACAAAAGAGAGAAAACAACCCATTTTTTCAAATAAGATATTAGTGGAAAGAGGAGATCACAAAAGCAACTTCTTGAAAGGAGACAAGGAAAGAGAAGATTGAGGAGACAAGGAAAGGAGGAGATTGAGGAGAAGAGAAGGAAGAGAAGGAAGAGAAATACAGGAAGAAGAGGTGATTTTCTTTCTTTCTTTCTTGAAATTTCGTTTTTTGTTTGAATCCTTTCTAATCAAGCATGAAAACTAGTTTAAAACTTTAGCAATACAAGTAGAAACACTCACAAAACCAAAGCTAACAAACAAACAACCTACATTGTTGAAAGAAACTCACCTTTTGAAGAACTTTCTTTCTGGAAACCAAAGAGGGAAAAAGGAGAGAGAGGGTGCACAAGAGGTAGGAGAAGGGTGAGGAGTGGGAAATAGAGTAGGAGGTTGCTTGGAATAGATGGGAGGTCAGTGAAAATAGGTGGGAGGAGATTTTGGGGAGCTTATTGAGAGATTAGGAAAGCTTTGAGCAAAACGCCGCGGGTTTCGGCGTTTCGGGTTTTAACCCACAGTGTCGCTATATAGCGACGCTTATTCGTCGCTATATAGCGACGATTTTAATTTAAAGCGTCGCTATATAGCGACGTTTTAAATTGCAATCGTCGCTATATAGCGACGGAACAGAGCGTCGCTATATAGCGACGCTTACTGTTTATTTTTTGGTGTGGCCTCTTGTGAAGCTCAAACATGCTATGCCTATAATTGTCAATATCTCCTCTTACTACATAGCCTTACTATATAGGATTTTTTGTTTCAATCCTTACTATATAGCGATGTCATTCTTTTTATATAGCCTCAAGAGAAGCTCAAATTAAACATGCTATGCTCATAATTGTGTACATCTCCTCTTCATGCTTATGTTTTGGTTTTATAAGTGTAGATGGAAGGGACGAGTGGAAGCTCATCCGATGATGCGCCAACGCCCGGGAGCACGAAGTGGCTTACGGAGAGGTTATATTGTCATTGCACTCATTGCAAGCGAGAAGTACGACATCAACATCGTATTAGCATGCGCCACTTGCGGATGTATGGGGAGGAGCCGGAACCAGTACCCCCCGTTGGTGTTGCACATGTTGATGGATCATCGGTAAGTCAAAGCTATTTAAGTTCGCAATCTTATTGTATACCCGGAATTAGAAGATCTTCTATTTACACGAATGAGCTTATGACAGGATGACGAGGGTGACGAGGGTACACATATACCTTCTCACTTTCAACAAGACTATAGTCTCCCGGATGATGACGAGGGTATGGTCGACATGATGGATTCCATTTTTAGGGGCACTACATCCCACGTACACGTGATGTCAGAGTCTGAGGTGAAAATGCGAGAGTTGCAATCAACACAATTGTACGAGGGTGCCAGGATGTCTAAACTACGTGCTTGTCTCTCAATCTTGAATCTACAAGTACAGTATGGGTGGTCGGATACAAGTGTCTCGGCCTTAATGAGGTTAGCCCTTGCATTAATTTGATTGACTCATTATTTGGATATTGTTTGTTTTGAGAATCATCATTTGGATAGTGTCTTTGTCATAGGTTGCTCCAAAAGATGTTGCCTGCACCAAATACCATGCCCGCATCAAGAGATGAAGCGAAAAAGATGCTAACAATGGTGGGTATGGATTATGATACCATCCATGCTTGCCGTAATGATTGTATTCTCTTTCGTCGTGAGCATGGAGATTTGGCTAGTTGTCCAAAGTGTGGGGAACAACGATCTAGAGATGACTTGCAGGGTGAGAGGATACCGGTAAAGGTCTTAAGACACTTTCCCATCATTGCAAGAATACAACACATGTTTCGATGCAAATCCATTGATGACATGGCATGCATCTCATCGGTCCACTGATCACACATTGAGGATTCCCGCAGATTGTGCGGCTTGGAAGCACATAGATAATCAGTGGCCGGACTTTGCGAGAGAGCCACGCAACTTACATCTTGGGCTAGCCATGGACGGCGTGAATCCTTTCGGGTTACGCTCGACATCTTGGTCGACATGGCCCATAGTCGTGGTGAATTACAATATCCCACCATGGCTAACAATAAAAAAGGGACACCTCATGCTTGCACTACTTGTGCCAGGAAAGTACAAGGCAAAAAACATGGACGTGTACATGGCACCTTTGATAGAGGAGTTACAGATATTATGGAGAGGAGTGCAGGTCTTTGATATTTCCAGAGCTCCTAGGCATACCAATGATATTTTAGTCAGGGGTATCTTGATGTGGACCATGCATGACTACCCAGGATATGGAGAGTGCGCAGGTACGTGGTTATGTCTTTACATGTACAATGAGGGATTATGCTTTTTTTACTCTCTTTTGCATGCATGTCTTGTACTAACATATTCATGCACGCGTGCAGGGCTTGTTACAAGTGGGTACCATGCTTGTCCTGTTTGTGGACCCGCTCTGAGATCGCTTGCACGTTACTCCAAACACATGAGGAAAAATGTTTATGAAGGTCATGCTCGATACCTTCCGCTCGACCATCTCGCACGTGGAGGTCAGCTTGATCCACCACCATCATATTTGAAAGCAAGTGATTGGATTCAAGCTTGGAGGGAGAATGGAGAGGAACCTCCTCCTGGTATGAAGAGGCTATCGATCTTTCACGAGCTTCCTTATTGGGGTCAGTTACAAATCAATCATCTCTTGGATCCCATGCATATCTTTAAGAATGTGGGGGCTACCATTTGGGCACACTTGTTTGGTTCCAAGGACTCGAGAGGAGTGCGAGAAGACTTGCGTGCTATGAATAGGATGTCTCGTTTGTGGCCCCAAGTGCATGCTTCAGGAAAAGTTGTCCTCCCGAAAGCAACATGGATCCTCTCTACGAGGGAGGAGGCAGCGATCAAGGCAGACATTGCCTCTTTTCAAACACCGACAGGGTACATGCGTTGCTTGAAAGGAGCATTTTCAAAGGACAATAAGCTTAGTGGCCTCAAGTCCCATGATTGGCACAAGGTCTTACAGGTATTCTAAGTAGAATTAGTGTACCGATAATAGTGATGCATTAGCGTAATTATTATTATGTTATATTGTTGACATGATTTCATTGTTGCTTTGATAGTTCATCCTTCCAATTACAATAAAAGGGTGCTTACAAGAAGTTGTACATATAGCATGAAGCCAAGCCACCTGTGGCTTCAAGTAAAAAAAATAAGAGGAGTGTACATTGATTCATAGACCAAAAAGTGCTTGTATTTACATATACCATGAAGCCAAGCCACCTATGGCTTCAAATACAAAAAAGAATGGCTAGCACTACTTCTATGACTAATCAGAGGCATCCTCATCCTCGCTCCCATATTCATTACCTTCATTGCCTTCTTCCTCCTCAGTATCCTTGCCTTCTTCCTCCTCAATATCCCTAGGAGCCTGTAAATGAGGGACAACATGTATCAATGTATATGAAAAATGAAATCTTTATTTACAACATTGACATTTTTAAAGTACTTCTAAATACCTGCAAGGGCGCTCTAGTAGCCTGGATATGTTGTTCCTCAATAATCAACCCCTCATCATAAAAGTGCCTCCAAGTATGTCCCCTGCGATGTCCATAATTGTAGGTTTTCTCGGCAGGAGTAGAGTATTTGCCCACGATATCAAGCTGCAAGATGGTACAATTCACAGAGGGGTTAGTACAAAGGAACAACCTCCTAATAAACATCATAAACACAATATAATTTGAGATCGATACTTACAAATTGGGCCTCCCATGATGCAATACCCTTGTAATCCCCTTGCTCCAAAATGCACGTTTTTATATCGCTCCATTTGGATCCGTCATGCCTCCACATGCTGCAGACTGGGGTCCGCTTTCACTGCCTTCATTGCTTTCTTCCACTTGTTCTTATGAGCGGTGTGGGGCTAGCTCCTTGGTGGTTGAACTCCCTCTCTCTTGGCAATCTTGGCTAGTGCCTACCTCTTAAGCAAATATCTCTTATTGGTGGTAAGGATAATGGTAATCTTTGACTTTGCTCATTTGTATGTGAACTCAACACTTGATGGATTGGGATACCTTCTACGTAGAGCATTGATGGTATCGTCAGCCAAACTTTTTTTTTGCCCTTTGAATGGAATAAAGTAATCTTTGTAGTTGTTATGAACTACAAAACACATGAAGGCCATGATGTCCTTCCCCTGTGCGTCCAGCAAGATGCCACCCATCTCAGTGATATCATAGAAGATCGTACCATCACCCTCTAGCATGTCTGCATTTGAATCCTCCCCGCCCCTTATGCTACCCCCAAAGCACTGTGCCTTGCATCCTGTGCCAGAGCTCTCCCTGCTACTATGCCTATTGCCATGTGGGGTGGTGACGAGCTACTATGATGCGCACTTGCCTTTGGGAAAGGGGCTGCCGACTACGTGGGAGTACGTTGGTGGCTCTGTGATGTAGAAGGGCCTCCTGACTGCATCGGAGAAGGAACTCTAGACTGCAGGGGAGAAGGGACTCCCGATGATTGGGGAGAAGGATGGTGGCTCTGCTGCTTGCTAGGCTATCTTGACTCCATAAGAGTAATCTCAAGTAGTGTGGGTGTGGGGTGGTTTGAAGTTTGTACTCTCTTCTCATGCGGGGTATTTTGAGTACTCGTCATGTATGTATATAACTCTTGTGGAGTGGGAGGGTGCTCAAAAATGTTATATAGCTACTGTAATAAGGCATCTCGAGGGTTAGGTGAGGGTCTAGAAGAGCTTCATGGTCACATGATGAAGCAGTCCAAACAGACGACCGAATCACTTTCCACAAATACAAGAAGCATTATAGATTGAGAGAGAAGAGCAATTGATAAGAGACTTACCTTGGGTAGAGGTATGAAAAGCTTCTTCTCTTTCTTCTCAAAATCTTCTTCTCCTTCTTCTCTTGTGGCCTCCTTCTTCACCCTCTTCTCTTGTATGCTTGGAGATGAAAGTGTATGCTTGGAGATGAGGTGTAAGCTGCTTGAAGATGAGTTCCTCTTGGAGGTGGGTGTGGGTGTTGAAAGGAAAGCAAGCACGGCAGAGTGAAGAAATGAATGAAATGTAGGTTAAAAAACCAGTTAGCGTGTCTATTGGTGCATCTACAGTGTGTATTAGATGCACCTATAGATGCATTTCATAGTACAGCCATGCTAATATACATGTTTATAGATGTGTTACATAGTTTTGGGATTAAATTTGCAAGCACTAACACATTTTTTGATTTGTGATTATTTGTAGGATGTCTAAGTACCTCTAGTGAGGATGAATCCCTCTGTATCCACCATCGAGAAATGTGGTTGGAGTAAAAAATAAAATGTATGTGTGATCGATGTCGAGGAAACATGCATGCACATAGAATTACACTTAGTCACATCTCAAAGTACAGAGGATGGGATGCGACCGTATCCATGGTAATTGTTAAATCATTGAGGTTGATTGAGATACCTATGGGTGTTCAAGTGTTTGATATATGATACTTTTCTAATTTGATATAGGATGCAGTGCCATACCCGCATATGTTGCCCTATGCTTATTATGAGGAGGTGAAGCGTCGGTGATATGAGGTGGGATCTTCAAGAGGGACCGTTATGGATGCATGGAGTCATGGTAATAGTAGCCCTCCACCATTACCTCATGAGGACATGAGGAGGAGGTGTTCAATGATATGGTGTGAGATTTATTTTCCCATCAGTCCTCAGGTAGGGATGATAGCATGGAGCATGATGATCTTTTTGCTACATTATCAACACCAATATTTGAGGCATGCACATTCTCTGTTCTACGTACCTCCCTTGAGTTACTAAACTTGCAGACCATTTATGGATGGAGAAATGCAAGTTTGAATGCATTACTTAAGTAAGCTTTCTATTTTGCAAACATGGTGAATTATGCTAATGGATCAATCACTGGAATACTTTTTCTCATTTATGGTCTTCACGTGCAGGCTATTGTCTAAAATGCTTCCAAGGGATAATAAATTACTAACCTCAAGAGATATGGCAAGGCAGCATGTGACATCTCTTGGACGGTTGGATAACAAGCGCATCCATGCGTGCGTCAATGATTGCATTCTATTTCGTGGAGTACATAAGGAGGCTGGAGAGTGTCCTACTTGTGGCGAGGCAAGATATAGAGAAGATCTCAAAACTTTGGATGTGTCTCATAAGGTTATGTGACATTTTCCCATAATCCCTCGCATCCAACATATGTTTAATGCAAATCTCATGTCATGGCATTCCTCCCCCATCAATCAATCGATGGCAAGTGGAGATCTCCCAAAGACACTCCTGCATGGAAGCATATTGAAGACATGTGGCCAAGCTTCAACAAAGAACCTAGGAACCTCATAGGAACTTGAAACTTGGATTGGGTATGGATGATGTGAACCCAATTGGTCTCAAAAGCACCTCTTATAGTGTATGGCTAGTGATATTGGTGAATTATAATCTCCCATCCTCTATGGAGATTAAGAAAGGACATGTTATGTTATCCCTTCTAATTTTAGGGAAACATAAAGTCAAAAATGTGGATGTTTATATGGAGCCTTTGATTGATGAGCTGAAGATACTTTGGAGAGGTATTGAGGTGCATGACGCCTCCCTCGTCACGAGACTTCACATGCAAGGCAATTTTAATGTGGACGATGTAGGACTTCCTAGGCTATGGCGAGTGTTCAGGTAAGCATTGAACTTTCAATTATGAGTAGGCAATCGATGTGGCTTTGGGAACCCAACTTGCTTATGCAATTGCATCTATTGTTTAGGTCTCACTACATTGGGCTTCATGGCCAAAGGACTTAAATAAGGTCCTCTATGAGAATCACCATTGATTTCTCTCACCTAATCATCCTAGATATATTGCCCCTTGGAATGAAGTCCCCCCATAGTCACTCACTACAGGAGATTGGAAGCAAGTTTGGGACCTTTTCATGACTCCTCCTCCACATGGCATGAGCTCGTAAAGGTTCATAACCATTGTGTGAACTATAATGAATGGAACACTACTACACACACATCCTATTGCGACGTTTACGTACCGACGATTAGCGCCCGCTTAGCGTTAATCGTCAGTATAAAAATCGGGTGTCGTAAATCGTCGCTATATAGCGACTTTTAAAGGTCGCTATATAGCGACACTGAGACACTATATTATAGCGACGTTTTACAGAGAGGTTTTTTTTTTTTTTTAGCCTTAAAATTTATTTTCTTCCAATGACAAAATTTTTTAAATTTTCATACATGTTTGAGCTCATAGAGAATTAAAAAATGAGAGCATGTACATCAAGCCTTTGAAGCTCATATATTCATGTCCAAGTTTGAGATGAGAAAAATCAAATTAAATAAGAGCATTTACATCAACTGTTTCATCTTGAGCCAAGTCTAAGGCGCCAAGCAAGTCTATCTCCAACTCTATACCGAGTTGATCTCCTATATCATCATCGTACTCTAGCATCGTACGTTCACCTAAAAGTATTTGATCATCTTCTTCAATTAAGCTTAAGTGTGGTGATTGATCTTGACGATTGTTGTCTTCCTCGTCAATATCGTGATCTCCATCCTCCTCCCGTGCGATGTCATTATGCGCATCTTCCTCTTGCCTCATATGGTGATCTACATCTTCTTCGCTAGATTCATCAATTGGATCCGACATTGGTAGTGGCATCTCCATATCCACATCTCGATCTTCAAAAATCTGCTTACTTCGTGGTGCAACTTGGATCACGTACCACCATCTTGGATCAGAACGATCCGGATGAAAAACCACCTATATTGAAGATGAAAAATCACGTGCCAAATGTCGTCAATTATATATATATCAATGGACTTAAAAAACGAAAGCTTCGACTAATTAAATCATTAGTATGCACCTGCTCACAGTGCTCGGGAAGAACAAAAGTATCACTTTCATCGGTCCAATGTTTGGTGGAGTCTATTGCAAAGAGACCGCTACCATCTTTTCTCACAGTTGCATGGGGACCGTTGTAAGTAGTTCTAAACCATTTTACATCAAGAATGAAAATAGTAAATCGTCTGAAATCAATTTCATAGATGTCGCGTATGGTTCCACAATAATCCAACTGTGAGGAGAGAAGATTGGTATCCGAAGCACTTGCTCGGCTATCTTGTGTGAAGTTAGCCATGACTCCACAATCATACGTGACTCTCTTTGAATCGATGCGTTCTACGCGAAAATGTCGTCCATATGACCATAATGCACTGTACTTTTTGTACTGTAAAAGAGCATCATTAAAACAATGAAGATGCACCTATTTTATAGCATATATTGCCACAAATAATTACTTAATTACATCAAGAGATAAGAAACTTACATGCACCATACATCCAAATGATAACTCCCACTCGCACTCGTTTATTGTCTCTCCATCACGTTCGGCTTTACGTATAGCTAGTTGTAGCCAATCAAGTGACATGTGAGTAGGGAGAAGAGCCAGATCTCGTGGATATGGTTGTGATCGCCTGTACATTCCTCTGAATCTCGTCCTTGCATTTATTCTTTCTACTTTGGCCACTTCATATCTCTCAATCCACTTCTGCATCTTAGGGCTATTGAGGATACAAAACTTATTGAATTTCTCCATTTGCTCTTTGCTCATCTTTCTTTCAATCCCTTTTCCTTGGGGGACCTCGCCAATGATGCGATCATCATCCTTGTTGTGCCAAGCTTGCGGCATATCAGGATCCGTGGATGCAAGAAACTCTGTGATATATACTAATGACTCTTGCACAAGCCATCCCTCTGCCATGCTTGCTTATGGTCTTGCTCTTTGTCTTACAAACCCCTTTAAAGTTTTCATAAACCGCTCGAGAAAAAACATCCATCGATTATGAACGGTACCTGCTATAGCCACCTCATCAACTATGTGCACAAGCAAGTGGACTTGAGTTGTCATAATGCTTGAGGGAAAGTGCTTCTCAAGCAAGCATACGGCTTCGATGGATTCCACCCTAGCCTTCTCGATGCTCGATATAGAGATCTCTTTTTGAGATATCCACCTATTTCACATGTCCATGCATATGTAAGATATTTGAGATATCCACCTATTTCACATGTCCATGAAGAAAATACATAATGCGAATTGATAGTAAGCATACCTCACAATACCACAGATCTTGAATATAGCATTTCTAACAAACACATTCTGGGCTATGAATTAATATACACTCCACTTTTTTTTTGGCATTCAATTTCCTTGTGCAATGTTTTATCAATGAATACTTTGTGATGTAAACGTTTTGGAGTTGTAATGTTTTATTCAGAATTGTAATCGTCGGCTATAGATGTGTGTGAAGTCGTGCAAATTAAAATGTTTTTGGCTATAAGAATTGCATTGCACACTATAGAAATGGGATTCCTGCAACCACAGAACAGAGCATTCTGTTCAACCACACAACATTCTGTTTTTTTTCAAATAAAAATGTTGCAGACCTTCTATAAGTGAGTCTATGGACACGTCTTTCTATTATATAGACACGCCTATAGATGTGAGTCTGTAGACACGCTAATAGTGTTGAGATATCGAGCTCCACCACTCGCGATATGCCAGGGTGACCGTTGTGCATTTATGTCACTGACTTGTTAGCTACAGATGCGGTTGGTACACCGCCCACGAATAATAGCTGGATGACAGCTATCCTTATCTACACTAGTTCGTGGCTCAGTTAGTATGCCACCTTAGTTAGTTGAGTTTGGTTTGAGACCCACATATAGGGTTCTTCTATTTCTTTGTACTAGAGTTCTTTTGGCTTTCACAACTAAGAAGAGGAAAACTGTTTTCAGCCTCCACCTTTGTGCATATTCCCCCATTGTGTATGTGAGAAAGCTGCAAGTGAGACTCCTTCCCTCTCTCCCACTATCTTCACATGGTATCAGAGCCTTGTTCGTGGTAAGGAGCTCAAGAAAGCAAACCAAGTTCACAGTGTCCTGGTAAGAGGACTAGTGTTGCTTTCCTTTTTCGAGTTTGGGAGCAAATCTCTGCAGGTAACACAGCCGGAAGTGCAAGAGTGCACTGTCTCTGATTGAGATGCCCTTCGTGGTGTGGTGAGAGGGCATTATATGCTGCGGGATAGGGCGAAGCTCTAGGTGACTCTAATTTTTTGATTCGAGGTCATTTCGGGGCCCATTGGAGGCGGAAGTTCTCCGCATGCACTCAGAAAAAGGCCCTTTTTTTGCTGTGCGACCACTGTTCTGCAGGTCGGTGAAAAGTTGCCGCAGAAATTGCATCGTATGCCTGTGCGCAAAGATATTGGGAGTTGCAGAATCATCCTTATTGCCTGTTAATGCAAAATCGTCACTAGGAAGTGACTGTGTGGTCACAAAACCACCTTCTCAGGTTTGCAGATTTGCCCTTGTGAGGCAGAAGCTGTGTTTTTTGCAGTGACAGAATATTTTGCAGTGTTCTGTAATGGCGTCTGATTCTCTTTCATAGATTGTCACTGAAAAGCTTGACAAGAACAACTTCCAAGCATGGAAGTTTAGAATGACGAATTTCCTTATGGGAAAAGGCTACTGGGAGTTCATTACAGGAAATGAAGAAGAACCAGTTCTTCCTAATGTTCCCAATCAACAGGAAATGCAAGCATTTAAAGGATGGCATGAGAGAGCCAGAAAAGTTATGTACTGGCTGTCTATCAGTATTTCAGATTCAATGATTGTGCATATTCAGGATGCAAGTATGCCAAAGGTGGCATGGGATACTTTGGCTAAAATGTACACAGCACAAATACGCAGGCCAGGAAAATGCAGCTCAAGCAAGAGCTGCACAATGTGCAGAGAGAAAATATGAGCATCAATGACTACCACATGAAGGTGAAGAAAATTGCAGATGCACTTGCTTCCATTGGGTCGCCAGTGGATGATGACGATTTAGTTTCTGTGACCTTGAATGGTCTAGGAAAGGATTATGCACAGTTTCGGACATCCATTGCCGTCCGTGAAAAATTTCCTGATTTTGAGGAGTTGATTGCTCTTCTAATTTCTGAAGAGCAAAGAAATGGTGGTGCATCTTCTTCAGAAGGAACTCAAAAGAAACTGTCTTCTACTCAAATGCTAGAAGGGGTAGAGGTAGAGGTAGAGGAGGCCATGGTAGAAATCAGAATATGCAGCAAACTTAAGAAAACCAGTCCTATGCAGGAGGACGTGGTAACTCTAGAGGCAGGGGGAGCCAAAGAGGTCATGGTGGATGGCAGAGAGGCCAAAATGCAAACAGCAATGTTGAATGCTACTACTGTGGTAAAATGGGGCATATGGCTAAAGACTGCTACAAAAAGCAGAATGACATTATGAATGGAAAATTGCAGCAAGGCAATTATGCATCCTCTAGTAGATAGGGTGATGACAGAAATGAACATTTGTTTATGGTACAGCATATGACAAATTCTGTGACAAGTGCAAAAGAAAGCAATGATGTGTGGTATGTTGACTCAGGTGCATCAAACCATATGACAGGTCATGCTGAATGGATGCAGGATGCAAGGAAAATGGAAAAACCAGGATTTGTGGAGACTGGTGATGATACTGCACATCCTATTGTGCAGATTAGCAAAATTCCTTTGTCTATGCAGGATGGGAAAAAGAAATACTTGTCTGATGTATTTCATGTCCCGAACATCACCAAGAACCTGGTTTCTGTTGGTCAAATGGTTGAGCAGGGCTTATAGGTGAGATTCAATCCTCATGGATGTTTTGTTGAGGATATGAAAAATAATGGTCGCTTGATAGCAAAAGGAAAGAAGAACGGCAGGATGTTTACGCTGGATGCGGACATGCCTGAATTGAGTGGAGCAATGTTTGCACATGGGACCGGTGTAGTTGCAGATATTGATATCTGGAATAAACGCATTGGTCATGTTAATGTACAGCGACTTAAATCAATGCAAGCCCAAAATATTGTTGCAGGATTGCCTAAATTCAAGGTTGCAAAAATGCATAAGGTGTGTGAAGCCTGTCAATTTGGAAAACAGGCAACGAAACCATTTCCTAAGCATGTTCAAGAGAGTAAAAAGCCATTGGAATTAATCCACTCTGATGTGTGGACTACTAAAGCTGCATCTATTGGAGGCTATCACTATTTTGTCACATTTATTGATGACTTCAGCAGAAAACTTTGGGTGTATTTTATGAAAAAGAAAAGTGAAGTGTTTGGGCACTTCAAAGCTTTTAAAGCTATGGTTGAAAAAGAAACAGGCCTGCAAATAAAATGCCTAAGGTCAGATGGAGGGGGAGAGTACCTCTCAAATGAGTTTGTAAGGTTCCTGCAGGAGCATGGCATAAAGTAGCAATATTCATGCAGTCATACCCCACAGCAAAATGGAATTGCAGAAAGGAAAAACAGGCATATTGGAGAGGTATCTCGAGCCATGCTAAATGAAAAAGATCTACCAGATTATTATTGGGCTGAAGCAGTGCTACAACAGTTTATATAATGAACACAACTCCCACTGCAACAATACATGGCATGACGCCAGAGGAGATGTATACTGGTAGGAAACCAGACATTTCTCATTTGAAAATTTTTGGTTGCATTGCCTATGTTCATGTGCCAGATGAGTTGAGGTCCAAGTTGGATCCAAAGGCTGAGAAGTGCGTCTTTATTGGTTATTCTCTGCAGCAGAAAGGGTATAGATGCTATAACCCTTCTACACGTAAGTTCACAGTGAGCAGAGATGTTATTTTTTATGAGATGAGCAGCTGGTATAAACCAATAAATGTGATGATTGATGTAGATGCACAAAATGGTAATGCTGCACAAAATTCACAACAGCAATCACAAAATATCAGTGGACCTGCAGTGTCCTCTAGCAGTGGTTCACATACTTTGCCATGGACAGGTAGATTGAGATCAGGAGAATCTCCTCAAAGCAATGCAGATAGTGGTACACAGGTATCACGAAAAGGAAAAGAGAAGGTAGATCAGCCCATGTTTGATGTGAATGCAGGTCACTCTTATGTGGATGGTGAATCCAGTGGCTCAGAGCAGAGCATTGATGATGAGTTGGGTATTCCTTCTATTGTTACACCTGGAGTAAGGAAGACCAGGGATGTTTTGAGAGCATTTGGAAGTGAGCCTATTTTGCGTAGGTCTACTAGGGTTAGGTATCCTGTGGATAGGCTGAAATATGATGGATTTACAACCATTCACTATGCCTATATGGTCAAAGTGATACAGGAACCAGAACCCACTTCTTTTGAGCAAGCCATGGGAAATGAAAAATGGGAGAAAGCCATGGATGAAGAAATGGATGCCTTGGATGCAAATGCTACATGGGAATTGGTGCCTTTGCCTAAAGACAAGAATGCAATTGGTTGTAAGTGGGTTTATAAGATCAAGCACAATGCAGATGGTTCTGTGAATAGATACAAGGCAAGATTAGTTGTCAAGGGGTATGCACAGACATATGGCATTGATTATGAAGAAACTTTCAGCCCGGTTGCAAGGATGGCAACCGTAAGAGCAGCCATTGCTATGGCTACATCAAAGGGATGGTCTTTACATCAAATGGATGTAAAGAATGCCTTCTTGCATGGTGATTTGCAAGAAGAGGTCTTTATGGAGCAGCCAACAGGTTATGTTCATGCTATTCATCCTGAGTTTGTTTGCAGGTTGAAGAAAGCCTTGTATGGCTTGAAGCAAGCACCTAGAGCATGGTCTGACAAGATAGGACAGTATCTTGTCACTACTGGCTTTCAAATTTCCAAGGCAGATTTCTCACTCTATGTGAGAAAAACAGAGAAAGGGATTATGCTGCTTGTCATTTATGTTGATGATTTGATCATCACAGGTGATAGTGATGAAGATATCCTTCATGTGAAAATGCTATTGAGGCAGAAGTTTAAGATGAAGGATTTGGGAGAGCTACGTTATTTCTTGGGCATTGAGGTGATTAGATCACCAAGTGGGATACAGCTCTTGCAGAGGTAGTATGGACTGGACATGCTGTCCAAATATGGGATGACAAGCTGTAAGCCTATTTCAATTCCTTTGGAGCAGAATGTGAAGCTGAGCGCAGATGCAGGTGAGCTTCTAGAAGACCCTACTATGTACAGACGCATAGTAGGAAGTTTGATTTACATGACTATTACCAGGCCAGATTTGAGCTATGCTGTTGGGTTGGTAAGTCAGTTTATGCAGGCTCCAAGGAAACCACATTTGGATGCGGCTAGATGCATACTCAGGTATGTGAAGTCCACATTGCAGTATGGACTATTTTATGAGGCTGGGGTTCAGATACAGTTGCATGGATATACTGATGCTGATTGGGCTAGTAGTATTTCTGATAGACGATCTACCAGTGGATATGTGTTCTCTTTTGGGAGTGCTGCAGTCACTTGGAGCAGCAAGAAACAGCCTACAGTTGCCTTGTTGAGCACAGAGGCTGAGTATAGGGGTGCAGCAATGGCTGCATGTGAGGTAGCTTGGTTGCATAAGCTACTCTATGATATGCATCAGATGGGCCAGTTGTCATTTATTGTGACAACATGAGCAGTATACACTTGGCAAATAACCCAGTCTATCATGCTAGAACAAAGCACATTGAGGTGCATTATCACTATGTGCGGGAGAAGGTTTTACTAGGTCTTATTGATCTAGTTTATGTCAGCATAGAGGATCAGGTAGTTGACATATTCATGAAGGCATTGGGTGCAGAGAAGCTGTGCAAGTTCAGAGATCTGCTTGGTGTGCAGGAATTGGGATTGAGCTCGAGGGGGAGTGTTGAGATATCGAGCTCCACTCGCGATATGCCAGGGTGACCATTGTGCATTTATGTCACCGACTTGTTAGCTACAGATGCGGTTGGTACACCGCCCACAAATAATAGCTGGATGACAGCTATCCTTATCTACACTAGTTCGTGGCTCAGTTAGTATGCCACCTTAGTTAGTTGAGTTTGGTTTGAGACCCACATATAGGGTTCTTCTATTTCTTTGTACTAGAGTTCTTTTGGCTTTCACAACTAAGAAGAGGAAAACTGTTTTCAGCCTCCACCTTTGTGCGTATTCCCCCATTATGTATGTGAGAAAGCTGCAAGTGAGACTCCTTCCCTCTCTCCCACTATTTTCACAAATAGACACGTAAATAGGTGTGCCCGTCACTTTAAAAAAAAAAAGTAAACGCGTCTATGGATGTATTGTGTTGTTGTGCATGGTTAAAAAGACAAATCTTAGCTACCCCATGTTCAAAATTATATTGTATTTTGAAGTAAAAATAATGAATCTCATGCCTACCAAATCATCAAGCCATTAGCAATGATTGTATGAAGTAGACAGTCACTCATGTTCTTCTATAGTCAAGGGGGAGTAGGTTCAAAACCAATCCATGTTCATCTTGTCATACAACATTGGAGATCCCTCTCCTAGAGACACCCTCATGTACATGTCTTCCACCTTAGAATGCCAGCTCATTTGGGGCATTTTAGAGATTTGGTCTATGTTTAAAAACTTCTGGCCTAAATATCGTAAAGTCTAAAAGTACATGACCACCAGAGTATAGTCATAGGATATGGACAACTACTCAACAATCCCAAATAGGAACATGCCTTCACATGAAATGTATGTAAGTGAAGCTCTAACATCCAAAGGAAACATCCATGTCTATGTAAACTAATCAAGATGCAACTCATTTTCAACTAAAGCCATTCAGGAAATCAAGGCTTTGGAAAGATAAGTCCAAGTTGAAACATTTCCCACCTTCTCATCCTCCACCAATGGAAAAACGTTCAAATCCATGCCAGTGTAGAGATTAACAAGAAAATATGGTATTCCTAGATGGCTTTCACCCTTAAGATTGATAGCATTTTTAGCAACTCCACAAAAACCTCTAGGAGATCCTTTGGATCGTTGTCCAGATTGCTCCAATTGGTAAATGGCTAGCAAAAGAGAACGATGAAATAATACCAAGATGTCACTATAAAATGAAGAATAGCAATTTTTTGGGTCATCACAATGCAACTCAAGAAGGTAAATCTCATATTAGAGTGTCCCTTGGATTGATAACACTCCAACCAAGTGTCTTCAAGATTGCAAGAAACCTTCATCCTATGTTCCATTAAAAATTTGCAAGTTGGATTCCATTAGAAATCTGCAATTAGTTGTGTTGCTCCTTCGAATCTCTCTCTTGGCGAGTTCTGTGAGGAAATAATTTGTCATAGGACAAAGTTTGTGACTGAGGGAATTTGTTGAATATAGGAGGAGTTGACACATTACTCAAGCTACAAGTTGATCTTAACATGAGGGAGTAGGACTTACCCTCTTACCTTAGGATATGAAAACAGCTTTGACACATTAATCAAGCTACAAGCTTGATGGTTGTACAATTCTACACATTTGTGGTAGAATTTACATTTGTTTCTAGAGTGATATTGACCATCTAATCTTTGTAATCTCTAAATTTGTGGCAGTAAGCTGTGGGAGAGGAGAGTACACACAAAGGGATAAGGAGACACCAAAAGTGGTGGAGCAAAAGCTACTCTACCTTATTCCTCTATCATATATATATGAGTATACATGGGCACTATACAAGTGTACGGGCACACTGCCCTTTACCCCAACAACCTCCCACTTAAAGGCAGTGTGCCTTTAAGGGAGTATAGTACACATATAATACAATCAGCCATCGGCTGAAAAACAAGATGACCAGACCATCATCCTATGCCCATTGGCACTTTACAATGTGCAAAGTGCATAGAGGATAAGCTGCTAGCAAACATCAAGTTTGTAAGATAGAAAATGACAAGCTGTAGATGCCTGTCAACCAAGATCTCATGCCAGATCTCACTTGGAGAGTGAACTCTCACCACCACGTGCTCCTGTGTTAAGTCCATAGTACCCGAACTGTCACTGTGCAAAGAAAATGTCTCTGTACCACCTGTGACCATAAGCACATAACCTACAATAGACCTCTGCTGGTGTAGCCAACCTGCATCACCTGCATGCTGCTTCTGGAAGCATAAGAAACTGATGTCCACAACCGCTTCCCTACTGCCAAAATCTACCATAATCATGCCACCAACTCCCACTGCAACGGAAGTAAGAACCGAAAGTGTAGCCCCAATGGAAAACATGTGAGAAGCAAGTCTCAACCCAGTCATGGATGCATGAAGTACTATGGCTACCATATCAACCATAACCTACAACCCAGTCATGGATGCATGAAGTACTATGGCTGCCATATCAACCATAACCTACTACTCAACTGATCTGTGATTGTCAAACCTATTGTGTTTCAAGTATGGATCCAATATAGGCAATGAAGTACTTAGTAACTTCCCCCTCTCCATACTGAAACAACCAAGTATGGGAAGACAAACATCATCAAGACCATGCAGCTCCCAATGCAAAGCATCCTTGTCCATAAAGGACCATATGGCAAGTAACCTCAGAAGGATAGCAACCTCCTCATTACTGAGACCATAACATGTCTCACTATGCATCACATCCCGAGCTCTCATAACGATATCAAACCTATGAAGCCAAGCTCGAGGGGATTGCTTCTGGCCATGGAGGCACTTACAAAGCAAACATATCAATGATTCCTGCCCATGTGCAATATGACCTGAGTCAATAACTGCAGAAACCACATATGTCCTAGCATAACCAACCAATGGATCATACTGGGCATCATTAGCCAAGGTATCCTCCTCACCATGCATAGCCTCATCCTCATGTGCAAGAGGCACTCCACATCCTGGGTGTGAAGAGAGTGGGAGAGAGGTAAGGAGTCTCACTTGCAGCTTTCTCACATCCACAATGGGGGAAGACACACAAAGGTGGAGGCTAAAAATAGTTTTCCTCTTCTTAGTTGTGACAGCCAAAAGAACTCTCTTAGTACAAAAGGAATAGATGAGCCCTATAGATGAGCCCTATATGTGGGTCTCAAACCAAGCTCAGCTAACCTAGGTGGCATACTAATTGAGCCACTAACTAGAGTACGTAAAGAAAGCTATCATCTAGCTATTATTCATGGGCGGTGTACCAACTGTATCTGCAGCTAACAAGTCGGTGACATAAATGCACAACGGTCACCTTGGCATATCACGAGTGGAGCCCGATATCTCAACACTCCCCCTCGAGCTCAATCCCAATTCCTGCACTTACCAACCCAACAGCATAGCTCAAGTTTGGCCTGGTATAGTCATATAAATCAAACTTCCTACTATGCGTCTGTACATAGTAGGGTCTTCCAAAAACCCAACAGCATAGCTCAAGTCTGGCCTGGTATAGTCATATAAATCAAACTTCCTACTATGCATCTGTACATAGTAGGGTCTTCCAGAAGCTCACTTGCATCTATGCTCAGCTTCACATTCTACTCCAAAGGAACTAAAATAGGCTTACAGCTTGCCATCCCATATTTGGACAGCATAGCTCAAGTCTCTGGCCAACCTAATAGCATAGCTCAACCCAACAACATAGCTCCTGTTATAGTCATATAAATCAAACTTCCTACTATGCATCTGTACATAGTAGGGTCTTCCAGAAGCTCAGTTACCAACCCAACAGCATAGCTCAAGTTTGGCCTGGTATAGTCATAAAATGACTTACCAACCCAACAGCATAGCTCAAGTCTGGCCTGGTATAGTCATATAAATCAAACTTCCTACTATGCGTCTGTACATAGTAGGGTCTTCTAGAAGCTCACTTGCATCTATGCTCAGCTTCACATTCTACTCCAAAGGAATTGAAATAGGCTTACAGCCTGCCATCCCATATTTGGACAACATGTCCAATCCATACTGCCTCTGCAAGAGCCATATCCCACTTGTGGATCTAATCACCTCAATGCGCAAGAAGTAACGCAGCTCTCCCAAATCCTTCATCTTAAACTTCTGCTTCAATAGCATTTTCACATGAAGGATATCTTCATCATTATCACCTGTGATGATCAAATCATCAACATAAATAACAAGCAGCATAATACCTTTCTCTGTTTTTCTCACATAAAGTGAGAAATCTGCCATGGAAATCTGAAAGCCAATAGTGACAAGATACTGCCCTATCTTGTCAGACCATGCTCTGGGTGCTTGCTTCAAGCCATACAAGGCTTTCTTTAACCTACAAACAAACTCAGGAGAACAGCATGCACATAACCTAGTGGCTGCTCCATATAGACCTCTTCTTGCAAATCACCATGCAAGAAAGCATTCTTTATATCCATCTGATGTAAAGACCATCCCTTCGATGTAGCCATAGCAATGACTGCTCTTAAGGTTGCCATCCTTGCAACCGGGCTGAATGTTTCTTCATAATCAATGCCATATGTCTATGCATACCCCTTGACAACTAATCTTGCCTTGTATCTACTCACAGAACCATCTACATTGTGCATCACCTTATAGACCCACTTGCAGCCAGTTGCATTCGTATCTTTAGGCAAAGGCACCAATTCCCATGTAGCATTTGCTTCCAAGGCATCCATTTCTTCATCCATGGCTTTCTCCCATTTTTCTTTTCCCATGGCTTGCTCAAAAGAAGTGGGTTTTGGTTCATGTATCACTTTGACCATATAGGCATAGTGAATGGCTGTAAATCCATCATATTTTAGCCTATCCATGGGATACTTAACTCTGGTAGACCTACGCAAAATAGGCTCACTATCAGGTGCTCTCAAAACATCCCTTGTCTTCCTTACTCTAGGTGTAACAACAGAAGGAATACCCAACTCATCATCAAGGCTCTGTTCTGAGCCACTGGATTCACCATCCACATAAGAGTGACCTACATTCACATCAACCATGGGGTGATCTACTTTCTCTTTTCCCTTTCATAATACTTGCATACCACTATCTGCATTGCTTTGAGGAGATTCTCCTGATCTCAATCTACGTATCCATGGTGAAGTATGTGAACCACTACTGGAGGACACTACAGGTCCACTAATATTTTGTGATCGCTGCTGTGAATTCTGTGCAGCATTACCATTTTGTGCATCTACATCATCAATCACATTTACTGGTTTATACCAGCTGCTCATCTTATAAAAAACAACATCTCTACTCACCATAAACTTACAAGTAGAAGGGTTATAACATCTATACCCTTTCTACTGCAAAGAATAACCAATAAAGATGCACTTCTCAACTTTTGGATCTTAACTCATCTGGCACATGAACATAGGCAATGCAACCAAAAACTTTCAAATGAGAGATATCTGGTTTCCTACCAGTATACCTCTCCTCTGGAGTCATGCTAGGTATTGTTGTAGTGGGAGTCCTGTTCATTATGTAGACTACTGTAGCAACTGCTTCAGCCCAATAATAATATGGCAGGACTTTTTCGTTGAGAATGGCACGAGATACCTCTCCAATATGCCTATTTTTTCTTTCTGCAAGTCCATTTTGCTGTGGGGTATGACTGCATGAATATTGCTGCTTTATGCCATGCTCTTGTAGGAACCTTGCAAACTCATTTGAGAGGTACTCTCCCCCTCCATCTGACCTTAGGCATTTTATTTGCAAGCCTATTTCTCTCTCAACCATAGCTTTAAAATGCCCAAACACTTCACTTTTCTTTTTCATAAAATACAGGTCCTAAACTTTTCTGCTATAGTCATCAATAAAAGTGACAAAATAATGACAGCCTCCAACAGATGCAGCTTTAGTAGTCCATACATCAGAGTGGATTAATTCCAATGGCCTCTTACTCTCTTGAACATGTCTAGGAAATGGTTTCCTTGTCTGTTTTCCAAATTAACAGGCTTCACATACCTTATGCATTTCTGCAACCTTGAGCTTAGGCAGTCCTGCAACAATATATTGGGCATGCATTAATTTAAGTTGTTGTACATTAACATGACCAATGCGTTTATGCCAGACATCAATATCTACAAGTACACTGGTCCCATGTGCAAACATTGGTGCACTCAATTCAGGAATGTCCGCATCCAACGTAAACATCATGCCCTTCTTCTTCCCTTTTGCTATCAAGTGACCCTTATTTTTCATATCCTCAACAAAGCATCCATGAGGATTAAATCTAACCTGCAAGCCCTGCTCAACCATTGAACCAACAAAAACCAGGTTCTTGGTGATATTCGGGACATGAAATACATCATACAGGTATTTCTTTTTCCCATCCTGCATAGACAAAGGAATTTTACCAATTTGCACAATAGGATGTGAAGTATCATCACCACACTACAAGGCATAGGCCCTTTTTTGACGAAAATACCGATGTTTTTTACACTAATTTTTTTTAAACGGGCGTAAACGTCGTTATAAGCATCGAAAAAGAATGGCCACTATATAAGCATCGCTATATAGTGACACTGGTAAGCGTTGCTATACAACGACACTAGTAAACATCGCTATATAGCGAGATTGGTAAATGTCGCTATATATCTACGATTAATAGAACTAAAAAAAAGCATTAGTGGGGCTAAACAGGGCCATAGCAAGCCCTGTTTTGCCCCACTAATTATTTTTTTTTGGTAATTACAAAAAAAAGTTTTTTATTACAAAATTTCCCTTGCAAAAAGGGTGATACAAAATCGCTCAAATGAAATGATCGAGCAATAAAAGCATATAGATGTCGAAGATATACAACATTGTTTGTTACAAAATTACCGATTCAAAAAGGGTGATACAAAATCGCTCAAACGAGCCGATATACAAAATGATACACATGGCGAAGTATATGCAAACTACTACCACTACTCATTCAAATCGTCGTCGTCGTCCTCCTCGTCCTCATCTTGCTGCTCTGATCCTTGGTCCTCGTGAGTTGCGCCTGCTCCCTCACCCTCGTTAGGTGCGCTTGATCCTTGGCCCTCGTGATCGCTTGCCTCTGGTGATGGGACACTCGAGCTTTGACCCTAAGAATGAAACCATATTAATTGAAAATTAGATTGGAACTTAAAGAATAAAACAATTTAAAAAGTGAGATTACAAGTAGAAGTAGACTTATACCATGCGAGCAGCCACCTAAGCCCAATCGACCGTTGCTCCATTGCCTCTTGCTCAATAAACCACAGCTTTGTTCCTATGCAAAATGCGCATCGCGTCTTTGCATTTGTAGGAAGACGACCCATCGCAGCTTGCTGTGGATCCAATTTACGAGAGTTAAATAAAGTGCATGTAATATGTAGTAAAACAAATAGAATAATACATTAAATGAGAAGAAGAAGACTTACCACGGTTGCCTCGAATGCCAACTATCTGTCGGCACCAAAGTGCGAAGTACCTACAACGTCCAGCCATCTCCTTGCAGCCCTCCTCTGACCCTTGAACATTTCGAGATGGTCCCTATTCTGTCTGCCCAATTGGGTTTAGCCATCCCCTTTGTGATGGAAGTATGCAAGGTTGATCTACGATGCTTCAAGACCAAACCCATGCGCTCTCGCATGTAATTCTCATTGAACTCCCAATTTGGCGGGTTAGGGTATTTTTGTTTTAATTCATCGATGATTGCTTGCTTCTTTTGGTCATCTTGATACTGCCAATCAGTAGCAATGCCGCTCTTGAAGTGGTGGCTCATCAACCACCTCATGGTGGCCATCACTGCTTTGCCCTTTCTATATTCTATTATCTCTTCGATAGCCGTGATTTGATAGGAGAGGTCCTTGACTGGGTAAGGAGGACTCAAGGTAGTGGCAGAGTCAGAGCGAGTGTAAGCTGTGCAAGCACTTCCAGAGCGAGGAGTAGGAGTGGGAGTAGGAGAGGGCAAGGGACTTGGCTGATATTGTCTCGGGACCAAGGGAGACCTGTAGGGATGTGAGTGTGCTGACTCGTCTACATCTTCCGAGTTAGCACAACATAAGCGACCCTCCTACTCTTCCTTCCCTTATGATAGGCATGCGTAGGTGATGACCCCTCAGTCGAAGGGGCACGAGGGGACGGCTGGGTAGTAGGTCCAGCCATCTGTGTAGGAGAGGGAATTGCTAAGGTCCTCTGAGATAGCAAAGAGAAGTCATCTATGCTACAAACTCGTCGGGACTCCCGACAAAGCCATGGGCTGCTAGCAAAGGAGTTCCCCGAGGGGTAGTCGTAGTGCTACGTCCGAGAGGAGTCAGACTAGGGGTAGTCGCAGGGGTAGGCCCCTGAGGTATTGCTTGAGAGGAATCAAAGTCCTCTGGAGCATAGAGATCATGATGTCTCCTCCTACGAGGCTGTTCGTACTCGTCGGACGTGCGACATGATCCCATGTCTAATGTAGACACAAACATGAAAACAAAAAACAAAGAACAAACATAAGCATAGGCATAGGCATAGGCATATGCTTATGAAAAGAAGACAAAAAGAGAGGAAGAGAGAAGAGAAAGAAGAGAGAAGGAGGAAAAAAGAAGAGAAAGAAGAGAGAAGGAGAAGGAGAAGGAGAAGAGAAAGAAGAGAGAAGGAGAAGGAGAAGAGAAAGAAGAGAGGAAAAAAGGAGAAGGGTAGGCATAGGCATAGGCATATGCTTATGAAAAGAGATCGAAAGAGGGGGAGAAAGCTTATGCTCATGCTCATGCTTATGCTTATGCTTATGCTTATGCATGAGCATATGAGCATAAAAGAAAAAGAGAGAAAGGAGACATATGCTCATGCTTATACTTATGCTTATGCATGAACATAAGAGAAGGAGACATATGCTTATCTTATGCATAGGCAAATACATATGCTTATGAAAAGAGATTGAAAGAGGGGAAAGAGGGGGGGAAGAGAGAGGAAAGGAGGAAAAGAGGAGAAGGAGAAGGAGACATATGCTCATGCATAAGCATAAGGATAAGAGAAGGAGACATATGCTCATGCTTATGCTTATGCTTATGCATGAGCATAAGAGAAGGAGACATACGCTTATGCTTATGCATAGGCAAATACATATGCTTATGAAAAGAGATTGAAAGAGGGAAAAGAGGGGGGAAAGAGAGAGGAAAGGAGGAAAAGAGGAGAAGGAGAAGGAGACATATGCTCATGCATAAGCATAAGCATAAGAGAAGGAGACATATGCTCATGCTTATGCTTATGCTTATGCTTATGCTTATGCATGAGCATAAGAGAAGGAGACATATGCTTATGCTTATGCATAGGCAAATACATATGATTATGAAAAGAGATTGAAAGAGGGAAAAGAGGGGGGGAAAGAGAGAGGAAAGGATGAAAAGAGAAGAAGGAGAAGGAGAAGGAG
Organism: Dipteris shenzhenensis; assembly: GCF_047967505.1. Classification (NCBI taxonomy): domain Eukaryota; kingdom Viridiplantae; phylum Streptophyta; class Polypodiopsida; order Gleicheniales; family Dipteridaceae; genus Dipteris; species Dipteris shenzhenensis. The sequence continues at coordinate 14,087,956 of NC_141627.1, read as the reverse complement.
AAGGAGAAGGAGACATATGCTCATGCATAAGCATAAGCATAAGAGAAGGAGACATATGCTCATGCTTATGCTTATGCTTATTCATGAGCATAAGAGAAGGAGACATATGCCTATGCTTATGCATAGGCAAATACATATGCTTATGAAAAGAGATTGAAAGAGGGGAAAGAGGGGGGGAAAGAGAGAGAAAAGGAGGAAAAGAGAAGAAGGAGAAGGAGAAGGAGAAGGAGAAGGAGAGGGAGACATATGCTCATGCATAAGCATAAGCATAAGAGAAGGAGACATATGCTCATGCTTATGCTTATGCATGAGCATAAGAGAAGGAGACATATGCTTATGCTTATGCATAGGCAAATACATATGCTTATGAAAAGAGATTGAAAGAGGGGAAAGAGGGGGGGAAAGATAGAGGAAAGGAAGAAAAGAGGAGAAGGAGAAGGAGAAGGAGACATATGCTCATGCATAAGCATAAGCATAAGAGGAAGAAGAGGGAAAGGAAACAAAGCATATGCTTATGCTTATTCATGAGCATATAAGCATAAAAGAAAAAGAGAGAAAGCTTAAGCATAAAAGAAAAAGAGAGAAAAATATATTGAAAGAGGGGAAAGAGGGGGGAAAGAGAGAGGAAAAGAGGAAAAGAGATTGAAAGAGGGGAAAATGAAGAGGAGAAAAGAGCATAAACATAAGAGAAGGAAGAGGAAAAAGAGATTGAAAGAGGGAAAAAAGAAGAGAAGGAAAGGAGGGAAAAAGAGATTGAAAGAGGGAAAAAAAGAAGAGGGGAATAAGAGACCAAGGGAGTATCATAGACTTGGGATATGGGAGTTGATATATGTGGAAAAATGTGGCCAAGCGTTATCGCACACAATTAAGAGTGCGTAACTGCCTAGCCCACATGGGAGACTCTTCCACACACACCATGCATGTGGGAGGATGCATTTATTGGGAGAGACCCTCTCTCTTGGCTATAAAAGGAGGGGGCTATTCCTTGATGGGACACACTCATTCTTATAAAGCCACCTAGCTAGTACTTTGATATTTTCCCCTCATCCTTCCTTTCAAATAAAGCATGACCCTCTTCCCTTGATGTCTCCATCTCTACATTCCTCCTCCACCCATGTACATACTCCTCTTTCCCCTCTCCCTCTCCCCTTGTGCCATAGTCTCCCTCTTCTTTCCCTCCCCTCTTAATCCCTTTTCCCCACCCATGTTAACGCTCCTCCCCTCACGTTCCCTATTCCTCTATGGCCCTTGAGCATGGCCCTTGAGCATTGCCATACCTATCCTCTAGCCTCTTGTCTTGATTTCTTTTCCGGCTAATACTACCAGCTCTTGTCATAGGTACCTTACTGCACCTTACTTTTGTTATAGTCTTTCTTTAGTAATCAATGTTTCTCTCTCTCTTGTTTTGTTTAAGATTGGCACTCATGAATCTCTCTTAGGAGAGTTGTGTGTTGTAGTCTTTTTAAATTGTTTAATATTTATTTTGTATTGTATTTAAGTGTGTAGACAGGATGGCACTCATCTCTCTTACGAGAGTTGTGTGTTGTAATCTTTTTTTGTCGTGTGTTGCAATTTTAATTATATTATAAATAATTATCTTTTACTTGAGACTGGCACTCATCTCTCTTAAGAGAATCGTGTGTTGCAGTCTCTGTTTGTATAAAAATGTTTGTTTGTAGGAACTCTTGGGCTAGCACTAATCTCTTAAGAGAGTTGTGTGTTACAGTCCAACTTAGTGATGTTTTCATAGATGCTTATTCTGGCACTCATCTCTCCCTTGAGAGTTGTGTGCTACAGTCTAAGTTTAGAGATGTTTTCAAGTACTTAGTCTGGCACTCAACTGTCCCTTGATAGTTGTGTGTTGCAGTCTAAGTTAGATATCATGCGACGTTGTCTTAGACACTTAGTCTGGCACTCAACTGTCCTTGGATAGTTGTGTGCTGCAACCTAAGTTAGAAATCATGCGATGTACTTTAGACACTTAGTCTGGCACTCAATTGTCCCTTCATAGTTGTGTGTTGCAGTTGAAGCCTAGTGTTAGATGGTGAAGTCCACGATTAGGTTATACCTAGGCCGATTTTCTATATTATGTTACATGATTTGAGGCTTGAGCTTGAGTTGAGAGGTTATACCTAAGTAATTTCTTAGACTGCTTGCATTTCTTAGACTGCTTGCATTGATTTTCTTATTGCACATGGCACTGAATTCTTTTTTGAATTTTGTGTTGCAGCTTACTACATATGAGATGGCTCACATAGGTGAGAAGAGGAAGTGTCAACAACCTGATCTCACAAAGTCTCAGAGGAAGGTGCTAAAAAACGAGAATGTACACTTCTTAATGAATGTCGATCAGGAAATCATTGAGACAGCTTTCCAAAATGGTGAAAGTGGTGTATAAAATTTGGTGAGGACAATGGCAGAGCATGGAGGGAGAACCTTGTGTGATCGATTTCTAGATGTTTTCACAGTAGAGTCTATAGAGTAGTATTTGTACCACTTAGCGATGGACAACCGACGATGCCTTGGTCAAATAGACCGAGACATAAACTCATGTGACACAAAGTGGAAGGGTCCTGCTATAGATGCCAGGGTCACGTACATTAAGATCATAATAGCTAGATCAACCCTTGAGACTTGAAAATATAAACTTCGATTGCGCATATTCGATTATTCTTTCCAACTTTCTGATGTTCCCTTCGATGTTGCCTTGAAAGTATTTGCAAGTCACAAGGTTGTCTCTAACTATTATGTATACCAAAATCATCCACAATCTCAATAATTACAACACAACATCACTTGTAGCCCACAAGGTTCTAGATTTCAATACAAAAGGAGACGAGATGGATACGAGCATATGCACTCTCCCATTGCTTGACATATTGTCCCATCCATCCCCTCGCATACAACATTATATTCGATATAATTAGAGCTTCATCCACCACTTCTATCACCTATCATATTCTTCTATCACTCTATATTGCATTATACACAGGTACAATATCATTTATCTCTTCGACTTTGCTGTTGTCACTGAGTAGCTCAAGCTCGTCTTCCTCTTCACTGAATGCACCCTCAACAACTAATTCTATAGTCAATCGTTGTCCAACAATTCTCATTACAACAGCTTCGCTTGCTGCCCTAGCCGCAACATTAAATCCTTTCAACAATCATAGATTTCCAAAGCAAAATACCAAATCTGTAGCTCTTGATGGCTTTAAGCGATTGCGTCACTTAGAATGAATAAAATCGTATGCACTCCAATTTTGTTCACATGCACCCGATGATGTAGCAATAGAGAGCACATGAGTTGCAACATGCTGTAACTCCACTGTCTCTCCACCATATTCCTTCCACCAAGTAGGTGCAATAGTCGTCTTAATAGCATCAACATTCCAAGGATCTCCAAAAGAGCCTTCGCGATTCGTATATCTCACTCGTTGCTGGTAGGCTATTTTTCCTTGATCTCTAGGAAGTAACTTTTTAAAAACCTCTCGAAAGTTACTTATGACTTCAAGATTCTGTGATTGAGCATGCATTTGATATTGTGGATGTACTGCAAACACAGCTCCATGCAAAGGGGTGTGCATTTGCTTCCATCTCTTATCGGCCAAATATACCACTTGTTGCTTCTCCCTAGGAGCAAAGCACACAAATTCTTTAACTTGTCGTATTGCTTCTGACATCTTCCAATACACTTTACCCATAACAAAGGCATCAGCATCAACCATCCTCAGTACTATTATAAATGGTGCTACACCTTCTTTTAGTCTTTCAACATTTTTCTAGAATAGAGATGATTGTACAAGATGTACACATTTAGAGCCTCGTATTGCATACTGCATCTTTTTTTCTAGCCAATTCACCCATCGTCTATCAGCAATAGTCTCGACTAAAGCTTGAGGCACTTCCAACAATCTAGCAAGAACTAGAAAAGAAGTGGCAAATCTAGTTTGACAAAATTGCCTGAGTTGCTTCAGAGAGTGCTCTCTGAATACTACATGCAAGTATTGATGACTCTTTATAAAACTCACTATGACGTTAGCATCTTGCAGTACTGGTTGCACAAATGGCAATTGTCCAATATCCTTCAACAATAAGTTGAGAGTATGAGCGCCACATGGCACCCATGTCAGAGTGGGATACTTTGCCATGACCATCTCACCTGTGGTCTTGTAATTCGATGCATTATTTGTTACTAATGCAGTAACATTCTCATTGCCATCAAATTTGCGGATTGCTCTTTCATATATTTTTACAATATATGCCAAAGTTTTTTCTTTTAGAGATGTATCAATATTCTCCAAAAACATAGTTCCCTTGGGAGTAATGCACATTACATTTATCAAGGGTCTGGCCTGCTTGCTAGTCCATCCATCAAACGCAAGTGTGCACCCATATATAGGAATAAAGTCCGATATCTTTTTTTTCAAGCAATCCGCCACAGTTTGTTTGACTCTATCAAGATGATCGGTACACATTTTATTATAATCTGGCAAAGTAAATCTTGGTCTAACACATGATTTCAAGGCATTACGAAACGTGTCATCTCTCATGACATTGAATGGTATACCATTTTTAACAAATGCTTCTGTCCATCTTAAGTGCTCTTCATGAACTTGTTGTCGAAGAAATCCATCCTCCATAGAAGATTGTTCTCCCTTTTTTCTCTTCTTTACCTGACAGACATTAGTTGTATCAAAACTCACTTGCGACCTGCTTGCTAGCATATCTACATCACCTTCATATATGGATACACTCCTCGCATTTATTGGTGCTTGTCCTTCAACAGTCTCATCAACCTCAGTGCTCACATCTTGTTGATTTGCATAATTTCTTATCAGGGTCAAATTAACCACTTTCTTCACTTTTTCTAAATACAATTTGCATAACGGAAGAACATCAAACAGAGTGCATGTGCAAGCTCCAACGTCACTGCCTATTCCGAGAAAATGTTGCTTGATGCGAGTAGAACCACCTGTGAATTTGTGTCCACAATATTTACATTGCAAGAAAGAGACCGAGGCATGTACTTTTTCGTATCTCAGTCACGTATGACCAAATCTTGCCATGCACCATGCTTTTGAAGTTGCCAAAAACAAAATGCAAAAAAAACTAATTTGAGTATATAATAGAAACATATTGCAATACACATTTTATAAAAAACAACACATATCCTTTGAAAAACACATTCAAGCATGCAATATATTAATTGTCATTCAATCACACTCTTTTAAAATAATTCACATTCTATTGAAAGATTATTAAATATTCATTCAAAAGAAAGTGTAAGAATAAGACAACTCTTCTAATAATTTTTAAAAACACTTTAAAACTCTTTGTATTCTTTCACATTCTATTGAAAGAAGATTACATATTTATTCAAAGAAAGTGTGAGAATACAAACACAATAAAATCATATATCTCACATGAGGTCTAGGGATTTCAACAAGAAGATCCTAAAACTCCCACATACAAAAATTCCCACAAGAGATCTAAGGAACTCAACAAGGAGATCTTAGAACTTCCACAAACTAATTCAATAATTTCATAGACACGAAAACAAGCCCATTTCTCACAAGAGATCTAAGGAACTCAATAAGGAGATCCTAAACTCCCACATACAAAAATCTATTCACATGAGATCTAAGAAACTCAACAAGGAGATCCTAGAACTCCCACAAACAAATTTCATAGACACAAAAATAAGCCCATTTATCATAAGAGATTTGAGGAACTCACTAAAGAGATCCTAGAACTCCCATGTACAAAAATCTATTCACATGAGATCTAAGAAACTCAACAAGGAGATCTTAGAACTCCCACAAACAAATTTCATAAACACAAAAACAAGCCCATTTATCACAAGAGATCTAAGGAACTCACTAAAGAGATCCTAGAACTCCCACGTACAAAAATCTATTCACATAAGATCTAAGAAACTCAACAAGGAGTTCTTAGAACTCCCACAATAAAATTTCATAGACACAAAAACAAGCTCATTTATCACAAGAGATCTAAGGAACTCACCAAAGAGATCCTAGAACTCCCACGTACAAAAATCTATTCACATGAGATCTAAGAAACTCAACAAGTAGATCTTAGAACTCCCACAAACAAACTTCATAGACACAAAAACAAGCCCATTTATCACAAGAGATCTAAGGAACTCACCAAAGAGATCTTAGAACTCCCACGTACAAAAATCTATTCACATGAGATCTAAGAAACTCACGTAGGACATCTTAGAACTCCCACAAATAAATTTCATAGACACAAAAACAAGCCCATTTATCACAAGAGATCTAAGGAACTCACCAAAGAGATACCAAGGAGATCTTAAAACTCCCACAAAAAAATTTCATAGACACAAAAACAAGCCCATCTATCACAAGAGATCTAAGGAACCCACCAAAGAGATCCTAGAATTTCCACGTACAAAAATCTATTCACATGAGATCTAAGAAACTCAACAAGGAGATCTTAAAACTCCCACAAACAAATTTCATAGACACAAAAACAAACATATTTCTCATAAGAGATCTAAGGAACTCAACAAGGAGATCCTCAAACTCTCACAAAAAAATTTATCTCACAAAAGATCTAAGGAACTCAACAAGGAGATCCTAGAACTCCCACAAACAAATTTTAAACACATAAATATCTAAATTATTTTTATCACAAGAGATTGAAGGAACTCAATAAAGAGAACCTAGAACTCCCACAAACAAATTTCAAACACGTAAATATCTAAAATATTTTTATCACAAGAGATCGAAGGTACTCAATAAAGAGAACCTAGAACTCCAACAAACAAAAGAAAAGACCAAAACCAAAATCCAAGCAAGAAATCTCAGGAACTCAGAATGAGATCCTAAAGCTCCCTAACAAAAATCTATCTTATTTTAGACCTTCTAGATTGCTTTCACAACCTTGAGGACCATTCTCCTTCTTTTCCTTTTTAGATCTCTTATGCTCGGCTGAGAAACCAAGCGTGAGATAAGAAAAATTGGCAAACAATGAGATTATATGCAAAATCGAAGGAACGTATTCTTCCTAATACAAGTTTATTTGTACGAATACTTATTCGTACGAATATGTGGTGATGATGTGGTGGTTTATATAAAAAACGTGACGTGTCACCATTTTTTAAATCAATTTTTTCTTCCATTCGAGCGATTTTCTCGATTTTTTTGAATCACGAATTCGAATTTTTCTACTTAGAGGATGACCTCTATTGTGCCTCAAGGGAAAGGAGAGAGAAAAGTAATGGACAGGGAGTTTCTTAATAATATAAACCTCTATTGCATGCTTAATAGTGATGTGATGAAAAGATGGGTGACAAGATATGAGGATGCGAGGCAAGAAGACAAGGAGAAAGGGCCCTCTTTCATACACACCATGGATCTTGTGTGCCATACCCTGAGCATCTAGGAGCACTTCCAAAGGATATTCATGTCAATTGGCTACTTGATGAGATGGAGAGAGTAGAGAGAGACAAGGGGATGAATATCACAATGGAAGAATGGGAGTATGGTAGAGGATGCATGCAAAAGATCGATATATAGAATGTTATGCATAAGTTAGGAGCTTTCAACAATTTAGATTGATTATTCAATTGATTTTATCTTGTTGTAGTGTACTATGTTCGATACTATATGGTGTGAGGGAAAGCATTTTCGAACACAACAGATTGATGATAAGAGAAACACACAAGATTGTGGCATCATTGAGCAGGTCAATGTTAGCTTGGGTGTAGCCAATCGCGGAACTATTTTTGGGGCCATTTTGGGGTTGCAACATGATGTGCTTCTCGGTGAGTATTTGAATTTTTCATGGACCTGCGTTCTCGTTGCCGAAAATTTTCCCAACATTATGAAGGCATACTGACATAATAATGAGACACAATCTATTTGTTTAGAACACCGCATAGCTCAATACATGGCATCTCTGCATTGCTTTGCATAGTGCAACAGTCTCTCGCCTATGCCACCTGATCACTTATCATCACGCAACCTTTTGCTGCAGCTTTGCCACCTGTCACTGGGCACGCACCCATGCAGATCATTAAAAATTGAAGGTTGGCTTGGAGAGACCACCGCACTGGTTCTTGCTATAATAATTAGATGCAATCTATCATTTTGAACACCACCACATCGCAGTCTCTGGCCTCTAACCACCTGTCATCATGCATCCTTTTGCCGCTTCTTTGCCCGTAGCCCATGCAAATCATAGGTTGGCTTAGAGAGACCACCACGTTGGTTTTTGTTGTAATAATGAGACATAATATATCATTCTGAGCATCGCATCAATGTAGTCTCTGGCTTGACCACTTGTCATCGCCCTAGAATTCAAGGTTGTCTTGGAGAGACCACCACGCTGGTTCTTGGAGTTATAGCTCTGTTACCTATTTTTACATATTACAAGAGGAGATCTATGAAAGCCACCATGCTGGTTCTTGGAGTTATATATTTGTGTACCAAGGAAAATGTATTCTGTTGTGCAACCAAGCAAAATGCAATTGATGATATGGCCCTTGAGGGGTCCCCTTTAGGGGCAAGGGCCATATTGACATGCCATTTCTGTCCAGTGGCATCCTGGATATTGTATAATGCATGTAGGCCCTCTGTGAGCATGTTATCTAAGGTGATGACATTCAGATGTGTGGGGAATCGCCTTTGGAAACTGTTAAGGGCAAAAGCAGCAACAGCAAAGAGGAACTAGGGGGGGAGTCCTTAGATTATTATCATTAATACGTTGTATCTAGTTTATAGTGAGATATGAAAAGACGGAAGTTCTAGGACCAGGCGGAGAACTGACGAGGCACGGCAACCGTCACGGCAACCGTGAAGGAGTTATGTGTGCCGGTTAGATAAAAGAGAAGAGAGCGATCATTCGGGGGGCTCATTGATGAGGATCGGAGCAAGGATCAGTGTGATCAGAAGAGGAACATTGTTATGTATCAGAGAGTACGGTGTTGTACTGCTCGGAGAAGTGTAATACAGATATTCTATTGCATCTATCTTATTGTTTTATCATGAATGATTCTGTCGATCACTGTTCTACTCTATGAATTTTCATACGCAGTTCTGAAGTTCGATTACGCATGTAAATCTGTCGCAGTAGTGCGTTTCGAGTTAGTCTTCAGAGTAGAGAGGGCTAACACTTTGGCGACCACGGAAGATTTCCATGTTCGTCGCGGTGGATACCCCGGAGAGGTTGGATGCTCCCCATCTGTAATACTCTGATTCCTCGGTGCGTGGACTAGCGCATGAATGACGCTGGGAGTGAGCCAGGGGGAACATCGCGCTCTCCGGCACGGCCTCGGGAGCCTGCAACTCCAGTATCGGCACGTACAACCCGCGAGGAACGGTATGACAGATATGTGGCTCAACGTGATCTTCTCTTCGGCTTCTTCACGGATAGTGAGAGTAGTAGCCGCTCTGACACACCTCCGCTGATCCCAGGAGAGGAAGGTCCAGTCGTTTCCGGTGTTCAGGAGGAAGGCGAATCCTCCGGACGTAGTAGCCCGTTCGATTTAACACGTACTCCTCCGGAAGACGAAGCGTCACCGTTGCGGAATTCCCCACCACCGAGTCCCAGGAGACGGAGGGGTGGTGTGCCTGCAGGAAGCGGAGCCCCAGGTCCGTCACCAGATCCCGGTAGGGGAGGTGGAGGCGGTGGAGGCGGAGGCGGGGGTGGAGTTCCGGCGGTAAGTAGCGCGGCTATTCCACCACTGGTACCCAGGATGACGGTGAAGTACCCCAAGTTTTCGGGACGGGATAAGGAGGATGCAGATGCACATATACTGTCATTTGAGATGGCATGGATGGTGAATACGGCTCCACCAGTGCAGGCGACAGATCTTATGAAGATGGCGACTTTCATCCCGACACTGCAGAAGCAGGCGGCAGTATGGATCGCGCAATATGGAGCTACCCATTTCGCCACGTTTGATCTACTGCGGGATGCTTTTTTGCTCCGGTTTCGGGAGGACAAGACCCGTGTTCATGTCCTGGCCAAACTGGGGAAACTGGAACAGAAGAACCAAGAAGTGGAGGCGTATGCGGCCAGGTTTCGGTCGTTGATCCGCCGCCTCGATGCAGCAACTACCCCGGCAGTCCCCATCCAAAATGCTTACTTCATGGAGGGGCTGAATAAAGGATTGAAAAGGTCCCTAGCATCGTTGGATCTGGAAGCTCTTTCATTGGAAGAAGTCGTCCAAGCAGCGGTGAGGGCGGAACAAGTTCTGTTTACTTCCAAGGGAAGGAAAGGAAAAGTGAAGTATGAGGAGGCTGAGGGAGACTCCGATACCGATAATGAGGAGGAGTCGGATCAGTCGGATGAGGAGGAGGACAAACGTTCCATGAGGCGGAAGGCTGGAAAAACGGCAGGGAAGTCATTTCCGGAAGGATCTGCTGCCGGAGCCAAAAGCCGGGATAGTGGAATAGGGTCCTCTTCAAAAGTTCGCAAGGATATTTGGTGTAATCGGTGCCGGAATGCAGGACACTTAGCAGAGGAATGCGGTTTGAATGAGCGGTGGTGTGCGATTTGCCAAACAGCGACGCATACCACGGAGATCTGCCGCTATAACGCACGAATAGCCCCGACACCAGCGGTGGCGGCGGTAGTTGCGGCACCAGCCGCAGCACCAGCCGCGGTACCAGCCGCACCGGCGAGAAGACCTTGGCGGCCGAGAACGGCTGGAACAGGTGCAGATGAACCAGCAGGGGAACGGACGTTCCTATGTTTTTATTGCAATCAACCCGGACATCGAAAGGTAGATTGCGAATTATTTAAGCGCCACAAGGCGGAAAAGGAAGCAATCCGGGGATCCGGAGAAGGCAAGTCCACACCAGCAGTGAATGCGGTTCTGATTATCGAATGCGATGATGCCAGTCAGCAACAGGATAGCAAGGAGCCTAGTCCGACGTCCGAAGAAGTACCGGAAGTACCGGCGGGTGTCCCTGTTGAAGGCAAAGTGGGAGGAAGTGCGAGCGGAGATGTGCTCGTGGTCACACGATCCCAGGAAAAGGTGCGGGAATACAAGGCCCCGCAAGAGAAGGGGAGACCTACGGCGTTGGACTGGCAGGCACAACAAAAGGTGCGGTCGACGGTCGGTGAATGGGTCCAGAAAACCCCAACGGTGTTACCTAGGCCGAGCGCGGACAAGGCAGTCTCGGTGACGGAGAATGGTGCGAAGGTGGCAAGGCGCCTGCAAGGAGAGCAGCCAGAAGCGACTTGTCTACCTACCAGTCAGAAGGACAGCCTGATGACCGGCGAGGAGGGTGTTGAACCATATGATTTATGGCAGGATTTGCGGAAACAGCAAATACACATGACAATGGAGCAATTGTTAGCATTGGTACCCAATTTCCGGAGTTCTCTCATCAAACAATTGACGGAACCAGTCAGGGCGATGGAGTCGGAGATGGAAGCGGTAACAATGGAAGTGTCGTCAGACGAATCTGCAAAGCCTGCAGCGGAAGTACAGCCTCCTGTTTTTGACGAAGCGGTCCCGGTAATTTCCGTAACACTGGAGAACAGCCGTGTGGGAGGGGTGTTGCTGGATGGAGGGTCTGGGGTCAACATCCTGTCCGAACAAATGCTGGTGCCATTGGGTATCACAAAATGGGAATCAGCACCCTTCGCCGTTCGGATGGCAGACCAACGGAGAGTGCAGCCGTTAGGATTGCTCCGTGGATTGAAAATGGAGGTTTGCGGCGTGAAGTTCGAAATCGCTGCGGTGATTCTCCTGATGGAGGATATTAGCGGGTCATACCCGTTATTGCTCGGAAGACCGTGGTTGCGGCAGGCCCGTGTGAAACAAGACTGGCAATCAGACCGCATCACCATTCAGAAAGGAAAAAAGAAGCTGAAGCTCTCGGTACATACCAAACAAGGGCTGAGGACACCATTCCGACCGACGATGGCGGAAGGTATCCATATGATGGACGGAATGGGGGTCGAAGAGGAGGATGACTACTTCAGTAGGAATACGGAGCTGGTAAGCTTGTTCGAGGTCGATGTGGTTGCCGTTTTAAAGCAATATCAGCATCAGATTCCCTCGGCTACGCAGGAGTCATCCAGTTCCACGAAAGAACCAGTCGAAGGGAGTCTACCGGAAGGCACAGGAGACATGCCGGACGAAGCAGGAGTGGCGGAGGCGGAAAGAGTTTTCGAGCAGGAACTCCGTCGCTCGCGGAGGCTCAAAGAAGACGAGCTCCGGCAGTACAAGTACCGGCGCCGGCGGCTCCAGCAGTTCCAGCGGCAGCAGCGGCGGTGGCGGACGATGACGGTGGCGACGTCGAGGATGAACCGTAGCGGAGAACCGGTGGGTTCGGATGCGGATCCGGAATCCGATTCACCGGGAGTGCCAAGTGTTAAGGGCAAAAGCAGCAACAGCAAAGAGGAACTAGGGGGGGAGTCCTTAGATTATTATCATTAATACGTTGTATCTAGTTTATAGTGAGATATGAAAAGACGGAAGTTCTAGGACCAGGCGGAGAACTGACGAGGCACGGCAACCGTGAAGGAGTTATGTGTGCCGGTTAGATAAAAGAGAAGAGAGCGATCATTCGGGGGGCTCATTGATGAGGATCGGAGCAAGGATCAGTGTGATCAGAAGAGGAACATTGTTATGTATCAGAGAGTACGGTGTTGTACTGCTCGGAGAAGTGTAATACAGATATTCTATTGCATCTATCTTATTGTTTTATCATGAATGATTCTGTCGATCACTGTTCTACTCTATGAATTTTCATACGCAGTTCTGAAGTTCGATTACGCATGTAAATCTGTCGCAGTAGTGCGTTTCGAGTTAGTCTTCAGAGTAGAGAGGGCTAACAGAAACGTCTCCACTAGTGCTAGCATTTCTACTCCAGGTAAGTGCAATGCAATCACCTTATATGAGAAGGCAGATATTATTGGGATCACAGAGCATCTAGGGGGGTGGTACTAGGCATGTTGAAGATGAGCAGACATAGTGACGAGAGTTGGAGGAGGGTGCATGGAGCAAAGTAGAGCAGGGGTGGAAAAGAGCTAGAGGAGGGGTGTGGAGCAAAGTAGTAGAGCATGGTCGGATCAGAGCAATGTAGTAAAATGCCAAATGTCACGAATCTTATATATTATAAAGTTTAAGCCACCATAGTGGCTGGAGCCCGAGGTTCCATCCATATTAATTGTAGGCCACTGTGGTGGAATCCCCCAGATGGGAGCTGGTAATCATGAAGAAGATGCCATGTGGTGCCACTCCGATGGCTAGTAATTAACTGCCAGCCCAATGGAATCTTAGCCACGATAGATGTGGCTGATGAGAGCCACCACCACTGGGCAATAACTCTCATTACCATGTCTAATCACTCATTACCATGCACTCTAGTTCTCTACTGAGCATACGAGTCCGATGATTGGTAATTTTTACTACACTCGTAGTGATCATGCATGCTCCACAAAAGTAAATCATGAAGCCTTATCACCTCTAATCCCTCATTACCATAATTTACTGCACTTGTAGTAACATGCAAGCTCGGTGGTGGTAACTGGAAGCTGAATAATTGTGGGCCACTGCAGTGGCTGGTAATTAACTGACAACGTGGTGAATCTTAGCCGCCACCACAGATGTGACTGGGAATCTTAGATGCCACCACCTCTAATCATTCATTACCATGCAAGTCAATACTGCTGCCTTGAAAAAAATCTTAAAGACAAGGAGCTCAAATTGAAGAAGGTCGAGATCGAACCTAACTGCGAGGAAAAGGAGCCTAAAGGGAGGAACCAGCCCCCTTCAGGAAAGGAGCAAGAAGGGTCGAGCCTACAACTAGGAAGCTCAAATCAAGGAAAGAGGAAGCAGCATGAAGGGAAAGGCCTGCAGAAAGAAACCATCCCCATTCTGGAAAGGAGCAAGAGGGCTGAGCCTGTAATCAGGGAGCTCAACAAGGAGTCCTTGAGATGTAATCTGAAGTAAAGGAGTCTTTGAGATTGTAATCTATGTAATCTGTGTAATCTATTGAATTGTTAATCTTCTCCAGAGTTTACTTGGGCAATGTTTTCTCAACTAAGTGACTAGATAATGTCCTTTGATCCATGGCCAGCTGGTAGGATAAGCAGCTTGCCAATTTTCTTGGTGACACTATCGTATCTATCATAGATTTTGCAGAAAATTATTCTTTTCAAGAACAAGATGAGATACAAAGTGCTCACTAGTACAACAAGTAGATAACAATTCTTGCGCATATCATGTACATCCATTTGTTTGATTCTTCCATGCATGATGCCAATCTACTTGCTGACTCATAGCAGTCCAAGTTAGTGCAATGCACTTACCATTTCTACATTTCAGATGATAGGGAACATGACACCCTATTTGTGTAGCACGCTTTTCTACTACATTGGGAATGGCTGAAAAAGGAAAATCCCAATGCAAAAAATATAAAACAACATTGGGTGTGGTCAGATGGACATGATGTGGAATTTCTTTGGGTCTAGCCATGGCAAGGGTGTGTTGAGAGTTCAAACTCAACATCATGTGATCATGTGTGCATAGCACCATCATGTGATCATATGTGCATAGCACTAACCTTATAGAGTGCTATAAAGGAAAGGGTTAGATCCCCTAATGCTAACCCTAAATGGGTTTGTATATATTCTACATTTTTAACTAAATCTAGTGTACAGTTAGTCATTTGTGGTGTGCTCTCTAGCTGTTCCCTCTCTCCTCATCTCCACTCTTCTCCTCTCCTCTCTTCATATTTGTCATGGTATCAGACCTCCCTTGCCTTCCGTTGAGGCATAGCGATCCGTATGAGAGAGTGTGATTGATTGAGAGATCGAGAGGTTGAGTGTTCTCTTCCATTGAGAGAACTTCTTCTTTGATAGAGAAATTCCATCCATTTGAGAGGAATTTCCATCCATTTGTTTTCTTGAGAGTTCTTTGAGTGATTTAGTCAAGAAACTCAAAAATATATACAAGTGACTCTCGTACCAACCAACCATCGTCCATGCTACCTTTGGGCCTTGAATTTTGACTCACAAAACCCTTCAAGGTCTTCATGAAGCGCTCGAGGAAGAACAACCATCATGCATGTACAGTGCCACATATAGCGATCTCATCCACGAAATGCACTATAAGATGTAGTTGGCTTGTGAGAATAGAACATGGAAATGTCTCCTCGACTAAAAAAACCACCTCCACTGACATCACTTGAGCATCTCAAGTGTGGTGGGATCTATTTCCTTTGAGCTCACATACCTAGAAAGAAAATAGTGCACCATATTAGTAATATGAAAACCTTGCATCAAGCATTGACACGCTTCACATTTTGTATAGTGTGAAGTACCTCACAAGATCACCCATCTTGTAAATACAATCCTTCACACCCTTTAACGCACTATGAGAAATACTAGTAGTCATACTTACTTAGAGCATCTTGTGTCAATCATGAGATTTCAAGCCGTATAATTGCTCTACACCTCTTTTCTTGCTCTTTGTGAAGGCCCCCTTCAAACACCTCATGCATCTTGTGGAAGTATGAATTGTAGTGATAGCCAGCTTCACCGCCACCATCTCTTTCTTTGATAATGTCCATGGTGCACGGGGTAAAAAGACATGCCCATTTGGCCTCTCTTGTGGACAAGCTTCACGCATCCTCCTTGTGGTGTGTAGATCCTCCCTTATGCTCAATGAATCTTGTGTCCCATTCAAATGTTCCCAAATGGTAGATGCCACGTTTTTGAAGATATGCATGGGATCAAGTAGGTGATTGATCTTGAGGTGGGACCAATATGGTAGCCAATAAAAGATGGAGTATCTAAACAAAATATTGTGTTAGCGTGCAATCTTTATTTCTATTAAATATAGGACATAATAGTTATAAACCCTTACTGGCTCATGCCATGTGGAGTAGTAGTAGTGAAAAGGTCCCAAATTTGTTTCCAATCTCTTGCAATGAGTGACTATGGGGGGACCATTCCATGGGGTGATATATCTAGGATGATTAGGTGGGAGAAATCGATGGTGATTCTCATAGATGACCTTATGCAAGTCCTCTGGCCCATGAAGCAATTAGAGAAGGACCACAAGTTACACGACATGCATGGTAACCTGATGTAGTGAGACCTAAACAATAGATGCAATTGCATAAGTAAGGTGGGTTCCCAAAGCCACATCGATTGTCTACTCATAATAAAAGTTCAATGCTTACCTAAACACTTGCCATAGCCTGGGAAGTCATGAATCATCCGCATCCACATCAAAACTGCCTTGCATGTGAAGTCTCGTGATGAGGGAGGACACATCATGCACCTCAATACCTCTCCAATGTATCTCCAGCTCATCAATCAAAGGCTCCAGATAAACATCCACATTTTTTTCTTTATGTTTCCCTAGAATTAGAAGGGATAACATAACATGTCCTTTCTTAAATGCCATAGAGGGTGGAAGATTACAATTCACCAATATCACTGGCCATATATTGTAAGAGGTGCTTTTGAGACCAAATGGGTTCACACCATCCACACCCAATCCAAGTCTAAAGTTCCTATGTGCTTCCTTGAAGCTTGGTCGTGTGTCTTCAATATGCTTCCACACAGGAGTGTCTACAAGAGATCTCCACTTGCCATCGGTTGATCGATGGGAGGAATGCCATGACATGAGCTTTGCAATGGATTTGCACTTGAACATATATTGGATGTGAGGGATTATGGGAAAATTTCATAGAACCTTATGAGGCACATCCAAAGTTTTGAGATCTGCTCTATATCTTGCCTTGCTACAAGTAGGACACTCTCAAGCCTCCTTATGTGCTCCACAAAATAGGACACAATCATTGATGCACGAATGGATGCGCTTGTAATCCAACCCTCCAAGAGATGTCACATGCTACCTCACCATATCTCGTTTTTGGTAATTTATTCACCTTTGGAAGCATTTTAGACAATAGCCTGCATGTGAAGACCATAAATGAGAAAAAGTATTCCATTGATTGATCCATTAGCATAATTCACCATGTGTGTGAAACAGAAAGCCTACTTGAGTAATGCATTCAAACTTGTATTGCTCCATCCATAAATGGTCTGCAAGTTTAGTAACTTAAGGGAGGTATGTAGAATAGAGAATGTGCAACCCTCAAATATTGGTGTTGATGATGCAATAAAAAGATCGTCCTGCTCCATGCTATCATCCCTACCTAAGTACTGATGAGCAATTAAATCTCACACCATATCATTGAACACCTCCTCCTCCATGTCCTCATGAGGTCATGGTGGAGGACTACTATCACCATCACTCCATGCATCCATAATGGTCCCTCCTAAAGATCCCACCTCATATCAGCGATGTTTCACCTCCTCGACGAGCATAGGGCAACATATATGGGTGTCACACTGCCTCCTATATCAAATTAGAAAAGGATCATATATCAAGCACTTGAACACCCATAGATATCTCAATCAATCTCAATGATTTAACGCTTACCATGGATATGGTCACATCCCATTCTCCGTACTTTGAGATGTGACTGAGTGTAATTCTATGTGCATGATACATGTTTCCTCAACATTAATCACACATACACTTGAATTTTTGCTCCAACCACATTTCTTGATGGTGGATACGGAGGGATTCATCCTCACTGGAGGTACTTGTTGAAGATGAAGACATCTTACAAATAATAACAACTCAAAAAATGTGTTACTGCTCGCAAATTTAATCCTAAAATTGTTTAACGCATCTATAAATGCATCTATTAGTGCATTTGTACTATGAAATGCAACTATAGGTGCATCTAATACACAGTATAGATGTGCCAATAAATGTGCTAACTAGTTTCTAAACCTACACTTTGTTCATTTCCTTACTCCACCGTGTTTCTTTCCTTTCAACACCCACACCCACCTCCAAGAGGAACTCATCTCCAAGTAGCTTACACCTCATCTCCAAGCATACAGATTCATCTCCATGCATACAAGAGAAGAGGGTGAAGAAGGAAGCCACAAGAGAAGAAGGAGAAGAAGCTTATGAGAAGAAAGAGAAGAATCTTTTCATACCTCTATCCAAGGTAAGTCTCTTGTCAGTTGCCCCTCTCTCAATGTATGATGCTTCTTGTATTTGTAGAAAGTTGTTCTCTTCATATTCGTCCTTTGTCGCATGCACAAAAGAATTTTTTTGGGCACTTTTGTTTCTTTTGGGGGTCGATCGGTCTATCATTGTCAGTTTTTATCGAGATTTGCCTATCAAAGTGCATCTAACAGTACATCAAACTGTATTTTGAACTATATAGCCGTGCCTATAGACACCCTGTTAGTCACCATCTATAGACGTGCTATGACAGTTCTACACTTCTATTCTTCTTCTCCTTTTTCTTCTCCTTCCCCTTCCCCTTCCCATGTCCCTTCTCCTTCCATTCTCCCATATCCCTTCTCCTTCCATTCTTCCTTCTCTTTCTCTTCTCTTTCTTGAACCTTCCCTTCTCCTTTCCCTTGCATGCATGTTTAAGTCGAATTTTCAATGCCTTAAGCATTCATGAGGAAATAAGGGATTGCATGCATGATAGAAATAAGGGATTTCATGAGGGAAATTGGATTGCAGCATGAGGATGGGATAAAGAAAGAGGGCATGCATGATGGAAATCACGGGATTGCATCAGGGAAATTGGGAAATTTGCATAACTCTTTTATATATGCATATGGAAAGAGGGCATGCATGATGGAAAACACCCCTCTTACTTCTTTCTTTCTTTCTTCTCTTCTCTTCTCTATTCTTCTTTCTTTCTTCTCTTCTCTTCTCTACTCTTCTTATCTTCAACCCTTCTTCTCTTCTAATCTTCTTCTCTTCTTTTCTGCAATTCTTCATGTGGCCAGGAAGCTCTTTAGGAGCGTCGTATGACCCTTGAGATGCCTTATTATAGCAGTTATATGACATTTTTAGAGACCCTCCCACTCCACAGGAGTTATATACATACATGACGATTACTCAAAATACCCCTCATGAGTCAAGAGTACAAACTCTAAACCACCCCACACCCACACCACCTGAGATTACTCTTATGAAGTCGAGACAACTCAGTAGGCGATAGAGCTGCCATCCTTTTCGTCGATTATCACGAGTCCCTTCTCTCTACAGTTTGGAGTCCCTTCTCCGCTCTGGTCAGGAGGCCCTTCTAGATGATAGAGCGTCCAGCGTACTCCTGTACAGCTGGGTGCCCCTTGTCCAAAGACGAGTGCCCATCGTAGTAGCTCGTCTCATGACATAGGAGTAGGCATAGTAGCAAGGAGAGCTCTGGCATAGGATGCATGGCACAATGCTTTGGTGGCAGCATTGGGAGCGGGGAGCATTCAAATGCAAACATGCTAGAGGGTGATTGTACAATATTCTATTATATCACTGAGATGGGCTTCATCTTGCTGGATGCACGGGGGAAATTGGTTGATGGTCCATCAATGCTATATGTAGGAGGTGTCCCAATCCATCCAATGTTGAGTTCACTTACAAATGGGCAAAGTCAAAGATTACCATTATCCTTGCCAATAAGAGATCTTTGCTTAAGAGACAGGCACTAGTTGAGATTGCTAGGAGAGAGGGAGCTCAACCACCAAGGGGCCAGCCCCAAACCGATCATAAGCACAAGTGGAAGAAATCAATGAAGGAAGCGAAAGCGGACCCAGTTTGTAGCATGTGGAGGTATGACGAATCGAGATGGAGTGATATAAAAACATGCATTTTGGAGCAGGGGGTCTTGCAAAGGTATTACATCATGGGAGGCCCAATTTGTAAGTATCGATCTCAAATTATATTGTGTTTATGACGTTTATTAGAAGGTTGTTCCTTTGTACTAACCCCTTGTTGGCTCTTTTCCACGGCTTCCACAGGAAGAGCAGGATATTCTTAGTATGTAGGGTTTCGAGGCTTTTTGTCACCTACAGATATATCGAGGTTGCCGTTTGTAGTATACGTGTAGCTTAGGACATCAAGTCGTATTCCGGTGAGAGATGTAGGCTTAAGTGTGGTAAGCAAACATAGTGCATGCATGTGTAAAAGAAACATGTATCATCATGGTTGAGGTAATGAAGGCTTTCATCTTCATTGGGGGTTGCAGGATTTAGGAGGAGTTTAAGGGTTAGAAGTAGAAAGAGGTTCCAGGATCTAGGAGAGGTTCCAAGGTTTCGAAGGAGGTCCAAGGTTTAGAAGGAGGTTGCAGAGTTTAGAAGAGCCTCTAGGGTTAGAAGGAGGTTCCAAGGTTTAGAGAGAGGTTCCAGAGTTTGGAAGGAGGTTCAAGAGTTTAGAAGAGTATAGGGTGGAGAACTCGTCTTCCTTGTAGATCATGGAGGTTAAGGGTTGAGGAACTAAGGGTTTAGGGGGAGCATAGGAGTGGTAGAGGATGAGGTGTAAGAGCATGGGGGAAAGAAGATAGGGGAGGAGGAGGAGGAGGAGGAGGAGGAGGAGGGAGAAGGAGGAGGAGGAGGAGGAGGAGAAGGGAGGAGGAGAAGGGAGGAGGAGGGAGGAGGAGGAGGAAGAGGGAGAAGGAGAAGGAGGGAGGAGGAAAAGGGAGGAGGAGGGAGGAGGAGGAGGAGAGGATGGGTTGCAAGGTTGGAGGAGAGGGGAGGAGGAGTTGCAAGGTTAGGACATGCTTTTGGACGTGGAGTGCAAGATAATATGGATACTTGAGAGTATCCAAATTAGAACTCAACACAATGCTCCAAAAAGTGTGGGCTTCATTCCATTATGAGGTATTTATACAAGTTGGAGAGCTTCTCTCTCTGCATATAGGAATTGTAAGACATTCTCTCTCTACATGTAGAACTTGCATATAGAAGTTGCATGTAGGAGTTGCATGTAGAACTCGCATGTAGGAGTTGCATTTAGGAGTTGCATGTAGAACTTGCATGTAGGAGTTGCATGTAGAACTCGCATGTAGAACTCGCATGTAGAACTTGCATGTAGAACATGCAAGTTGGATTTCTAAGCGGGATTATTTCTAGCTTTATGCAAGTACAAGCAGAGCATTGCCGCTACTCTACATGCACATTCTGTTCTACCTAAGTCCATGTTGTCATAGAGACAACATACTCCCGGATCCATTTGATTACCCATCCTCGGGTTATGGTTTATTGCGAGCATGTCCTTGGATTGTTGCCATGCCTTTAGTCCAGTGGCTGTGGAACTTGGGTCATGCCAACCGATCCTACTATAAAGCCTTCGCACCATACAATTTTTGCTCAGTTTCCAAGTAGCTTGTATCCACCATTTGTTCGAACTGACATATGTGGCATGCTTCTAAGAAGATCACTCTTTGGTAGAGTCAGCTTGTAATCTGAGCATCGACCCATTCATTGGGATTAAAACTGAGTGGAGGAAAATGAGTATCAAGGTAACATGGGACCTCCAGAATGAATTCCAATGTTTTACAGAATAAAGCACTTAGGTGAAGGAAGCGATCAATGTTGCCGCACATTATTTACTCATGCTGCTGAAGTGCTCGGATCATTGTGCCTTGGATATTCCATTCTACACCAGAATATGGTTCGATCATTGGCCAATTAATGGTTCGATCTTCATCCAAAGTGTGTATGTTGGCTTCCCATTTTTTACGTTGTGGAACCGCATAGAACTTGGGATGGGTTTTGAGACATGGAGGTGCACGTAGATACTCCTTCAAGAAGATTACATCAAAGAGCTTAGGATGGCACCAATCAGATCCAACTTGCTTATCCAACCTTCACTAATTTGACGCTGATGAAGGTTGGTAGGAAAGTTATCCAGGGTCCACCATCCACCTCGAGTTTTCATATCAGGATATTTGCTCCAAAATTCCTTGATGGGGTTACTAGGAAGTGGTATCTCATCAAAATCATACCCATCATTAGAACTTGGCATGGGAGTACGAATTGGATTATCCGAACCCTGATATTCAAAATCAAATACTGTGTCATTTTCTATTGATGGAAGCACAAGTAGTGTCGGAGGTGATGACGGGGCAGGGAGAGAATCTGGGGACATGGAGGAGAAATATGGAAGAGTGTTAGTTGTGGAAGGGGGAGCAGAGCGGAGGGGGGGAAGAACTGGGCAAATGGTTTGAGTAGCTTGGTAATCCTCAAGGGTAGGATTAGCAAGGAAGTGGAAGAAGCTAGGTGTGAGGGGCTCGTATGTTTGTGACTCTTGGGTTAGTTGAAAATGGTGAGAGGCATGAGCAAAGAGATGATGGAGTGAATAAATTTTAGGATGGAGCTCGAGGAAAGTTAAGAGGGTGGTAGCAGCAAGGTTAAGTGAGGTTATGAGGTTGGCAGAGAGAGTGGTTAGATATGGGAAGTTGGATGTGAGATAGGCCCTGTCGTCTTCTGACACTTCTTTTTGTTGGTGCGATGGGATCATCAGCTGCATGGGTGGGATGTCGGTTATGTCATACCTTGCAAATAATAGTGATGGCCTTTGTAGCAATGGCAACAAACCAACAATAACCCTTAGGGGAGGACTACCCATGAGGCATACATATGCAATGAAAGCATTCGTCCTGAGTGTTATAAACCCGGCATGTGTAGACAGACATAAGATATTTTTATCATCTTCGGACAAGTCTTGGAAAATTATGCGCAGAGCTTTAGTCCCTATGGAATGTCCCATTTGATTGTTGGATGAGTAGATATGATCCTGATTTGGAGTTGCTTCCATTGGATAAGCACACGTGTGTTGAGGTGATCTTCCACTTGTAGAGCAGCCACAAGCTCTTGGTACACCACCATTGTGCATTGTAGTGGGGCTTCATCGGTGTTGTCTTCCATTGCCTCATTGTTGTGCACTAGCAATTGGAGTTCAAGCTTGGAGATGATTATCTTTTGGGAGTGCATCTCATTCATTTTTTCTTTGTATTGCTGGTAGATGGTTGTATATGCCTCCTTAAGCTTTCTCATTTGCAAAGTGGCCTTTGCCTGTTGAGGAATGTCTTCAGTGGTATTGGACCATTGGTCCAAGACTTGTGCTTGTGAAGTGCTAGCCTCTTGAGCGGTAGCAAGTTGGTCCTTTAAGATTCCGCATTCCCTTGTAAGCTCGTCAATGCTGAAGGCACGTACTACCAAAGATTGTTTCATGTCTTCAAGCTTGTCTTTGCAATCCTGGAGCTCTTCTTCTTTGTGAATTAGATTGAGTCGAGCTTGTGTCACTACCTCCATTTGCTAAGCATGTGCGGAGGTCAAGGAGTTATAGTAGGTCAGTAGGATTGCTGTTGCTTGTACTGCTGCTGTCAGTTGTGTTTGACTTTGGTGGAGGTTGGAGGTCACGGCTCATGAATTCAAGGGCATCTACTTGTCTGCTGAAAATCTCAATGTTGGCGGAACCATCCTCTCGAATTTTTTGAGTGTGTGCATACTCGAAGAAGCTCATGTCAAGAAATAGCGGAGGGTTTTCCCAAGCGTCGAAGTTCTAGATGGCTTTCGTTGAGGAGGCCAGCTGGCTTTGATTTTTGGAATAAAAGCTCAGGTGATGATCCAAGGGCCAGGATTGCTCCGTCTTCTTCTTAAAAGCTTTGCGAAGCTGCCCTTCTTTCCATTTGCAAACAAGAACGTCGAGCAATTCGTCTCTCCCACATTGCTGCAGCAGCAGCAGCTGCGAGCATGGACGCACCCCTTCCAGCCCTCGATCCCTCCTTCTTCCTCTCCATCATCTCCTCTCGCACTTTGCCCCTCCCCCTCAACCAGCTCGACGATCCCCATGGCTTCCTCTACCACCTCCTCCTTTGGTTCTTCCGTACCCAGGTCCCCCCAGCCTCTTGCCCTTCTTGCTTCCAGTCTTCCCACACCCGATTCCGGTACTTCAACAACATCCGCAAGTCTTCTTGCACCACCTTGCAGCCTCGCTATGTCTGTGCCTCCTGCAACAATTACCTCTTCAACTTGGATGACGATATTGACCTCGCCACCTTCGTTAACGGCAATAATATTGCAGCTGCTCCTCGTGGCAAGAGGAAAAGGGAACCCCGCCCGAAATCATCAGCAGCAGAACCGGTTGCCAGAAAGCAGAAATGCAGAGTTCCTGATATTGGATCATCAGCAACCGGCGGAAAACGGAAATGGAAGCGTTCTCATGACATTGGATCGGCTGCAGCAGGAGAGATTGTTGCACACGCAAGCTTTAATCCGCCTCACTTTCTTCAACATGCAGACCCGAGATTGTTCCCAGCACCCCAGCTGGCCGGTAATTTACACAACAGCCATCAGCTGCAGGATCCTTCAACATTGTTTCCAGCACCCCAGCTGGGTAATTTGGACAACAGCTATATTCTCCAGGATCCTTCAATCTTTTATCGCAACTCCTGCAATATTTCTACATCTGGAGTACCCTTCGACGATGTCATCGACCTTACTGACGTCTTTGCAGCAGTAGAACCCTTCACGTCCGGCGATACGATCCCAGGGAAGACGGACCTTTGTGGTTCCACGTCCCCGATTCTCGACATAGCAAACGTTCCAGCTCCAATGATCTTCCACACCTCCATGCAGTCTGGTGATGGAACTTCACAAGAGACGGCAGACCGTTCCGCATCCACGTACCCGATTCTCGGCAGCCCAAATTACACTGCAGCTTCATTAATGAGTGTCCACGATATGATGACCGACGGTCGGGAATCAGCGTTCCCAGACGACACAGCAGACGTTCGTGATCAAACGAACGTCGGAGCCATCGGGGTTTGTGCGTCACCAACAACGCTATTCGATTCTAACCAAAATCATCCCACCATCGACTTCGATATTCCTAGTGAACTCCCCAATATGGCGGACGTCCCTTTGCTGGAGGAACTCCCTATGCTGATCAACTGCGATCGTGACATCGATTTGCCGGATGATGCCCCCTGCATGCAGGAGTGCCTCGGTGAAGAGTGGAGCACTGACTCTCATGGCATAGACAGCATACTCTCAGGAGATGGCAGTGAATTGCAGGATGGCCATGCCTTCTCCGAGAGTGGAGGCTTTGCCTGTGTTGATGTCTCTACTGCCGACGACTTCGATTTGGCTGACAAACTCCCCATGGCTGACTTCGATTTCGTGGAGGAACTCCCCATGCTATGTTGCCTCAACGGCGATTTCGATCTGCCGGATGGTCCCATTCTCTTGGCTTAAATCTTTTGCATGAAGGCTTAGCACCCATCTCTTGGAGCTCATTATCTCTGCCTCATCCATAAAGACTCTAGGTTGCAATGGTTGGGACATAAGCTACTTACGGCTGCCTTCCATGAGAAAGCAATGAGCTACATCCGCATGTACCATGTTAAAGTAGGGCTTTCAAAGAGTCTATGACCTCTACGTTTGAAGTAACAAAGCTCAAAAATATATGGCCTCAAGGAAGCTAAGGAGGTTCTAAAGAGCTTACTCTCTTGTTTATCAACCCTAGATTAATAAGAGGTCAGCACTAAAGGTGACATTAGAATTTGAGAAATACTAGTCCATGAACAGTTAGCTGTAGAGGAGAAAATGTAGAGGAGAAAATGAAGGTCAAGTGAAGGTTTCCCATCATTTCCAATCATAATTGGAAAAGCGTTAATGAAGATAGAATCTAAGCTATGAACATCAATACGGAGCTATCTTTAGAAAATCTACATGACAAGAAAAGGTAACTATAAATCTACAAGTAAACCTACATTAATACAAAATACTTATGTGAGAAATATATATATAAGTGATTTGATAGTTCTTGCTTAGACTAAAACAAGTGTGATATGTTAGCTATAAGGAATTGCAAGAAAGCATATACAAATATTTGTCACTCTTGAACATTATATTTTTTATTTTCCCAACGAGGCACATGGTTTATAGTGATTGCAATAAGTGAGTGCATCACACTATTTTCTATTAAACTATATTTTGAGATACCTTCTAAAAATTTTAAACAATTCTGCTAAGCACCAAAAGCAAAAAGAGTGCTTCTCAATGCATTTATAGGAATTGTCATTTAGGGTTTTGCCAATGATGCATCACTAACTGCCCCATAATTAAAGGTTCTTGCTCCTCCCTTCCTCTCCTTATCTCCTAGCTTGTATACATGTGTTAAACTATGTCTTATAAATAGTCTTTGGGCTTAGATAGAAATTAAATTGTGAACTTTTGAAGTATTAATGGGATAAGGCTATTTGTGCACTTTGGGTTAATCCATGCCCCAAAGAGAAGAAAAGCATGAAAATATTAGTTAAAGATTAAGGGGGGTAATCCTCATCCCTGAGTGGTAATTGAGGGCCAAACAACTTAATTGGATTAAAGATAGGGGGTACTCCACTCTCATGAAAGATAATTAAGGAAATTTTAAAATATAAAGTAGAGAGATAAAAAATTGAAAGCTTTAATTACCAAGAGAATCCACATGGAGGGTAATCCATGTAGGATACTCTACAATAAAAATGGGGGGTAATCCTCATCCAAGGCAATCAACCCGTACAATTAAAACCCATGTTTATAGCAAATAAGCATAATAGGTGTACATGAAGTAGTTTGAAAAAACCCAAGGTTCCTGCTCAACAATTCAAAAGGACAATTGAATGATGCAATTGAAATAAACAATAAAATTTCATATAAATATATATTTCATCAATGATATATATTTAAAAACTAATCAAAATTTAGGCTAAAAATGTCTTTTTAAAAAAGAAAACAATTAAAACTACACAATGCAAATTACACTTGATCATAAGCTAAACCCCAACATAAGTGGCTAAATGAAAAAAACTAAGGCCATGTAAAAGAAAAAAAATATTTCCTTAAAAAATAAAGAAAATGGAAAAAATTAAAGGCTCAATCAAGGAAAAAAGAGGGGTAGAACTAACTTTGGACAATTAATTATGGGGGGTCTTCCACACCCATGTTCTATAAATGAGAGAAAGAAGTGACACTATAGAAGATAAAGCAAATAAATTAATAAAGGAAGCAACAATTAAAGCAAATTAGGGAGACAATAATAAAATGCACAAAAAAGGAATGAGGACTAAAGAGGGAATAATAGCACTAAAAATCATGAATAAAAGCTTTAGAAAACCTTTCGTGCTTTAGGAAAATGAATTAGACTAGAAAAAACATTAAATGAAAAGAAACAAATAAGGAACTTGAAAAATTAAATTAAAAAATAAACAAATAACACCTATACACATAAATAAATAAATAAATAAAATTTAAACTACAATGACAAATATAACAGTACATAAATAATAAGGGAAAAATTGAACAATATATAAAAATAGGGTACATATAAGGGGGAGGTACAAAACAAATACATGGAAAAAATAAAGGACGAGGACTACAAGGGAAAGAATAAAACTGAGGGGTAAGAAATAGACATATATATATATAACTTAATAAATGGATAAATCTAAAACTATATACAAGCATATAAATATATAGAAGAGTGTATATAAACAAGTATATACGTGTATACGTATATTTAGTATTTTGTGAAAGGGTAATGGGAAAACAAAGATACATGTATCTATTGCACTAAAACCCCAACGAATCACGCCTCATCAGAGAGGGGCGAGAGAAGGGCAGAGAGTTAATTACGGTTAAAGAAGTGCAGGCTTGCTGCGAACAAAGAAGATAACAATGCTATGTGAGGGAACTAGACTTTTTAGTGGAGAAAAAGTCACCGAAGTGCCAGGCTTCCCGCCATTTTGAGCATGATCTACCACCATACAAAAAAAACGCTGATCGACCTTGACGATCAAAAGTGAAGCAAATTACAAAGCAAAGGTAAGAGAGGAGGATTGTCCCTATAGATCATAGTCACGTAACTAAAGCACTAGACGCAAACCAAGCAGAAAGACAATCGCCATGGAAAAAGAACCCAGTCCATGGGACAACAAAGTGAAAATATTAAAGGTCATTACGTTGAAAAGAGCTGGCTATACGACAAACTCCTCAAGTGAGAAGGTAAGGAAAAGTGTTGAAAGCAATCCTGCGAGAGAGTGTCCTCCACATGGTGAAGCAACAACAAGCTCAACGCGAAGCCCACTACTTGCAATCAAGAGTTGACCAACAAGAGCACAATGAATAAGGCGACATGAAGGAAATGCACATAGAACCATGAGGTTGGAAGGACTGTCGCTGGGAGGTGTGTGTTAGATATCAATGCTCCACTCTCATGTAACTACGCAAGAACCAGCTAACTCTACTTGTAAGCCCCCCATATGAGGAGAAGGCATTTGAGTAGCTCGGTTATCCGGTAGGTCCTAGTTTGGACACCAGATGGGGGCCATGTGTGGCTTGATGGCTGGATGGAGTTGGCACACTACCAACTAGGCTACATGCAAGTGCGGGAAGGCATCCCATGACTGACCGCATTGAGGGTAGACGGAGCATTTCTCGAGGCAGCCCACTCTTGAATTGCGGGGCCCGTTTAGAGTACCAGATGATCCCGGATGGCTGTGAGCCGAATGGAGACCGTAGGTTCGTTGCTCTATTTTGCGCACCAGTTCTATTGTGTGGTCGGTGGCCTATTTTGGGACCGACCCCCAATCGATCGTTTTGGGTAGACTGGGTCGATCACCCAATTGAGCCCAACCGACTGCGACTGGTGGCTATATAAGAGCAAGCCCGTGAAGCCCATTTCATCATTGGCTACAGCAACCCTGATTCCTTAGCATCCAGCCTCCGTCCTCTACTATTTCCAGCTTGCCATCGAAGCTTCTTTCACAGGAGCGCACGGTTGGGAGGCAGCGCCATCTATTGTATCAGTTCTACAGTGATCAAATTTTTGATTCTCCATACTATCTGTTTCTCTCTTGCATATGAGATCCTGTTATCTGTTGATCATAGATGTTGTATTGTTTTCTTATAGTGTGCAATTGTGTGGAAGAGGTCGCAAGCCAAGAACCTAGTGTAAGGAGGTAGAAACAGCTCAAGCAAGAGTCAAAAGAACGAAGCGTAGAGAAGAAGGCTAGGGCCACGCCATCGAAAAGCTAGTGGAGAAGGCTTAACAGATGACGCCACCAAGCTAAAGAGAAAGCTAGGGAAGGAGTCCATACGGAGACATAAAGTCAAGAAAGCAGGTACTTGAGCATTTAAGATTTGCCATAGAGCCGGACAACGAGGTGGGAGGTAGCAACATGTAATTGAAGCAAGTGTATTACAGAAGAACTGCTGGCTAAAAAGGTTGTGCATAAGTTGTCAGTTACAACAAGAGGGCACTAGCTCCATTAGTAGGGTGTAAGAAAAAGCTATACTACGGTAGGACATACTTAAAATAATTCGTGGGTCAAGGTTAAGTGTATAAGCATGTTGTGAGAGTAAAATAAGTATGAGTATAGGTATTATTATGTGGTTAGTGTAAAAGAAGTTTTAAAGAGAGTGGGTTAAGGGGACCATAATTAGGGGGTTAGAAAAGGTTGAGAATGTGAGAGAGAAAAAATAACAGGGGTATTATACTAAGAGAGTGTTAAGGAGGTATTTAGTGTACGGGTTTAATATAATATAGTATACAGACCATGAGTATTAATTAACATTTATTGTTAAGCATACTTTAAGTAAATATGGAAGGGGGCCTAGGGATATATTGAATGTATATGTAAATAATTATGAAAGGGGGGTCCAAGAAAGAGGCAACTTTTACCAAAAAACAATATTAGGTGTAGTTTGAAGGTGTAAAGGGCATTGGTGGTCATGGGAAAATTAGAGGGCTTATATTTGGGTATAGTAGATATAAGAATTACTTAAGGTACATACTTAGAAAATGGGGGGTTTGGTATGAAAAAAGAAAACTTAAGAGGGAAGATACAATTTAAAAGCAAATTAAAGGAAACAAAGGGACTCAAGGTAATAAATTTTTCAAATATAAAAGAGTATAACCTAATATAAATGTAGGGCGAACACTTTACCAAATTGAAACAGCTTCAGGTAAGCTATTAAGAGGTTAACAGTCAAAAGAGAAACTCATAAAAGAATAGTAAGTTTTACAACTAGGCTCAACAATGAACCAACAACCTTTGGGCACTAGGGGTAAGTGTAGAAATAAACCTCTGTGTGTGTGTGTGTGTGTGTGTGTGTTTAGATTTAATAATTCCATTAATAAATGAACCATACAATTAATTCAATCATATGGATAATTATAAAAATCAATGGAATGATTTTATTAGGAAAAGTAAATTGAAGTAAAATTTCACAATATTACAATCCAAAAAAAAAAACAATGAAAGCAAGAGGATTGGCAATAGAATTTTTATTTTTATTGAGTTTGCAAACTTGAGCAAAGAATTAGAACAAAGTGTCAAATCCATCAGGTAGTCCAGGCTCTGAGGTCAGGGTCCACTTACCTACCACCATCGAGATAAAACAATGTGTTAGAACATCATAGTTTTGTGAGGGAAGATAGGTAACGCCTGTAAACCCTAGCTTGTTATTGCTTATACCACATAACAAGACACCTATCAAGATTCTACAAAGATTTAAACAAGAAGGGGCATAAAAAATTTATCAAGGGAAGATCTCACAACCAAACAAGAGATAATTAGGGGGTAAACACCCTTATAAATGAAAAAAATATTAAAGGAACTTAATGCAAATAGGGGGGTAATCCTCACCCATAATGCAAAAATACTAATAAATAAAATGGAATATTAATAAAATTTTTATTAATACTCATCAAAGGAAATAAATTACATAACATTAGAAAGAGAGTCTATATATGTGAATTATGGGTGTGAGTGTGTGTGTAAAAAAATGCTCGAATTACAAGCAAAAAATGAGTGCAACAAATCTAGCTATATCTGAATGCAAGTGAGGAAAACCTAATGAACCAATTAATCTAGAAAAATAATAAAATTATTCATACAGAGATATTTTATACATAAATCGTAAATTAATAAAATCTCAAGAACAATAGACCACTAAATTTTTATAACTATGTATATAAATAAATATCTTTCTCTCTCTATATATATATAAATATATGCATATAGACATAGAGATATATATAAACAATGATTTAAACTTGGGTCAATTATACACCCAAGTAAGGATAATAGAATTTTATAGAGGGCTATAGAGATAAATAAATAAAAGGTGGAAAAAGGGGGCCAGTCATAAGGGGACTTAAAAAGTGAAGAATAAGGAATAGAAAATAGAAATTAGAAATTACATGAATTAAAAAATAACTATCACGATTAAACAATTAAAGAATAAATAAAAGGGAAAGGAGTAACATGAAGGCTAGCCTATATATGAGTGTACATACAAGAAAAAAATAAATTTTAATGCCTTGCCAAGAAGAGTGTATATAAACAAGTGTATACGTGTATATGTATATTTAGTATTTTGTGAAAGGGTAATGGGAAAACAAAGATACATATCTATTGCAATAAAACCCCAATGGACCATGCCTCATCACAGAGGGGCGAGAGAAGGGCAAAGAGTCAATTACAGTTAGAGAAATGTAGGCTTGCAGCTTGTGAGCCACAACAACACAAAGCATCCATAGACGCGCAGACAGACACGTTTCCTTAACTTTAAAAAAAACTTATGGGTGTGTCTATTTGTGTGTCTATTAGTGCATCTACAGACCCATGTCTATAAGAGTGTCTATATAATAAACATACATGCATATTGACATGCCTATAGACATGCTATTAGACACTCTGTAGAAATTTAAAAAAAATAGAAAGACATGTTTATGGATGCTCTTCAGATTTATTTATTTTCTTAAAGCAAAATTTTGTGTGGTTGAATAGAATACTTTGTATGCTGTGTGGTTACAAAAATCCCATTTCCATAGTGTGCAATTCAATTCTTACAGCCAATTGCATTTTAATTAGCATGGTTGGCATTCTAACTAGCACGATTTCGAGCACATTTATAGCTGACGTCTATAGCCGACAATTACAATTCTAAATAAAACAGTTCACAAGGCATTTATAGAACATTGCATAAGGAAATTGAAAGCCAAAAAAATAAAAGGAGTGTATATTAATTCATAGCCCAAAAAGTGCTTGTATGTACATATAGCACAAAGCCAAGCCACATCCCGTGGCTTCAAGTACAAAAAATAAGAGGAGTGTACATACAAGAGAGGCACAAAGCCAAGCCAATGTCTTCAAGTACAAAAAAGAGTAGCTAGCACTACTTCTATGACTAATCTAAGTCATCCACGTCCTCGCTCCCTTCTTTGCTCCCTTCCTCATTGCCTTCTTCCTCCTCAGTATCCTCGCCTTCTTCCTCCTCAGTATCCTCGCCTTCTTCCTCCTAAATATCCCTAGGGGCCTGTAAACGAGGGACAACATGTATCAATGCATGAAAAATCAAATCTTTATTTACTATAATGACATTATTTAAGTACTTTTAAATACCTGTGGGGGCGTTCCAGGAGCCTGGATATACTTCTCCTCAATAATCAACCCCTCATCATAGAAGTGCCTTGATGTATGTCCTCATGATGGTAGGCTATCTCGACAGGAGTAGGGTACCTGCCCATGATATCAAGCTGCAAGATGACACAATTTGTGGAGGGGTTAGTACAAAGAAACAACCTCCTAATAGACCACATAAACACAATATAATTTGAGATCGATACTTACAAATTGGGCCTCCCATGATTCAACACCCCCTTCTCCAAAATGCATGTTTTCATATTGCTCCATTTGGATCCTTCGTGCCTCCACATGCTGCACCACCTTCGCTGCCTTCATTGCTTTCTTCCACTCACACTCACGCTTATGAGCGATCTGGGGATGGCCCGTCAGTGGTTGACCTCCTCTCTCCTAGCAAGCTTGGCTAGTGCATGCCTCTTAAGCGAATATTGTTTATTGGCAAGTATAAGAACAATCTTTGACTTTGCCCATTTATCTGTGAACTCAAAATTGGGGGGATTGGGATACCTAGAGCGTACAGCATTGATGGTCTCATCAACCAACCTACTTGGATGCTCTTTGTATGGAATAAAGCAATCTCTATCGTTGTTAGCAACTATAGAGCACATGAAGGCCATGATGTCCTTCCCCCATCCATCCATTAAGGTGCCTCCTGTCTAAGTGCTGTCATAGCCAGTCACATACTTGGCATGAGGATTGTTCGGGATAGGATAAAGAAACTCCTTCATTTGTCACAGAAAGAGTACATTAGCAAGGGACTTGAGCGTTTCAATATGGAGAGATGAAAGTCCATAAGTACTCTGTTGCCTCCATATGTGAAACTCAACCAAGCGGACAACCCTAAGTCAAATGAGGACCCACTTCTTTTGAGCAAGCCATGGGAAAAGAAAAAGGGAAGAAAGCCATGGATGAAGAAATGGATGCCTTGGAAGCAAATGCTACATGGGAATTGGTGCCTTTGCCTAAAGACAAGAATGCAATTGGTTGCAAGTGGGTTTATAAGGTGAAGCACAATGCAGATGGTTCTGTGAACAAATACAAGGCAAGATTAGTTGTCAAGGGGTATACATAGACATATGACATTGATTATGAAGAAACATTCAGTCCGATTGCAAGGATGGCAACCATAAGAGCAGTCATTGCTATGGCTGCATCAGAGGGAAGGTCTTTACATCAGATGGATGTAAATAATGCTTTCTTGCATGGTGATTTGCAAGAAGAGGTCTATATGGAGCAACCACCAGGTTATGTTCATGTTGTTCATCCTGAGTTTGTTTGCAAGTTGAAGAAAGCCTTGTATGGCTTGAAGCAAGTACCTAGAGCATGGTCTGACAAGATAGGACAGTATCTTGCCACTATTGGCTTTTAGATTTCCAAGGCAGATTTCTCACTTTATGTGAGAAAAATAGAGAAAGGCATTATGCTGCTTGTCATTTATGTTGATGATTTGATCATCACAGGTGATAGTGATGAAGATATCCTTCATGTGAAAATGCTATTGAAGCAAAAGTTTGAGATGAAGGATTTGGGAGAGCTGCGTTACTTCTTGGGCATTGAGGTGATTAGATCCACAAGTGGGATATGGCTCTTGCAGAGGCAGTATGGATTGGACATGCTGTCCAAATATGGGATGACAGGCTATAAGCCTATTCCAGTTCCTTTGGAGCAGAATGTGAAGTTGAGCGCAGATGCAGGTGAGCTTTTGGAAGACCCTACTATGTACAGACGCATAGTAGGAAGTTTGATTTATATGACTATTACCAGGCCAGATTTGAGCTATGCTGTTGGGTTGGTAAGTTAGTTTATGCAAGCTCCAAGGAAACCGCATTTGGATACGGATAGACGCATACTAAGGTATGTGAAGTCCACATTGCAGTATGGACTATTTTATGAGACTGGGGTTCAGATATAGTTGCATGGATACACTGATGTTGATTGGGCTGGTAATATTTTTGATAGACAATCTACCAGTGGATATGTGTTCTCTTTTGGGAGTGCTGTACATAGTCACTTGGAGTAGCAAGAAACAACCTACAGTTGCCTTGTCGAGCACAAAGGCTGAGTACAGGGGTGCAGTAATGGCTGCATGTGAGGTAGCTTGGTTGCGTAAGCTACTTTATGATATATATCAGGGGCCAATTGTCATTTATTGTGACAACATGAGCAGTATACACTTGGCAAATAACCCAGTCTATCATGCTAGAACAAAGCACATTGAGGTGCATTATCACTATGTGTGGGAGAAGGTTCTAGTAGGTTTTATTGATCTAGTTTATGTGCATAGAGGATCAGGTAGCTGACATATTTTACGAAGGCATTGGGCGCAGAGAAGCTGTGCAACTTCAGAGACCTGCTTGGTGTGTAGGAATTGGGATTGAGCTCGAGGGGGAGTGTTGAGATATCGAGCTCCACTCGTGATATGCCAGGGTGACCATTGTGCATTTATGTCACTGATGTGTTAGCTGCAGATGCGGTTGGTACACCGCCCATGAATAATAGCTGGATGACAGCTATCTTTATGTACTCTAGTTAGTGGCTCAGTTAGTATGCCACCTAGGTTAGATGAGTTTGGTTTGACACCCACATATAGGGTTCACCTATTCCTTTTGTACTTATAGAGAGTTCTTTTGGCTTTCATAACTAAGAAGAGGAAAACTGTTTTTAGCCTCCACCTTTGTGTGTATTCCCCCATTGTGTATGGGAGAAAGCTGCAAGTGAGACTCCTTACTTCTCTCCCACTCTCTTCACAAATAATACACAACATCAAACCCGATACGTGCCCTTTGGCCTATTTGTGTTTTAAAGCATTTTAGGCCATATTGCACCTCTTTGGGATATCCAATTCTGCTGATGTGTATCGTCGAAGGGCGAAAAACCAGCAGCAGCTGAAATTTTGCTATTCCCATGAATTTCAAATTTTTACACCTCTTGCCCATCAAATCTTGGAAGATTTAAGTACTTGCAACCTGGCTCCCACCCTGCAAATGCCCTACAACCCGCACACACCTCGACGTGACCTTGCGCAGACTTTGGTTTGCCATTGTCTTCTTTCGGGTATGTTGTGTTCTATTCTTTGCTTGCCTCACTAGCTAGCTTCTCTGGGTGCATTCTGGACTAATCGTGACCATGGCATCAATGGCAACATGCAGCTCACCATGGCTTACAAGAGAAGCAAACAGAGGCTACGAGACAGGAAAGTCAAAAACCCAAGTCAAGGCACAAGGAACAGAGTGCGGGTCGAGGAAAGTGCTGGCACAGTATCAAATCAGCAATGGAAGACACTTTTGCAACATTTGGGAAGGGAGAAACAATGAGAACAAAGAAGACTCCTTGCAGAGCAGTAGCAAGAAGCGATTGCAAATGCACACATTCGGTCATTGCCATCAGAGCGAAGAACACGAGCTGTGGTGCTCGAGGGGGTCACTATGTATAAACCCTCAATATCATGTGCGTTCAAGGCCTATTTGTAAAATCCCTTATCTGTAATTTTTCCATTAATAAAATGTACCCTTTTTCTATATAAATCTGTAAAATTTTCCCAAAATCATTTAAAAAACTCCCTTATGTAAATTAATTTCTGTAAAATTTAGATATTAAGAATATCCTTCTGTTGAACTCACGTGATAGGGTAACATATGATGACTGACCCCCCGAGCTGTGGTGTCACAATTGGTGGGAGCATTCGAGGTAGCAACATCAGGCCATTCAGATGATTACCATTCTTGAGTCTTCATAAGCTTTAGCCTGCACCCTAAAGTTTGTAGAGTTACAACCCTACCAACACCTTAAGAGATGCATGCCCAAGAGTTGATGCTCTCTAACATGAGAAATGGCCTACAGAAAGTGAAAGGGGTGCATAGCTTAAATCAACTAGCTACAAAGAGGGTGACCTTAGCTATGTTTGCGTCTCTTGAAACCTCCTTGAAACAAAGGAGAAATGGCTTGGGCGCACAATGTCAAAGATGCTATCAATCAAAAGGACCAACGTGGCTCCAATAGTTGAACGTAAAGCAAAAGCAATGCACGATCATCCCAACAATGCAAGAAGTTTATGGGCTTCAACAAAACGCAAGAAAATGAGAGACAACCTAAGTGCAGAATTCATTGCTACAGTGATGATGTTTTGGCACAAAAATACGAGAGTTTCTCCAAATAAAAAGGACATCTGTAAGAAGCAGACAGGATGAAAGGCGTTTGAGAAGCACATCATACACATGCTAGATACAACACAAGTCAGTGGTGCCTAAACCAGCCTGGTGGTTGTTTGTGATTGAGATTTGGGATAGTTTACTTGTTTCTTTTCTTAAACTAGGCTTAGACTAAATGTGATTGAGCCCGATGGTTGGAACATCATGCAACCATAGGCTGGTTCAACTCAATCACCAGTGATGTGATTGTCTTGAACCAGCATGGTTGAGCAGATATTAGTTGCCCGATGGCATGGTTGAGCAAAAATTAATAGCAATATATTTCGGAATATATTGTTATTTTACTAAACCGGCTCAGTGGTTGGAACATCATGCAACCGTGGCTGCTTCAACTCAATCACGAGTTATGTGATTGTCCTGAGCCAGTGTGGTTGAACAAACATTAGTTATTGACCAGCCCGGTTGTTGAAATTATTGTGTTTCTTAGTACTTAAATTTGTTAAATTTAATTTCCTGCTGTTCGGGTCATATACCATGGTTAAATTATGGAATTCAGAAATGAAAAGCATAATATTGTTATTTTCTAATGGTGAAATTTAGAAATGAAAATAAATATACTTGTTATTGTCCAATATGTGAAGTTGAGACTCTCAAGCTAGACCATCCCGGTGGTTGAAACTATGACAATGTCCTAAACCATCCCAGTGGTTGAAATTGTGACTGTCCTAAACGTGTCCTTAACTAGCCGGATGATTGAAATTGTGACTGTCCTAAACCATCGCAGTGGTTGAAAATTGTTTTGCTTCATTATATACTTTAATTAGACTGTGTTTTGTATTCTTTTAATAGTAGCAAAAAGGGGGCTTATTGTTCTATTGTTCCTGCATGTTGGGTCAGCAGACGGAGTTGTATCTCAAGTTTGTGGATCAGAATCCGGACATTTCAATTGGGCAGAGGAACTTTGAGCATTGTAAGCTCTGGTACATTAGGAAACTCAAAGACAATAATGTTTGTTGTTGCAAAACACACATAGACTTTGACCTAGCACGGCAAGCTATGAATGACTTCAAATTTGGTCATGTTGGAGCATTGCTCCATGGGGATTGATGCCCATTCCTCCCCAATGAATGTGCAGTCTATAGGCCACCTGGATCCTCATCATGTGTTGCAAGGGAGGGTAGGTTTTGTAGCTTGAGGACTCTATAGGAGCCAGTAGTTTGTCCAAAGGGAGACCATGAGTGGCACATGATTGAATGCATTCGTAGCACATGCAAGCATTGCAGTTTGAAGCTGAAGAAGAAGACATTCAATGTCTATCCAAATGAAATGAGGGAAGACAACCATGTTGCTCTAAAATGGAGGAGATTTGAAAATATTAATGTTGAAGGATCCGATCAAAAGAGATGGCCACTATCGTATAAGAGCACCCAACCAAGGGAGCTTGTGAGTCACGTGGTTCAATCCATCCCAAAATATGTGCTTCAAAATTTCACATCCAGTTGACAAGATAAACAGTTCAGGACGTGCCTTGCCAAATTTCCCCGTGACACTATTGTATCTTGATGGAGAGGAGGTCTTATCGGAGAGCAACAAAGAAAGGGAGAACACCAAAAATTGTGGATGCTAACTCACCCAGATCAAGGTAAGCTCTTATTATGTATGTATGGTACAAAGGGGTATATACTGGGCCATTGGCCTTTACCCCAACAGCCTCCCACTAAAAGGCCAATGCACCTTTAAGGGAGAAGATGGGCATCCTAATGTCATCCAACACCCATCAAAACACTCTGTAAGTGCAAACCGCATTGAGAAAGACTCTTTGTAAGAAGATCTGTAGGGTTCTCATTTATGTGAACCTTGACAAGCTAGATGCGCTTGTCCTCAATCACCTCTCTGATGAAGTAATACTTTACATCAATATGCTTTGTCTTCGCATGGAAGACATGATTCCGTGCCAATTGGATGGCACTCTGACTATCACAGTGCAAAACTGGAACCTCTCCTGCAATGCTCAAGTCTCCCACTAGATGAGTAAGCCATATAGCTTCCTTGCATGCCTCAGTGGCTGTGCAACATACTCTGCCTCAGTGGTAGACAAAGCCGTACATGGATGCAAATGAGATACCCATGAAACTGCACCTCCAGTGAATGAGAAAACATATCCTATAGTAGACCTCCTAGTGTCTACATTCCCTGCAAAATCAACATTTGCATATCCAACAACAGATGTGTCTTTCCTCCCAAAGAAAATGCACATGTTCTTTGTACCATTCAAGTATCTCATGATACCTTTCACTGCCTCCCAATGCTTCTTGCCAGGATTTTCCATATACCTACTAACAGCTCCCATTGCAAAAGCAATATCTGGATGTGTAGCAACCATGGCATACATCAACCTTCCTAGTGTGGATGCATAAGGTATCTTTGCCATTTCAGCTTTGGCCTCATGTTCAAGTTTGAATGTGTACTACAACTTGAAGGCAAATTTTGATGAATTCGATTGAGCAATGTATAAGCTATGGGTCATCAAGATACCTACATACACAAAAGTCCATGAACCTTACCAAAAATGGCTACACCCAAGAAAACAATGACCCCAAATTTTAGTTGTACTTGACACTTGAGACAATGATAAATCTCCCAAGGATGGCTCATTATGTGTTGCCTTGGTCGATTTTGGAGAATCTATGCTCCCAATATGATCTGTTCGTCAATTGCTTATGTGGGGAGAACATAAAAGCGTATTTCTACTGCCTGGTGAGCAACCATTGTGACCATATAGGCATAGTGAATGGCTATAAATCCATCATATTTCAGCCTACTATCCACAGGATACCTAGCTCTAGTAGACCTGCGCAAAATAGGCTCACTACCAGGTGCTCTTAAAACATCCCTTGTCTTCCTTACTCTAGGTGTAACAATAGAAGGAATACCCAACTCATCATCAAGGCTCTGTTTTGAGCCACTGGATTCACCATCCACATAAGAGTGACCTACATTCACATCAAACATGGGCTGATCTACTTTCTCTTTTCCTTTTTGTGATACTTGCATACCACTATCTACATTGCTTTGAGGAGATCCTCCTGATCTCAATATGCCTGTCCATGGCAAAGTATGTGAACCACTGCTAGAGGACACTATAGGTCCACTAACATTTTGTGATTGCTGCTGTGAATTCTGTGCAGAAATACCATCTTGTGCATCTACATCATCAATCACATTTACTAGTTTATACTAGTTGCTCATCTCATCAAAAGCAACATCTTTGCTTACTGTAAACTTACGAGTAGAAGGGTTATAGCATCTATACCCTTTTTTCTACAGAGAATGACCAATAAAGATGCACTTCTCAGCTTTTGGATCCAACTTGGATCTTAACTCATCTGGCACATGAACATAGGCAATGCAACCAAAAACTTTCAAATGAGAAATATCTGGTTTCCTACCAGTATATCTCTCCTCAAGTGTCATGCCATGTATTGCTATAGTGGGAGTCTTGTTCATTGTGTAGACTACTGTAGCAACTGCTTCAACCCAATAATAATATGGCAGGTCTTTTTCATTGAGCATGGCACGAGATACCTCTCCAATATGCCTATTTTTCCTTTTTGCAAGTCCATTTTGCTGTGGGCTATGACTACATGAATATTGCTGCTTTATGCCATGCTCCTACAGGAACCTTGCAAACTCATTTGAGAGGTACTCTCCCGGTCCATTTGACCTTAGACATTGTATTTGCAGGCCTGTTTCTTTCTCAACCATAGCTTTAAAAGCTTTGAAATGCTCAAACACTTCACTTTTCTTTTTCATAAAATACACCCAAACTTTTTTGCTACAGTCATCAATAAAAGTGACAAAATAATGACATCCTCCAATAGATGCACCTTTAGTAGTCCACACATCAGAGTGGATTAATTCCAATGGCGTCTTACTCTCTTGAACATGTCTAGGAAATGGCTTCCTTACCTGTTTTCCAAATTGACAAGCTTCACATACCTTATGCATTTTTGTAACCTTGAACTTAGGCAATCCTGCAACAATATTTTGGGCCTGCATTAATTTAAGTCACTGTACATTAACATGACCAATGCGTTTATCCCAGATATCAATATCTACAACTACACGGTCCCATGTGCAAACATTGCTACACTCAATTCATGCATGTCCGCATCCAACATAAACATCCTACCCTTCTTCTTCGCTTTTGCTATCAAGCGACCTTTATTTTTCATATCCTCAACAAAGCATCCATGAGGATTAAATCTGACCTGCAAGCCCTGCTCAACCATTTGACCAACAGAAACCAGGTTCTTGGTGATATTCGGGACATGAAATACATCAGACAGGTATTTCTTTTTCCCATCCTACATACACAAAGGAATTTTACCAATCTGCACAATAGGATGTGCAGTATCATCACCACTCTCGGAGACAAATCCTTATCTTTCCATTTTCCTTGCATCCTGCATCCATTCTGCATGACCTGTCATGTGGTTTGATGCACCTGAGGCAACATACCACACATCATTGCTTTCTTTTGCACTTGTCACAGAATTGGTCATGTGCTACACCATAAACAAATGCTCATTTCTGTCATCACCCTGTCTACTAGAGGATGCATAATTGCCTTGCTGTAATTTTCCAGTCATGATGTCATTCTACTTTTTATAGCAGTCATTAACCATATGACCCATTTTACCACAGTAGTAGAATTCAACATTGCTGTTTGCATTTTGGCCTCTCTGCCATCCACCACGACCTCTTTGGCTCCCCCTGCCTCTAAAGTTAACATGTCCTCCTCCATAGGAGTGGTTTTCTTGAATTTGCTGCA
Organism: Dipteris shenzhenensis; assembly: GCF_047967505.1. Taxonomy (NCBI): domain Eukaryota; kingdom Viridiplantae; phylum Streptophyta; class Polypodiopsida; order Gleicheniales; family Dipteridaceae; genus Dipteris; species Dipteris shenzhenensis. Next base: position 14,046,656 of record NC_141627.1, on the reverse strand, counting down.
TATTTTGCTTTCTGCCATGGCCTACAGATTGGCCTGCTCTACCTCTGCCTCTACCTCTTCTAGCATTTGAGTAGAAGACAATTTCTTTTGAAGTTCCTCTTGAAGAAGATGCACCACCATTTCTCTACTCTTCAGTAATTAGAAGAGCAATCAACTCCTCAAAATCAGGAAAATTCTCACGGATGACAATGGATGTACGGAATTGTGCATAATCCTTTCCATTCAAGGTCATAGAAACTAAATCATCATCTTCCATTGGCAACCCAATAGAAGCAAGTGCATGTGCAATCTTCTTCACCTTCATGTGGTAGTCATTGATGCTCATATTTTCTCTCTGCACATTATGCAACTCCTGCTTGAGCTACATTTTTCTGGCTTGCATATTTGTGCTATACATTTTTGTCAAAGTATCCCACGCCTCCTTTGGCATGCTTGCATCCTGAATATGCACAATCATAGAATCTAAAATATTGATAGATGGCTAGTACATAACTTTTCTAGCTCTCTCATGCCAGCCTTTAAATGCCTGTAACTCCTGTTGATTGGGAACATTAGGAATAAATGGTTCTTGTTCAGCTCCAGTAATGAACTCCCAATAGCCTTTTCCCTTAAGGAAATTTGTTATTCTAAACTTCCATGCTAGGAAGCTGTTCTTGTCAAGCTTTTCAGTGACTATCTGTCAAAAAGCATCAGACGCCATTGCAGAACACTGCAAAAATATTCTGTCACTACAAAAAACACAACTTCTACCTCACAAGGACAAATTTGCAAAACTGACGAAAGTGGTATTTGACCACAGTCACTTCCTAGTGACGATTTTGCATCAACATGCAATAAGAATGATTTTGTCACTCCCAATATCTTTGTGCACAAGCATACGATGCAATTTCTACAGCAACTTTTCACCAACTTGCGGAACAGTGGTCGCATAGCAAAAACAGGGCACTTTTTTGAGTGCCCGTAGAAAACTTTTGCCACCAAAACGAGCCCCGAAATGGCCTCGAAATGGCCTCGAATCAAAAAAATAATGTCACCAAGGGCTTTGCCTGCTCCCGTAGCATGTACTACCCTCTCGCCACATCGCAAAGGGCATCCCAATCTGAGATAGTGCACTCTTGCACTTTCTGGCTATGCTACTTGCAGAGATTTGCTCCCAAACTCGAAAAAGGAAAGCAACACTGATCCTGTTACCAAGAGACCGCGAACTTGGTTTGCTTTCTTGAGCTCCTTACCACGAACCGAGCTCTGATACCATGTAAAGAGAGTGGGAGAGAAGTAAGGATTCTCACTTGTAGCTTTCTCACATACACAATGGGGGAATACACACAAAGGTGGAGGCTGAAAACAGTTTTCCTCTTCTTAGTTGTGAAAGCCAAAAGAACTCTCTCTAAGTACAAAAGGAATAGGTGAACCCTATATGTGGGTCTCAAACCAAACTTAGCTAACCTAGGTGGCATACTAATTGAGCCACTAACTAGAGTACATAAGGATAGCTATCATCTAGCTATTATTCATGGGCGGTGTACCAACCGCATTTGCAGCTAACAAGTCAGTGACATAAATGCACAATGGTCACCTTGGCATATCATGAATGGAGCTTGATATCTCAACATTATTAAATGCAATGACCTTTGGCATGATTATGAGCCAAATAGCAAGCAAGTGCATGGAAAAAGAAACAATTCAAAAGTGTAAACAACTGTAAATTGTAAAATATCTTTGCACATGCACAAATTGCACTTTTTCAACTTCTTCCATTAGGGTGAATCTAGATACCAATACTAACAACTATCAATGTTTTAAGACCACCATGCACTAGTCCCAATAATTTGGATTCCAAAATTTCAATCCGTTTTGGTTTTTCAACAAATCAAAAGAAAGTTATGGAGCATGCCCTCAAATGGGTATGCATCACTTTAGCACAACAATGGAGGCCCATTAACCCATGCATAGTGATCTCATTTAGGTGTGTCCTTGGGTTGAGGAGAAGCTCAGATAGTGTACTTTAGAGTTATTACTTGGTTGCATGTATATATAGAACAAAATTTTGATGTTTTTGCATAAATTCTATATCCTATAGTCTTTAGGATACATGCTTCACATGCAATATAGCACTTGTAATGCCTTAACAGTATCGTTCCAAATCCTTATTCCATAATTTTTTGCTCTCATGTTCAACTTTGGAATGTGTACTACAACTTGAAGACAAATTTCGCTGAATTCCATTGAGCAATGCATAAGTTATGGGTCATGCAAGATACCCATATACAGAAAAGTCCATGAACCTCACCAAAAATTGCTACACCCAAGCAAACAATGACCCAAGCAGGTACCTAAGCATTTAAGGTTCCCCATAGAGCCAGACAACGAGGTGGGAGGTAGCAACATGTAACTGAAGCAAGTGTATTAAGGTAGAGCCACTAGTTAAAAAGGTTGTGCATAAGTTGTCAGTTACAAAAAGAGGGTGTTGGCTTTGTTAGTAGGGTGTAAGAAAAAGCTATACTAGGGTAGGGCTTAAAATAATTCATGGGTCAAGGTTAAGTATATAAGCATGTTGTGAGAGTAAAATAAGTATGAGTATAATAGGTATTAGTATGTGGTTAAGGTAAAAGCAGTTTTAAAGAGAGTGGGTTAAGGGGACCATAATTAGGGGGTTAGAAAAGGTTGAGAATGTGAGAGAGAAAAATGACAGGGGTATTATACTAAGAGATTGTTAAGGAGGTATTTAGTAATTCGAGCTTTTTTTTACACACACACTCACACCCATAATTCACACATATAGACCCTCTTTCTAATGTTATGTAATTTATTTCCTTTGATGAGTATTAACAATAATTTTCTTTCTGGACGAAGGGAGAGGTGGAGCTACTATTGGTGTAGCTAAACATTTGGCTCAAGGAGTAGGGAGAGTTCTTCAAACCTTTGGCAATTTGGGGATAAGGGTGGAATTTTGCCATCCAAATCTCTCTTGCCAAGTCTTCTCGGTGTATGCCCCAAATGCAACTAGGGACAGAGCTTTACTATGGGAAACTATTCATCTGATAGATAATGTGCTTCTTCTTGGAGACTATAATATGGTTGAGAGTAGAGGGGACAAGTGGGATGTGATAGGCAGTGTAATAAGAGGCCACGAGTTGTCCACGTGTTGTCAAATTTTAAAGAAAGGGCCAAGTTCTTGGACGTATCAGGAGACACTGCCTTTACTTGGTCAAACAACCAAATGGGGCCCCTCCACAGGAAAGGGAGGCTTAACAGAGCTCACTGTTCTAAGAGAATTGTTGAGGAGATGCTATGTATTAAGAGTAGAGCGTTGGGTACCCTTCCCTTTTTGGATCATAAACCCATCTCCATAGTTTTGGAAAAGGAAGAAAGGAGCATATATAGGCCGATCGTGGTTCAAAGCCAATCCTTTTTTTTTTCAACTCCCCTACGTCAAGGACAAGATATATAAAATATGGATAAATGCCTTTGGGGGAACAGCTAATGCAACTTATATGTAGATCAGAGCCACTGAGAGGACTAAGACCTTCTTGCAAGCAATCAAGCGTAGAGCCGACAAAGCTTGAAGAACAACTAGCTCTCCTTGAGAGTGACTTCACCATGTGGGGTCAGGAAAAACTGAGTACAGTCAGAGCCAAACTCAGGGAAGACGCCAAAATAGCAGCTAATCAGGCTAGAATTTACACTAGAGATTAGTGGGCCGGAAGAGTAGACAAGGCTAATGAAGATATGCTCAAAATCCTAAAGAAAAAAAATGCCCAAGAATCCCTTGATGCTCTTCTAGTTGGTGACAGACACGTCCAAGACCCGGAGGAAATCCTTAAGGTAATTTTAGAACACTTCAAACAGTTTCTTGGAGAAGAGGAAGTCATCACAACAGAAAAGGCTATAGCCCGTGAAAAGTGCTCTACAGCGAGAGAAAGAAAAGTCTCTATTTTTGACAACATATATTTGGATAGGGATCTCTCTCTCGAGGAATTGAAAGGGGTAGTAGACCAAATGGGGAAGGGAAAGACCCAGGGAGAAGATGGACTTCCTATAGAGTTCTATCAAGTCTTTGGGAAACGGTAGGTCCCTGCCTCATGCTACTCTGGCAAGACTCCATAGCAAAGGGCTTTTTAGACCCAAGAATCAACACAAGCATGATAGAACTTATTCCTAAAGGGGGACCAAAAGAGGAATTGAAGAACTGGAGACCGTTGACAATGCTGAACAACAGCTACAAGATCTTTGCAAAGGCACTTGCTATTAGATTCAAAACTAAGATGCAATGCTGGATCAAGGAGGAACAAAATGGATTTATACAAGGAAGGCACATCTTGGAAGCCATTCTCATTTGTGGGAAGGTCTTGAACTAGCTGAGGAGATGCAACAGGACATCTGCTTCCTCAAGATAGACTTCAACAAGGCGTATGATAGAATGGAGTGGGGATTTATCCTATCTTCCCTCAAAGACATGGGAGCAGGACTAGGATTTGTGTCTTACGTCAAAATTCTTTATGTTAAGCTAGAAGAAAAGTTGAAGTAAATTGCGAAATGACACAACCTTTCAAGCTCAAAAGACCCATCGGCCAAGGCTGCCCGCTAGCCCCTCTGCCCTTTGCCATTGCCACGAATGCCCCCTTGGTTGGCTCATCAAGGAAGAAGTAGACAAGGGCATAGTGAAAGGAATTCAGGTGGAAGGGGACAGATAGATTATGTGTTAGCAAATTTGCAGATGATACAAATCTAATGCCACACAATGACGAAGCATCAATTCATGTCACGCTGGAATGCCTAAACACATTTTGCACGGCCTCGGGTTCCAAGATAAATCACGATAAAACAAGGATCTATGGTACCTTGAGCCCTCCCCCCCTCTTCCTATATATAAGGGGTGCAAAGAAATCAAAAAAGGAGAGGTCTTTAGATTACTAGGAATTCCTATGGGGTTTAGTTGCACTATGCAGAACATATGGGACTGGGTCTTACCCAGAGTCAAAAGCAAGGTGAACAGATGCCAAGGACTGCAATGATCGACCCTTGCAAGAAGAGAATTTGTCCTCAACCACTACATCTACCCCTCCATCAATTACTATATCTTCTCCTGGTTCCCGACCAAGAAGTTCCTAAGACAAATCAACAACTTATTCAAATCTTTTCTTTGGGGAGGAGATGAGGTCAATCACAAGGTCCCTAAAGTGAAGTGGCAAACTTGCACAAAACCAAAGGCTATAGGTGGACTAGGAATAGTAGATGTGGAAAATTTTGCGGCAAGGTTCATGGCGCAATGGATCATAAAAGCAGTGCAGAACCCAGAGAAAATTTGGGCTTACTCAATCCTTAGAAACATAACTTAAAGATTATCAGATGTAAACACTGGAAGCATCTTCTGGTTGGGTCTTCCCTCTATGGAAAGGAAGGCTGCACAACAAAGGCCTCAACCTTTGGAAAGGTATGTGGTCAGCCTGGGAGTAACTGAGACCGTATGCGACCTGGAAAGGGTTCTCTAGGAAAATGGGCACTTTTGTGGCCAATGATTCAATCTGGTGCTTAGTCATCTGGGTTGCCACCCCACACTCAGGGATGATGAATCAAAAACACCTTGCCGCTCAACAAGAAAGGGATTTGGGTCTAGGGAGATATGTGGGATAGAGAGCAAAGGAAGTGGATAGAAAATGACAAGTTAAAAGTTAGATTTAATCTGAACAGATTCGACCTAGAGATGCTTGCCGTTAGATAGGATTTGTGGGACAAAGATTTGATAGCATGGATGGGTAGAAGGGCTCCTCCTTCTACCAAAGAATTTAGGTGGGTAGGCCAGACTAAACTCTTCTCTGTCCCCATCTTTGTCGAAGGGCAGGAAGAGCTACTAGCTCAACTGAATTGGAAGTGGTTGAGAGCAGACTCGGAAAAAGTGTGGTTCAAAAGATTTGAAAGAATGTGGGACAGGGAACTCCCAGAGAAAGAGGCTTGCCTCTTATGGCTCATTATGCACAAAGGTGTCTGGACAGCCAAACAAGCATTGATAATTGGTCAAGGAGATGGATACTACCAAAGATGTATCAAAACACAGGAAGATATCCCCCACCTGTTTCTAAACTACAGATCTTCTAGAGAAGTTTGGGACACTGTGCACAAACAGCTTGGCTTTTTCTCAATCAATTATGCTTGCCTTTTACTAGGCGACAAACCAACAAGGTCCCCAAAAAACTGGAACAATATGTGCAGATCCATTCTTTGGTCTGTATGGGCTCAGAGATGCACTAAGGTTTTTGGTAATGTATCTATTTGTACTAAAGAAATTGTAATGAACGTATGTGTGAACACAGGAAAAACACGCAAATCTTGAAAAGATATCACGACTGTAGCAGCAAATTCAGGAGTGCTGCAAAAAGGATGAACATTTCACGAAGAAAGAGACTGCTCTGCTAGCCCAACTACAAAAATAGGCCGAAAAAGAAGATCTCCCCATGACCGCCACCCCACAGATGGTACCTCTTCATGGCCAGGCAACGTCGACTGTCAAAATTCATGTTCTTTCTTACCACATGCCTTCGAGTCAATTGTTCCCTTTCTCCCCTGTGACACAACCTCTCCCCACCACCATGGCTCCCCTGCATGTCTCGCCGACCTGTGCTATGCATGCTCCATTGGCACCCCCTCCCTTGGTTGTTTACAAGAGACCGATGGCATGGATTGACCCTGCTAGAGTAATTTACAAGATTCTCAATGAAGTCACTTCTCCTCTCGACTTCAAGCCACCAGAGCCCAGACCGAGAACCAGAGTCCATAAGCCATGTCCCCATCCTCGCATTATAGGCACTATTGTTCTGCGGGTGGTTGCACATTTGGCGCCCAAGGAGGAGCCGTAGGAGATGGCCTAGTTCCTTGCTCCTCTTTGCTTCTTCTCCTACCACTGGGTGTTCTGCTAAACAGAAGGTTTCTGTTATAAGCACTGTTAATGATCCGAACTTCTATCAGAAGTATGTTGGTCTTTTTGAACTATTGTAAATATATTTGACTCCAAATTAATATAAACCCGCATTAAAAAAAACAATAATTTTCTTAATATTCCATTTTATTTATTAATATTTTTGCATTATGGGTGCGGACTACCCCCCTATTTACATTAAGTTCCTTTAATATTTTTTTCATTTATAAGGGTCCCCCTTGTGGTTTACCCCCTACTTATCTCTTGTTTGGTTGTGAGATCTTCCCTTGATAAATTTTTTATGTCCCTTCTGGTTTAAATTATCTTTTTAGAATCTTGATAGGTGTCTTGTTATGTGGTATAAGCAATAACAAGCTGGGGTTTATAGGTGTTACCTGTCTTCCCTCACAAAACTATAATGTTCTAACATATTGTTTTGTTTGGATGGTGGCAGGTATAAGTGGACCCTGACCCCAAAGCCTAGACTACTTGATGGATTCGACACTTTGTTCTAATTCTTTGCTCAAGTTTGCAAACTCGATAAAAATAAAAATTTTATTGCCAATCCTCTTGCTTTCATTGATTTTTTTTTTGGATTGTAATATTGTGAAAAGTTACTTCAATTTAGTTTTTTTAATAAAATCATTCCATTGCTTTTCATAATTATCCATATGATTGAATTAATTGTATGGTTCATTTATTGATGGAATTATTAAATCTAACCACACACACACACACGTTTATTTCTACACTTACCCCCCTAGCTTCCAAAGGTTGTTGGTTCATTGTTGAGCCTAGCTGTAAAACTTACTACTCTTTTATGAGCATGATCTTTTGATTGTTAACCTCTTAATAGGTTACTTGAAGTTGTTTCAATTTGGTAAAGTGTTCGCCCTTCATTTATATTAGGTTATACTCTTTTATTTGAAAAATGTATTACCCCTAGTCCCTTTGTCTCCTTTAATTTGCTTTTAAATTGTATCTTCCCTCTTAATTTTTCTTTTTTCATACCAAACCCCCCATTTTCTACTTTTTTGTCCCTCTCACGTACCTTAAGTAATTCTTATATCTACTATACCCAAATATAACCCCTCTAATTTTCCCATGACCACCAACGCCTTTTACACCTTTAAACTACACCTAATATTATTTTTTGGTAAAAGTTGCCTATTGCTCCCTATTGCAGCTTATTTTTCTTGCTTGGACCCCCCTTCCATAATTCTTTACATATACATTTAATGAATCCCTAAGCCCCCTTTCATATTTACTTAAAGTCCCCTTAAAGTATGCTTAATAACCCCCTAATTATGCTCCCCTTAACCCACTCTCTTTAAAATTACTTTTACCCTAACCGCTGTTATGGATAAATTTGTCTAAGGAAAAAGGCATTAATATGTGTGTGTATTTATGTGTGGCAATAGTATAATAAAATATGGTGTACATAGGGCCCAGGGTTGAGGTGGGAGGGCATGACCATGTGCCACCCTTCCACCTAGGCTGCATTTAGTGAGATATGGCTCAAAGTCCATGGGAGAAGTAATATAAAATAGGTGGAGATGGATATTATATTGGGTTATTCCCTCCATATAGGATAGGCCCAGGTGGAGGAGGTATAGATAGTCCAAGGATGCAAGTTAAATAATGGGGAAAGTAGGATGAGGTGGCAAGATTCCTTGTCCCAACCCTCCACTTGTCCTCCTAGATGTTTGAGTGTATTATAAAATTGGGAAGAGACTAAGGGAGTATCATACACTTGGGATATGGGAGTTGATATATGTGGAAAAATGTGGCCAAGCGTTATCACACACAATTAAGAGTGCGTAACCGCCTAGCCCACATGGAAGACTCTTCCACACACACCATGCATGTGGGAGGATGCATTTATTGGGAGAGACCCTCTCTCTTGGTTATAAAAGGAGGGGGCTATTCCTTGATGAGACACGCTCATTCTTCTAAAACCACCTAGCTAGTACTTTGATTTCTTCCTTCCCTTCCTTTCAAAATAAAGCATGGTCCTCTTCCCTTGACGTCTCCATCTTTACATTCCTCCTCCCATCATGTACATGCTTCTCTTCCCCCTCTCCCTTTCCCCTTGTGTCATAGTCTCCCTCTTCATTCCCTCCCCTTCATATTCCTTTTCCCCTCCCATGATAACGTTTCGCCCTCATGTTCTCCTTTCCTCTATGGCCCTCGAGCATCGCCATGCTTAGCCTCTAGCCTCTAGTCCTGATTTCTTTTCCGGCTAATAGAAATGGTGTGGCTGCTGGGATCGAAATCTCCATGACTAGTGGTATGAAATCTGTTACTCCTACGACTGGATGCGGCACTGCGGCCTCTTCCATGCACAGTTCTCTTCTTTTGCACCTCCAGACTGCGTGCCTTCCCTGTCTCTATGGCTACAAAACCGCCCTGCTTTTGCGCTTCCAGTAGGCTTGCTTTCTGCTTGCGGTACCCACGTGTATTCTAGCTGGCGAATCTTCTGCTCGTACCGATTGCAGCTGCAGAACTACAACATCTATGCTCCCATGCGCAAATTCGCGCATCCATTGTGTACACCCGCATGCATCACGAACAGATCGTGATGTTTTTTTGGGCTCCTGCATCTTTTGGTCGTGGACTGTTTTTTCGAGTTTCTGCAAAATTGTAACAGATCCTGCGCCCCCCCTCTCTTCCCTTTCTCTTCTCCTTCTCCTCTCCTCTCCTCTCATTTTATTAAAGAGTGGGATTTGAACCCAAGACCTCCCCCTTCATAAAAGGGAGACTTACCATTGGGCCAGCAGATAAGAAGTGATGAAAAGGTAATGATTCTTGCTTATATATTGAAATCTCAGAAACTGTATCTCTCTAACCGTAGGGAGTTTTCACATGCTATAAAAAGCAAAATACTTCACTCCACGTGCTCTACTCATATCTCCTACTAGATTGCAGATTCTGAACGAACACCACATGAAGAGGGCAGATATTTATGTCACTTCTCGACGAGTTCAAGGATTTGGTGCCTGGTCCTCCGCGCCTTACGGCTACCAATGGGCGAGTCTCTTTCTTGATCTTCATGTGGATCTGCAACAATTGATTGTATAGTGCATTGCTCAAGAAGACGATGGGTGGGATGATACACCGTGGATGATTCAAGGTGAAGAACTACTGATATGCTGGGAGAACTTTGATTTCAATTCTACTCATTGTACAGTGATCGAGCCACTTGCTACTTCAGAGGTAATTAAAAGGGTGTCCTTCTTCGAAGGGTGGGATGCTCCCCAAGCTTGGGGGGAGATTTGGCGCATCTGCTTATTAATTCCTATGGATAAACTCGTCTTGAATGGTTTATTCTCAATCTCACTACAAAGGTTTCTAGGCCTTGGTTGTGGTTGGTAATGTTTCGACCAAGGAATCCATTTGTACCTAATCAACCCTTTGTGCCTCATTTTGAGCTTCAAGTTGTAATTCTTTTTGGTCTAAAGATAAACTATCAACAAAGGATTGCCAATTTATTTGGTGCTGAATGTTTGGATCAAGTATTGAATTCTCCCCACCCTCTCCTTCTACCTATCTTGGACTACCGAGAAACTTGGGATGTCCGGATTTTAGTCTTGGTGTGATGACATCTTGGATCCTTCAATTTGATGGAGCTTACAAACCTTCGACCAAGGCTGCTGGCGTGGGTGTGAAGCTCACTTGACCGAGTGGTGGGAGTATTGTTATCGCAAGTCTGCACCTGCAAGTACATGCAACCAAGCTGAGTACTCGGCACTCATTTTTGGGCTACAAAAGGCACAAGAGCATCGCATCAAGCAACTTGAGGTGCAAGGAGATTCTCAACTAGTGTGTGAACAAGATAGTGGAAGGTGGAAGGTGTGGAGCAAAGGCTTGGTTCCATGACATCAACAAGCATTGGAATGTGCCAACAATTTGAAGAGGTAGAAATTCAGCATATCCCTGGAGCTCAAAATATAGTTGCTAATTTCTTGCCACGAGAAGCTTATACTTCAATCACGCATGACGCAAGTGGAAGCACCGCCCCAACAAAGCTGCAAGCCATGAAGGAGGGTGATCATTTGTAAGGAATGCAAAGGTTGTGGTCATCATGAAACTAAGTGTTGGGCATACTTGATACGAGTTTACCGACTTTGGAAGATCATCAGAAAGGTCCTCAAGGACATTGTTCAAAAGAAGGATGCCAGACCGCACACCCCTTGAAGAAATAGCATGGCGACTACAAGAACTAGAAGAAGCTGAAGGTGATGTGCAAGCTCTCCAACTGTTGACATTTGTCATGGCATTCTTGTTTGCTTTGATGAACAACCTCATGCAGCACCACGTCTCTAACCCTCACTTGTAAAGATGGCTGCGATATCAGGAGGGTTGGTCCTTTTAAGATTGTCTATGAGCTATTCTATGCTGAAAATTATTCCCGTGTAGTATTTCACAATACACCAGTCACACCCTACCCTGCCTATGTGTGCTTTGTGGATGTATCTTCATCTGATTTTCAGTTCAAGCTACCTCTTTCCATTGTTTGCCCATAGATAAGGCTCATTTCGTCTCTCTCTTTTCCATTTTCCAATCATGGCTGACATTCCTGTGTTTTGTGGACGGGTTGAAGAAAATCCAAATGAGTATCTTGTGGCCTTCAAGTGCCGTTGTGTTTCTCTCAACTTTCTTACTGAAGACAGATGGCTGTTGGTTCTTCCCACATTTCTAGAGGGTTTGGCTCAAGTGTGGTATGAGAAGCAAGCCAAAGATGTTCGCCAAAGCTGGCCAAGGTTGACAACAGCGATGATTGAGTATTTCGGCAAAGAAGAGGAGCCGGAGAATGTGTACCTATAGGTGGCAAACTTGAAGCAGTCAGAAGGTGAGACGGCGCGTCGATATGTGGATCGAGCAGCCATGCTCTTGGACTGTTTAATTGCCACACAAGAGGACAATGCCGGATTTTGAGCTGGAATGACTCAACATGTGCTGGGCTACCTTGTAGTAGGAGCAAGTGATGAATTCCGCCTCAAGCTTAAATGGGAGAATCCAGAAACTATGGTGCTAGCAAATGAGATTGCTTAAAAGTTTGATAAAGTTCAGTCTGATCCCGCTTCAAAGAAGATGATTGTCCCTCCGCAACCCCCTCAATTCTTGCAACAACAACCTGGGGGGTCTAACTCAGGGGCATACGCCCACTGTCATCAGGGATGTATCCACCACCTCCACCTCAAATGTATGGTCCTCCCTTAGATGCTTACCCTCAACAAGGTGTATATTCTCACCCTCCGCCTCAAAGATTTCCCTAGCCTCGCCCACGAGCCCCCCTCCTTTCTACTCCCTCAGCCCCTCCAGCTAAAGAGGCCCCTCCTGCAAGAGAACCCGAAGTCAATGACCTAGCCAAGGCCCTGAATGATCTTCGGCTTGAGATGGTGGGCATCAGAAATCAAGCCAACCGCCCTCCAAGAGACTGAGCTAATGTTGTATGCTACGAGTGCCACCAAAAAGGTCATTTGGTCATATCGCTTCTTGTGGCAATCTCTTTCATAGTGTCCAAACTTATGACAGTAGTTGCACTGGATGTTTGACACATTGGTGGATGCATTCCCTCGTCCTTGGAATCTTCCTTGATTGGAATGATTTTCTCTTTGCTGATTCTGATGTTGCTGAGGATGATGATGATGCTGATGCTGACATTGCTGATGATGACTTTGTTGTTGATTATTACCACTTCGCTAGAATGATCTACCTCTACCTCTACTTTTGTCTGAATCTGTGAATGCCTAATCATTAGAATGACCTTTGCATGCATGAATGGCTTGAGTCCTGAGTTCTTCACCAAGTAACATTGACTGAAGTTCTTCCAATGTTGGAATGACATGGTGCAAGAAATATACTCAAAGTGTCGTGAAAAATGACTGTCTAAATCAACTGCAAAACACTGACTGTGGTAAGTGAAATTTGAATTGTCGGTGAAGATAGAACTGCAATATATAATCCAATATGAATTACAAGGCTTGTGGCAAATGATGCCGGGAATAGCCAAGAGGCTTTACATGGTTGAAATAAAGTGCACAATGCTGTGAAATAGCCAAATAGGCTTTACAATGATGGCATGTGTGTGTGAAATCAAATCATGTGCTATCTGCCCACTGATCAATTGGCAATGCCTCTAAACACTGTGAAGTCTGCTCACTAAACTGATGAACATCAGGTTTCAAGTAATGTGATGATGTGAAACCGTATCTGAGTGTAGGGACTGACTTCGAGTAGGAACTAGTTGGGAATTTCGGGCATGGCTTAGATTGGCAACTTGGAGAAATTCAAAGTGTCTCCTCAATGGTGATCTAGTCTACTCTAATTTAGATCTATACCAACCATTGATCGATGAAAGAACATCAAATAATTTCTTTTATTTGGTTCTTTTTAACTGCTAGGTCAGATGCGTCCATGTAGAGGCTGATGTGCGTGTAGGAAATGGATTTATCGACGGCGAGGCTCAAAAGTGAGTAATACTTGTGTTGAAATGTGCGCACTACTCTTAACCACCCTACGGGTTGCTTGCCTATCTTTATATTGCCCCCTTTCTTCAATCCTTCTTCCTGTACGACCAGACTATCACCCTTCAGCCTCAACTCGCACTCATCTTAAAACATCATTCATTCAAGTACCTCCACTTGCACACAACACATCATCACCAATTGTGGATGCTGATTCTTATACCGGCCAAATGTTTGTGTCACGAATTCACATAGTGTGTATGTACTCACATGAGGAAATTTATTTTTTTTAAAAAAAAAAGAAAGAAATTTATTAGTTAAATTCTATTAATTAGTCCCCCTCGAAGTGAACAAATTACTCCAAGTTAAATGGTTAAAATTAATCCTCCTCCCAAAAATCAATCCCTCACGGCCTCTCTATTCCCTACCCTGGCTCTTTTCTCTCCCTGTCCCTTTCGGCTTCTGCGTCCTCCCTTGCGCCCCCTTCCCCTACAACCAAGGCATATAGTAGCTGATGCTTTAGAGTCAGTGCACACGTTGTATGAATGCGCAGCTGGAGCAAAGTAACTCATTTGTTCACATGCCAGAATGGAGACATTTCTTCATTGCAGTTAATGAAGCTCTCTCGTATAGGCAGAGAGCTCAGTGGATGACTGCAGGCCTTTTTCTATTGGCTTGCCCATCCATTTAAGAGCATTGAAGGTGCCTTCATCCCCTATCAGCTCTAGGTTCCACCTCCCTATTGGCTGGAGAGAAGATGCGTAACTGGTGCTCAAATTTTGCACCCTCTAAAATTGAGGTGCCATATTGAGCACCCATGGCGTTCCACTTATGCCTCGAATTCTGAGCCAAGCTCAGAAATTTGTCCCTGGTGCACGATTTTTGGCCTCGCGTGCACTAAGCCTTAGAGCTCGAGAAGTACTTCTGGCTTGCGGCATTTGCATTGAAGAGCACACGCTATCTCCCCTCACTTAGCAAGAGGCCCCTCTGAACATGATCCTAGGGTGGATTCAAGAATGATGATGAGCGTTGGGGGCATAGTCTAGTTGTGAGCACAACGATCTATATCCGGCATCTGTGGTTTTAGCAGCTCGCTCCTTGTGCTCTATCGCGGCTTGGGCAGCTACATTAGTTCTCTTCTCGTCACTGTAGTGATTGCGATCACCACAGGTTGGATCGCCTCAGATCTCGATGAAGGTCACCTTCACTACTATTTCCTCCTCCTTGCCGGAATTATGGTAGTAGATTTCATCGTATTTTTTGTGTACAATGATCCAAGCCCTGATGGAAAACATGACGAATCAGACGATGGTCACTCCTCCATCACCAAGAAATAGGAGTGGCACGAGTAGCACGGTGGCCAGCGATGGCGTCTTCACTATGCATTGCATCCTCTGCAAGCATTAAATCCTTTATTGGTGCCTCGAAGTCTTCTACCTCGATTCCCTCGAAGCCTTTTGTTGTGGGCCTGTGCCTCGGGCCAGTCTCGTAGACTGATTCACTACTGCTTTGCCTCTATCTCTCTCTCTTCATCACTATTGCTTGAACTTGCTTTCCTCTTTAAACCTTTTATTCCCCCTGCTTCACCTCACTGTGCCTCGAGTTGTGGAGCTGCGCAATGCTCATCGTGGCTTGTCCTCTATTTTCGGGCTTCCGCGTCCAACTCTTCGCGTCAGATCTGCTGAGCATCGCACAGTGCGACAGTTCTCTTAGTCAGACTGTCAGACTTCTCTGCCCACACATTGCCATGAGCAGCTAGAGCTCCTCCCTCCAACACGTGGCACCACAAGAGCTCTCTATCCACTCCATCTCTTGCTGCCACGAGGAGCTCTCTTTGCTCTGCTGAGAACGTTGAAACCTCTTTCTCTCCGTAATATGTAGTAAGATAAGATAAGATAGTAAGAAAGGAGTAAGATAAGATATATAGTGAGAAGCACCACGAGATCCGTACCATAAGGAGGGATACATCCGTACCATAAGGAGGGATACTTGAAGTGAAATGAAAAGACTTTGTGGCAAAGTTTGTGTCCCCGCATGGGAACGTTAAACAAGTCTAGCTACCCACACGACCCTCTTGCCTCCTCCTCCATCATCACCCACTTCACTATACCTATCAACCAGTTTCCCATCTTCACTCCACCACAGGTACTTCCCCTCCTGTTCTCTCTCCCGCTTAGTGCCTTTGCTGAATCGAAATCGAAAGAATCGGTCACCAAATATAGCAGAGATTGCCGATAGCAGAGCCCAAACCAGAATGCGATAGTTTTCGTTTCGTTCTTTTTCAGTCTCAGGCGACGACCGTATTTATGGTCAATGCAAGGCGATCTTGTATTTTCAAGAGGGTGCGTGTGGCTGCATCAGTTTTTATTGCGATCTGATAGTGTACGTCGCCCTCCCTTTAGTATGACATGTCGCACAATTATCAGTCAAAGGTAGAGGCTGAATGAGGTCTAAGGATCACGAGAGATCAGGGGCTGGCTAATCAGGAACTGCGCGAGCATGCCAGGACCGAGGTTCCAAATCTGTATACGTGAAGATAATGTTTTCTCTACGAATTTCATTCATAATTCTGTACAGACATTGCTCAAAAGATGTCTCTTCGTTCTTATTCTTGATGGTGAAAGCCTGCTTTTTGGCAGTAAACTAGCCGTCCAAGCTTTACGAGAATCTGGTGAAAGCCTGTTTTTGGCAGTAAACTAGCCGTCCATGCTTTACCAACAATCATTCTGGCACAGAGCAGCTCTGGCTCCTTCCTTGTAAGGATTTGCAATCTTCATAATACTTTTGAGTAGCACTCCCACTCCCTATGGGTGGTTTCTTGGCAGTTCCATTGGTATGGGGGAAAGGTCTTGCATTTGGCCATATGGTGGACTTGCTGTGAGGGAGATGGCTTTGGCTTCAAGAGAGACAAGGCCGTAGGCTTGTGCAAGGACTGGGTAGATTGGCATTATAGCTGTCAACTTGGTTACAATGGAATCGAGTATATCTGTATGTCTCATATGTGTGGAGGAGATGGTTTGGGTAGATGATCAGTGGATATGGCAAAGGGAGGAATGCATGATTGGTTCCCGGGGTCAGGGCTGAGGTGCGGAAGTCTGAAAGGATGAAGCAAAGGAAGGAGACCCCATAGAGAATCTACCTTGTTGGACCCTCCTCTAGGTCTCTGTATTCCATTGTAGTTATTCAGCCCGTGTGTAGAATCCAACTCCAAGAGTGAAGTGTGATACCTATGCTGCCTTGTGGTAATGTACCCTAAAAGAGTCCTCGATGAAGTTGATCAGCTCTCCTACTCCTGGCTGAGCTGAGCTTCATGATGTTAGAAACAGCACTGGAGCAGCCACAGTCCCCCCTGACATTCGTACGCACTGCTGTAGCTCCTGCTAGAGTCCCAAAAAATATCAGGGTTTGGAGTTCATTGTCTGCACTGAGCTGCTAGAACTCGTAGCTCAGAAGTTCCCTCGCTGCCAAATTCGGCAATTCATCTCAAACTCAAAGCTCAGGCCAGTGGCAGCTTGAGCCATTGCTGCAGTTTGTAGCTCAACGCCAAACCACATAACAGTCTGCCCCCAGCGGCCAGCCTGCTGCAGCCATTGTAGCAATTCGTAGCTTGACGCCAATCCACAGAACAGATCGCAGTTCATGGCCTACGTCTCCTGTCTTCAAATTCCAGCTAGAGCTCAGCTCACCACAAAAAGGGCTTGACATCTGTGCAGGCCAGGCTCCGCTGAAGCATTGCCAGGCTCAAACCAGACAGAATTCACAGATTTTGGGTCTGCAGCAGCAACAGCAACAGCTTGGGATCCTTCAGCAAGAGAATCAGCACCTCAAACAGCAGATGGCAGAAGTGCAAATGCACTTAGCCGTATTGGAAAGTTGAGTCCAAGCTCATTACTGAAGCCATACAAAGTATGTAAGTGATCCTCCTCAGAATGTTATTTCCCAGCTGGACCATTTGATCTCTAAGGAGGTCAAAAGAAAACTAGAGAAATATGTAGACCTAGCAATCAAGGAGGACAGAGACCAAGAGAAGTTAGAACTGACAATGTGCATTGAAGACTCGCCAAGGTGGAGGCGCAAGGTTTCACTTTTGAGATGGATTTTGAAGGAATAAAGAAAGCCACACTATCCCTGACATGGGACATAGATGCAATGGAAACAATACAAAGGACACTGCAGAACCAGGCTATCATTTCTTTTTAGCTAGAGAAGGTCAGTTACAACTCTATCGTCTATCCCGAACTCTGAAGGGCACAAAGATATAGGTAGCCGAGGATCCCACTGAGCTAGCCGTGGTGAAGGCAGCTAAAGGAGGGTAAGTGGGCTGTCTATCGTGAATGCAAGGCTTTCATGAGGGAGTTCAAATCGAAGCGGATGCTTGCTTTAGTGACTCCACTTTTCAAATTTTTCTCCTGTATCTGGGGTTTTCAGTCCCATAGACATTTTGTTCTCCTGTGGACTATAATAGTCTTCTGTTCTAGTACAAGAATTGAAATCTCCTACTAGCAGTACCTCATCGTGGTGGGAAAACTGTACCTTGAGGGACTTGGCCAAGGTAAGATTGGACCCTTCATTTTGGACTAGGGCGTTTGCATGGTGAACTACTCCTACTAGGAGTGTACTTCACCATGCTGCTGGGAAAACAATACTTCAAGGGAAGTGGATAAGGTAAGATTGGAGCCCTCATTTCAGACTTAGAATATTGCATATTCCAATGTTTCTGGTAGGAAATAGCAAGCTGCGCTCTTCAACAAATTTGAAGTTGTCAACCGTGGGCTTAAACAATGAACCTGGCATTGTTATCACACTTCAACACCTTGACAATCCCCCATAGGTGAGAGCAAAAAGAACAGCCATTCCCCCGCTGCATTTGAGAGGTCCATCATGTTGTGTCTCATTTGACAAAGGTGATTCCCATGTGTATCCATGAAAGTACGGGAAGTCCCGTCTCAAACGTCTATCTTTACAGAAGTTCTCCAGATCTGATGTGAGAGTCTCATTACAGTTCCACCCCTCTGCACTTAAATGTCCCACTTCCCTTCCCTTTGGCCTCCATTGTGCTGCCCTTTTATGCTGGAGTTGCATGACTGTGAGAGAATAGATCAGCCAGCCTCTGCTAACTTTGCATCGGACAGTGAGGGTGAGGATTCTGGAAATAGACAGCAATACTTTGCAGGCAAAATATCATACTATAGCTGAACAACCGTGGATCTATCAAGTAAAAAATATAGGGCAAGTAAGCAGCTACGTGCCACTCCTACCTGCAGCACCAAAGGATGCACCTAAAGATATTGTGTTTCTACAATTTGCTGGTACACCTCGTCCTCCTGCTTGCTTGCTATAGGCTTCAGTGGGAACTTGGAAGCAAGAAGATTTTCAAATGATTGTTTATATGCCACTTCTATTTGCAACACCAAAGGCTGCACTTTGTGTCTACAAGCTGTTGGTATATGCCAGTGTCCTGCTTGTTTGTTGTAGGCTTCAGTAGTTATCGAGAAGATCTTTGTTATGCTCAAGCTGAGATAACATGACCTTGGAGGGATCAGTGGACATTTTCCTTTAGAGAATCAATTGTCGTATTGGCGCTTCATGTAAATGGTCAAAGGAATCGGTGTCAAGGTCCTTAATGAGGGTGACATGGCACAGACTAGATGGGTCTAAGACTATGGGTCTTAAATGCATTAAGTGTGTAAATGTGCCTAGGGGCAAATGGATTTAATGTGATCCCAAGAGAGGGGATAAATGATGCATTTAATAGGTACCCTAGAATGATGACATATGGTAGACTAGATCCATCTAGGGAATTGTGGGCTTTGTGGATTAGCATGCTAGTTTTTAAAATGTGTGTATTCTTCTCGTGAGTATGCTGACACAGAGATAGGCTAGGAGGTTTATGAGCGTGCCATCACGCGTGATTTGCAAGAGAGGTTTGGTTTGTGGTTTGAGTGTTTCATTTGGTATTAGAGCTTTGGTCGAATCATTGCATTAGGCTGTGGGAGTTTGGAGCGACGTTTCGCTCAGAGTTTAGAGCTCTTCCTCGAAGCATCCGTTGTTGTGGAAGTATCTATTTCGAGATCGCCTTGTCTTGCCTCATTTGGGCCTGAGAAAGAGGCTTTTCCCTTCGTATCATCAGAGTTTTCCTCGACTTGCAAGTCTGCTCCCGTTTCCCGATCCTCCCGGAATGCTTGTATTTTGTTCTTTTGGTCAAGCTCAGGCCTACTGTGTTCTGAAGCAAAAACTAGATCCCTTGTTTCTAGTCTCTGTCAGTGACTTATTCTGTTGAACCACAAAAAAATATATCTGAGGGATGCAAGGAGGACCTTACGGATTGGGGCAAGGGTAAGGGCAAAGCAAGCAACAAAGGAGGTCTCCTCTGTGGATGAGGCATTCGGAGCCGTCGTCCTGTATGACTTCAATTGGGGAGCTGAAGATCGGTGAGAACTAACCTGAACGGGCGTCGCGCGGCTTGTGTGACGGCGCAATTGTGAGTCCTTGCTTGGCAAGCCTCGTGACGACGAACTGCTACGCGGAGTGGGTGCAGAAAGGATTGCTACGTGCACGTATTGCTCACAGACTCGCCTTGAGATATCCCATCACCCGCATGGGCATGTGTTCAAGCAGCATCTATGAGATCTAAGAGGCTGAGTCAACGCAAGGCTAGTTGACGTTAGGTGAAGTTGAATTTGGAGGTTTTGAGAATTTCGTCAATCAATGACGGAATCTTGTTTTTTCAGTCCAAAAAATGATGGAACTAGACGGAAATTCTGCTTAGAGGCGTTTTATGGGGTTTTCACCATCCTTGCATACGTGGATACAAAAGCAGAGCAGCTTCCATATTCTTCAGATAATACACGTTTGGGAGTATTGAGGCAGCATCACGGGTGCAAGGTAAGGCGACACTTTCATCTAACGAGCTAGGGCTTTCTATTCCCTCTTTTATTTTGATGGTTTACGTTTGAGTTTTTGTGTGTTTGCCATATAAGTTACTGTGCAGTTATCTAGGATTGTTGATATTTCCCTAGTATAGGGAAAAGGTATTTGTTTTGGTTGTGAGTATTTGGAGGTATGCCTGTGTAGCAGTATTTGGGTTTCAACTCATACATATTGGAATTTTAGCTGGAGACCGTGTTTTAAAAAAAAACACCAATTGACCTAAATGAAAGTTGAAGAAGAAGCTTCTAGGGTGGATCTCGTAGAATCGAGAGTCCGGCCGACTCCGCAGGTGTAGCGTCGAGCAAGCCATACAATGTCTGGTAGAATTGCATTATTGGAGGATGCCTTGCAACATATTCTAGCTCAACAACTGCAAGCAAACGTAGGGCAATCCGAGCATAGAAAAATGGTTCACAGTATGTCTACTAGATCATTTCATGAAGAGAAAGGTAAAGTTCCAATGGAGCTGACACCAGTGTTCATACGGTCGAGCGTAGGGCTAAGGTGTCTAATATTGTCAATTATAGGTTAGAAAAGTACTCTGGTCGGATGCCAGACCGTAGTTCTAATATCATAGAGACCTGGTTACACAAATGGGATGAAGCTTTCACCATTTGTGAAATCAGGATTGATATGAAGAAAATCCATGAGGCTACCCACATGTTTAATGAGGCAACATATATATGGTAAATAAAACAGCAGAAGGATGGAGTGGCATCCATTACTTGGGAGGGATTCAAGCAAGAATTTAGAAAAGACTTTTTGCCTCCTGACGAAGCATCTCGAGCTTGGGATCAGTATAGAAATCTTCGTCAAAGAAATTTATTAGTGGCTGAATACACTGATAAATTTAGAGAAAGTGTAATGAAAGTTTATGAACCTCTACCTTAGTCGGTAAAGGTAAATTTTTTAATCTTCGGATTGAACGATCGGATCAAGATGGAAGTTCGGGCTAAGTACGTAAACACGCTAGATGAAGCAATTGCCATAGCCTTGAACTATGAGGATGCCAAAGGAAACAAACCAAGTGGGTTTGTGTAGGTTGGGACTCGGTTTGAGTACCCGAAGAAAACTGGGCTTAAGAAGAAGTAGGTTAGCAAAGGGAGTGCCTCATAGCCTAGTGGGCAAGCCAAGCAGGCAAAGCCAATTGAGACTCCTAAACCAAGTACCAACACCGATGGCAGTTCAGGCTAAGTACACGAACACGCTAGATTAAGCAATTGAAATAGACTTGAACTATGAGGTTGCCAAAGGAAACAGACCAAGTGGGTTTGTGTAAATTGAAACTCGGTTTGAGTACCCGAAGAAAATTGGGTTTAAGAAGAAGTATGTTAGCAAAGGGAGTGCCTCATAGCCTAGTGGGCAAGCCAAGCAGGCGAAGCTAATTGGGACTCTTCTAAACCAAGTACCACCATTGGGGTAAAAGGAAAAGTAACACCGTTGGCAGCTCGGGCTTGGTCAAAATCTTCTTTGACTCTAGAGCAAAAAGGGAAAGCGAGGAGAGAAGGTTTGTGTTTTGGAGGCCTTCAGCCTCATCAGTGGAAAGATTGTTCACGAAACAAGGATTGTCGGATGGCTGAGATGGTGATCTGAAGTGCGACGTGGAGATGGAAGGAAGTCCCAGAGTAGAATATATGCAGATTCAGCTAGTGGGATCTTCTCAGAGGTCAGAACCTGTTTTATTATGTGTGTCTGTTGCTAAGCTAGTAAGCGGTGCACTTGATAATATCCTATCAAAGCTCGCTGCAACGGGGTATATAGAGTTAATTAATATGAAGGGACAAGTAGCCAATCATGACGTCATTGTGTTGTTTGACTCAGTGTCAACACACAATGTAATTAACTCCAAGCTTGTAAAGAGCCTGAAATTAAAGACTAGCCCATCTGACTATGCTAACACAGTCAAGATGGCAGAGGTTTAATGATACGGAGTTAATTAAGATGAAGGGGCAAGTGGCCAATCATGATGTCATTTTGTTGTTTGACTCAGTGTCAACACATAATGTAATTAACTCCAAGCTTGTAAAGACCCTGAAATTAAAGACTAGCCCATCTAACTATGCTAACACAGTCAGGATGGCAAACGGAAGTTCAATTGAAGTATGGGACCAAAGGGTTACCCTAAGAACTTCGAATTTAGGACTATGCGGAGAAGCTTGATTTTGAAATAACAAGGCTTGCTCACGCAGATATAGCCTTGGGTAAGGCTTGGCATTCTAAGAAGAATCCAGCCATAGATTGAAAAAGGCACATTTATTAGTTCAAGATGAACGATGTGTTGTATGTTTTACGAGGTGAAAGGGATTTGCCTCAGGGACCGTTGGTTTCCGTAATGGAAGTTCGAAAAACTCAAGAAGAGTTTTTGTACAAGAGTTTTTGTTTCTTTGTACAACGTCAGTAGAGCCGATTGATGGTCCATCGGCTAGCACTGATGTTACCCAAGATGGGGAGATGGCCAAGTTGGCTAATCAGATAGCAGAGTTATTTGACTGTTTTAGGGATGAGTTGCCTTATGGGTTACCTCTAGAGCGAAATGTTCAGCATAAGATTGATCTAATCCTGGGGGCAGAACTTGTAAATAGGCCTCCCTATAGGCTAAGTTTTACTAAAGAAGCGGAGGTACGAAGACAACTGGAAGGATACCTCAAGCTGGGACAGATTCAGCCGAGTTTCTCACCTTTTGCTTCGCCACTGATATTGAAGAAAAAGAAAGATGATACTTTTCGTTTGTGTATAGATTACATAGCGTTTAATAATATCACTGTTTAGCATAGATATCTGATGGCTCGGATCGATGACTTGCTAGATGCATTACATGGGGTCATAATTTTCAGCAAGATAGATCTTAGGTGTGGCTACCATAAGCCAAGAATTGCATAAGACCGCTTTTAGAAGCAAGTTTGGACATTATGAGTTTTTGGTAATGCCATTTGGACTTACCAATGCTCCAATTGCATTTGTCATGCTTATGAATGATTTACTACGTCCGTATATCGGAAAGTTTGTAGTATATTTTATTGACGAATTCTTGTTTTTAGCAAAAGTATTGCTGAGCATCACGAACACTTGAGAATAGTGTTTAGTACTTTGAGGGAAGCCAGTCTGTATGTAAATAAAAAGAAAACTGTGCTGTGCATGGTAAGACTTGTACATTTAGGATTCATTATTACTCGTAAGGGGGTGGAAATGGATGCAAAGAAAGTAGCCGCGATATTGACTTGGCCTATTTCTTAGAGTTCGATCATTCTTGGGATTTGTTCAATTTTATTGAAGGCATATCAAAGGATATTCCGAGATAGTATTGACTGATTTGACCTTAGATAAAGTATCTTTTATATGGGGACAGAATCAATAAGAAAGTTTTAATGCAATAAAATATGCTCTCAGGACCGGTGTTAAAAATAGTTGATTCCCAGAAACCGCTTTTCATAGAAATTGATGTGAGTGGCATTGCGGTAGGAGCAGTTGTCCTCCATGAGGGAAGGTTAGTAGCCTTTGAAAGCAAGAAGGTTAAAAATAGTTGATCCCAAGAAATCGTTTTTCATAGAAACTGATGCGAGTGGCATTGCGGTAGGAGCAGTTCTCCTCTAAGAGGGAAGGCCAGTAGCCTCTGGAAGCTTTCTCCTTCTCAACAAAATTGGTCAACTCATGAATTAGAGTTGTATGCCGTTGTTCATGCTTTGAAAACATGGAGACATTATTTATATGGTTTAGAGTTTTATGTTGATGTTGATCATGATACTCTGAAACATTTTTGTAAACAACCTGACTTGAGAGGCCGCCAAGCTAGATGGGCTGAACTCATGCAGGAGTTTAATTGTTGGAAAGGTCACCTCCCCATCTGTAAGCCCCCAAATGAGGAGAGCGTGGGGGAGGGAGACCTAGGGCAGAAGATGCCCAAAGAAGAGAAAGGGAGGGGGACTGCCACATGGGCAGCACCTCACACAAAGCAAGAAGGGTACCTGGCAAGTCGTGGAGCTCCTGATGTACAGGCAGACACGTGGACATCAGGGATCTGCAGCAGCCTGATTGCGAAGGGATTTCCAGCAAGGATAGACGGTGCAGCAGTACGGAAGGGTACGGTATGCATACGTGGCTGTACGGGGCTGGTGAAGGCCTGACAGGAGGCAAGGATGCTGCGCAGGAAGGCGCCTACATGAAGAAAGATACGGGGCAGATGGTAGAGGCTATGGGCAGGAGTACAGCCTGTAATAGGGTCACCAGCAGCAGCAAAGGGCAGCCTAGCAGCAGCCCAAAAGGGCTTGGCTAGGGCCCTTATATAGGGCTGGGCCCTTGCCTTAATTGGAGGGGCAAAGGCCCTAGAAGTTTGGGCCAAAGGGCCCCGGTTTTAGAGCCCTTAAAGGGCTGGACCAGCAGCAGACTGGTCGGCCAGCATGAGGCAGGCTGGTCGGTTTTTATGACAGGCCCCTAGGGCCTATAAAAGGAGAGGCTTGATGCCTCACAAATCATCCAGCGGCCAGCAGTTCCAGGGCAGAAAGGAGCAGCAGGAAGCCTACTCTCTGGGCCTATCTACAAGAGGTGAGAGAGTGCAACAGGTGCTGCAGACTTAGCTCTAGGGAGAGGCTGGACCTTGGCTGTCTTCTAGGGCAGCAAGGTGCTGAGATCATCATACCTTCTGGAGGAACCATTCACAAGCAGGTTGGAGCAGTGGAACAACGACCTGTGTGCTGCAGACAAAGCTTGGCAGGGGCTGCCCAGAGGCAGTAAGATGGAGAAGAACACACTGGACGGAAAGTCTACAGACGCTCGAGGTGGAGCACGCGGACTCGAGTCTAGAGATAGCCAATAGATAGGAGAAGGACCTTGTGGTTCGATCAGAGGACCACACCATTGGTGGGACTTTGGATCTATCTATTTTGTATTGTGTCCATAGTTTTGGACGGAAATATATTTTGGTGGTTTCTCTATCTGGCTGGTTTATTGTCTATTGATGAATCTGCACACCTATTTTATGCACATTAAGTAAAGAAGTTTGTGATTCCACATCCCACACGCACACTGTGTGAACTCCTGGGCATTACTATAAGTCTTCCGCTGTGTGTACCCTCTGTTGGTTATTTTCTAACATGGTATCAGAGCCCAAGTAGGAGGCTCGCAGGTGTGGGAGCCTAAAGGCAGGGACCTTGTTGAAGGACGACCCTGATTCAGAAGCCCTTGGGAATCGACTTCCACGACTGGAGGATTGTGCCCTTGCGAGGAGGAGGGTGACTCAGGTTCAGTCAGGTGCGTTTAAAGTGCGCGGTCCAGGTTATCTAGAGATGTACTTTTGTTGCAGACCTTGCCAAAGGAAGGACGGGTTGAAACAGATCCTCAGAGCATGGTGCCTGGAAGACTTCAGCTTGTTCATTCATTATGAGGGGGACAACTGGAAGATCGTGACGGCTGGTTTGCTCAAGTTCAGAGGCGGGAACGTGACTGAAGGAGGTGGTGCCAGGAGGTGCTACCAAAGATGGACTTGTGTACCAGGATGGTGTGCGGAAGCGGAACCGAACCTGGTGAAGCAGGAGCCACTGGATGAAAAGCCAGGAAAATATTTCGACATTGAAAGTTCCAGAGGACTACGACAAGGGAGTTACTGGAGCATCTTCATCGACGTGTTGGCATTGGGCCGAGATGTGTCGGTGAGAGGGGGTGTTGGAAAGGTCACCTCCCCATCTGTAAGCACCCAAATGAGGAGAGCGTGGGAGCGTGGGAGACCTAGGGCAGAAGATGCCCAGAGAAGAGAAAGGGAGGGGGACTGCCACATGGGCAACACCTCACACAAAGCAAGAAGGGTACTTGGCAAGTCGTGGAGCTCCCGATGTACAGGGCAGACACGTGGACATCAGGGACCTGCAGCAGCCTGATTGCACAGGTATTTCCAGCAAGGACAGACGGTGCAGCAGTACGGAAGGGTACGGATGCATACGTGGCTGTACGGGGCTGGTGAAGGCCTGGCAGGAGGCAAGGATGCCGCAGCAGGAAGGCGCCTGCATGAAGAAAGATACGGGGCAGATGGAGCCTGCAATAGGGTCTCCAGCAGCAGCAAAGGGCAGCCTAGCAGCAGCCAAAAAGTTTTTCTTAGAATTCCTTCACACTCCAAGTCTTTGACTCCAGGAGAGTGTGCTAAGTTGTCACCCCAATATTGTGGGCCTTGGTTAATTTTAAAAAGAATAGGCAAAGCGGCCTATAAATTAGAATTACCACAGGGTTGTAAGGTGCATCCAGTGTTTCATGTTTCTCGTTTAAAGAAGTGTTTGCACGCAGGTGACTCACTAATCGAGGGTGTTGTTTTGTTTCAAGAGGAGATAGAGGATAATGCAAGGCGCAAACCAATAAGAATCTTGGGCGGAAGAACAATGCAAGTACGCAATTGGAAGATACCCATGGTGTTGGTTGCATGGCATGGTTTACCTCTATCTGAGGCTACTTGGGAATGCAGAGTGTTTCCAGATTTTATCATCGAGAACGTCGATGCCTAAAGAAAGCTGAGATAACATGACCTCGGAGAGATCAGTGGACATTTTCTTTTAGAGGATCAATTGTCGTATTGGTGCTTCATGGAAATGGTCAAAGGAATCAGTGTCAAGGTCCTTGATAAGGGTGACATGGCACGGACTAGATGAGTCTAAGGCTATGGGTCTTACTCCATGATGCATTTAAGAGGTATCTTAGAATGACATGTGGTAGACTAGATCCATCTAGGGAATTGTGGGCTTTGTGGATTAGCATGCAATTTTTAAAAATGTGTGTATTCTTCTCGTGAGTGTGCTGACACAGAGATAGGCTTGGAGGTTTATGAGCGTGCTATCACCCGTGATTTGCAAGAGAGGTTTGGTTTGTGATTTGAGCGTTTCAATCTTCAAATGATCTTTTACATGTAAGCTGGTGGAGGCAGTCTCTTGTAATAGCTAGTACGATGATGAGTGCAAGGCTTTATGTCGTCAACTTAGATTTGAAACAAAAAACCACCTCCCGAATGAACTAGAGATGTTACGTGAGTATCGTTGATTGGTACGTAGGAAGAAGTTGGATTTCGTCCACCGAACTACTGAATATTGTTTTTAGTAACAACTCTTTTGGCGGCGATTTCTACAGGGGTGCTCCCCTTCACCACTCACTGACACTTAAGTTTGGCATAATTATGCACACACACTTTATGATATCCCAAATCAGCCAGCTCTTGGTCTCACACATACCTTGCTCCACATCTTGCACACTCTTCACTAGGGGGGTGTGAAGGATGTTGTGAGCGAGAGGTCATGAGGGCCTATGCACTGAATTCATTGCATATGGGATTAATCTCCTAGTCCCGATCTTAGCAAAGCTCTTTAATAAAGTTGTTTGTTTTGGGTTTCCACTCACCTAGACTGTCAACACTATCTCACCCATGCACAAGGCAGGGGATCCTATGAGCCCGGAGAACTACAAGACCATTATGATTGGACATGTCATGTCCAAGATTTATGCTTCAATGCTTGATTCTGAGTTTAGTCGATTTGTAGAGTTCTGTTGAGATTGTTTCGTCATATACATACCTTGGGGTTATCTTCTCTGGACCTATCTTCACTATGAGACCCACGATGCAAGCCCACCTGAGCAGGGGATATGCTTCATTGGCCAGATTAGAGAGACAGTGCTTCTGCTCACACTTTTAGGATCTGCGGACCAAGGGATTGCTGTTTGACTCCTTGGTCTGTCCAGTGGGGATGAACAGCAGCCCTTGTTGTGGGGTTGGATTTGCCAGATATAGAGTGGGCCCGTGTGGAGCGGCTACATGCTCTCATGCTATCACAGGATGATCCACTGTAAGCCGTCCATCCCTCACTATATTATTCAGGTTGAGTTTGGCTCATCTCTACTATAGTTGTATGTAGTAATTCAAGTTATCACCTACCTATATCGGGTCAGGGGATATGGGGATTGCACTTCTGGGCGCAGCAAATTACCATGGCTAGCATTGTCCTCTTCTATGGCAATATCAGCATCAGGTGACCAGAGATGCTGGTATGTATGCACAGAGAGATGGTTTGAGCGATTGGGGCTCCACATGGATAGACTCCCTCCCTTCCAGTACAGCATGGGCGTGCCGTTCTCTCCTCTCTTGTCACACGAGGTCAACCAGATCATCCGCGAGAATCTTTTACAGCTATACACATTCCGAACTTGGTTGGGACCAAGTGAGCTTTCAGCGAAGCTCAGCTTCTACAGGGATCATTGTTTGAGCATGTGGACCCCCATACTACGAGGCCCCGACATGATCGAGATCCAGTGCGAGTGACACGACAACTCAGACAAAGGGTTGATGCACAGATTACACTTGGAGATATTTCCTCTCTGTTCAGAGTCAGAGCTCGACTGACAGGGGTCACTGTAGCCCTTGTTAGGCGCAGAGCTATGACTAGGCAACGACACAGGACCACGCCCATGAGCAGCCGACAGCAATCTATCGTTGACTCCATGCTTCAGCTGTCTCATCCACTTGGATGAACCGATGACGATGATGATACTGATGTGTAGTCAATCATTGTGACATGACTATGTAGTACTTAGCACTGGCTTTTTACATTCTGTATTGATGTGGATGCTCGTTTAGTAGCTCTCCACCCTCATAGTTTGTTTGTATCAGGATTTTCACAGTCTCATAGACCCATTGATCTCCCGAAGACTTTAATAAACTTTCTCTCTTCTTTCTTTCTGTGAAGACGGGACGATATGTCTGGCTGACCAAACTTGTCTGCCTCAGCCTTACTGGCCGACCCAAACTGGCTGACCAACCCTGACTGGCCAACCAGTACCTACGCTGAATAGCTCACCAAAGGTACATATACCCTGGTTGGCCTAGATCTATCCAACGTGGTAGAAGCAAAACAGCCCAAAGACGGCATATAATGGCAGCCAGGCTTGGCAGTTCCCATGTGGATTGTAGTAACAACCTAACCTACTCATGGCTGATGACCACCTTAGGTCAAGTCCTGACCCTCTTCTCACATGGGGCTCACAGCTAGGGCATTGAGCTCTAATCTAAATCTATCACAGTTTCCATTGTAAAGTTTGAGTGCCCTGTAACCTCACCCGTTTCTGGAGGGCTGCTTGTCTGTTTTTGGTGCCCTGGAAATGAGTCATTTAAGTTTTTCCTTCGTCTGCTTCCCCTAACCAACAAGCGTTCTCAAGATGGTGGTCCATGATCCCTAAAGTGGAAGAAATGAAAGCAGTGGTTGTCTCCTCAGGAGAGTTGCCGTTGGTGGCCCCTTGCACTCGAATATTTTTGCGTTTGAAATTGCATCAGCCGTCTTCTTACAGTGTGGCAAGATTATCTCGTGCATTGGATTTGTTTAAGTGCTTTCTTTGCAGCCACTCCCCATCGAGATGCTTCTTTCAATGGGTCTCAACTTGTAGTTGAATTACTGACACCACCTTTTTTTGGGAAACAGCTTCAAGTTTCTTTTGGTTTGCTCCAAGGTGAGTAAGACTGGGTCATTGACATAGGTTGCTTTCTCTACTTTGTTTTGGAAAGGACAGCATCTTGTTGCTTTTGGTGTGCTCCAACTAGAGTAAGGACGGGTCATTGACACGTTCCGTGCTTGCCTTGTTCAGAGCAAGCATAAAACTGGCTTTTTGGCTTCCACACATTATCTTGAGGCTAGGTTCTTTAGGTTCTCTTGTATGTTGACTTGAACAAGATTGTGGTCAACTTTACCTTGTTGTCCTCACATAGCTACTTTACCTTGTTGTTTGTTCTATTTTGTTTTTGCTCTTGTAGGCCTTCAGGCATGGAGATCTTGCAGCATAGTACTTGAGCAGAAGCTACAGCTCAGTAAGACGAACTCCAAAACTTAAGTTGCCATTCATATCTTTTTTGGTTGTTCACGTTTCATAAACTTGCGGAAAGCCAGACACAGCTCACAGACATTGTCTGGTTGGCACAAATTGCAATGCTGAGTGGTTCACTTTACATTTGTAGCATTTTCTTCTGTTGTGCTGAGGCATCTTGGAAACATGCATCTGTACCACCATGCGTTCTCCATGAACAGCCAGAAAGTGAGGTTGGCGTTGGAGGAAAAGGGACTAGACTACGTCTCACATAGTTTGAATCCTCTGAAAGGGCAGGATTTGGATGCTGAGGTTTTTCGAGTGAATCCAAATGGCAAGATCCCGGTATTTTGTCATGGCAACCATACAATTTGTGAAACTCTTCCTATCATACAGTAAGCGTTCTGTGAGTTGCTGCATTCTCTTATGTGGACTTTCTAAAACGACTGTCTCTGCCTTAAAACCAAACTGTAATTTTGGCAGTTCAGGAGTACCTTGGGGATGCTTGTTTGGATCGACGACATCAAATTGAATATGCAAGCTAAGGTCAAGAGATCTGTTGATGCAGGTTCATTGATAGTGTAAATGAACCTCTAGGCACACATGATGCAGATCGAGAAAAAGTGCTGGAGTGGATGAAGAGAGTTAGCGAATGGTCACCAAAGCTGTTTACCTTAAGCCACATTCCAGTCAAGCTTCGCCGCTACTTCAGCAGGTTTAAACGAAGAGTAGCTATAGCACGCATGGCCACTACTCCTGAACTTTCAAGTAAGTATCGTGCGAAATTGCAAAATGCCTATGCCACTGAAGAACTATTGCAAAATACAGAAGCAGTGGATGCAAACAAAGGTCAACTTACTAATCTACTTGATGCTGCTGAGAGTCAGCTCTTACATACCGAATACTTAGCAGGAGGATCATTCACCATGGCAGATGTTATGTTCATTCCTGTGCTTGCAAGGCTGGAATTGTTGAGGGTAGAGAAAGAGTACATTTGTTCTAGGGATTGCTTGTCAGAGTATTGGGGTAAAATGAAGCAGCGTCCTACTTACTATACTGTCATTGGCAGGTACTTCTCAGGTTTGAATGCATACAAAACATTGTTTGGAACAGCTTTGAATATAGGTGTCAGGGATCTCTTTAGAAGGTATTAGACAATATTTCCGTTGTCTGACCTCATTAAAGGTATATATTTCTAGATGCTGCTTTCTGTGTATCATGTATTGCATTCCCGGCAATTACACCCCTGATGCTGCACTATAGCTTCAGCTTTTGCAGTTGAGCCATGGTTAAGTTTGAATGGACAGTTTATCAGACCTAGATAGACATCATTAACCTTTCAGCTACAGAGTCTTGTTTGTGCGTGTGTAATTTCTGTATGTATGAATCCAGTTTAACCTTGCAAGAGTGTTTTATGTTACTCTATTTGTGTATATACAGAATTTAGTAATCACTCCATTTGAAAAGCTTGTAGCAAATGATAGTACTTATCTATTTCTATTATTTAATGGCATCCAAAGGTTAACAAAAATTCTTTACGATGCTTTGGTGGATTTTGCATAATTGGCAAGGTGACTTAATGCTAATGCTTCCAAAGGTTAACAAAAATTCTTCCCCTCTCCTTTTAAGGAGAACAACAAATTTGGGGTTTTTGTCTCGTTGATGCTAGATGCATGCACATTGCATTGATCGCTTTTGCGTACACTGTTGGTTACGATGCTTTGGTGGATTTTGCATAATGGGCAAGGTGACTTAATGCTAATGCTTGTTGGACAGAGTTGACTGTGCACTCACTTTGCACGAAACTAGTAACAATACTTTGAAGCTAGGAGTCCCTAGAGTACTTTGAAAATGCATAGCAATGGGACATGCCTTTTGCAACTTCAATGGTATTTGTCCTCTCTCTTTAGATGAATTTTGTCATTGGTATTTATTAGTGCTTATAATTGCTAGTTGTATTGAACAATTCAAGAGCCATACCATGTGATCTTGAATTTTAATATAAATTTTATGCCTTCAGGAACATGAACAAATTGTAAGCATTTCAAAAGCATAACATAATAACAAATAAGCAATTTCCAGCTTTAGCATAGAGAGTAGAGGTATTACTCAATTAACTCATTTGACATTTCTTTAAGTGATTATGAGTCACTCCTTAATACTAAGGTTTTCATCCTTGATCCCTTGTATGCCTCTTCCATGAGGAAGGCTTCATATCCTCTGTCAACGATTTCACATGCACAATGCCTTTGCTATTGGATTTATTATCAATAAAAGGTTCAATGCGAGCAATAGCTTTCTTTTGTTGTTTCATCATATAGGGCATAAGGGCAAACTCTAACCCTAACCCTAAGGGGTTCACATGTATATCTTTATGTTAATGCTCAATACAACTTAGTGTATAGGTAGCTATATCATGTGCACTCCTCTCTCTCTCTCTCTCTCTCTATATATATATATATATATATATATATATATCAATTCATAATGTTGCATTATTAGCATTGCCTATTCTTCATGGTTGTTGCTTTGAGTAGGGTAATCTTGGGGATCATGAAATGAGATAAACTCTCTT
Source organism: Dipteris shenzhenensis (assembly GCF_047967505.1). Lineage (NCBI taxonomy): Eukaryota > Viridiplantae > Streptophyta > Polypodiopsida > Gleicheniales > Dipteridaceae > Dipteris > Dipteris shenzhenensis. Next base: position 14,013,955 of record NC_141627.1, on the reverse strand, counting down.
AAATGTAGACTTGAGATTGTCAAGCTTAATATGGAAGTGTTTATATTCTCAAGCCATGTTTTCAACAAGAAAATCTCTTAGAATTTGGTAAGGATGTATAAGAGTCTGTTAGAATTTGGCAAGGATGCCTTAAGAGTATGTTACAATCGACTGTGATGCTCAAATTTATGCTTTTCATGAAGTATAAGGCATTTGTGAGGGATCAAGAAAAGAGATGTTCTTTGAGTACTCTTTTGGAGTCTAAATAGTTTGTCACAAGGCATTTAAACTTGCTTATTGCTTGTGAAATCATAGGCTAGCATTGAGGAAGGACCTTTGAACATGTATGGGCCTACAAATGAGGATAGGCAGTTGAATTGAAAGTATTTGCAATCGATGATGGATTTCGCAAAGAAAATGTTGAATCATTTTCAATCAAGTGGTTATTTGGGTTCAGGACAAAAAAATAGGTAAGGATGGCATTCTTTTTTGAAATGAAAAATTTGTATTGATCGCCCAAAATAGACAAACTTTTAACAACCTATATATTTTGACTGACAAATCCAAATGGATTCATGTAGCCTAGCAAATCAAAATAAAAAGACATGATTTAGATTTTCATCATGTTTTATGCATCATTTAGTAAAGCTACATTCATCAAAATAAGCATGCTTATATGTGTATTCGCTTGAATAATGATGTGAAGACAGACAAGCAAAATGGATTTGCTATATGTGCAATTTGTATAGATTTGATCATGGATGATTTTTTCAAGTTAGTTTTGTTAAGAAGCTAAAATTTTAGTTTGGTGTCAAAAATTTGTATGCCCTAATAGAAATTAATGTTTGAAAGATTTGCCAGGATGTGAAACTTTTGTTAAAAAAAATAAAGTTTCACCAAGATTTACATTTTTTACTTCAAAATTCAAAAGAAATTTTATAAAAGTATACTACACCTTATCAATATTATAAAACTAAAAAGAAATCTCGATAGACTTTTGTCAAATAAAAATAGATTTGATAAAAACATGATTTGATTGTCCACCTTACCAAGTTTGAGGACTGAGAAAGTTAAGCATGTTTATTAGAAGATAATCCACAAACTACCAATGTATGAAAATTATGCTCATTCAGGTCCACATAGTTGCATGCCAATGGTAGTTCTTAAAGTTCTTATCAAGCATGGTATTTTAATTGTTAAAGAAAGCATCATTGGAATCTTTTGTAGAAGCACCTAGAGCAATCAAAGAATCTAGGAAACCAAATCCAAAGAATTGTATGGCTAAGATTTGTAAGACTATCGACGTGTTGCCAAGTACTTTTAAGATGAAGCGTGGACCTGTTGGCACACATTATTTGTAGAACAAAATATTATAATGGAAATATGGTAGAGAAATAGACACTTGCATTTTTGAATGGCCATTGGACATGGACAATGTAATAGGACTTTATAATGCTAATCAAGAAGGAACCTTCAAAGGTGGGATTCTTAAAAGGTGGAAAGTATATTCATGCAGTTCCAAGAAATAATCGAGGTCATCATCATTGTAGTACGTGCCACAAACATCACATAACTCAGGTGTTCACATTGACATCCATGTCTTAGCAATTCTTGGACAAATAGTAGGCCATCCCCTATAATCCCATTTTGTACGCACATGATAGTAGATCCCTCAACTCTAGGAACCTTCCTTTGATAAGGTCTCACTCAACTCTAGGAACCTTCCTTTGATAAGGTCTCATACTTTCACTTTAATGCAAATTAGACTTCATTTCCTAGAGAACATTCAAATATGCACATGTTCTCTTTTGATCCCATCCCATTGGGACATGCATAAATACATAGGAATTTTAGAACACTGCTCCCATATCCAAAATATAGGTTAAACATTTGCTTGTTTTTTCCACTTAGACTCAATGCAATAATACTCACAACTCTCCATGTATGATCAACTACTCTTTCCAGGCATCATTAGCTCCACCCAACCACATCGTCCTACAATGTGTCTGTTGCTACCACATGGACTTCTGTTGGCTCTTTCCCATGGCTTCCACAGGAAGAGTAGGGTGTTCTTAGTATGCAGGGTTTCGAGGCTTTTTGTCACGTACTACAGATATATTGGTGTTGTTGTTTGTAGTATAAGAGTAGCTTAGGACCTCGAGTCATATTCCGGTGAGAGATGTAGGCTTAAGTATGGTAAGTAAACATCGTGCATGTTTGTATGGAAGGAACGTGCATCATCATGGTTGGGGTAATGAAGGCTTTCGCCTCCATTTTGGGTTGAAAGATTTAAAAAGAGTTTAAGGGTTAGAAAGGGGTTCAGGGTTAAGATGGGGTTCAGGGTTCAGAAGAGGTTTTAGGGTTCAAAAGGAGTTTAAGGATTAGAAGGAGGATCCAAGGTTCAGAGTAGAGTACATGGTGGAAAACTCGTCTCCCTCATGGATCATGGAGGTCAAGGGTTGAGGGACTAATCTAAGGGAGAAGGGCTTAGGAAGAGCATAGGAGTGGAGAGGAAGAAGGTGTAAGAGCATGGGGGAGGAGAAGCGAGGAGAAGGGAGGAGGACGGAGGAGGAGAAGGAGTTCCAAGGTTGGAGGAGAGGGAGGAGGCAAGGTTAGGACATGCTTTTGGATATAGAGTACAAGGAAGCATGGACACTTGGAGAAAATTGCTTGGAATAGCAAAGTAGAACTCAACACAATGCTCCAAAGAGTGTGGGCTTCATTCCATTATGGAGTATTTGTACAAGTTGGAGAGTTTCTCTCTCTACATGTAGGAATTTTAGGACATTCTCTCTCTAGATATAGAACTTGCATCTAGGATGCACATATAGAAGTTGCATATTGCATGTAGAACATGCATGTAGCAGTTGCATGTACAAAATGCATATAGGAATCGTATGTAGAACATGCATGTAGGAGTTACATGTAAGACTTGCATGTTGAGGATTCCTAAGAGAGATTATTCCTAGCCTTATGCATGCAAGTAAAAGCGGAGCTTTGCTGCTACTCTACACACACATTCTGTGCTACCTAAGTCCATGTTCGCATAGAGACAACATATCCCCCGATCTGTCCTTGGGTTATGGCTTATTGTTATGGTCATGGAGTTGCGATGCCATGTATGTAACCCAGTGGCTATGGAACTTGTGGCATGCCGTAACCCAGTGGCTATGGAGCTTGTGGCATGCCAGTTGATCCTACTGTAAAGCCTTGGCACCATACAATTCATCTCTATTTTCAAGAAGCCTGTATCCACCATGTGTTTAAACAAAGATGTGTGGTGTGCTTCTAAGAAGATGACTCTTTGATAGAGTTTGCTCATTGGGATTGAAACGGAGTGTAGGAAAATGGTAGTCAATGTGGATGGGAATCTCCAGAATGTATTCCAAGTTTTGCAAAAGATAACACTTTGGTGAAGGATGCGGCAATGTTACTATGCATTATTTTCTCATGCTGTTGAAGTGCTCAGATCAGTGTGCCTTGGATGTTCCATTCTATACTAGAGTATGGCTCGATCATTGGCCAATTAATGGTGTGATCCTCACCCAAAGTGTGTATGTTGGCAAATTAATAGTGCGATCCTCACCCAAAGTGTGTATGTTGGCCTCCCATCTGTGCCATCGTGGAACTACATAGAAGGGATGGGTTTCGGGGCATGGAGCTACACGCATGTATTCTTTCAAGAAGATTACATCAAAGAGCTTGGGGCGGTGCCAATCAGGTTGGGAATCTAACTTGCTGATCCAAGCTTTACTAATTTGGTGCTGGCGAAGGCTGGTAGGCAAGTTGTCCAGGGTCCATCCACCTCGAGTTTTCATATCAAAATATTTATTTCAGAAATCCTTGATGGGGCTACTGGGAAGTGGTATTACATAAAAATCATACTCATCATTGGAATTTAGCATGGGAGTGCAAATTGGATTATCTAGATCTTGATATTTAAAATCAAATATTGGGTCCTTTTCTATTGATAGAAGCACAAGGAGTGTCGAAGGTGATGGAGGGGTAGGGAGAGAATTTGGGGACATGGGGGAGTAATATGGAAGAGTGTTAGTTGTGGGAGGGGAATCAGAGGGGAAGGAGGGAAGAGCAGGGTAAATGGTTTGAACAGCTTGGTAATCCTCGAGGGTAGGATTAGCAAGGGAAGTGAAGAAGATAGGTGTGAGGGGCTGGTAAGTTTGCGATTGTTGGGTTAGTTGAAAGTGGTGAGAGGCATGAGCAAAGAGACAATGAAGGAAGATGCTAGGATGTTGGAGTTTAGGGAAGGTTAAGAGGGTGGTAGCAACAAGGGTAAGTGAGGTTATGAGATTGGCATAGAGAGTGGTTAGATATGGTAAGTTAGATGTGAGATAGGCCATGTCATCCTCCCACACTTCTTTTTGTTGGTGCGATGGGATCATCAGCTGACTGCAAGGGTAGGATGTTGGTTATGTCATGAGCTTGCATACTGTTTTAACGCTTTATAATAGCGAAAATCATTTAAGTACGACGTCAATGCATGATAGAAATGTAAGAAGAGAAGGTGGTTGCTAAAGACTTCAAATGGCAAAAGAATAGCCCAAATAGAGAGAGCTGATGGACAAGAAGACGATTGAACTACAACACACAAACACAAAGACAAGTAGCAACCAAGTAAACTATAACACTCAAACAACTACTTGCACAAAAAGCATGTATAAATAAAGGAGCAAAGACTTCAAGCGTACCTTCTGAGGTATCCACAATCCACCCAAACTACTTGTTTGAGCTCTTGCTTCGCAAGCCTAGTTGACTCTCTTTATTACGCTTGTAACAAATTCTCGATCAATTGCATTATGACCGTAATTACTTATATATATTAAGAGAACTTCAAAAGTGCTATTGCTTTTCATAAAAAAAGAGCTTTTCATTATAAAACTTTCACCATTTAGATCAATCCAAATCAACAGCTCATATTTACGACACATGGCTCAACAAGGACTCAAAAAACCAAACATCCCTTTAGGCTGCCTACCATAAAGAGGAAAGGACAACCCAAAAGGAAACCTGTCCTAAGGGATCGAGTGAGATTCGAGTGATGGTGAGGTTTTTTAAAAAATAAATTAAAGTAAATTTAAACAAAAAAATAAAGAAGAAAGAACATCCTGATGAGGGAGCATCTATAATACTATTATGAGGAAAGGGGCATATAATATTACTTTATAGCTTAGTGAGCCCTCTGTTTCTGTCCATAATGGCTTTGGTATGTTAGTATTTTTACACTCATGAGCCCTACCACTAAGCCCTCTATTGCTGTCCACAATGGCTCTAGTATGCTGATTTTCAGACTCGAAGGATCGGTGATTGTCAGCAAGCTTGATTATGGTGTGGGTGCTAGCAACAAATAAAGGTAACAATGGTTGTATACTCACATATGTGCACAAGATGCAAACCAAGTTTTGTTACGAACTTGGCATGCCTTCTTTGAGTTGTTAAGTAAGATTTCCCTCCCATATTTCACCACCTAAAATTTATTGACAGATCTCCTTGTTTGTTGCCTTTAGTCTTGCTCCTTGTTTGTTGGCATAAGTCTTGCTCCTATTAACTTCATGTGCATGCAACTCATCATTTGAAGTTGATGTTCATCTATTCATCACCTTCTAGTTCTCACGTTGGGATCTATATTACATTTTCCTTGTTGATCATCTAAATTGGTGGAGTCATTTCTTAGCTTCTTATTCAGGCAAATGTTGTATTGAGAGTCAAGATACAAAGGTTGTAACTATTTTGCTAGATGTGGATCCTATGTTCAAATGCTATGATCACATCTTTGCATTCCAACTGAGCACACCTTTGCAACAACTATATGTGCTATAGTCAATTATTTTGCTACTCGTCTATTCGCAATGCAAGTTCAAGGGTTGTATGTTTAAGTGCTACATCGCATCTTTGCATCCCAACCCGGTTTACCTTTGCAATTATATGAACAGTGCTTCCACTCCCCCACACTTACCTTGTGTGCTATCCCAAACACTTTTGCAATCATGTCACAAAGTCATCATCTTTGTTTGGGACTTTGAGGTTGGAAACACATGGGATTTGAATTTATCCCCCTCTCAAATATCAAATGGGCAAGGTAGGATATTATACTTGTTCTTGTAGTTGCTTCATTCTTAAGCATTTTGATAGGAATTTTCTTATTATTCTTGCTTCTTAAGAAGAGAGCACCCCATCTTAAGTATTTTCTCTAGACATATATCTATCATGTGAAACAATGTCTCATGAATCAATAGTAGCATAAGTCATTCATATAACCATATATGGCAAGATGTAAGGAAAATAGTATGTCATTCGAATAGACATGTTCTTTTGATAGGATGGGTATGTAAAATAAAGTATACTAGACATGATAAAGAGGATATATATGTGTGTGTGTGTGTGTGTGTGTGTGCGTGCGTGTGCATGCATATATGTATGTAATCACTTTTTCTCTCATTTCCAAGGTCCGAGAGTGTTGGTCGTCTACAATCGTGTTGTCACTCGTTGTAGCATAGGTATGCACAAGTGTAGCATAGGTCCTCGGGTTGTATTCCGGTGAGAGGTGTAGGCTAAAGCGTGGAAATTGGATCTTGCATTTGCTAGGCGAGGAAGAAGAGTTGCTCACATGGATTGGTGGAGGTTATGTTTTTTATGTTTGCACCAATAGTTCTCATTATTTTCACCAATGAATCAATTTCCATTGTCTAGGTGTCTTTTTAAGGCCCACTAGGCTTGCTATTGGTTGATATCGAATCAAGGCACGCTCTAAGTATGCCTACCCATCAAATTGATCCGGAGGTTACCATGGAACTATGAGAAACTAAGTAGAGGCAATTATATGTGATGTGTATTGACATATATAAAGAGATTTCATATTGATAATTAAACATTCACATGCAATTCTCTTAGAAAGCTCATTATTGGTTTGGAGGCCACTTGCCAAGAAAGGGATATACTAGATAACTTTAAAATTGAAAGATGTACAATTCCATGACAAAAAGATGGCCATAGCTGCGCGGTTGGAGGGTGTGTGTCAATGCATGCTTGTTTCTTTGCACCATGTTCGATTTGCCTACAAAAGATATAAGCATCTATCTTTTCTTTATATATATATATATATATATAATCAATCTCAACTCTATCTTATGTTGATTACTTTATTCTTGTGTTATCCAAGAATTAATGTGAAGATAGTAAAAGCAAGTGGTATTGTTTCCGCTAGACTTGACTGTCGCATGGATCGGAGGACACGTCTCATCACCAAAGAGGTACTTCAGTATGGCTATCTCTGAACATCAAACATCATTTTCTACCATAATTCTCTGGTTGCGATTGCTCATACATAAACAAAGAAGTCTTCTTCTCTTGTTGACTTTTACAATCACATGAATGTGAACAACTAATTTAAATGGGTGTTAAGTACAAAAAAATCAAACCATGCCTTGCCCCATACTACTTTTATAAACAAGGTGAATCGCATTCATTCAGCCTGCTCGAGATAAGAGCAATGTTGGAAGAATTGCGAGAGCTGCATGGCAAGGAAGCATAGGTAAACAACACCCCATTTGCAAGAATATAGCATCAAAATGATGTGCAAATGGGAGGAAGCCAAAAATCGATGTGCTAGTTCTGTAGTGATCTGTAGCATCAACTATCTCTCTTCTCAAGAATGTGCAAACTTCATGTCTCAAGAAGGACCATCCACAGCAAAGAATCCTGCACGTGAAAATTAGGCCACAACTTATGCGAGCCCTGCCAACCCTGACAAATTTGACTTTGTTGCTTTTAAAACCATGTGGACTTGGACCTGGAAGTGTAAAATCAGTACAAAATAGGCCATTCGTTTCAACCTCTACCTTTACTAAGGATAGTGGTTCAAGCCAAAACATCATCTTGTATAAGGTTTAGAAGCAACTCAAGGATGAAACCCTAACCTTAGGGTCTGTGAACTTGAATGCCTTTGTAAGATAAAATATGCTATTGTCGAAGTTTCATGCCATGCCTACATGCACTATGGCAAAGGAGATGTTGCTAGGGTAATCTAGGATAAAGCCCACCTCTTGTCATAACATTGACTGGGAGAAACACAATTTGACAACGTCATTTTCCAAGGGTGACAAAATATGAAGAGAGAAGAGGAGATGAGGAGAGAGGACACAGCTAAAGAGCACACCACAAATGACTAACTGTACACTAGATTTAGTTGAAAATGTAGAATATATACAAACCCATTTAGGGTTAGGGTTAGGGCATCTAACCCTTTCCTTTATAGCACTCTATTGGGTTAGTGCTATGCATACATGATCACATGATGGTGCTATGCACATATGGTCACATGATGTTGAGCGTGAACTCTCAACACCTTCCCTCAAGATCAACATCATGAAGTAGGCCCTCCCTCAAGATGATGATTCTAGGGAATCGAAGAAGGACTGAACATTACATTCCATCACACCCCTTTAATAAGAATATCTTTCCTCTGCATGGTTAGTGCTATGCACACATGACCACATGATGGTGCTATGCACATATGGTCACATGATGTTGAGCATGAACTCTCAGCACCTTCCCTCAAGATCAACATCATGAAGTAGGCTCTCCCTCAAGATGATGATTCTAGGGAATCGAAGAAGGACTGAACATTACATTCCATCATACCCCTTTAATAGGAATGTCCTTCCTCTACGTCAAACCAAGAGCTACTCGGTGTTTCTCGAAAAGCTCTTTACCGAGTGGTTTGGTAAGGATGTCTGCAACATTTTCTTTGCTATCACAATGCTGTAATGTGATGTCACCAAGTAACACTCTTTCTCTGATGAAGTGCTCTCTGACATCAATGTGCTTTGTCCTGGAGTGGTATACTAGATTCCTTAAGCCGATTGGTTATCACAGTATACTTTTGTTGGCTTTGACTCATCAAAGTAATCTGTTTCTGACAACAGTCTTCTGAGCCATATAGCCTCACATGCACCTGTAGTGAGTGCTCTATATTCTGCTTCAGTCAAAGACAAAGAAACAGTTGGCTGTTTGTTTGACAACCATGATATAGCATCTTAACCAAGGAAAAATGCATATCCTTGTGTCGATCTCTTGGTTTCATGATCTCCGACATAGTCACTATCACAGTATCCATGTAACCGTGAATGACTTCCTCTGTGTTCCATCCTAAACCGTCTTGTACCTCTGATGTATCTCAAGACTCTTTTGGTTGCATTCCAGTGAGACGGTTTTGGATTGGCCATAAACTGTGCTAGTGAGCTTACTGCATAACAAATATCTGGCCGTGTGATAGTTAGATATATAAGAGATCCTATGAGATGCCTGGAGGACCTGTCATTCACTATAGGCTTATTTGAATCTTTAGTAAGTTTCAAACTCTATTCCATGGAAGTAGATGCAATCTTGTAATCTGCCATATAAAACTTCTTCAAGAGACTGTCAACATACTTGAGCTGACTCATAAATGTGCTATCTGAATCTCTCGAGAACTCAATTCCAAGACAATAGTGCATAAGTCCAAGATCTTTCATGTCGAACTCTGCAGATAAGTCTTGTTTTAGCTTTTTGATGAAGCTATCCTTGCTTCCTGTCACAATTAGATCATCTACGTATAAAAGTGCAATAGTAATGTATTCCCTTTGAGCTTTATAGTAGAGAGGATGATCTGCATTGGACTTCATGTATCCCATATTAGCAAAATACTTGTCAATTTTGATATATCAACTTCTGGATGCTTGCTTTAAGCCATAGAGACTTTTCTTGAGATGGCAAACCTTATTCTCCTTTCCTGGTTCAACATAACCTGCTGGGTGTTGCATGTAGACTTTCTTGTCTAGATAACCATTCAGAAATGCATTCTTGACATCGAGCTGATATACATTCCATCTGCTGAGTGTCGCTAGTGATACCAAGAACCATATGGAATCCATCTTTGCTACTAGAGCATAAGTCTCATCATAATCTTGACCATATTGCTATGCAAATCCTTTTGCAACTAATTTGGCTTTGTATCTTTGAATACTGCCATTTGGATTATACTTCACTTTGTATACCCATTTGTTTGCTATGGCCTTCTTTCGTGATGGAAGGTCGCATAATTCCCAAGTATTATTCTTACACAAAGCATCCATTTCTTTATTCATAGCAGTTTGCCATTCTGGCTTGTCTACTGCACCTTCAAAGTACACTGGCTCTTCTGTAGCCATGATGGTAGTCATAAGAGCATAGTTGGTGATTTCAACCTGAATTGCTTTGTCTTTTTAAGCATATGTCAATCTGGCTGGAGGTCTGCTTTCCCTAGTAGACCATCTGAGCGGCTGTGGCTTTGCTTGGGGTGTTACTAGCAATTCTTGCTCTTCTTTATCAACCTTTTCTGTAGATGACTGTGAAATCGGTGCTTCTATCTCCTGTATATTTGAGGTTTTCCATTCTGATTCCTCATCAAAGATTACATTTTTGGAGACAATAATCTTGTGGTTGATGAAATCATACAACTTGTATGCTTTACTTTCTTCACTGTAGCCAACCATGATGCATGTGCGTGACTTCGCATCCAATTTTCTGCGATGATCATCATGTATGTGGGCATATGCTATGCAACCAAATATGCAGAGATGCCCAATGTGGCTTATGTCCAATGATTGCTTCATAAGGTGTCATACCCTAAATCAGTTCAGTAGGAAGCCGATTAAGCAAATAGTTTGGAGTGGCTATTGCTTTTGCCTAATACTGATTCGGAAGATGCTTCTCACTAAGCATTGCTCTAGCACTGTCTGTTAAAGTACCATTCTTTCTTTCAGCTCTTGCATTCTGCTGAGAAGTATCTACATATATGAATTGTCTTAGAATGCCATGACTTCTGCAAAAGTTCATGAATGTTGAAGACATGTATTCACCTCCTCTATCTGATCTCATGACTTTGATCTTTCTGCCTCTTTGGTTTTCTACCATGACTTTGAATTCTTGAAATCTGGAAAACACTTCAGATTTCTCTTTCAGAAAGTAAACCCAACATTTGCTGTAGTCATCGATGAAAGTCAAGTAGTAAAGTGAACCATTGATGCTGCGGGTTTGGGCATAACCCCATACATTTGTATGTATCAAATCAAGAATACCTTGTGCTCGAGAGGCGCTTCTGCAAAAGTTGGTTCACTTTTGTTTGCCAAAGCAGCATGCTTCGTAAACTTTTCTTTCTGTATGAGGGCATGACCATTTTTTTGTCATGGTTGTCTTGTAGATCCTTTGTGTCGGGATGGTGTTCACCATATGTGGTAGTCTGGGCAACTAAATGCTAAGTGTTGGAGGCATGCAAGTGATTGAATGCCTAACTAGAACCATATGTGCTTTAAGTGCCTTGGTGTATGAATTTGAGGGAATCCTTGGGAGTGGTAAAAAGCAAAGGTGACACGGCTAAATTTGAGTTTTGGACGTGGCTCTTTGCTGGGAGTTTCTTGATCGGGGTCAACATTTGCTTTGGAAACGGGCCTGGATTGTGGAGAGCTTAGGGACTTGGCTGGGTGCGTCTTTCCTATGCAGGCCTGGAGTCCATGAGTGGTTTGTGCTCTGTGAGAAGAGAGTAGCTACAGTGCTATGATCATGTGGAGGTGGCGGTTGATGGAGTCCACGAGTGCCACGAATTCTATGAGAAAGAAATAGCCGCATTGCTGAGAGAGAGCTTTGGAGGGTTGGGCTTGGGCAATAGAGGAGGAGCTGAGGTGCAGTTAGCTCTTGCTGGGAACTTTGGAACGTGGCTGGAGGATCATGAGTGCTGGGTGTTCAATTCTGGAATGCTAGGTGGTAAGGCCATGTGGTATACGGTTGTTTTTTTGGAGGATTTGAGACAAGGTATGTAGTAGAGAGTACGAGCAGAGAGGCTTCGCTGTGGGTGTCAAGTGCTTGTCTTTGAGACTTGGCCGGAAGAGAAGACGGGATGGCGAGTTGCATCAAAGAAGCCTAGCTCACCTCAATACACAAATGATTCAAAGGGAGTTTCTAGATGGTAAGTTTTTGACAGTGACCTGGCTATGTACATCCCCTTGCATATCTTATAAAGATAGTGTGTATGCTTGGATGCTTGTAGCATACCTGGTGCTCATTGTTGATTATAGAAGAATCCTTTCTTACGATGACGAGGTTATGGGCAGCATGTAAATGATGAAAAGTGAGCTTCATGGAGTCCAAGGTGCTATTACATAACATGCTTGTATAGCACATGGTGTAGGTTCTCTTACAGGGTAGTGTTTGAGCATATGCTACTTGAAGTCAAAGAGATCCGGGGTTGTTCTTCATGGATTTTGTCAGGGGAGATATGAGCATGGTTGTTGTACCTTGAGTTGTCAGGATGTGTTCATGGTTGTTATGCAGTCCTGAAGTTGTCATTTTCTTGAGTTTTATGGTTCATGGGTCATCTATGTGTTTCCTGAGCTTGAGCTCAGTTGGTAGGAGCTTGTGTTGAGCCGTGTAACCCAATTGGTTGCTAGGTTGATTGATTTGGGAGAAAATGTGGCCAGAGTATGGGTCTGTATCTGGAGGTGTGTAGAGTCAAGGAGTTTCAATGAATGCCTTTTGCCTTCTGATGGTGTTGTTCAGTTGTTTTAAACGTGGATGAGGGTGGCTGTGAAGGCAGATTGGGCTGTATTGTTTTTGTCCATCCACGTTTTGGTGCCTCCACGGAGGACTGTGCACTTCAGTTTACAAGTGTGAAGTTGTGCAGTCAGTTGTAGTGTTGAAGAGCTGCGAGAGATGGCAAAGGACTTTCCAGAGTTTTGGGGGATGCCGTATGAAAATGCAGTAAGATTCCTAGAAAAGATGGAATTTACAGCACTGATGAAGGATAGGGCAACCCCTGAGATTTTGTTTCAGATCATGAATTATTGTTTCCAGGGAGATGCAAAAGCATGGTTGCAGACTCAAGTTGCTACCTTTAGGACTGCTCATCCTCAGCAGCAAAATCTGGAGTATACAGTGGTGAGAGCAGCTTTTTTTGCACGGTTTGCACAATCCAGGAACCCTAATGAAGTTTGCAAAGACCTGTGCAAAGTGAGACAGGAGGAGGAGTAGGAGGTTGACCAATACCTGATTCAGTTTGGGAGGTTATGGAGTTTATGGTGTGAAGCTCTTGTGCCGGAGGTACCTCCTCAGATGATTAAGAGAGACCGCTTTATTTCAGGCTTGAAGGCTTCACTCCGTTTGAAGGTGGAGCTGAGGAATATTGATAACTTTGAGGATGCAGTCAGAGTGGCCAGGGAGAAGGAGTGGAAAGTCAAGAGGTTGAGGCAGCTTGGCATGCATGAAGAGCCCAAAACCCTAGTAAGCAGCCCAGAAATGATCAAGGCATATGTAGAGAGAGAGCCGGTGTCTACTCCTATGCAGGATGATTCCCTGAAAAAGGATTTGCATGAAGCTGTGGAGCTGATGAAAACACTCAGCCTAAGTTGGATGGAGACTGCAGAAAGAGGCAAAGGTCATAATAACAGGAGAGAAGTTATGGCTGGAGGAGAAGGAAGTTTAGTTGGTGCAGGGAGAGGACGAGGTTATATCAGCAATGTCCAAGGCTGGAATTGTGGGGAGTGGGGACATATCAGCCCTCACTGTGATAAGCCAGCGAAGGTAGGGGGAGATGTCTATCTTGTGCAACAGAGAACAAATGATAGATCAAGTGATTACAGTATGGAGGTGAAAGATCTGAATTAGCTCTCTCGCAATGGTGTGAAATGGGAGGATAAGGGGAAAGGAAAGGCAATTAGCCTGATTAGAATGGAGACCACATTAGAGATTATGTCTATACCCATGCAGTGTAATATGAGCTGTAGGCTAGAATTGGAAGAGGAACCTGAGGAGACAGCCATAGACGAAGATACAGAGAATGAGACAGAGGAAGAGAGCATCTCAACAGAGGAAGAGAGTCAGTTGTCTTCACTGTTGAAGGAACCGGATGCATATAAAGTTGATGATGTAGGGAAGTTGGAAATCATTACACTTATTATGAATGGAGGCTTGTCAGTTGCTATGGAGGAGAGTGTTGCTCAGCTAGATCTGTGTGAGGTGGCAGAGGAGAGCCCGAGAGAAGGGGTTGCTGCCAAAGATGGCAGAAAGGTTGAGAGCCCACTAAAGGCAGCTAAGGATAAGTCTTTGTGTGTAGATGATGATCATGCTCCAGTGTTGTGTGATGATGTGCCTATGATGGCTGAATGCAATCAGTTCGTGGTTGACACTATGATTGTGCATACCGAAGGGGTTGAGATTTCAGGTTCAGCAAGTGAGGAAGAAAGAGGTGAAACTAGCAGTGAAGATGAGAGCTCAATCATGTCTGACAGTGATGAGGCTGATGTGGCTATTATTGATAAAGTAAAAGACCTGCAGTTAAAACACTTAGTTTGGGTGGGGCCAGCAAGTGTTGATTGTGTGCATGTGGACTGTGATGTGTATGATGAGGTTAAGATTCAGTGTTTACAAGATGATGGTGATTTAGATGATGAGCTGGATTGTGTTCTTGATAATGCACTGGATGATATGTTAGCATTGATCTCTTCGAAAAAGAATGTAAACACCAGTATGCATGTTGAGCTGGATGGCAGTGATAGTGTCGTTGATGATCAGCTAGATGCTTTACTTGATGATACCCTTGTGGATTTTGCACCTATGATTGGTAATGACAAGAAAATATGTACTTATGAATGTTCAGAAAATGAAAATGTCAGTGAGGACAGGATGCATAGCAAAGAGTGTGCTGATATGTTTGAGCATTCTTCAGGTGGGAAGGATGTTTGTTTGCTCTTGGGTGATCTTGATAATTCATGTGATCAGGTTGAGGCAATAGGGTATGTTAAGAAGTCCCTAATCACAGATTATGAGCTGGTTGTGCGCGTGAGATCTATGTGTGAGGTAGTGACCTCAAAAGATATGGCTCATGTGAAGCTGAGCAAGACTCATGATACAAGTGTGATGGCTAATAGCCAGTGGAGTTGTGTAATATCTTGGCAGGATAAGCTATGGGATCCTGGAGGCTTAGTGAGGATGTGAATATATGGAAGGAGCTGGTGGCTACATCAATTTGGTGTGTTGTTGATCCAGGGGGATGGTGGATTATGCATATCTGGCAGTGGAGGGTTCAAAGTTTTCCTTTTGATTCGGGAAAAGAAGAGCAGAGGCATAGAGTACAAGCTTGCTTTGTTTTTGATCCGGGTGGTTTGCTGTTGTTTTTCTTTAGCTACCGGACATGAATGTCATAGCAGAAGAGTGGGGTTGCTAAAGGTGTGTGAAGATTTTTGAAAACCCCAAACACAACTTGTACATGTGTACATGAGTGATGTTCCGTATTGTGGTAAAGCCATGGGAGCACTCATTGGCTCAGTGTGGGCGTCATGGATGTGTGGATATATGTGGCAATCAAGCTTTAGGCTTTGATAGAAAGCAGTGTGGTTGCAGCAGGCTAATCCAGAGCATGGCATCCAAAGTGTGATGGTGTTTTGTTGAGGGATGACATGTGCTTTCATGGTTGTCCCGAATCCTTTCTGTACGAGGGCATGAGCATTTTTTTGTCATGGTTGTCTTGTAGATCCTTTGTGTCGGATGGTGTTTACCATATGTGGTAGTGTAGGCAACTAAATGCTAGCATGCAAGTGATTGAATGCCTAACTAGAACCATATGTGCTTTAAGTGCCTTGGTGTATGAATTTGAGGGAATCCTTGGGAATGGTAAAAAGCAAAGGTGACGTGGCTAAATTTAAGAAAAGCATGCATGTGGCTACGTAGAGAAAGAAAGGCAAGTCGACGAGCTGGCAGGAAGATGGAGATGACAGCTTGCAGGAGCATTCCAGAGGGGATCGTGGGCTCATGGAGAATAAGCAGGTGAGCTTCATGGCTCGAGGAGTTGGGGGGAAGGCTGCAAGGATGGAAGTCATTGCGCAGAGGGAAGGAGTTCGTGAGCAACCAGGGGGTGATACGAGAGCTCGAGGTGAGGAATTGCCAGGAGGCGGTACGTGAGCAGGCTGGAGGTCCTGAGGTGATACAATATGTGCACTCCGTGGGCAAAAGAAGCTAGAAGGTAGTATCATCACGTGGAGGTGGTGGGTGAGAAGGAGGGTGAGCTCTATGAGCAAGTTGGCGACTATGGCGAGCGGAGATCCTACTGGGGGTGAGTCGAATTCTCTTGCAGGGAGCTTTTGGAGGTGGTCTTGACTATGGAGGCTGGATCAATACCTTGGATGCGAGAAGGCCATATGAAAGCTACACGAGGAGGCAGTCCAAGCTATTGGCTATCAGGGAGTTATGCTAGTGTGTGAGCTTGTAAGAGACGAGCTGACGGATCAGGCTAGAGAGGTCGACTATTGCATTCACTAGGAGCTACTGGGTTTGTTGGCTGTGATCTCTGCTATGCAGGTTGGAAGATCCTAGGTCGAGGAGGCGTATGAGCTCGTAGTAGGTGGTCATGAGTTTTGGACGTGGCTCTTTGCTAGGAGTTTCTTGATCGGGGTCAGCATTTGCTTTGGAAACCCCTGGACTATGGAGAGCTTAAAGACTTGGCTGGGTGCGTCGCTCCTATGCAGGCCTGGAGTCCATGGGTGGTTTGTGCTCTGTGAGAAGAGAGTAGCTACAGTGCTATGATCATGTGGAGGTGATGGTTGATGGAGTCCACGAGTGCCACGAATTCTGTGAGCAAGAGATAGCCGCACTGCCGAGAGAGAGCTTTGGAGGGTTGGGCTTGGGCGACAGAGGAGGAGCTGAGGCGCAGTTAGCTCTTGCTGGGAACTTTGGAACGTGGCTGGAGGATCATGAGTGCTGGGTGTTCTGTGATGACGAGAGAAGTTGGCTGCTGGCTATCTTCACGCGATGAGGTTCTCTACAATTCTGGAATGCAAGGTGGTAAGGCCATGTGGTATACGGTTGTTTTTTTGGAGGATGTGAGACAAGGTATGTAGTAGAGAGTACGAGCAGAGAGGCTTGGCTATGGGTGTCAAGTGCTTGTCTTTGAGACTTGGCCGGAAGAGAAGACGGGATGGCGAGTTGCATCAAAGAAGCCTAGCTCACCTCAATACACAAATGATTCAAAGGGAGTTTCTAGATGGTAAGTTTTTGACAGTGACCTGGCTATGTACATCCCCATGCATATCTTGTAAAGACAGTGTGTATGCTTGGATGCTTGTAGCATACTTGGTGCTCATTGTTGATTATAGAAGAAGCCTTTCTTGTGATGACGAGGTTATGGGCAGCATGTAAATCATGAAAAGTGAGCTTCATGGAGTCCAAGGTGCTATTACATAACATGCTTGTATAGCACATGGTGTAGGTTCTCTTACAGGGTAGTGTTTGAGCATATGCTACTTGAAGTCAAAGAGATCCGGGGTTGTTCTTCATGGATTTTGTCAGGGGAGATATGAGCATGGTTGTTGTACCTTGAGTTGTCAGGATGTGTTCATGGTTGTTATGCAGTCGTGAAGTTGTCATTTTCTGGAGTTTTATGGTTCATGGTTCATCTCTGTTTTTCCTGAGCTTGAGCTCACTTGGTAGGAGCTTGTGTTGAGCTGTGTAACCCACTGGGTTGCTAGGTTGTTTGATTTGGGAGAAAATGTGGCCAGAGTATTGAGTCTGTATCTGGAGGTGTGTAGAGTCAAGGAGTTTCAATGAATGCCTTTTGCCTTCTAATGGTATTGTTCAGTTGTTTTAAACGTGGATGACGGTAGCCGTGAAGGCGGATTGGGCTCTATTGCTTTTGTCCATCCAACGTTGCAAGAGCCCATGAGAGTCGGGTTGTTGGTTGCGCTCGGTGATGCTAGTTGCACTGGAGTTTGTAGAGGAGCATTGGAGTTTGCTTGTGGATGCTCTTTGCGTCTGTTGGGAGTCGCAGTTCAAGGAGGTCGGTCGCCGGTTGCTGAGCACGTTGGCTGGTTGCGTTTGGAGGGATGGAGAGGCTACAGGTGACAGCCTGTTTGTTGTGGAGTCGTTTAGAGCGCTGAGGAGCGTAGAGTTCCTTGCTTAGAAGGAGCCGAGTCACTGGAGCTTATTATGCACTAGGAGCTAGAGCACTAGCTATGGAGCGAGCGCTAGGCCAACTGAGCATGTAGGAGGCGACTGTAGATAGCAGTTCGAGAGCAGCCAGGAGAGAGCAGTTCGAAGGGAGCACTCAGGTCGGCTCAGCGCGTAGGAGGCAAGGCTTAGAGCTGCTCACTGCGTTGAAGAGTGGCTGATGTAGAGAGGTTTGTTGTAGGTTGGATGATGCAAAGAGGCCGCGTATGGATGCGCTGGTCGTGTTGGAGAGAGCGTTGGAAGCTTGTGGTGCCGATTGTGTGGAATGTTGTGCTATAGCGAGGCCTTGGAGTCATCGTATGCTCGTTGTTGAGCCTGTGTCTGCTGGAGAGGTCGTAGATTTCATCATAGGATAGCTGTAGGATCGTCGTAGATTAAGGCTTGAGCCTTCGTGCAAGCGTGGACGTAGCTGGTCATAGGTGCTTCAGAGCTGATATGCAGAAGGACAGAGAGCTCTTTCTCTCTCTCTTTCATTCATTTCTCTCAATAGAACAGATCTCTCCCTATCTCTCTCTCAGTTAAGGAATGGAAGGAACAATAATTCTTCCATACAATCTCTCGCTTACAAGAATGAAATCTCTCTCTTTTCTCACTTGAAACTATCATAAGCACTCAAGCAATGAACGAAAATATGGACAGAAAAATCTCACATGAATGGAAATTTCTTTCAAAGAAAACGGAAGTTCTCTCAACCGAAGAGAACACTCAAGAACTCTCAATCACTCTCACTCTCTCAAGAATTACAATGCCTCAGCGCAAGGCAAGGGAGCTCTAATACCATGACAAAACATGAAAAGGGAAGAGGATGGAGATGAGGAGAGAGGGCACAGCTAGAGAGCACACCACAAATGACTAAATGTACACTAAATTTAGTTAAAAATGTAGAATATATAGAAACTCATTTAGGGTTAGGGCATCTAGCCCTTTCCTTTATAGCACTCTATCGAGTTAGTGCTATGCACATATGATCACATGATGGTGCTATGCACATATGATCACATGATGTTGAGTGTGAACTCTCAACAAAGGAGACAGTAACAATTCCATTATGCCTAGAAGAAGGACCCAATGCAACCCACCAAATTCCATGGTCAAGCCTCATTCTCCTACTGAGCCAAATACCTCGTAGTCACAAAAACATAACTCATCCATCCAACCTCCCTCACACAAGCTATGGGTTTGCAAGGACTTGTTATAAGGAAAATTGAGGGAAGATGGATCAAAGGTGGTATGGATCCCACAAAGGCCATGTACTTTGACAACGTCTACTCCCTTACCAACATAAAGGAAACAAAATCCACCATGAAATACAAGCTGATCACGCCCTACGTCATTACAATACGAATGGGTGGCTAAGTTCTTATTTCAAATCCAAGGGTAATATCAAGGAAATACATTAATCTGGGCTCCACAAACAAAGGGCCTCAAGCACACGACGAATCGTGTAGAGAAGCTATAGGAAGGTGGTGATCACCCCCTCCACAAAAAGATGTACCAAGGTGGGAATGGCAGCTAAAGGACAACCCTAGTGGCAAACAGATGCTACCACTCCTTCCATCCATAAAAATGTACTACCAAAAAGAGAATATATCTAGGGGTAAATACACAAGAACCTATTGAAGGTACTACACCAGTCCAAATGTTAACCAAGTAGCTAATAAAAACACAAGAACCTACTAAGGAATTAGAAGTTACACAGGAACCTTATGAACCCTAACTCATGGAGCAATTTTTAGTGGTTTTGCTACCTCCAGACGCAGAATTGATGACAACTACAGTGCACTTAGAAGAACCTCACGAACTTTTCACCCATGCATGATTCTAAACCCGATTTATTCGACATCTGTCATGATGCCTCTGTAAAGAATAAGGGAGAGAGATAGGAGACTCAAGTTCAGCTTTCTTCACAACACACAAAAGAGAGAGGACACAAGGTTGGAGGGTAAAGCCTTTCTTCACTTTTGCACACAACAATAATACAATAGAATAGGGAAATACCCTATATGTCAAACCCTAGAATACGTGGTTCATATGTGAACCCAAACCAAAAACATACGTGGTAGTCTAACTACACCACGAGTACAACTAACATAGGCGGTGACATAAATGATAGTCATCCAGGAGATATATCGGGGGTAGAGCTTGATATCTCAACACTCCCCCTCAAGCTCAAATCCATCTCACGTACACCAAGCAAGCTCCTAAATCTGCGAAGCTTCTCGGTACCCAATGCCTTCGTAAAAATATCAGCCACCTGCTCCTCAGTGCTGACATAGACACAAGATCAATCTCACCAGCTAGAACCTTCTCTCTCACAAAGTGATAATGCACCTCAATGTGCTTCGTTCTAGCATGATAAACTGGGTTATTAGCAAGCATGATGCTGCTAATGTTGTCACAATGAATGACAACTGCTGCATGAATTGTCTGTCCCATATCTGCAAGTAGCTTCCGTAACCAAGCTACCTCATATGCAGCCATTGCTGCACCCCTGTACTCAGCCTCTGTGCTCGACAAGGCAACTGTTGGCTGCTTCTTGCTGCTCCAACTGATGGCACCACTCCCAAGGGAAAACATAAAACCACTAGTAGATCTCCTATCTGAGACACTACCAGCCCAGTCAGCATCTGTGTATCCATGTACCTGTAATGCACACCTAGCTTCATAAAACAGTCCATAATGCAATGTGGACTTCACATACCGCAGTATGCGCCTAGCCGCATCCAAATGTGGCTTCCTCGGTGCCTGCATAAATTGACTCACCAGCCCCACAGCATAGCTCAAATCTGGTCTAGTTATAGTCATGTAAATCAAGCTACCTACTATGCGCTTGTACATAGTAATATCTTCAAGAAGCTCACCTGTCTCTGCATTGAGCTTCACATTCTGCTCCATCTGCATTGAGCTTCACATTCTGCTCCAACGGAACAGAGATAGACTTACAGCCTGTCATCCCATATTTGGACAGCATGTCCAAACCGTATTGCCTTTGCAACAGCCATATCCCACTCGGGAATCTAATAACCTCAATGCCCAAGAAGTAACGCAGCTCTCCCAAATCCTTCATCTCAAATTTCTGCTTCAACAGCAGCTTCACTTCATTAATGTCTGCATCACTATCACCTGTAATAATCAAGTCATCAACATAGATGACTATAAGCACAATCCCTCTGTTTGTCCTTTTCATATAAAGTGAAAAATCTGAATTGGAAATCTGAAATCCAATAGTGACAAGATATTGCCCTATCTTGTCTGACCATGCCCTCGGCGCCTGTTTTAAGCCATACAAGGCTTTGCGCAACCTGCATACAAAATCGGGGTGTGAATTATCCTCATAACCTTCTGGTTGTATCATATAAACCTCTTCCTGCAAATCACCATGCAAGAAGGCATTTTTCACATCCATTTGATGCAAAGACCATCCCTTTGCAGCAGCCATAGCAATTACTGCTCTCACGGTTGCCATCCTTGCAACTGGGCTGAAAGTTTCCTCATAGTCAATTCCATATGTCTGTGCAAAACCTTTGGCAACCAATCTTGCCTTGTACCTGCTAACAGACCCATCAGCATTGTGCTTTACTTTGTAAACCCACTTGCAGCCAATAGCCTTCTTATCATGAGGCAAAGGCATCAAATCCCAAGTGTGGTTTGCATCCAAGGCAGCCATCTCTTCATCCATAGCTGCTTCCCAATTTTTATGCCCTGCCGCATCCTCAAAACATGTGGGCTCTGGCTCCTCTAGAACCTTGACCATATAAGCATAGTGATGTGCTGTATACCCATCATATCTCAGCCTGTCAACTGGATACTTAATGCGAGTGGACCTCCGTACAACTGGATCAGTTGCAGGAGTCTTTAAATCATGCCTGCTTTTCCTTGCACCAGGTGTAACAACAGAAGGAATCCCAAGTTCCTCATCAAGGCTCATTTCAGAGCCACTTGACTCTCCATCAACATGAGAGCTACCAGCAGACACATCAAACACTGGAGCATTGTCTACTTTTTCTTTTCCCTTATGTGATATCTGCACAACACTATCAGGACTGCCATGTGACGATTCACTAGATCTCAATCTCCCTGTCCATGCATTAGATCCACTAGTAGAGGACTCTCTGGGTCCACTCAAGGCTTGAGATTGCTGCTCTGCATTTATTGCAGCATTCCCATTTCCTGCATCTGCATCTCCTACCATAACAGTTGGTGCATACCAGCTGCTCATTTCATCAAAAACATCTCTGCTCACTTGCATTTTGCGGGTGGAAGGGTTATAACAGCGATACCCTTTCTGGTGCAGAGCATATCTAATAAAGATGCATTTTTCTGCCTTTGGATCCAGCTTTGTTCTCTTCTCATCAGGAACATGAACATAAGCTATGCAACCAAATACCTTCAAGTGAGAAATATCTGGTTTTGGCCTGTATACATTTCTTCAAGCGTCATGCCATGGACAGCTGCAGTGGGGGTTCTGTTCATAATATAAACAGCAGTTGCTACTACTTCAGCCCAAAAATAATCAGGCATGTTTTTCTCATTTAGGATCGCCCGTCCTACTTCTGCAATATGCCTGTTCTTCCTTTCTGCAACCCCATTCTACTGAGGGGTAGACCTGCATGAGTACTTTCTTTGAATTCCCTGTTCTTTCAGATATTCACAAAATTCTTCTGAAAAGTACTCTCCCCCTCCATCAGATCTTAGCACTTTAATATGCACACCTTTCTCTTTTTCAACCATGGCCTTAAAAGCCTTGAAATGGCTGAACACTTCACTTTTGTGCTTCATAAAATAAATCCACACCTTCCTAGTGTAGTCATCAATAAACGTCACATAATAATGGCATCCACCAATAGAAGCAGTTTTGGTTGTCCAAACATCTGAATGGATCACTTCCAAAGGTCTTCTGCTCACCTTAGTATTTTTGGGAAATGCATGTCTGGCCTGCTTACCCATTTGGCATGCTTCACATACCTTTTGCATTCCCTCAACTCTGAATTTAGGCAAACCTGCAACAATATTTTTCGTTTGCATAGATTTCAGCCTTTGTATATTCACGTGCCCAATGCGCTTGTGCCATATCTCAATATGTGCAATGACACCTCTCCCATGCGCAAACATAGCTGCTTTCACCTCAGGCATATCAACATCCAAGGTGAACATTCTGCCATTTTTGTTGCCTTTCGCAACCAAGCGGCACTTATTTTTCAAGTCCTCAACAAAGCATCCATCAGGATTAAATCTAACCTGCAGACCTTGCTCAACCATCTGGCCAACTGAAACCAGGTTCTTAGTGATTTTTGGAACATGAAGTACATCTGCCAAGTACTTCGTTTTGCCATCCTGCATAGCCAATGGCACTTTATCAACCTGCGTAATTGGGTGCGCAGTATCATCACCTGTTTCAACATAACCTGGCTTATCCAAATTTCTAACATCATGAAACCACTCACCATGACTGGTCATGTGGTTAGAGGCACCTGAATCAACATACCAAACATCATTGCAAGCTGCAGCATCTCCTGACATGGAGTTAACCATATGCTGCATCACAAAAAGGTGCTCATTTCTGTCATCACCATGCCCACTTGATGATGCATAGTTGCTTTGCTGCAACTTCCCACTTTTGATGTCATTCTGCTTTTTATAGCATGTATTCTCCTTGTGTCCAGGCTTTCCACAATAATAGCATTCTGTACTGCTATTTACTTGCTGGTTCCTTTGCCATGAACCACGGCCTCTTTGGCTCCCTCTGCCTCTAGAACTACCACGTCCTCCTCCATAGGACTGGTTTTCCTGTTGTTGCTCTTGGTTCTGATTTCCTGCACGGCCACCAAAACGGCCTCTTCCTCTACCCCTGCCTCTACCTGTATTCGAGTAGAAAGCAGTCTCTTGAGAAGTTGAGGTGGCTGAACCACCATTCCTTTGCTCTTCACTCAGCAAGAGAGCAATAAGTTCCTGAAAATCAGGAAATGTTTCACGGACTCCAATGGATGTCCGAAACTGTGCATAATCTTTCCCAAGACCATTCAAGGTCACGGACACTAAGTCCTCATTATCAACAGGTGCTCCAATGAAGGCAAGAGAATCTGCAAGGCCTTTCACCTTCAAGGAATACTCATTTATATTCAGATTTTTCCTTTGCACATTGAGCAACTCCTGCTTTAGCTACATCTTTCGTGCTTTGGTATTTGTGCTATACAGCTTCACCAATGTATCCCATGCCTCCTTAGGCGTCTCTACATCCTGTATATGCACAATCATAGAATCTGAAATGCTAACAGACAGCCAATACAAGCATTTTCTGGCTTTTTCATGCCATTCTTTAAAGGCCTTCAATTCAGCAGGAGTGGGAGCAGCACCCAAAACTGGTTCTGCAGTTTCACCACTGATGTACTCCCAAACTCCCTTTCCCATAAGGAAGTTTGTCATCCTGAACTTCCATGCTTGGAAGTTGTTCTTGTCAAGCTTCTCACTGACAATGGTAGACAGATTCTCAGACATTTTACAAATCACGAATTGCAACAGCAACCTGTAAACACAGCAAATGCCTCACAAGGGCAAATAGCAAAACTTCTGCAAAAAGCCTCACAGGGGCAGATCTGCAACACTGACGAAAGTGGTATTTCACTACACAGTCACTTCCTAGTGACGATTTTGCATCAACAGGCAACAGGCATAAATCTGCAACTCCCAATATCTCTGCACACAGGCATACGATGCAATTTCTGTGGCACCTTTCCACCGACAAGCCGCGCAGTGGTCGCACAGCGAAAAACAGGGCCTTTTTCTGAGTGCCTGCGAAGAACTTCCGCCTTCAAAACGGGCCCCGAAACGGCCTCAAATCAAAAAAATAAAGTCACCGAGGGCTTCGTCCTTCTCCCGCAGCATATACTGCGCTCTCGCCACACCGCGAAGGGCCTCTCAATCTGTAACAGTGCACTCCTGCACTTCTGGCTGTGCTACCTGCAGAGATTTGCTCCCAAGCTCGAAATAGGAAAGCAACACTGGTCCTCTTACCAGGACACCACAAACTTGGCTTGCTTTCTTGAGCTCCTTACCACGAACAAGGCTCTGATACCATGTAAAGAATAAGGGAGAGAGATAGGAGACTCAAGTTCAGCTTTCTTCACAACACACAAAAGAGAGAGGACACAAGGTTGGAGGGTGAAGCCTTTCTTCACTTTTGCACACAACAATAATACAATAGAATAGGGAAATACCCTATATGTCAAACCCTAGAATACGTGGTTCATATGTGAACCCAAACCAAAAACATACGTGGTAGTCTAACTACACCACGAGTACAACTAACATAGGCGGTGACATAAATGATAGTCATCCAGGAGATATATCGGGGGTAGAGCTTGATATCTCAACAGCCTCATCATACCGACAGGCTGGCTACAGCCATCTACAATTACTCCAATTGGATTCGGAATCAGTATCATATACCCTTGCTGACTTAGTCTCAAGTGCCAAAGTGATTATGTGCTAATGAGCTAGATCCTATGCCACCTTTTACATCATTGACGAGCAACAAACAACACTTGTAGGACAAGCATTACGTTTGCTCAAGACAACATATAAATATCCACTAAAAGCATTAAGAACAGCCTTACTATTGTGTAATGAACGTTTTTTTTACACGTCAATTGACTCAAACTTTTGCTATGTATTGTAACCTTGGCTATATGACAACACATTGTGTGTCTCGACGTCTAAACTACTTAGAAGCCAAGTGATGAAAAAATCGTCTGATTCAGTATGGGCTTCCAATCACCATACTTCCAATCAGAAGGTCAACCTTGGACAAAGATGATGGGGAAAAATGTTTGGCTCTCCACGTAAAAAGAAGTGCAATGCCTCATGGTCCATATTAAATGGCCGCATCACCGTGTAAAAGAAACAGTGAGAGCATCTCGTTTTTGTGCGCTTGTATACAATCCTTAAAATCACTGTCCTATGGCATCGAGTATGTACACATGAATAAACTATAAGCATACAATCGAATAAATCCCAATAGTTGGGAATAAAACGAGTGTGAACTATAAAAAGCCAAAGAGGCCTTCAATATTTCAAAGATGTTGTAATGAAAATTTTCGGGTGCACACTGCTTACTCTGCAGTAGACTTATACACAAAATAACCCAAACATTGCCTTACACCAAGTAGCTTAAGAGTAAGAGACCGACAGTGATAGCCATTCTTAGCTACCTTATCAGACCTTTTCAGCAAAAGGCATTCAACGTGATTTATGTTCTATAAGTGTGGAAAAAGAATGCTCAGGCAACTTGCCACCACAGACTTGCTAACAACTCTGTTGCCTTAAACCCATTAACTTTTAAAGGTGGCTTGGCTCCTTTGAGCGATTCTGAGATTGCACCAGGCAAATTGCAATAGGTTGGAAAAACTTAACCATACAACGAGTAACCACCAACTAGAGTCTCTTCAAAGATTGAACGATCATAACAACCACCCTTAAAATAACAACATGCATCTTTTTGGCCAATATTGGATGTTCTCTTGTTCCATATAAAAGAGGGGAAACCATGTGACATGTCAGCAAAAGGCAATAGCACAAGGACAGTTAGGAACTTGCCACTGAATATCTCTAAGCTGTATACAATGCATTGCTATTCACTCCCCTTACACTCGTTAACCTCACTAGAGGATCACGATTCTCCAATTAGACATAGTATATATTGAGTACCTCTTACAAAATAGACATCCCCGACTATACCCACTAACTTTTTCAACTTCATGAGGTTTGCAAAAAATACAGATGATTGCCTAAGCCTCGTCACCAAAGGGCCTTTCTTTTATGGATCCTATTGAAGACACTTGCTTTCCCTTCTACCACTTCGACCCATGGTGAAAGCTTTGGAATATGTGATTCGTGGAGCTACAACAGCCAGTGCTTGAAACCTTCTCTTTTTCTTCCAGTCCAGTAGCTTTTGTTTGGCAAAGGTAAGGTGTCCAGAATTTTAGCCATGTAGAAGTTCATAAACTCCTGGTTGTCACATGATGTGGTCGCATTCGAATTAAACTCTCTCCTTCCCCTTTCTGAATTACTACAAAATAAGGCTAAGGTGACAGACTCAATTGTAAAATCAGTGTGTTCGGAATTCAAAGGAAAGCTCTTTAAAGAGCTTCATAGAACTTTTGATGTTGCACACACAGGGGATATGGTGTGCTCTGTGGGTAACATCCTGTGTTGACAAGGGCACAACCGCTGCTCCCAAGCTTCTCGACAAGGTTGAACAAGAGGTACCTAAAGCTGCGTGGTTTTTGCACACGATGTTACCCACAGAGCACACCATATCCCATGTGTGTGCAACAACAAAAGTTCTATGAAGCTCTTCAAAGAGCTTTCCTTTGATTTCCAAACACACTGATTTTACAATTGAGTCTATCACCTTAGCCTTTGCCACTCACATTCCTTTGGTGCATGCTTGTTCCTTGATGGTATTTTCGTTAGTGGCAAAGGCTTGTTGGTACTGCTCCCATATGGCTGTATCACTCGTCTTCTCCTTTACCAATTCTTGCTCAGCTCGCTTTAAGAATCTGTCTATTGATGGGAATGACAACACTGCCACTGTGTCTGTGGCTGGAGAGCAAGGCAATAAAAAAGCTTCAAATCCTCCTGTGGTCTTGAAGCAGCCCACATCTGCCCCCTATGTAAACAGTCCACTTTTATCTTTTCTTTTTGAGCAAATTCTTCAGTTTGTTTGCACATCTGTCCCGTGCAGTGATGCCCCTGCGTCGAATATAGAAGCTTTGACACCTATTCCTCCGTAAGCTTTGATGTGTGTGAGGTTTTTCTTATCGAGAACGTGTCTGGCTGTAAGTACCATGGTTGGCGAAACTGCAAAGCCAGTTGCGAATGACGTCCTTGTGATTTATCCAGATCCTCACGGTTGAGTTGATTGCTTTCTGCAATAGCGAGGGGTGCTCTTGTAACTCTTTTGAAGGGCTGCCAATGTTTGGGGTATAAGCCCACAAAAGGTTGCCCGTTTGCATTCCCTATAGCAAAGACTTTAGAGAAGATGGGGTTTGGTGTGAGCTTGGGGGAATTAATCTATCTCGCTGAAGCCTTCTCGGTTTCATCTGATTGATTCCAGGCTATCTCTTCGAAGTCTGGCATTGGTGACCCGTGTTCTTCACTATCATCAACGAATGGCAAATCTGTGACATCCACTCCCTCTGATGCAGATTCATGCATACCTGCATAGAATGCATGAAAATTAAGAAAAGACTTTGAAGGATTAACCTAAGGCCACCTGCTTATTGTGAAAAGGCATCTCTTCAAAATCTAAACCCTAGAAAAACCTAAACCCTAGCATACACCTACAAAGGCATCTCTTCATACTTCCATAACCAAGCAGGTAAATTTATCCGTCTCAAAATGGATGATCTAAAGACTCCAAGATCTTCTCTGTCTGTGCTCTCAGGAGTTTCTTTCTGCTTGCCAATGAGCTCGTCCATGAATTTCATTGCAAAAAAGCAGCTGCTACCCCTTACCTCAGCCAGGTAAACACTGCTAATATCACCACATCCTAATCGCTTCAGTAACCTGAAGTGACTGAGTCCAAGGGAGCCTTCTAGCTGAAGAACAGCTTGGATTGCTTCCCACCTTGCATCATTACCCTTGTGAGGCTTGTAAGGTATGCACTGGCTCTTGATCTCCTGAAGAAATGCGCTCTCTGAAGCAACGAAATGCAACGGCTTTTCTTGGCTTCTTTCTGATCTTCTTCGTTCGCTTTCCGAATTATTGTGCCTGTGCTCTCCGGCTTCCTTGTACTGTTCGATCCCGTGGATCTGGTTTTCACCTTTGCTGTGAAGAGCAGTACAGCACTGCTTAGATTGATTGCTGCAGTTGCTTTCGTTACTGTCACTCAGAGCACTGCCTCCACTTGCACGGCTCAGACTGCTCTGGCCACTCTCTTCGCATTCTCCTTTCTTCAATATGGACTTCTCTGTCTTGTCTTTCTTACAAGACTCCCTTGTACTTCAGATTCGAGATTGGCAATCAGCAATATAAAGATTGGGTACCAATTCAACTTGTTGAGTTGCTCGGAAGCCCCAACGCGCATCCTTTCCCGAAACGTAGTAGTTCACAATCATCCAGCTTCCATTTCCAGTTTAGGTAACCCCTTTACGAGTATGCCAGTTCCAGGTATGTCAAAGCATCTCACAGTCTGTTGTTTGGATTAAACTGCGTGGATATCGCCTCCCTTGGCCCCCCTCGAAGGATCGCTGGAATTTTGTAGGTTCCCCTTTCTGCCCATTTCTGGCCTTCCACTTTTCACTAAGTGATCTTTGTGTTCGTAAGCACTCGCGCTTGCACGCAGAATTTGCGATGCGAAGCGGCTCATGACAAGCATCATTGTGCTTACTCAGTCGAGCTAGAAGGCCATTGTCGACTCAAATAAACCACGAAGCGATAACCATTCTCGCTTCCAAAATCTGGGACTGATCTTTACTGCAACTGCGTTATCTGCAGGACACAAGCTTCAGCTAAGATTTCAAGCGCTGTTTTTCTCCTTCTTCGAATGGTATTTCTCGGCTTCTTGATCTTCCAGGACACGAGTTCCTCACCTATTACAACCAATCCTGCTCATCTCCCACAAGTCTTAATTTCTTGAAGCCAGCCCTCCCTGGTTTGATACCAAATAATAAAAAGAGAAGATAAACCGACTGAAAAAGACTTCAAGTATGCGAAGTATGGATGATTCTCCAGGTTTCACTGAATTTCCCCTCCATCCTCTTTGAATCGAGGCTGCTTTTCCCGCTCGTCGGTCTACATAATGGCGAACAGGTCTGATACGAGGTCCCAACAAATTGGAAACAACATGAAGCGAAACCGAGCATACCAGGAAGTGTGGTCTGCATTATGCCGATGTTGTCCTCGCTACTATAACCGCCTGTCACCACAGCCGTAGAAGCTTCAAACCTACACCAAATCTAGAACGTCAAACGCGCAAACAACATCAACCGAAACTGGAGTCTGGACCATACCAAGAAGTGTGGTCTGCATTATGTCGCTACCATAACCGCCTGTCACCACGGCCGTAGAAGCTTCAAATCTAGAACGTCAAATGCGCTTGAAAAAGCTCTAAGTATACTGATTCTTGAAGGCTCAAGCAAAACGACACATACTAATGCGATCGTTCCCGGCCAGTCTCAGAAATATAGATCTGCTAGACCAACAGGATGCTACCGGAGTACGTAACCACCTGCGCAAGTAGACGGGGTCTTGAGCTCCGAACCCACAGGAAAGACGAAGACGAAGAAGAAGAAGATGAAAATTAGCTCAGAGTCAAAAGTATTTAACTTTGATGTCCCTTTTAAGACCATCTCTTGCTTTTTGGGGGTGGATTTTCACTCCTGCTTTTTGGGGATGGATGTGTGGATTTTCACACCCAACATATATTGGCTCCACATGGAAATTTGCAAGTGATAGCACTTCTAGTGATATAGGATAGAATGTGATCTGCTTGCCAAATCTAGGATATTAAAGGAGAGTTCCTGACTCCTGTCGAAACCCATAGTTAGGGTTCCTACTAGGAGAAAGATAGAACCACCAGCTGTGTATAATGATAGACTTCGTGTGGCTGAGTATAGACGTCTCTTCCCACCCCATCTCACACTTGAAACATTCTATGATGGTCCATGAATGTGAGTTTTTTGCACCAATGCACCATGCACTTACACAAATGGAGAATTATGTTTGCCCATTCTTTTTGGCCTACCGTGGGAGGCCTATGTGGAGCCAACGCCCCCAACAAAGCGAAAAATAATATCTGAGCCTTTATTTTTTTGCAACGCTTTTCTATTGTTGGCTCTGTCACACATGGCGCAACTTCCATGGTCCATGCAGGTTTGTTTGCCCATCTTCTTCGTTTGTTTGTAGGACATTGTCCACGTTGTGCTGGCGTTCTGTGCATGCTGTAGAAGGTATGGCTCTACCATGAGTGACGAGCTACTTGCAAGGATGGAGTCGCAGCCTTCTCGGCAAGCCATTTTGACAATCCTTCTTACCATGCCCAACGATGTGGTGGCAATGAAAGCAGCGATGTTCTTGGTGGTACCAGTTCTGCTCGTTAAGCTGTAGATAGCCTCCCGTAATGCCCGCTTTAGCCTTCTCGCCTGGAGTCATCTTGGCCTTGGACTCCTTCTTTTGACCAGAAGCCTGGCCATCTTTCTTTTGGAACTGGTTGTCCTTCTTCTGATCCTTACCCGCTGTATCGTTTGACTGATGCGGGGCTTTGGAATCTTTTTGGACCTTGGCTTTCCCCCGTTCAGCATCATCTCTTGATTTTGTGCAAGAGTCAGCGCCCGCTTGTAATCTAGCGGGTTGAAGTTTCGAATGGTATAACGGATGTTGGTGTCCAATCCTCGAATGAATTGCTTCATCTTGGCACTCTCTATCATGCCCAACTGCTGCGCCAACGTGATGACCTTGCTACTGTATGTCAACACAGGCAAACCATTCTGGGAGGGATGAGAAAACTCATCCTCCAGGTTAAACATATATTGGGGTGGGAGAAAAAGGGGTTTTGAGGTCAGCCAAAACCTTGCCCAAACGAAATTTGTCTTAAACATTGTTGGGTAAGTATGCTTACTACCCCAATGTTGCCACCAGGTCACCGCCTCACCCGTAAGATGAGGGGTTGTGAGGTGGACTTTGTCTTGCTCATCTTGAATCCGCACTAACGGAAAATGAGCTACAAACTGATGAATAAATTGCAAAATTGCTGAATGGTCACACTTACCATCATACTTAATAAAATTTGGAGTGGATCGAGTGAGTGGTGTGACCTTTGCCAATGACGAAGCTATGGCAGTGACGGTGGCTGCTGGGCTCAAACTTGCCTGCATAGCGGCTAAGAGCTGTTTGTATTGGAGAAGCATCGCCTCTCGGTTTGCTTTTGTTGCCTCTTTGCCTGGGTGAGCTCTGTGCATCACAGTGCCTCCTCATTTTTGCGTTCCTCATGCATCAACAAGAGTAGTTTTTTGAAATCTGTGGTTCCTCTTTCTTCTAGCAGCTTTTTTGCTTCTTTTTTCTCTAAATGTTTTATTATCTGGTCCAGCTGTCTTCTGCTTTCTTCTAGCTTGGATGAATGTTCTTCGAGTTGTTGTAGGAGGACCTGATTCTGCTCTAGAAGATTCGCCATCACTTCTTGAGCACTTGGCAAAATTGTATCTTGTTGGTAGTCTTTCTCCTCTTCAAAGTCTTCAATGTTGAGTCCTTTTCCTGACCCTTCCATGGCGCTTGATTGTGTGTCCTTTCCAGATCTCAACACAACTATACACTCACGGTAGTCGAGTTGGAGAGGAGGGTGAGGAGGATGAGGGAGGGGAGGGTGAGAGAGAGTGAGGGAGGGAGAGGAGGGTGAGGGAGGGATCGACGGAGGGGAGGCAAGGGATCAACGAAGGGGAGGCAAATTGGAGAGGTAAAGACTGGCGAGGGAGATGAGGGAGATGAGAGAGAGGTGAAAGTTAGGGAGAAAGAGAAGTGGTCCCACCCTTGAGGGCATGTTTGTAGGAAAAAGGCATTACCCACCAATGTAATGTGCCATACACACCTCAGCAAGCTGGTGTTCCTGGATAGGAAGAATAGACCTTGATGGAGATGGCCAGTGTCTGGTAGAGGGGTTGAAGTCTACCTCATAGATTTTGGATGGAAGCCATCATGTGTTGCAGATGTTTTGAATAGATGCCAAGCAATGCTTTGAAAAGCCATCTGAACACTTTGAGGCTTGCCATGATAGAAAACCCAAGGTGGATTACTTGAGGGTGTTTAGATGCATTGCATATGCACATGTGCCTCAACAGATGAGGGATGACAAAGCCAGGAAATGCATGTTTGTTGGCTATACCAGCAGTGAAAGTAAGGGATACTATCTCTATAATCCTCACACCCTAGGATTTTTGTCAGTAGACATGTAATCTTCTGAAAAAATCACAAATTATACAAAAGTGCAAATATCTTACACGTGGCACACAGAGATCCTGTGATAATTTTTTGCACACAGGTGGTCTAACTAAAGCCAATAGTCCTTGTGGGTCCTATACTCCAAGAGTTTAGGCAGCTAACTAATATAATCAAGTTCAATAATCAAAGAATGGACCCCAAAGGCTGCAAAGCCTACCTTCCACTATGAATAAAGGGTTTGATTGTATCAAGAGGAGCCAAATTCAAGAAGGAAGACCCATGGTAACTGATTTTGAAGTAGAGCATGTTTTAGACGATGATCCCGAACATGTGATTAATCAAGAGGGGTGTATGGCCTCAACTAGGAGGGCTCACCATAGGTATGAAGAGGCTACTACAAGCAAGGCAAAAGACCTTTCATAGGGTATAGCTCAGGAAAGTCCCAATCCAAAAATTAAAGTCTTATGCCAGAGATTTAATGAATACAAGAGTCTTCCTGCTAATCTCAAGTTAATAGTCCTCACATTTCAGCAATATGTTCAGACTGTGAGACCCTCAGAGTCCAAAGGGGGATTACTGAATGGCAGTGAGGTTAAGGCCCTTTCCAAGTTCAAAGGGGAGACTAGCTCACTTAGTGAATTGGAAGAATGGATCAGTAAATTGGAAGACTACATTTTATTATTTCCTAAAGGGGATCAAGGTAAATAAGATTTGTTGTCCTTCATCGTGAGGATTTTACCCACACATGATGGAGGCATTTGTAACAGGATTGTTTGATGATTGATTCAAAAGAAAGATGTTCCAACTTTATTTCTCCTCTAGCCAGGGATCAATATATTTGCAGATGGTATGATGTGACTTAGCAAGGATCAGTGAAAAACTATGTCAAATAGTTCTGGAAATAGCTTTATTCATCCATGGCATTGATGTGATAGAAGTAGAATGCTCAAATTTATCCATGGACTGCACCCTAATATTGCCTCAGATATGCCAGCACAAAATCCCAGCACTCTTACAGAGGCCATGCAGTTGGTTGAGTTATATGAACCCAAGTACAATCTAAAGGAGAAGACCTTGGGTATTGACCATTTTGGAACCAAGCCTTTAGTCAAAGGTGGTCCTATTGATGAAAACAAGCTTCTTGCATCATTTACAACCTCTGGACTTGAGAAGCTCAATCACAATGTGAGTAAATAGATGTGAAAAATGTACCTTGTAATGGTTGAACTAAAGGAATGGAAACATTTTTAATATGGTAAAAAATGGATTTGAAGGAAGAACATATAGCATAATCTATGCTAGAGTGTAATCAAGGAAATGCCACATGTAATTGGTGATCTACCACATCATCATCTTGATGGCTATACTACTAGAACCCTCACTTTGCTTTTTCATCATCTATTGAGCTTGTATGGACTACCTTTCATGGTAGAGCTTAAGATTGACTAAGAGACTTCATTTGAGACATGGATCTTCAATTCCATGCATTTCAATTCATTTATAAGTATGTTCCATGTGTGAGAGATCAAAACTATATGATCACTAGATTTTGTTTTGAGGCTCTCAAAGCTCTAGACTTAACCATTATTGTATGATGTACTTTAACGTATAGGTGACTTATGGTTTCTCAAGTGCCATGCTATCAACTCTAGTGCCTAGAGTCTATTAGACTTTAAACCCTACAAGTATATGAGTTTGCAAGGTACTAGACTCTAGAATCAGTTGGGGCATGATGTTAACTTAGGTGCCTCAAAGCTACTAGACACTAGTTCTATGAATCTTCTTGAGATAACTTGGCACGTGAATCTGTACCTATGAAGGCACTTGAAGATCAAACTAAGATTAATATTGATGTGTGTGGGAACCTACACAAAGTTTAGATGATGATGTAGGGAGAAGATGTACTTGTTTTAAATATGCGACCTATTGATATTGTATTGGGATGGGAATGGCCAAGGATGCTAGGAGAGTTATCTATGGATCTAGACAAGATGTTTATGGCGTTTTTGCACTCTGAAAAAAGAAGTCACACTTATGGGCTTCAAATGTCCTAAATTGACGGGTATATCCTCTAGAAGATTAGCAAGGGACCTCAAGGGGGATTTAAAATTCTATGCTATACATTGGGCTAAAACAGAGGACAACCATGGATTGTTGGTGGAGGATAAGGACATGTAAGAGTTGTTGCAGTAGTGTTCCTAATGTTTTTGCTGATCTTCCTCATCACTTACCCCTTGAGAGAGATGTGGACCATGCAATTGAGCCAAGGTCAAAACCAGTAAAATAAAGCACCCTATAGGCTATCAAGGGTTGAAAGGGAGGAGGTGGCAAGACAAGTGAGGGAGCTTTTGGACAGAGACTTCATCACACACAATCAATCTCCTTTTGCTTCCCCTATTCTCTTGATTAAGAAGAAGGATGGTTCATGTAGGATGTGCATTGGTTGCAGGGACTTGAATAAAATAACTCTGAAGAACAGATTTCCAATCCTTAGAATTGATGATTTACTGGATGATCTAAGAGGATCCAGTAATGCATTGGATGAGTGGATGCCGTGCACCCACAGTTTGAAGGATTGGACAATCATAGAAGGGTTTGGTCATGAAAGAGCAAGAGAGGTGATATTTAATGAATTGAAGGGCCACATCTTGAGATTCAAGTTTGGCAAGAAAGGATTACTTGCCAAGTTGTAGCACATCCATATGGACAAGGAAATGTGCCTTCTCTGTAGGATGCCATCACATTGTAAGTCATTCTTTTTTGTGTACTTTCTTTACGTACTTCTTTGTATATTCTTTACCTATGAGTGTGATGACTCCATTTGAAATTTTATGTTGACTTCGTAAGGGTACTTATTCATGGTAGATATATTTACTTTAAACTTTGAGGAGTGCAAACTAGTGGATATATAGCATATATGGTGTGCTATATTCTCAATGTACCCATGAAGCAGTGTAGTTGGACGAAGATTTTTTCCAAGAGTTGTCCCAGATATTGGTGGAGTACTTGGAAGCAATGAACCTACTGCCAAGTTAAGGAGGAGGGAATGTCACATGCACCCCTGCACTTGGGTGCAAAGTGACACACTAGCTACATCGACAAGTGCGTAATAGTTCTCTAATAGGAGATTTTGTCGTATGTTGTGACCCCTTTATGAGCCCTTGTTGAGGGACAGTTAGGCACAAGCTATGTAAGTCAGTCTCTCAGCCTTAGGTCAAGTTAGAAGATCAGTCCTCATTCAATAGTACCCACTGGAGAGCCGTAGGGTAGTGTTTCCGTCTTAGGTTTAGGGATAGCCAGGATACTTTTTAGGCCCCCTTTGGCAGCTATGAATTTGTTGCACATGGATGGTTTCTCGACACACGTAGGCCCTCTTACATATTTACTCAAGGGGGTAAAGACACACAGACAAAAAGTTCAAGTCCCAGGCAAAGCTTTGCAGGCCTTCCATGACTTGCAATGGTTGGCCACAACAACACCAATTATGAAGATCACCTGTGGGGATGATCCATTTCTAGTAATCATAGACGCTAGCAATGTCGCTATCAGGGCAGTTTTACAGCAAGAAGATATTGTTAGATATCAATGCTCCACTCTCATGTAACTACGCGGGAACCAGCTAACTCTACTTGTAAGCCTCCCATATGAGGAGAAGGCATTTGAGTAGCTTGGTTATCCGGTAGGTCCTGGTTTGGACACCAGATGGGGGCCATGTGTGGCCTGATGGTTGGACGGCTTCAGATAGAGTTAGCACACTGCCAATTAGGCTACATGCAAGTGCGGGAAGGCATCCCATGACTGACCGCACTGAGGGTAGATGGAGCATTTCCCAAGGCTACCCACTCTCGGGTTGCGGGGCTCGTTTGGAGCCCCAGATGATCCCGGATGGTTGTGGGCCGAACGGTGTCCATAGGTCAGTTGCTCTATTCTATGCCACGGTTCTATCGTGTGGTCGGTGGTCTGTTTTGGGACCGACCTCCAGTCGACCAGTTTGGGTGGACAAGGTCGGTCTCCCAATTGAGTCTAACTGACTACGACTGGTGGCTATATAAGAGCAAGCTCGTGAAGCCCATCATCGTCACTGGCTACAACAACCTTGATTCCTTAGCATCTAGCCTCTGTCCTCTATTGTTTCCAGCATGCCATCGAAGCTTCTCTCACAGGAGCACACGGCTGGGAGGCAACGCCATCTATTGTATCAGTTTTGCAGTAATCAAAATTTTGATTCTCCATACTATCTGCTTTTCTCTCTTGCATACGAGATCCTGTTATCTGTTGAGCACAGACGTTGTATTGTTTTCTTACATGGTATCAGAGCTTGGGCTCTAGCAAGAAGATTTGGTAGTGTGTTTCTGTTTGCGAGCAGATTGTGAGAGATGGCCCAACCCGCAAGACTGCGAATCCCACCGTTTAGCGAAAGCGAAAAGTTGGACGGCACTAACTATCCACTCTGGAAGTTCAAGATGAAGATCATCCTAAGCGCATACGAGCTTTGGGATACTGCTACTGGGGTGGATGTGAAGCCGGTTTCGAGACCGAATCTAGCCAATGTAGGATAACAAATAGTACCAACTGCAGATGAGATTCTCGCGTGCACAAGAAGAAATGCAGATGTGCTGTGTTCTATTTTCTGCAGTGTAAGTTATTCTGTCATGGCGTTAATTCAACATGTCACCACAGTGGAGGAGGCATGGACGGTCTTGAAAAATCAGTACGAGACCACAAATCGAATGTGGATTCAGAATTTGGAGACTCAACTCGCGAACGAGAAACTGTCTAAGTCTGAAACAGTAAAGAAGTTCATCACCAGGGTGAAGAATCTGCACGATTTGATGACTGCAATTGGCATCACCATTACCAGTGAGAATCTAGCATGAATGTGTATACGGATTCTCCCACCAAAGTACGATGGTCTTGTTACGGCGCTGAATACGCAAAACAGAAATCCGCCCCTCAACTTTGAGGATTTCAGCACGATGCTTCTAGAGGAGGAGATGCGTTAAAAGATGAGGACTGGAGAAGATTCGGCTTCTCGGCTGGATCAAAGAAAGGTAAGGGTATGGACTCTAGTAACCCATCTTCTTCTGATGATAAAAAAAGAAAGAAGAAGATCAAGCACTTCTATTGCAACAAGGCAGGGCACAAGCAGAATGAGTGCTAGAAGAAGATTGCAGATGAGAAGAACGGAGTAAAGAAAGAGTCCAACAACAGCGCGCAGGCAGTACCAGTAGAGCTGTTCGTAGCAATTGAGGAGATTTGCACGGAAGCAGTTCATGTACCTGCGGATGAACCTTGGATTGAACCTTGGATTATTGACAATATTCATGATGCCCATGATGCACTTACCAGTGGGCACAGGGGTATCAATGGGACTTTGGAGAAGTTAGAGCACTATTTCTATTGGCCAAAGATGCAGAAGGACGTATATGGCTGTAGCGCTTTATTAATGATTGGTGGTTGAAATCGTTACACATTGTACTCTTCATCGAATGCTACTTTCAATGATGTTTGTTGTTCTATTTCCATCATTTTTTCCATAAAAGAAAAGTTGCATTTGTTAGTCCACAAATTTGGTTCCTTTTTGTTCACGAGGAACTATAAGCGCTTTATTATTGACTCGTGTGTCGAGAAATCGTTTCAGTCATCTCTCAGCTCTCTTTTACAAATTTACACAGCTCATTCTTAGCTCTTTATTTCAATCATCATTCTTAGCTCTTTATTTCAGTCATCTCTCAGCTCTCTTACACAACCCCGTTTCAAGAAATCACTTGGAAAAGAAAGTCCAAGCTATTTGATTTGGCTCTATTTTTTGCATTATAAACAAAAGCAAATTAAATTAATTCTAGGTATACTTGAATGCAAATTATGTAGACTGAAATAAAAAATAATTACAAAAAGCAATAAGATGATATACTTACTATTTTTTTGAACTTAATGAGGAAAGGTTTTAGAGACTAAAATGCACTAGACAATGGATAGTTTGTTGTAATTTGCTCCTAGGTTTGTACATTGAGTCTCACCATCATCCGCTCTTGCATTGTCATATAAGTTTTATGACTGCAACAAATAGAATATATAAGAAACAAAACCATTTTGTAAATTGAAATGATAATAAGAAGAATATAATTAAAAAATCATATAAAAATAACTTACAAATAGAAATAAAAAGTAAACTCATTCAAGAAAGAGTATAGAAGCTTACTCTTCAAAAAATAAAGACATTTGATCAAGTGACAGCTCACATGCTTTGACTTGGGCCAACGTAGATAAGGTGACTTTTTCATTCATGATGCCCTGCATGGATCTCCACATCGTGATATTCATATCATTAGAGAGGGCTTTGATTGTAATATCTGCCCTTTTATTCTGATCTTTGAGGGTCATCCCTAGCTTTGAGTTGATTCTGATCCTTCACCTCCCCTTTCTCCCACATATCAAAAATCTCCTCTTAAATGTCCCAAATGGGACCTGATCTAAATGCCAGTTTAAAGAACTGGTCATACCTCCTTATTGCATTAGAGCATTCTTTTTCATCAAATACTAATCTTGGTTTCCTTCATTGCAGATGGTGGGGTGGCTTGACCTCAAGAGGCCTTCTACTTGTAGCTAGATCAATAGGAGGCCTAAGAAGTCTAATTTGAATTACAAATATCCTGACCTCCACCATATTTGTGTCCCTAATCTTTGTTGAGAGTTCACGCTCAACATCATGTGATCATGTGTGCATAGCACCATCACGTGATCATATGTGCATAGCACTAACCTTATAGAGTGCTATAAAGGAAAGGGTTAGATCCCCTAACCCTAACCCTAAAAGGGTTTGTATATATTCTATTTTTTCAACTAATTCTAGTGTACAGTTAGTCATTTGTGGTGTGCTCTCTAGCTGTGCCCTCTCTCCTCATCTCCACTCTTCTCCTCTCCCCTCTTCATATTTTGTCATGGTATCAGAGCATGGTTCTGCCTTCCATTGAGGCGCCATCCTTCTTGTGAGAGTGATTGAGAGATTGAGAGATCGAGAGAGATCGAGTGTTCCATTCTCTTCCGTTGAGAGAAAATTCCGTCCATCGAAAGGAGATTTTCCGTCATTTGTTCTTGAGAGACTTCCGGTCATTGAGAGCCTAGACTTCTTTGAGAAAGACAGAGCTTGTTTTGAGATATCAAAAGATCTCACGAAACGCCCAAGCTCATACCCAGGAGCTTGCGAAGTCTGCTGTTGTGTGTGCGAGGTGTTCTGTTGTTGCTGATAAGACTCGTGAGTAGAAGCTTCATCAACAAGGCTATGATCTATAGTTGCAGAGCTCACCTTCTGCCATAGCCAAGCCTTGTGTCGAGCATAGCCAACTTTCAAGGTGTGGCCAACGAAGCGACGCTCCATCTTCAACAACGAATCGCATGAGCCTAGAGTTCAAAGAGACTCTCTTCCTTTGGCTGCCAGCGAGATGGCGACGTCCTTCTTCAACAAGGCCAAGGTGGCCTCCAACGACAGCCGCTCTACATCACGACTCCTTCAACTGGCTTCACACACAACTGATAGCCAGCCTCACGGCTCCTCCGCCAACCACGCCCTGCGCCAACGAGCCTTGGAAAGGCTCAAAGGCCTTAAGCTCTAGCCTTCTTCTCAAGACGGCCGACAACGAACCTTGCAACGAGCTCAACACATCTCTCGCGGGCGCCTCCAACGAGCTGCATCTTCGACAACTCTATCGATCAACGGCCGTCTAACAGCCCATAGTGCTCCTCCTCTACAGCACCTCTGTAGTGAGCCACGTTCCCTCGTCAGGGAAGCTAAATGTCGAGTCAGTGAACACTATAAGCACCATTATCATCAACACTGTGCAGCACATCAAGGCCGCTCTCCAGCACGGAAGTGCCTAGAATTCACGTGCGGAAAACAGCCCATGTTCCTCCTGTTGGCGATTCGAAATACTACAGCCCGGGAGACTATCTTCGCAGGCGGACGGAATCCTGAAGATTCCATCAGAATCTCCAAAAGATTCCGGTGGCTCACCTTGCAACACGTGGCAGATAGGACCTAACCAGGCTAAGGTACAGTCAACCCCTAGTTAGGTGGTTTGATCCCAATTGTGCCACGTGGCAACGTTATCTTATCTGCCACATCATCACCGACTGCCATGTCATCACCGACTGCCATGTCATCACCGATTGCCACGTCATCATCGACTGCCACATCACCACCGACTGCCATGTCTCCTGCCACATCATCAGGCCACGTCATCAGTGCCACGTCACCTGTGCCACATTATCAGTGCCACGTTATCAGTGCCACATCATTAGTGCCACGTCACCTGTGCCACATCATCAATGCCATGTCATCAGGCCACATCATCAGTGCCACCTCAGCAGTCCAGTCAGCACTAACCCCTGCAGGCACAGTCCCTTGCCAGGCACACTGTGCACACACTGCATGTGCAC
Organism: Dipteris shenzhenensis; assembly: GCF_047967505.1. Taxonomy (NCBI): domain Eukaryota; kingdom Viridiplantae; phylum Streptophyta; class Polypodiopsida; order Gleicheniales; family Dipteridaceae; genus Dipteris; species Dipteris shenzhenensis. The sequence continues at coordinate 13,972,588 of NC_141627.1, read as the reverse complement.
ACTCCTGCCACCTCAGCACAGAGCTTCACTGGCACACCTCTTGCTAAGCACAGTGCCACATCATCACTGCATGTGACTCATAGTGACACATCATCATTGAGCACCATTTGCACTCCTTTTGCCCCTCCACCTAGATCAAGTCATATCTCTTGATCTAGGAAGAATTTGAGGGTGCTCCAAAAAGGAAAGTCGCTCGATTTTTCGTGCTCTACGCGCTCGTTACATCACGTGCACATTTCGGTGCAAGTTACACTCACATTTGAGCCTCGCCGACAAAACCACTTCCTTCACGCACATTTGCCTCTACATCGACGCATCTGACCCAGCACTTAAAAAGAACAAAGGAAAAGGAATTATTTGCTGCTCTTTCATCGATCGACGGTTGGTTTAGATCTAGATCAGAGTAGACTAGATCGCCATAGAGGGGACGCTTTGAATTCCCCAAGTTGCCAATCTAAGCCATGCCCGAAATTCCCGACTAGTACCTACTCGGAGTCAGCAGTCCATACGCTCACATCCGATTTCACATCATTACATTACCTGAAACCTTACGTTCATCAGTTCGGTGAGCAGACTTCAGAGTTCAGAGGCATTGCAGATTGATTCAGTGGGCAAATAGCACTTGATTTCACACACACATGCCACCATTGTAAAGCCTATTTGGCTATCTCACGGCATCGTGCACATCATTTTTCAGCCTTGTAAAGCCTCTTGGCTATTCCCGGCATCATTGCCACAAGCCTTGTAACACAGATCAGATCTTATATATTGCAGTTCTATCTTCACCGACGGTACAGAGATTTCACTTGGCATCTTCAGTGTATTTGCAGTTGATTCATACAGAGTTTTTCAAGACACTTTTTTGAGTACATTGTTTGCATCATGTCGACTAGGAACCTCAATCTGGAGGCATCTGCTAAGTTAGACAACTCCAATTATGGTACATGGAAATACCGAATGGAGACCATTCTTGTGCTTCAGGATAAATGGGAGTATGTCGATGGATCTATACTTAGACCATTGGCCGATCCAGCCACCAGTAGCTCTACTCCATCTGTTGTCATAGCACCAGCAACGGGATCTACATCGGGATCTACATCTACACAAACAGTTTCCGCACCAGTAGCAGATCCTGCCATTGCCCGAGCTCAAGCAGAATGGGATAAGAAAGACAAGTATGCCTATCACCTGATCAAGCAGAATGTGCAAGATGTCATGCTAGGACAGCTCAACACAGTTAAGACATCAAAAGAAGCATGGGATATGTTCGCAGCTCTCTATGAGTCCAAGAACACATCCAGGATTCTCACCCTGAGAAACCAGATTAACTAGAGTTTCTGCAATAGCAGTGAAACCGGTCATGCTTATGTACTCCGCATCAAAGACTACAACAATCAACTTGCAGCAGCAGGAGAGACTATGAATCCCGCAGAAATGGTTCAAGTAATCCTGAATGGACTAGGAGAAGGATATGAAAATCTAGTCCAGAGTATTGCCATCCAATGGCAAATTCCAACACTGGAAGAACTTCAGTCAGTTCTACTTGGTGAAGAACTCAGGACTCAGGCCATTCAAGCACGTAAAGGTCATTCTAATGATCAGGCATTCACAGCTTCAGACAGAAGCAGAGGCAAAAGCAGAAACAGCGATAGATCATATCAGAAAAGTGGTCATCATCAACAAAATCAAAGTCAGAATCAGCATCAGCATCAGCAGCATCCTCAGCAACATCAAAATCAGCAAAGAGGAAATCATTGCAATCGAGGAAGATTCCAAGGAGTAGGGAATGCATCCACCAATGTGTCAAACATTCAATGCAACTATTGTCACAAGTTTGGACACTATGAAAGAGATTGCCGCAAGAAGCAGTATGACCAAGGCGGTCAATTCCCGAGGAAGAGGAAATCATCGTGGTGGACATTCTAGTCACAGTCATTTTGCAAATGAACATGGCAATATGTTTCTTGCAAGTGAGGAATTGCATCAGACTGGTACAATGCACCTAGACATTGATTTCAATCCCAAAGAGGATTTCAGTTATCAAGTCGACCAAGTGGAACAGGATCCTTGGTACATCGACAGCGGTGCATCATCTCATATGACAAATCATCAGGAATGGTTCACAGAAATGAAGCCATTGGAAGGTCAAAAGAATGTCATCTACACAGCAGACAATACACCGAATCCGGTTCAAGGGACAAGTGTTATCCCTATGAACAATTTCACTAGTACAAAAGGATTAGTCAAAGATGTGCTCTATGTTCCGAAGCTCAACAAGAACCTTTTGTCAATAGGTCAAATGACGGAACACAACTACAAAGTCATCTTCGACGGTGATGAATGCACTATCAGAGACAAATCCAAAAGAGGTCAGCTAGTAGCAAAAGGTGTCAAGGAAGGACGCTTATACAGGATGCTAACTACAGTACCAGATAAGCATGCCATGTCAGCTCAAATGCAACAGATGCCACTATCCACAAAATGGCACAAGAGATATGGTCATGTCAACTTCAAGTACTTGTAGATCTCCGGAATCAAAATATGGCAATTGGGATTCTGAAGCTACAGTTTCTTGGAAAGGTTTGTGAAGCATGCTGCTTCGGCAAACAAAAGCGAACCAACTTTGTCAGAAGTACCTCTTGTGCACGAGGTATTCTTGATTTGATTCATACAGATGTATGGGGTTATGCCCAGACCCGCAGCATCAATGGTTCACTTTATTACTTGACCTTCATCGACGACTACAGCAGATATTGTTGGGTCTACTTTTTGAAAGAGAAATCTAAAGTGTTTGCCAGATTTCAAGAATTCAAAGCCATGGTAGAAAACCAAACAGGCAGAAAGATCAAGGTCATGAGATCAGACACAGGAGGTGAATACATGTCTTCAGCCTTCATCAACTTTTGCAAAACTCACAGTATTCGAAGACAATTCACATGTGCAGATACTCCTCAGCAAAATGCAATAGCTGAAAGGAAGAATGGGACTTTAGCAGACAGTGCTAGAGCAATGCTTAGTGAAAAGCATCTTCCGAATCAGTATTGGGCAGAAGCAATAGCTACAGCTAACTACTTGCTTAATCGGCTTCCTACCGAACCGATACAAGGTATGACTCCTTATGAAGCATTCACTGGACACAAGCCACGCATTGGGCATCTCCGCATATTTGGTTGCATAGCATATGCCCACATACATGATGATCATCGCAGGAAATTGGATGCGAAGTCACGCAAATGCATCATGGTTGGCTACAGTGAAGAAAGCAAAGCATACAAATTCTATGATCCCATCAACCGCAAAGTCATTATCTCCAGAGATGTAATCTTCGATGAGGATTCAGAATGGAAAACCTCACCTACACCGGAGATCGAAGCATCGACTTCACAGTCACCTACAGAACAGGTTGATGAAGAAGAGCAAGAATTGCTAGCAACACCCCAAGCAGTGCCACAGTAGCTCAGACGGTCTACTAGGGAAAGCAGACCACCAGCCAGATTGACATATGCTCAGAAAGGCAAAGCAATTCAGGTGGAACCACCAACTATGCTCTTATGACTACCATCATGGCTATAGAAGAGCCAGTGTACTTCGAAGATGCAGTAGAAAAGCCAGAATGGCAAACTGCTATGAATGAAGAAATGGATGCTTTGTATAAAAATAACACTTGGGAATTAAGTGACCTTCCACCAGGAAAGAAGGCCATAGCCAACAAATGGGTATACAAAGTGAAGTACAATCCAGATGGCAGTATTCAGAGATACAAAGCCAGATTAGTTGCAAAAGGATTTGCACAACAATATGGCCAAGATTATGATGAGACTTATGCTCCAGTAGCAAAGATGGATTCCATACGGTTCTTGATATCACTAGCGACACTCAGTACATGGAATGTGTATCAGCTCGATGTCAAGAATGCATTTCTCAATGGTTATCTAGACGAGGAAGTCTACATGCAACAACTAGCCGGTTATGTTGAACCAGGACAAGAGAACAAGGTTTGCCATCTCAAGAAAAGTCTCTATGGCTTAAAGCAAGCACCCAGAAGTTGGTACAGCAGAATTGACAAGTATTTTGCTGATCTGGGATACATGAAGTCCAATGCAGATCATACTCTCTACTACAAAGTTCAAGGGGAAGATATTACTATTGCACTTTTGTACGTAGATGATCTGATTATGACAGGAAGCAAGGATAGCTTCATCAGAAAGCTAAAACAAGACTTATCTGCAGAGTTCGACATGAAAGATCTTGGACTTATGCACTATTGTCTTGGAATTGAGTTCTGGAGAGATTCAGATAGCACATTCATGAGTCAGCTCAAGTATGTTGACAGTCTCCTGAAGAAGTTTCATATGGCAGATTGCAAGATTGCAGCCACTCCCATGGAACAGAGTTTGAAACTTACTAAAGATTCAGAAAAGCCTACAGTCAATGACAGATACTACAGGCAACTCATTGGATCTCTTATATATCTGACAATCACACGGCCAGATATTTGTTATGCAGTAAGCTCACTAGCACAGTTTATGGCAAATCCAAAACAGTCTCACTGGAATGCAGCCAAAAGAGTCTTGAGATACATCAGAGGTACAAGACAGTTTGGGATAGAATACAGAGGAAGTCATCCACGGTTGCATGGATACTGTGACAATGACTACGCTGGAGATCATGAGACCAGGAGATCGACACAGGGATATGCATTTTTCCTTGGTCAAGGTGCTATATCATGGTTGTCAAACAAACAGCCAACTGTTTCTTTGTCTTCGACTGAAGCAGAATATAGAGCACTCACTACAGGTGCATGTGAGGCTATATGGCTCAGAAGACTATTGTCAGAAATAGATTACTTTGATGAATCAAAGCCAACAACAATATACTGTGATAATCAATCGGCTCAAGCATTGGCCAAAAATCCAGTATATCACTCCAGGACAAAGCACATTGATGTCAGAGAGCACTTCATCAGAGAAAGAGTGTTACTTGGTGACATCACACTGCAGCATTGTGATAGCAAAGAAAATGTTGCAGACATCTTTACCAAACCACTCGGTAAAGAGTTATTCGAGAAACACCGACTAGCTCTTGGTTTGATGCAGAGGAAGGACATTCCCATTAAAGGGGTGTGATGGAATGTAATGCTCAGTCCTTCTTTGATTCCCCAGAATCATCATCTTGAGGGAAGGCCTACTTCATGATGTTGATCTTGAGGGAAGGTGTTGAGAGTTCACGCTCAACATCATGTGATCATGTGTGCATAGCACCATCACGTGATCATATGTGCATAGCACTAACCTTATAGAGTGCTATAAAGGAAAGGGTTAGATCCCCTAACCCTAACCCTAAAAGGGTTTGTATATATTCTATTTTTTCAATCCCTCTACGTCTAGCCCTGGAGATGAATCCTTTTTAGTATCTTTTTGCTCTCCTCCTATGTGGCCATTTGCTTACGCTCTTTCTCCATTGATGCCCTCTTACTGACAATGTAGGTCATTAGTACTAGTATGAGGTTGGAGTTGGTCCTCATAGTTTCTTTGACCTATTGTCTTAGTCAATAGGATTCACCATTTCAAAGTCACAATTCATATCTGAAATAGAGATCTCTCTCTTCATAGACCCTGCACCCTTGGTGACTGAAAAAGTGACCACCTCACTATAAGTAAGTGAGGACAAAGCATTTGTAATATTTTTCTTCTTTTGATAAGTGACCCAATTAGCCTTTGGTCAGGCTAGTACCATACAATTAATTCATAATCATAGGATAATTTTAAGCATGGTCAAATGTTTGTCATTATTTTGTGTCCCTTTGCTCTATTTACTGATGATTACTTTTTATGTGCAAAAACATTGACTCTTTTTTTTGGCATTTACTATTAGGTGGGGAGTAAGTTCCACATTGTGGGGTTACTCCCCACCATGTGGTCTTACCTCTGGGTTGGGGGTGGGACACACACACACACACACAAAAATTTTGCTTAAATAATGTAGCTCACTCTCTCTCTCTTACACATACACACTTTAATTTTCGCATTTACTTGCTTCCCAACAACACCCCCCCCCTTTTTTTCCCCCTTTAATTTCAATGAATTAGTCCCCCTTCTATTTAATTTCTTGGCCCCTTTTAAAAGTGTAATTATTAAATAATTTCTTAACCCCTCCCAACCTCAACCCCACAAACCCCCAACCTTATAACAAGGTAGCAACTCTTATAGTATACAAGGGGACTTTGTTCAATTTTCTTCATTTACTAGCATTTCCATAATATCTATACGTTTCTCCTTTTCATTACATATATAGTTCTTTCTATTGTGAGAAGATGTTCTTTATAACCATTGTTTTATGATGCCATGGTTCTACTATTAATGTTGTGCTCTCATAAGCCCATTATGAACTAGAAGCTCATAGTTGATAGATATTAATTCCACATTTATCTTCAAATTGATTGTAGAAGGGTTAGGCATTAATTTCATGACCAAAGTTATGATTAATTTCTTTCTTTATCTCTTTTCTTACCTAAGATCCTCTTATGTTTCTAAGCATTATCCCAAGGTTTAAAATAAGCCCTCTCATGTTTATATGGCCATGTGTAAACCATACCTACCCACACACTCTCCATTTTAACTACCATGCACCTTTATAATGACCTTTGTTGTGTTAGCTCACAAAAAGCACTCTACATTACAAGACACACTTAGGCACTTGCAGGATACACCCACACACAAACCCTACCTATTACAACTGACCATCACCTCCTTGCACACCATCGCCTCCTTACGTGCCTTGATTTCCCTTGCACGACTTACCTGGCTAGCTCTCCTTAGCTTCTCCATTTATTTCTCCTTCGCTTTGCCTTTTCACTCAAGGTCTTCATAGCCACCTTTTGCTGGTTTTCCTTTGCTCAAACCTCTATTTGTGTCTACTAACAACTCGGATATCAGCCTGTCAGCTTCCCGTGGATCTTCTTCTCTAGGGTGCAGTCTTCTCTCCTCTGCAAGGTTGCTACTTACTCCACGTTCAAGCTTGCCACACTACTTGCAAGCCTCTCCTTCTTTTACTTTTTCTCCTTACATACTTTGGTGATGGTTCCTCTATCTACGTTCTTTCCTGGGTCATGGCTTCTATGTTGCTTGCCCATTCCGTAATCCAACTGCTCACACTAGCTTGGTGTTCTTCTCTCTCAGGTTTTCCTTCTTGCCTTCTACTTTTACTTTTAGCTCTTCGATGGAGCCTCTCTTCCTTGCACTTTTTGCTCTGATGTGTTCTTAACTGCATGGACCCTTTAATTGAAGCATTTTACATTGCTTGACACTACAAACATTGGCCATCGCTACAACTATTGCCAAGTTCTCACTCCGCGCCCTTGCCTCCCTTCTCACTTGCAAACTTGTCCTGCTTCTTGTGTGCCTCCTCTTCATTTGCAAGATTTTTTTCTTCACACTACATAGCAGCTCCGCGATGTTGTATGCAAACCTTTTACTCTGGCATTGCTGGTGGTGACACTATGTGTAGGGTGGTGACACCACCTTTGCTTTCTCAGTGTTTTGCAAGATCTCTCTTGCATTTAAGCCTAGCTGTTGCCTACCTCACAATTCTTCTTGCCTTTCACCTCCCTTGACCGCATTGATTTCCTACTTGACCTTCTCTCGTAACAAACGAGGTTGCTAGCTTGAGTTTCTTCTTGGGATATGATCACCCGCCATTTGTATCTACCTGCCTGTGGTGGTGCTTAAACCCCTAGTATACGGCTTTTTTTATGTGTCTCTACTCATGGTGATGCTACCTTCTTAACTCCTTAGCATTTCCCTTCTCCACTACGTTGACTACCTTGCTTTTTTCTCTTTTGGCCACGTCGCTTTTTGCCTTGCTACATGGGTTTATACACTTATGTGTATGAATGGTTGGAGTGAGCTTATTTGTCTTTTATTTATTATGCCTCTTATGTTGAATACATATATATGTATATATGTATATATATATATGTGTGTTCTTTCTAGAAGATGTTTTTGTTTAAGGTTTTTTTTAATGATTGATCACTTAGCTCAATAAGAACATTAATTATTTTATTATTATTTTTTGTAATTCTAAAACATTTTACTTTATATGTGTTAATAATTTGGGTTGTTAAAAGAAGAACATCTACTCTAAAATTTTCCATTTTTTCTTCATTGTTAAGACTCTTAAGTTTTTTTAAATTCCTTATTTGCTTTTAATTATTCTTGTAGTTATTTGTTCTTAATCACCGCTTTTTTCCAAAGTAAACTTCATATGAGTTGCCTTACCTAAATGTTAAATATCTGACCATTTAAATGTTCCTCATATAGATACAAACTCCCCTTTTTTTTAGACATTAGATATGATTTTAGTATGATTTTTTATTTTAGCAAACTTCTTGTTAGTAAACTTTTTTTCTTGAAATTTTACATTATTTTTAGTATTTTAGTCTTTAAAAATCCCCCCCCCCCCCAATTTTCTTCCTTCTTTTGTAAGTAGACATTTTTTCATCTACTTTAGTTATACTTTAGTTATAATTGATTAGGTCATGTTTTTCATTTTCAATAGTCTTTGCTTCCTAATTTTAGTAACTTGGCTTTCTATTATTTTTCCTATTGGTTTATTTTATTTGCTGTAATTAATGTAATGGTTTTTAATAAACCCTTTTTTTAAAAAAATTGCTTCCATAATTTTCCTTCGATTAATTTCTTAATGTCTTTTAAGGTTTAATTAATTGCCTTAAATAATTTTTGCTTTGTTATTTAAAGGGTGTGGACTCCCCCCCTTGAAAGTTATTTTCTCTGCCTTTTAGGTAATTGCTTGATAAGGTAGGCTTTTTTTACATAAGGGAGTGGTTTACCTCACTTCCGTTACTAGTTGATGCACCTTGTGGTATACTATAATTTTTGACTAAATCCCCTATGTCACCCATCACTTTTATTTATTAGCCTCCAGAACTTTATTTAAGTTATTTTTTGGCTTTAAAATGTAAAACCCTCTCAATTGTTTGCTTAATTTCCTTTAAAGGGCCTTTTTAGTTTATAATTCTAAAAGGGTTGTTCAAGTTCTTGGTAAAGCGATGACAAGCCAAGGGATACAGGCATTACCTATGTATCCAAATTCAACTTCATTGTTCTAACAACTGGTTGGTTTGGATGGTGGTAGTAGGTAAGTAGACCTTGACCTTGGAACCTAGACTACCTGACGGATTTGACACTGTTGTACTCATTCTTTGCTTAAGTTTGCAAATTCTATATAAAGAAAAATTCTATTGCCAATCCTTTGGCTTTCTGTACCAAATTTTTGGATTACAATATTCTCAAATATTACTTCAATTTAGTTTTCTTAATGAATTTCAGTCTAGAATATTCGATATGTGGTGGGTCTTACTTGATTTGCATATACCGAGATGAGTCCTTTAGCACCATCCATGTAGTACATAGGGTATTCTATTTCATACTCATAGTGAGGTTCCCACTCTTCAGTTTGGAGTTGTTGCATCGAAACTACTGGAGCAAGATTGGGACCCCGTGGATATTGCGGAGGATTGGGATTCCTCCTTAGTTGAGGCACTTGTGTTCTCAGCGAGAGTGGGTTGAGACATGGCACTTGTGCATTAGGTGCCAGTGCTGGATGTTTGTACATTGGGATGGGCGGCTGTTGGTACTGTTGGGGCTGGGGTTGTGCTACCCTCATATTGTAAAAACAAGTATTTACATCATGCCTTGTAGCATTACAAATGGGACACCATAACCATGGGGACTGAGCCACTTCTGGTGAGTTTAGTTTGTTCCTTAAGATTGGGCATTCATTGGCTGTATGGTTGGCCATATAGTGTGGGCCCCAAGCATTTTCTCTCCGTGGAAACTGTGGTGATTGATAGACACACAGCTTTTGCTCGATGGCTTGCATCATTTCATCTTTTACTCTTAGGGCCATGGCTTCCACTCTGTCCTCGGTGGTGCAATCTTTGTGTGAAGTGCTTCCCTTCTTTGAAGATTTCTTGTCACGTTGATTTGATTTATAGCCATCACTATTGCTATCAGAATCAGTCATGCCATCCTCAATGTCAATTGCAGCTTCATGAGCATTGCTGAAATGTGCATAGCTGATGCTGACTTTTTTCATGTCCTTGTGAATGGATTTCTTTAGGCTAGAGATGTGAACCATGCTATGAGGTACTTGTTGTCCCCGGATGGGAATCACATTTTGCTATTAATCTTTTCATTCTTCCCAGGTATGTTCTAACCTTTTCTTTCTTGCACATATCTATATTGCTGAGTTGAAATGTGGGGTCATCTTGCAGCCTTTCTGTTTGGAATCTTCTTCTGAATTGGTTAGATAGCAATGTCGATGTGGCTCTCTCCTCTACAAGAAGGTCGAGGTACCATTTCAAAGCCTCATCAGTTAGGGCCATCGGGAACCAAGCGGCTTTGGTTTCATTTGACTGGTCACCTCCAGCACAACATGCTGAACCTAGCAGGGTCCCCTCGTCCATTGTACTTTGGCATTTCCAATTTACCAAAGTATCATTTGCCATTATTGTTGTTGTTGTGGTTGCGTCATTCTTTAAGGTGTTCTAAAGGACTTTGATCGTCGCTACTTATTGCTTCTTCAATTGTTGTCCCCTCCATGTTGCTTGTCGATGGTGAGAGGTTGAATTCTTGAAGAGGGTTGAGGGCCAAAGATAGCTCACGAAAGTATGCAAGGTCTAGTCTTCGTCTAGATTTGAGGTGCATAAACAAGTCCTATTTGTGACTTTCAGGTGGGTGCATATGACTGTGAAGTCCGATTATGATTTTGACCTTCGTGGACATTCTCCTCCACCCATGTACATACTCCTCTTTCCCCTCTCCCTCTCCCCTTGTGCCATAATCTCCCTCTTCTTTCCCTCCCCTCTTAATCCCTTTTCCCCACCCATGTTAACGCTCCTCCCCTCATGTTCCCTATTCCTCTATGGCCCTCGAGCGTCACCATACCTATCCTCTAGCCTCTTGTCTTAATTTCTTTTTCGGCTAATAGAAATGGTGTGGTTGCTGGGATCGAAATCTCCACAGCTAGTGTAAAATCTATTACTCCTACGATTGGGTGCGGCTCTGCAGCCTCTTCATGTGCAGTTCTCTACTTTTGTACCTCCAAACTGCGTGCCTTCCCTGTCTCTATGACTGCAAAACATCCTTGCTTTTGCAAAACATTCGTGCTCCCTCTGAGTTTCTATGCATGCATTCGTGTGTCTATTGTGTACACCCGCCGCATCGCGGATAGATCACGATAGTTTTTTGGGCTCCCGCATCTTCTGGTCGCGGATAATTTTTCTGGGCTTTTGCAAAATTGTAACAGATGCCGCACTCCTCTCTTCTCTTCTTCTCCTTCTCTTTCTCTTCTCCTCTCCTCTCCTCTCTTTTTATTAAAGCGTGAGATTTGAACCCAAGACCTCTCCCTTCACAAAAGGGAGACTTATCATTGGGCCAGCAGATAAGAAGTGATGAAAATGTACTGATATTGCTTATATATTGAAATCCCATGAACTGTAACTCTCTAACCATGGGGAGTTTTCACATGCTGTAAAAAGAAAAAGTACTTCATGTGATCTACTCATATCTCCTACTAGATTGCATATTTTGAACTTTTTCAAGTTCACTTCACAGACGCACGTCACACGAGGAGGGTGGATATTTATGTCACTTCTCGATGAGTTCAAGGATTTGGTGCCTGGTCCTCTACACCTTACCGCTACCAATGGGCGAGATCTCTTTCTTGATCTTCATGTTGATCTTCAACAACTGATTGTACAATGCATTGCTTAAAGAGACGACGGGTGGGATGATACACCGTGGATGATTCAAGGTGAAGAACTAGTGATACGCTAGGAGGACTTTGATCTCAATTCTACTCATTGTGCGGTGATCGAGCTACTTGTTACTTCAGAGGTAATTAAAAGGGTGTCCTTCTTCGAAGGGTGGAATGCTCCCCAAGCTTGGGCAGAGATTTGGCGCATCTGCTTATTAATTCCTATGGATAAGCTCATCTTGAATGGTTTATTCTCAATCTCACTACAAAGGTTTCTAGAGCTTGGCTATGGTTGGTAATGTTTCGACCAAGGAATCCCTTTGTAACTAATCAACCCTTTGTGCCTCATTTTGAGCTTTAAGTTGTAATTCTTTTTTGTCTAAATATAAACTATCAACAAAGGATTGCAAGTTTATTTGGTGTTGAATGTCTTGCTCAAGTATTAAATTCTCCCCATCCTCTCCTTCTACCTATCTTGGACTACTGAGAAACTTGGGATGTCCAAATTTTAGTCTTGGTGTGATGACATCTTGGATCCTTCAATTTGATGGAGCTTACAAACCTTCGACCAAGGCTGTTGGCATGGGTGTGAAGCTCACTTCACCAGGTGATGAGGAGTATTGTTATAGTAAGTTTGCACCTGCAAATACTTGCAACCAAGCTGAGTACTCAGCACTCATTTTTGGGCTACAAAAGGCACAAGAACATCATCTCAAGCAACTGGTGGGTCAGATAATGATGAGATTGAATGTGGCAATGATAGTGAATCAATTCCCTCTGAAAGTTGTAGTGAATCCGCAGATGATAATGAGCCATATGGACTTCACATACCCTACCAGATTGCATTGAATCCTTGAGGAATCCTTCAAGTTCTCTTTCTCCTCCTTTGGATTTTTCTTATGATAAAGAATTCAAGGGTCTTGATGGACTACTCGATGATGAAAGCATCAATAAGCTCAAAGTCTTGACAATAAGGGCCGATAATAGTGAAATCCTCACCCCTTCTTCTCCCCTTGATGTTGTGAGTCTCTTGGAACCTGATGTGATTATATGTAGTGATAGCATGGTAGAGATGTTTGAAATGTGCTCAGAAGATGCTTTGATGGATATTGAAGAACAATGCAACCAACTATGGGCTGAGCTTATTAATGAGAAAGTCATGGTGTTAGATGAAGTGTTGAGCAGTAAGGATGAAGTTGAGGCCAAGAAGGTGATGGATGTGATGCATGTTGAAAAGGTCTTGATTGTATCTCTTGATGATTTCACAAGGTATGATCCCATGATTGATTTGGAAAGGAGCTCCGGACTATTCTTGCAAGAGTCAATGTGAGATGGTGTTTTCTATCAAATGATAGATTTCCCTCCATATGGGGGGGAGTATGTTTTGGAGGTCCTTCCATCCCAAACTGGGGGGAGTGACCCCCTCCTGTGTGCTTTGATGCAGCATTCGGGTTTTGTGGCCCTTTTGAGTAGTAACTAGTTTGTATTTGATCCAAGGCGTGAGGAGATGGCGGTGACACCATAGATTGTTTTTGATCGAGGAAAGTATAACGGGCGTGAGGAGATGGTAGTGACACCACAGATTGTTTTGATCAAGGAAAGTATAATGGTAAATGAACACAGACTCTTGGATCTGTTGAGGTCCAAGATCATTTCCAGAAACCACATGAGAGGAAGATGTTTAACAAAAGGGATCTCAAGCTTTTCCTTGTTGTGTTTTTTTCTTAGACATGGAAATGCTGTGCATTCCTTGCTTGGGGGGGGGAACTATTATGGATAAATTTGACCAAAGTAAAAAGGCATAAATATGAGTGTGTGCTTGTATGTGTGGCAATAGTATAATAAAATATGGAGTGATAGGGCCTAGGGTTGAGGTGGCAGGGCATGACCATGTGCCACCCTTCCACATAAGAGGACCCATAAGGTGTGTTGTACATAATCCATGGTAGTAATATTATAAAATGTTAAGGTGGCATGGCTCCTCCATGTGCCACCCCTCCACCGAGGCAGTCCCATGCCTGCATTTAGTGAGATATGGCCCAAAGTCCATGGGAGAAGTAATATAAAATAGGTGGAGACGGATATTATATTGGGTTATTCCCTCCATATAGAATAGGTCCATGTGGGGGAGGTATAGAAGGTCCAAGAGTGTAAGTTAAATAATGGGGAAAGTAGGATGAGGTGGCAAGATTCCTTGTGCCACCCTCCACTTGTCCTCCTAGATGTTTGAACGTATTGGGAAGAGACCAAGGGAGTATCATAGACTTGGGATATGGGAGTTGATATATGTGGAAAAATGTGGCCAAGCATTATCGCACACAATTGAGAGTGCGTAACCACCTGGCCCACATGGGAGACTCTTCCACACACACCATGCATGTGGGAGGATGCATTTATTAGGAGAGACCCTCTCTCTTGGCTATAAAAGGAGGGGGCTATTCCTTAATGGGACACTCATTCTTGTAAAGCCACCTAGCTAGTACTTTGATATTTCCCTCTCATCCTTTCTTTCAAATAAAGCATGACCCTCTTCCCTTGATGTCTCCATCTCTACATTCCTCCTCCACCCATGTACATACTCCTCTTTCCCCTCTCCCTCTCCCCTTGTGCCATAGTCTCCCTCTTCTTTCCCTCCCCTCTTAATCCCTTTTCCCCACCCATGTTAATGCTCCTCCCCTCACGTTCCCTATTCCTCTATGGCCCTCGAGCGTCACCATACCTATCCTCTAGCCTCTTGTCTTGAGTTCTTTTCTGGCTAATAGTACCTTGCTACTCATATAACTATAGGAATTCTAGAGCTAATACGTGCACCAACTCCCAACTTTCAGAAGGGACGCATTTATTAGATAAAAGGCTGATGCAGGCTTGCTCGGTAATGCAATGAATCATGATAACTTCTCGAATCGCATGGCCTTTGCAACGATGATGCTTCATTTAGAACCAATTACCCTGCTCTCAACTCCATAAGTTGACCTAGGTTTGTCGTATCCCCTTCTTGTTCATTTTGAGGGCTCCTTTCAAGTTCTCATCGCTTATATGTGCATTTGGCCAAATTATCAAGAACAATACTGAATCTTGACTGCAGAAGGTGCCCATTTTTCTTGAGAATCCCTTCCACTTGATATATTGTTTGCCACATTCCCTTCCATAGTTTTGACCCCTTGGCTATACATGTTTCATTACCCCCCCAGTAGTGCCACCTCAATGGGAATCTGTTTCCAGTGTCTGCATCTCTTGAGCTTGACTTTTTAAAGATTGCATAAGTTTAGAGTTGCCCAGATTGGATCAGGGTCTAGAAATGCCTTAGTTATCCACTGGTTCATGAACCTTGCCGTCGATGATCTCTCAATCTTCACTATCCCCAAGCCTCCTGCATCTTTAGCGCATCATGCACAATTGCCATTTAATCTTAGACATCTTGTGGTGGTCGGCGTTGCCCCCCCACAAGAAGGAGAGAAAAAGATTGTTGATTTTTCCCAATCTCTTCTTGGTTGGAATCTAGTAGGAGATAAAGTAGAGGATCGAGGGATGGATGTAGTGGTTAAGAACAAACTTCCTTCTTACCAAAGTTGGCTGTAAGCCTTGCCACTTGTTGAGTTTATCCTTAACTTTATCTCTTACCCAGTCCCACCGATCATTTAGCGAGCATCTGAAGCCCATCGAGATTCCAAGAAGTCTGAAAATCTCTCCATCCCTTATGACTTTGCATCCTTTTGTAAGAAAACAATACAACGTCTATGTCAATAGATAATAGGATCTTGTATGCAAGAGAGAAAAGCAGATAGTATGGAGAATAAAAAATTTGATTACTGTAAAATTGATACAATAGATGGCATTGCCTCCCAGCCGTGCGCTCTTGTGAGAGAAGCTTCGATGGCATGCTGGAAACAGTAGAGGACGGAGGCTGGATGGTAAGGAATCAGGGTTGCTATAGCCAGTGATGATGATGGGCTTCACGAGCTTGTTATATAGCCACAAGTCGTAGTCGCGGTTAGACCCAATTGGGTGACCAAACCAGTCCACCCAAAATGACCGACTAGGGGTCGGTCCCGAAATAGGCCACTGACCACATGATAGAACCATGGTGCAAAATAGAGCCATCCGAGATCATCTGGGGCTCCAAACGGGCCTTGTAACTCGAGAGTGGGCTGCCTCGAGAAATGCTCCGTCTACCCTCAGTGCGGTTAGTCATGGGATGCCTTCCTACACTTGCATGTAGCCTAGTTGGCAATGTGCCAACTCTATCTAAAGCCGTCCAGCCATCAGGCCACACATGGCCCCCATCTGGTGTCCAAACTAGGACCTATCGGATAACCGAGCTACTCAAATGCCTTCTCCTCATATGGGGGGCTTACAAGTAGAGTTAGCTGGTTCCCGCGTAGTTACACGAGAGTGGAGAATTGATATCTAAAACACCCCCTCAATGTCCACCCACAAATGAACTTACTTTTTTGGCCCAATGCCAAGTCGATGAAGATGCCTCTCCAATAAGTCTCTTTCAAGAGCCTTCATGCAGATGTCCGTAGCATTTTCTGTAGTCGGACACTAAACCAAGTCGACACCTCTATCCATGATGAGCTCGCGTACAAAGTGATATTGAATCTCAATGTGTTTTGTGCGAGCGTGGAACACAAGGTTCTTTGCAATTGCCATGCAACTCTAATTGTCACATGATAACTATGTAGGCTTGTTCTACATTGCCCCCATGTCCCCTAAAATCCTCCTCGGCCACACTGCCTCACAAGAAGCAAAACATGCTGATTTGAACTTAGCCTCAGTAGAAGAAAGAGCAACTATGGGTTGCTTCTTGCTGACCCATGACAGCTCTAGATCTAAGTGAGAAATAGTAACCTATCACTGATCTCCTGCTGTCCACATCTCCTGCCCAATCCAAGTCATAGAATCTGGTCAAGATGTTGCCCTTGGTATAGGTGATGCCATAATCAAGTGTGCCTTTGACATATTTCAGCACCCGCATCCCTGCCCTCCAATGGTTCTCCTGGGGCTTATTGGAAAACCTGCTTAGTACACTAGTTGCAAAGTTGATGTTCGGCCACGTGTTGCACAAGTAAATCAAGCTACCCACAAGCCTTCTGTACTTCGCTTCATCCACTAGTGGTGATGAATCCTCATTTGAGAGCTTCATGTCAACCTCCATAGGAGTGCCAACTATCTTGCACTCAGCCATGCCAAATGCCTTCAGTATCTCTCCAGCATACTTCAGCTATGAGATGAAGATCTATTTTGGCTCTTGCCAAACTTCAATCCCCAAACAGAAATGCACCAGTCCGAGGTCTGTCATTTCAAACTCTCTTCCTAGCAAATGCTTTGTCTGTGAGATCTTCTATTCATGGTTCCCTGTTATGACAAGGTTGTCCACATAAAGGACCACAATCATACACCTGCCTCCTTCTCTGAAGATATACAAATTTGCATCAGATGGGCTCCTCTTGAACCCATTTTGCAGAAAGTAGGCATCAATCTACTGGTACCACATTTGTGGGGCCTGTTTCAGCTCGTAAAGTGCCTTCTTCAGTTTACAAACTTTACCTTTTGAACCGGGGATCACAAAACCTGGTGGTTGTTCCACGTATACCTCCTCCTTGAGATCTCCATTCAGAAAGGTGGATTTTACATCCATCTGAAACACGGGCCAACTTCCCTGTGCTGCTAAAGCCAAAACACTGCGAATTGTGGTTAGTCGAGCTGTGGGAGCAAAAGTATCCTGATAATCAAAATCGTGTGCCTGTGCGAATCCTTTTGCCACGAGCCGAGCCTTGTACTTATCCAATGTGCCATCGGACTTGTACTTGGTCTTGTACACCCACTTGGTGCTGATTACCTTGTGTTTTGGTGGTCGATCCACAAGGTCCCAAGTGTTGTTCTTCATTATGGAGCCATACTCTGACTGCATAGCCTCCATCCACCTATCATCACCCTGTGCTTTTTCAAGACACTTGGGTTCTTCAGCACGGATCACCTCTGTCATCAAAGCGTAGTTGACCAAGTGTTCCTGCGCCCTTCTTTGCTCCTCTAATCTCTTGGACCGGCAGTGTTCGGATGGTTCCTCCTCAATGGCTGGAGGTTCTCTGCCATCCAAATGCTGCTTTACCCACTTTAGGAATGCTCGTTGCCATTGTGATTCCACAGGCTCTTCTTCCTCTTCTTTATCTTGAATCCTCCCAAGCACCATTGGGCGAGTTCGGTCTGCTGTTGGTGGTTGTACTGGATGGATATCCTGGTCCTGGTTGTCTGGGAAGGAAGCATCCTCCTCCAATTGATGCGGCTGTTCTGAGAAGACCACATCGCGACTTACTATTATCTCTTGGTAACACGGTTATAGAGACAGTAACCCTTCGCCTCTTCACTATAGCCCAAGAAAATACACTTTCGGATCTTCGGTTCCCATTTGGTCCTATTAGCATCAGGGACATGCACAAAACATTCACATCCAAAAAACTCTGAAATGTGCAGCTGAAGGTTTCTTACCAGAAAAGGCCTACAATGGAGTCATCCCATTGATAGCCTTCGTGTAGCTACGATTCAGAATGTAAACTGCGGTGTTACATGCTTCATCCCAGAAAGTCTTTGGCAAATCTTTCCCTTTCATCATACTCTTGCCCATTTTGCAGATGACACGCATCTTGTAGTCTACTACTCCATTTTGTTGTGATGTATGTGGTGGGGGTTTCTGCCTCTTGATCCCGTGACTTTTGCAGCAACTTTCGAATTCACTTGA
Organism: Dipteris shenzhenensis; assembly: GCF_047967505.1. Classification (NCBI taxonomy): domain Eukaryota; kingdom Viridiplantae; phylum Streptophyta; class Polypodiopsida; order Gleicheniales; family Dipteridaceae; genus Dipteris; species Dipteris shenzhenensis. The sequence continues at coordinate 13,954,071 of NC_141627.1, read as the reverse complement.
TGTGAACTCACCACCTCTGTCTGATCTCAACTTGTTCACCTTCCTCCCCGTTTCTTTCTCAACCATTGCATGTCATTCTTTGAACTTACTAAAAGCCTCATCTTTAGTCTTCAAAAAGAATATCCATATCCTTCTACTGTAGTCATCGATCAGCATCATGAAGTAGTAGAAACCACCCAAAGCTTCCGTCTCCATCTTTCCATAGAGGTCCGTGTGAATGAGCTCTAGAGGAGCCTTTGCCTTGCTAGCCTCTTTAGGAAAGGGCTGCCGATGCTGCTTGCCCATCATGCAAGCTTCACATACATCAGGCATATCTATAATTTCTGGTAGGTCTGCAATCATTCCACTTTTATGCATCTCCTTTAAAGAACTAAGGTTTAGATAACCAAGCCTCTCATGCCACAACTTAGTGTTCTTCACATCGGCTCGAGCACTGAAAGCTGAGAGTTCGTAGATGTTGTTGCGCCATGTACCTTTACCAATGACCTTCCCTTGAAGATCCAAAATCTGTGCACCATTCTTATCGAATTGAACTTTGAGGTCCTGATCCATGATCGTAGAAACGGACAACAAGTTCCTCTTGATATTTGGCACATAAAGAACATCGGACAACTGTTTTACAACTCCATCTGACTTGAGAGCAATCGTACCTTTTCCTTTTGCTGGACATTTTGCATCATTGCTGGCTGCTACTAGGATGTTATTCCCTATCGGATGTAGAGAGGTATACCAATCCTTTCGACTAGTCATGTGGCGCGATGCACCACTATCAATAATCCAAGGTTCATTCGCAGGTACATGAACTACCTCCGTGCAAATCTCCTCAATTGCTACAAACAGCTCTACTGGTACTGCCTGCGTGCTATTGCTGGACTCTTTCTTTACTCCGTTTCTTTACTCCGTTCTAATCTGCAATCTTCTTCTGGCACTCATTATGCTTGTGCCGTGCCTTGTTGTAATAGAAGCACTTGATCTTCTTCTTTCTCTTTTTATCATTAGAAGAAGATGGGTTACCAGAGTCCTTACCCTTACCTTTCTTTGATTCACAGCCGAGAAAGCTGAATCTTCTCCAGTCCTCATCTTTTGACGCATCTCCTCCTCCAGAAGCATCGCACTGAAATCCTCAAAGTTGAGGGGCAGATTTTTGTTCTGTGTATTCAACACCATAACAAGACCGTCGTACTTTGGTGGGAGAATCTGCATGCACCTTCATGCTAGATTCTCGCTGGTGATGGTGATGCCAATCGTAGTCATCTGATCGCACAGATTCTTCACCCTGGTGATGAACTTCTCTGCCATTTCAGACTCAGAAATTTTCTCATTCGCGAGTTGAGTCTCTAGATTCTGAATCCGCATCTGATTTGTGGTCTCGTACTGATTTTTCAAGACCGTCCATGCCTCCTCCGCTGTGGTGACATGTTGAATTAATGCCATGACGGAATCACTTACACTACAGATTATAGAACATAGCGCATCCACATTTCTTCTTGTCCACGTGAGAATATCATCCGTAGTTGGTACTATCTGTTGTGCTGCATTGGCTAGATTCGGTCTCGCAACCGGCTTCAGGTCCACCCGAGTAGCAGTATCCCAAAGCTCATATGCGCTTAGGATGGGGTATTCATCTTGAACTTCCAGAGTGGATAGTTAGTTCCGTCCAACTTTTCGCTTTCGCCGAATGGTGGGATTCACAGTCTTGTGGGCTGGGCCATCTCTCACAATCTACTCGCAAACAGAAACACACTACCAAATCTTCTTGCTAGAGCCCAAGCTCTGATACCATGTAAGAAAACAATACAACATCTGTGCTCAATAGATAACAGGACCTCGTATGTAAGAGAGAAAAGCAGATAGTATGGAGAATAAAAAATTTGATTACTGTAAAACTGATACAATAGATGGCGCTGCCTCCCAGCCGTGCGCTCCTATGAGAGAAGCTTCGATGGCATACTAGAAATAGTAGAGGACGGAGGCTAGATGCTAAGGAATCAGGGTTGCTATAGCTAGTATGATGATGGGCTTCACGGGCTTGCTCTTATATAGCCACCAGTCGTAGTCATTAGACCCAATTGGGTGACTGATCCAGTCCGCCCAAAACGGCCGACTGGGGGTCAGTCTCGAAATAGGCCACCGACCACACGATAGAACCGTGCTGCAAAATAGAGCCATCCGGGATCATCTGGGGCTCCAAACGGGCTTTGTAACGCGAGAGTGGGCTACCCCGAGAAATGCTCCGTCTACCCTTAGTGCGGTCAGTCATGGGATGCCTTCCTACACTTGCATGTAGCCTAGTTGGCAATGTGCCAACTCTATCTAAAGCCGTCCAGCCATCAGGCCACACATGGCCCCCATCTAGTGTCCAAACCAGGACCTATTGGATAACCAAGCTACTCAAATGCCTTCTCCTCATATGGGGGGCTTACAAGTAGAGTTAGCTGGTTCCCACGTAGATATACGAGAGTGGAGCATTGATATCTAACACCTTTTTCTAGGAGGAGTTGGGGAGGAGGGTTCCTGGTGCCATGTATGCTTGTATTTTCATGGCTAATTCTGGAACCTGAGGCTAGACAAAAAACGTTTAGGCATTCCAACGCATCATTCACTAATAGCTCATCGTTGTGTAGAGTCAGATTGGTATCCGCAAATTGTTAATGATTTGTCTCCCTTCTTCCACTTGTATTCCTTTCAAGGTACCACTGTCAACCTTATCTTGGATGAGCCATCCCAGTGATTCCGCTTCTATAGCAAAAAGAAAGGGAGCTAGTCGGCATCCTTTTCTGATAGACCTCTATAGCATAAAGGAAGGAGAACTGGCCTCTATAGCATAAAGGAAGGAGAACTCTTGCCATTAATCTCAATCTTCCCTCTGGATTGGGAAAGTAGGAGCTCAACATAGGATATGTATCCGGGTCCTACTCCCATGTCCTAGAGTGAGGAGAGGATAAATTCCCATTCCATCCTGTCATAGGCTTTGCCAAAGTCTACTTTGAGGAAGCAAATGTCTTACTGGGTTTCCTCGACAAGCTCTAATCCTTCCCATAGTGTGAGGATAGCCTCTAGGCTATGACGTCCTTGGATGAAGCCCTTCTATTCTTCCCTTATCCACCTTTGCATCTTGATTGTTAACCTGTTAGCTAAAGCCTTGGCAAAAATCTTGTAGTATCTGGTGTGAAACATGGTCAGTGGCCTCCAGATTTTTATCTCTTCTTTGGGGCCTCCTTTCAAAATTAGTTTGATCATCCTTGTGTTGACTCTCGAATCCAAGGAGCCTTTTTCTTTTGAGTCTTGCTAGAGCTCTAGAAGGCATGATCCCACTGTGTCCTAGAAGACTTGGTAGAACTCCACCGAGATTCCATCCTCTCCATGAGTCTTTCCTTTAGCCATGACATTAGTTGCCTCTTTTAGTTCCTCAAGGCTAAGGTCACTATCTAGGTAAAGGCAATCAAAAGGGGAGACTTGCATTATTCTCATGTGTCTATACAACGATCTCTAGCTCTAAATTTTTTGGTTGAGAGGATTTCAGTCTCTCCTAGAATAGCTTGGAAGGGGGATATGACAAGTTCCATAATCTCATTAGGATCCTATACGAGCCTCCCGTCTGTCTATAGTGTGTCCAAGGACTCCTTGGTGTGTTTCTTTCAAAGGCTTTTGTACATTTCTTCATTGGCCCTGTCACTTTTTCCTGTCCATTCTCTTGCATATAATCTCACTTGTCTTGCTTTGATTTTTGCCTCAATTTTTAATTTGCTTCTCACAATTCTTGGTTGAGCTTGTCCTTGAGGTGAAAAGTCCTTTTCAAGTCTATTGATCACGTCTTCTAGGGCTTGTCGCCTCATTAGGTTGGCTTTGTCCGATCTTTGTTTAATTGCTTTCAAAAAGCATCATTTGTCTCTCACCCATTTGTTTGTAGTGCTAGCTATTCCTCCAAATGCCATTTACCAAATTCTTGCAATTTTGGTATGAACGTATGGTACCTAAAATAAAAAAGGGTTGGCTTTGAACTAGGAGCGGAACCTCCTCCCATCTCCCTTTTTTCAGTGAGAAAAGTGTTGGTTTATGGTCAGAGAAAGGGAGGGACGAAAGAGCACTGGCCTTGTGACAAAGAGTGTCACCCAGAAGTCTTCTAGAAAAGTAGGTTCTGTCCAGGCAAGCTTTTATATGATTCTTTCCTATCTGATTATTAGTCCAGGTGAAAGAGGTGTCCTTTGAGGCATCAACCAAGAAAGCTTGATCTTTAACGTTAAGTCACTCCCTCTTAGAACATAGCCTAGCCCATTCCATCTATCTGTTTTGCTTTCTACCATATTGAAATCCCCCAAGAGGATAGTGTTTGCCTTCCCACATGAGTATCCTATCCTTGATAGAGTTGGGTGCATAGATCGAGAACAATTGACACTCTAGGTTCGGTTGCGTGACGTCCAGTCCTATTCTATTTTGACTAAAGGTGGTTAAGACCCCTCCTACCACATGGGAAAGATGCTTGGAAACTCCCATAGCACTACCCCCCTCTGCCTTCTTCATGATCAATGCAAAACCACTCTCTTTTGTCGTCAACCTATCTAAGTTTCCACCTTATCTTTGATCCCCCGACCTTGACTTCCTATAGTGCTATAAAGTCAGGGTTGAGACCTCTATCACGGATCCATCTTCTGAGAATTTTTGGGTCTAAGATCGTTTGATAATCCTTGGACATTGATATTGAGGAATGTGAAGAGATCTTGTTTTTGCATCATTGGGTATTGCTTTTGTTTTCTTTCTTCTTGAAATTCACGTGCGGCACTAGGTTGAAGCCTTGGTAGCCTCTTGATATCCTTCTCTTCTCTTGCTATGTGGAGCTTGGCTCCTTAAGCTTGAAATTCACTTGTGGCACTAGGTTGAAGCCTTTTGATAGCCTTCTATTCTCTCGCTATGTGGAGCTTGGCTCCTTAGGCTTCTCGTTTGCAGGGGCTAATTGAAAACTTTGCCTTTTAGCCTGTAGAGTTTTTCTACCTTCACTAGAGTAAAAGAGGGTCATCTCCATCCAGGGCTTCATGTTCTGCTCATTCAAGTTGGGCTTCGAAGTCGTGAGTGTTTTCTATGAATTCTTCTTCCTTTGAGCTATTTGAATTTTTTCCATTAGTGGGTCGCTCTCAAGTCTACTTGATCTACTTGTTATTCTTTCCTGACTTCCCTCCACTGAGCTTTATCCTTCCTGTGGTTCTTGGTTTTGGGTTTAGCTGGGGGGCTTCTTCTTCTTGCACATCCTAAGGCTTGTGTCTCTCTGTGTTTTCTTTCCTATGGTTGTTCCTAGTCGGGCAATCCTTAATGAAGCATCCTCCCAGGCCATAGAGGAAATAGGAGTTGGGGATGTTCTTGTAGAATACTTTTTGAATAAGTTCTTATTCATCCCCATCTATAACACGAATGACATTCGGTGGGTCTGTCGCTAGGCCCATAAGGACACAGGCTTGGGGGTCTCTGCTCTTGAGTTGATAAACCTTTCCATTTCAAGGGCCAAGAACTTACCTAGGAGGATGCACACCTCAACTTGTGGGAAGAGGGAGAGTGAGAGGTCGGGGAATTCTACCCAAATTGGCACTTCGGAGGGCGAACGTGTGTCGAGGTTAAAGGTAGGTTCCCACATTTGAACAGAAAGAGGCTAACTCCTAATGATCCATGAGCCCTTCTGCACTACTTTTGATGCCATTTCAGGCTTTTCAAAAAGGAAAACAATGTATCCATTCCTTAGGAAGTGAACGCTAGTGACATTCAACCCTTTTTTAGACTAAAAATTCCTCACCCATCCTTCCAGGAATAGAGCAAGTGGACAGGAACCATGGATATATCCTACCACCATGCAAGAATAGAGCCATTTTGTGGTTTCATTCAACATTCCATTGTGATCTTTCATCATAGGAAGCTTACCTTTGGCAGAGCCAGGATCTGGTCGAGCTTTTTCAAGATTCTGAGTAGGTGGCGGTTGGTGGGTCGCTGAATATTTTTCTTGCTTTCAGTGAGAGTAGCTCCCACGCTAATTACTTTGGGGTCGTGGAGGCTTTAAATAGGCTTCAGCCGCCTCCTTGGAGAGCTCCCACATAGGTTCCTTTCAACACCTCTAGCAAGGCTCACCCTTTCTCAATCTATTACATTGTATGCTGGGGGGGGCTCCATGAGAAGGACGTTTCTGAGCAGCAAAAGAAATAGCTTTTGCACTGTGTATTTTGTTCGTGTCATTCTGGAAAAGTAAGAAGTTGTTTGGTGCAGACCTGAAGTCTGCCAGTAGGCTCTTGAGTCCCTCATCAGCTGTCCCTTTCTATACTTCTTGCATATCTTTATCCTCCAGGTGTAGGGTGAAGCCTGATAGATTGGTTAGATCCTGTCTTTTCTCTTGCCATTTCCTGCATGTCTACATTTTGCTCTCTGGTAGTGTCTATCTCATGATTGGGACTTATCCCTAGATCTCTATTAGTGGAGTCACCGTCTTTGGCAGCTTCAAGTTGAGAAGATTTGGAGGTGGCACAACCCTATCTCCTCTACCATTGTTAGAGGAGGTCATTGCTCCTCTCAACAATAGTAATAGACTTGCTTGAGGTAACTATATGGTCTTAGAACATTGATAGTTATTGATATTGGTATCTAGATTCACCCTTGGGTTCCATGGATTTGGCTATACAAATGTAGGATCTGAGGACCTTGATCCACTAGGCATATGAATTCTAACTTGGGGTTGGTTAGGTCTAACCGATTGGACTAGAGGTCCTTTAGGGAGTGTTATGTTCACCTCGGACATAGGTCTATAAGGGGTGGTCATTGTGTAGGGAACAACTCCCAAGTTCCGTGGCCGTCGAGACTTTTGAGGTCCTTTTGGTAAACTCCTTTGTCCACTTTGTTCAAGCATTTGGAATTAGCATGGAATTCTAGGGACAAATTCACTCCTATATGACTGGCTATCATCATAGTATTGGTATGGTGGTGGCTGATTGCCAGTAGGTACAATGGGACTTGAGGTTGACACTTGAGGCTCTACCGATGCCCTACTCTGCCCAAAAAATGGGTTTACCATGTCTACAAGGTATGTGAATCCCAACCTCCCCAACATATTGGTGGGAAAGATTTCTCTTAATCTAGCTACTATAGAAGGGGTAGGAAAGTGAAGATCATTTGAGCTAGAGTTCGGAGCCATTGAGGCTCTAATATTGGAGGGTTCTCTGGCTCAGATCATGGAGTCTTCCGATCTGGATAGGTCACCTTGTGGTGGTTCAAGGAGTAAGAATTGACTTTTATACTCGTTGACCTTAAGGATGCAAAGCTAGGTATGGAGGTCAACAAGATGTTATTTGAGGCACTTTCTTCAAGCTCAAGATTAGCTCCTAGGGCATCTTCCTGATCTTAAGTGCATGTGCTGGTCAACGCATTTGAGGCCCTTCTAGATCAAGTCTACCTCAATGCAGGGTCAAGGGGTGGCAGCCCCTTGTGTCTTCCATGCATTACAACAAGAGAAGGTCCAAGGATAACGTCTCAGCGAGATACGGAGGGAACACTCTAGCGATTTTTTTTGGAAAATGGGATTTTTGCAAATTTTATCATTTCTTGGAGCTCGGGGTCCCATTTTTCAGAGGGTGAATTACACTCTCATTACACTTATCTCCAATGGGTTGCTACGTTAATGATATCTCTAGAAGTCGGAGGGTTAGCTAGGGGTCGAAGAATAAGGACTTATCTCAGAGGGTCGAATAATTAGCAAAGGGCAGAGGGTTAGGACTTATCCTACTAGTGGGTGGAAGGGTTTGGTGGTCAAGGCTTAGCAGGGGGTCGAAGGGTTAAGCTTTAAGCCAACGGGTCGATGTTTTAACAATTATCCTTGTGGGTCATGGGATTAAAGCTATTCTAGCAGGGGTCAACTTTTTGTATCCCAATGGGTAGGTGTTTGACAACTCATAAATGCTAGCTAGCAGTTTGGTGAGGTAGGTGGTGTTAGAGTGAACCCAATGGGGGCTAACCCAATAGGTCATTAGGTTAGGAGGTAACCCAATGGGTCATTGGGTTAGCAACTGTTCCTGCTCTATGCAATTTGTTGACCTGAGTTTAGGAATTTTCTATAGATTTGGAGTTTTTATGTAGAGTTTTTTGTGCATGGAGGGTGCTAACCTACCTGTTCTACCTACTCAATGAATTGAACAACAAAAAATAACAAAATTTTAAGGGCCAAATGAGGTGTTTTTCAAAAAGTTATAGCTTTTCCACTTCAAAAAACTCCAAAATTCACTTCAAGCATCATTTTTAAGTTTTTTAAATTGTGTTTGGCCACTTGCAATCACCTCAGCTACCTTCTCCTAAGTTTTCATAACTAAAGCATTTAAAAAATCCATTTAAAGCCTTCAACAATCTTTCAATTTACTGACACACTTCCTATACTCCAAAAACAATAGCTTTTCATTAATCTACTGAGTGTTGGGTAATGGGTAGGTAGTAATGAGAGAAGGCAAATGCAATGCAAACGCATATCTTGAATTGCTCGGCAATGGCACAAAAAATATGTAGTCTAGGCTATGACTCACGTATTATGGGGATCTTGAAGGAATGCCAATGGAGCCCCGCTCCAAGCTACTCATGAGAGTAATGCATTCAAATGTTGTCTGCTAGTGTCACTCTAGTGACTCTCGGCTTGTGGCGGTCATGAAGCCATAAGGACAAGAAGAGGGAGGGGAGAGGGGAGGGAGAGGAAGGAGGAAGGAGAAGGGAAGAGAGGAAGAGAACATGGCATTTACAAAAGCTACTATAATGAGGGAACAAGAGACAAGTCCAAAGAGAAGAAAGAGAGATTGTCTTTCAATGTGTGCAAACAACAAGTGAAGACCAAAGTCAATAACTTGCCCTATTGCTCTCTAACACTCTCTCTCCTCATTCCTTTGCAATCATCTTGAGCCCATTTGGCTCCAAGGCATAATCCTAGCTCCATGGACTTACCACCATAATCCTAGCTCCACGGACTTACCACCATCAATTAAATGACTTACCACCATAATCCTATCTCTCTCACACTTAAGTTGCAAGAAAAATACTCCCAACTTGTAGGAACCATGCGAGAAAATGAGGAAACTGGTGTTTTTATATAGGGGAATGGGCCGGGGAGGACATTTCGAGCAGGAAAGTGCTCGAAATCTGGAACGTGTTCGATAGCACACAAGCTAGATTTCGAGCACTTTTCATCCCTAAATGCCCAAATCCGATTGATTCCCCCACATGGAGGGCTGGAGGGAGGGGCTAACCCATGGTTAGATTAATTATGGGTAGGTTAGATTATGGATTTAATTGGATGGCTCATGATCTATATCTCTTTTTAGCCATTGATGTAAATATTTATTGAAGGGTGCACGATGTGCACTTCTTCTAATGGACATCAACGTGCCATGGCACCACCATTTTAAATATCCCACCCTTGTCACACGATGATAACTGGTTAATATGAGTCTTCGCAGTGCAATAATTGGAACTCAAGTTACGGGTGGCATGCATCTAGCATTTAATTGTAGGCATGAGAAGGGCTAGATTCCTATTTGGAAAAGGTCGAGATCAAATGGTGGAGATCAATCTGCCTAACCTCGGACATTTACATATTTATGATGAGGTACATTGAATGTTTTATCGTGTCGTAAATTTTTATATCACACTAGTCCCCTAATGTCCACAATTGTTTTGAATAATTTGAAGCCATTTTGACTGATTTTAGTGAATAAGAGTCATATTAAAGAAATCTCAATTTTATAAAGTGATGCAATGAATTTCATGTGAATGACATTGCTAGATATGATGCATAGGGCATTGCTAGAAGGCTTCATCAAATATCTACGTTGGCTTCAAACCTAGAGGAAAGTTTAAAAGAAAAAGAAACTACCGACTTATATTAATACAGAAACAAAATGATTACAAAACTTGGTCAAATATGAGGGTATATTACCCATGACCTTCGTTGCTTAGTAGTTGACTAGACAATTGATTTACCCATATCTTTTAGACACTCCTCACTAGCTGGTCCTTATTCAACAAGTTCGACACAAAAACATCAAGCATCACTTTCACAATTGACTGTATTACATCCTCTCTCTACCCTACACTAACTCCCCCCTCAAAGATTATCGTATTTCTTGTTACTATCCATGTTACAGAATTGTATTTCTGATATTTTTGCTCTGGACATTATTTTATTCTAGTCAAGGGTCACTATGGCAAAGTATTCCATAGGAGCACAAAGGACGTGGTGGGGGTCCTAGTGGATGCTTTGTGTGGTTTAGTTCTGGATGCCTAACTAGATTGTGATTTGCCATGCTTGATAGTTGTATTGCAGGTGATTCCATGTTGATACTGATGTTGCTAGTATTATTGGTTTTGTGTTTGATTATTGTACTTTGAGCACAACTATATCGGGATTACATTCAATTGATTGTTAACAACTAATGTAATTGGCAACTTGAGTACATGTGATGGAACTAGTACCGAGGATTGGAATTAGTGCAAGGATGCTGATTGAGGTGTGGCATGAGCATACCATGTGGCCATGGGCCAAATTTTTATTTCATGGATATTGTAAATCTTGGATAATATTTGAGAAGACGGCATAAACTATTTTTGAATAAAGTAAGCATGATACATTTTTTATAAAGTGAGCCTAAAGAGGCTTTGTAAAAGGCATTCAATGTAATCCCTTACTTTTGGGAAAGGAGGGGATAATTTTGGCTCTTTGTACTTTAGTGAAATATTATAAATACTCTAGATGAGAAAGCGTGAGCCACTCATCGAGTGGGGAAAGATTGTACCCATTTGGTAGTCGTTGTCTACACAACTGTGCCTTGGTTAATTTCATTTCTCTCAAGTGGTGGTTTTGTGAGCATTGGAAATTCTTTTTTAGTGGTATCAAAGCAAGGTTACGCTTCAAGGCTTGTTGGGAATATCTCCCTTGTGTGGATTTTGAGAAGGCATTTGTGTTACAGTTTGGAAGAGTTTTCTACCTTGTAGAGGGTGGACCAAGAAAATTCCCTCTTTTGTATTTGCACCCGTAGTCGTGAATTACAAGGGTAGCTACCTACATTAACTTTGCATGCAACAAAGCACGAGTAATCAATGTTTCTACAGTGTCTCACTAGAATGTCAACAATAGCTTTTGAGAAAACGACACTAATTCCAAGTTTCAGATGGGTCCTTTTATACATTGACAAGTATTTTTTGAGGATAAGATTTGTTCTTGAGTTGAAAGCTAGTATTTGCTCAGTTATTGACAATAGTGTCATTGGATTTTCCCAAAACGATTGTCTAGTATTGATCTTCTTTGCAACGTTCCTCTTGCCAATGATTTAATTTCTTTAGAAATATTGAAAGATACATCAATCACTGACAACATTTGCATTTGAAATATATCTGCGATTAGCATATTTCGTATGTAGTCAGGATCATATGAAATTGAGTACAGCTTTCTAAAAGGAGACTTTATGCAAGCCTCACAAATCATTCTTTTTCTATTTCCTTGAGAAATATCATTCTTGTTCTCAATATATACACTGAGAAAAGTATTTGATAGTTTGTATGGAACGACCTCAGAATCTAGTATAGATGGTATCACTCGTAACTTCGAGAACGAATTCGTGGCAAATTCTACTCTACCACAGTACGCACAATATTCCATTTTTGTTATAAATTTAGAGCACATGGTTTGCCATTCTTCTAAATGTGCATTGATGAATGGCCATGATGGAATAATGCGATGTAATCGTCTTTTCTTATTTTTAATACTAATATGATAAGCACGTGCTCGTTTTTCTTTAAATGTTCACTTCATTTCTATGAATGATACCAAATATATTAGAAAAGTACCTGGTCTTTAGATGTGCTCATAGATGATTGCTCGTATCAATCGCTCGCAAATCACGTGATAGTTGAGTAGATGACAAATTGTTTCAATTGATGATAAGTCACGTCTTCACTCTACATTTCAAATGTAAAGATATATCATGAAAGTATATAACAAAAAGAACACACTTGAAAATGCATGAAAAATGTTCGTTTTATTGATATATATAATTACGTTGCATTGCTGAAATCTTGCATACAACCATACATTGATGTGGATATAAAGCTCGCTGTGTATATAACCATATGATCATGTGAAAGCATGATCATCTTTGTTTTATGAAGTAGATAGAAAGTTGGTAGTGGAGGGAGAGTTGCAATAGTTTCTCTCCAAAAATTATAAGACCAAGGAATGTGCCATTCCTTGGGATCTTGTAAATTGCATAATGTATTTTGTACATTGCATAATGTGGAATCTGTCGTTGCATATGATTGTGTATCCTGTATTTTGTAAGTCACATAATGTATTCTGGATATTGCATATTGTATCTTTTTTCAAAGATTATTCTTGTTATTTTTTATTTTAATAAAGAATGTCACAAGAAATAGTAATCGTACCTGTTTAATGAATATCCTTGTATGGAACAATGATTACCAGTTACTCGCAATACCTGCAATGTAAATACGTAGAAATGTTATGAAATTCAAAATTGCTAAGAAATACATGAAGATTATTACAATGAGAAGGGAGACCTTAGATATGCTTAGCAATTCGAGGCATAAGTCTCCAATAAATGCTTTACATATGGACGGTTGGCATATGTGCAATACGAACACAGTAATCAGACTGAATGAAAGAAACAATCTTACCAAGTTCTATAACTTTTTAACATTAATGGTGATCAAAGCTGTCTTTTATACAAGTTTTCTGCTACTTGCAAGCAAGACGACTTCGTGTAATCCAGGGCTATGGATATCACTAAAAAGCATGGAAGACCACAAGCAAGAGTGACTTTGAGTCGAAAACTCTTAGACTTTACAAAACCAGCGTTCGATCATGTGAGATTTTGGAAGGTGAACAATTACGGGCAGATTTTGGGAAGCCAATGAAAGGAAGGATAGAACGTATATGCTGAAATGTTGCAAGCCTCGAAGATCAGATACCATTTTCCAGAACCGGTTTACATTTACAAAGGTCTCGTATACAGTCTCAGTCAATAGTTTGATGGCAAGCCTTTGCTTTATTCAGAATTATGAACATGATCAATTATTTCTGATCGTGGGGATCATCCACAGCGGACATATTGCTGGATCGTTCGCAAGGTGAACATGAGTGTTAGAGGCAATTTATCACGCTGCATACTAGAATAGAGGGCTTCAGAAATGCAGGGACAAAATACGGGAGTATTAAGACTGAGTTTTGAGGTCGTTGCAAGCTCATTCTTACGAACAAGAATAGGCTCTTTGAGAACAGCTGGCCCATTTCAATTCAAAGTTTAGAGGGGCAGAAAGCTCTGAAGGTGGTGCAAGGAGAGGAAGATCGACGAATCTACACAAACTACTTTTGATTATCAAGCCAATGGGCTTATTGGTATAGCTCCTGGGTCCTTTTTGCCCCATACCATCGCCATTCTTCTGGGAATCCGACTTAAGCACAGCAACGTACTGCCGCATGGATCAGACATTTCTGTAGTTTTGATGCTTTGCGTAGGGCAGCGCCAAAATGTCAACGAGAGACCTTGCAAGGCTTTTCACGGTTGCTATGCTTTTGCCTTCGCTAAACATTGAAAGCCCTGCACAACGAACATGGAGACTATTGTGAAGATGAGGTTGAAATCGTCTCTTTTTTGCTTATGGCCTATGAGCTGTTTCATGTTTCGTTTTTCTTGTAGAATTTGTCTTCTACGTTATATGCTATAGGATAGCTGCATTGGAGACGGATTGCATCTTTCAACTTGAGGATCTTGGTTTCTACAACAAATGGAGGTTGAAATCGACTCTTTTTTGCTTATGGCCTATGAGCTGTTTCATGTTTCGTTTTCCTTGTGGAATTTGTCTTCTACGTTATATGCTATAGGATACCTGCATCGGAGATGGATTGCATCTTTCAGCTTGAGGATCTTGGTTTCTACAACAAATCCTACGCTCATCTACGAATAAGGGTGTCATATACATAGCTTGGACTGTAACTGCAACACCCACATTCAATGGCCTTGGAACTGGTTCAGATTGGACTCTGATCCTCCCTTAAATATGTCCAAATCCTACGCTCAGAGCACAAGGAACTTCTAGCTATTCACTATATAGGGAAAACCTCACAAACTAGGAAAAAGGATGAAATTTCCTAGATATAACTAGGCATTTTGGTATGTATATCTAGGAAAACTCCTTCCCTAGATAAAGTGCATACCCCTATCTAGGAAAAGAGGTTGTCATCTAGGAAATTGGATGAGTATGCTACATTTCTATATAGGAAATCGATACCTCTATCTAGGAAAAAGATAAAATGCACGCCTCTATCTAGGAAAAGAGGTTGTCATCTAGGAAATTAGATGAGTGTGTTACATTTCTATATAGGAAATCGATACCTCTATCTAGGAAAAAGATGTTTTCACCTAGGAAATAAGACGTGTATGTTGCATTCCTATATAGGAAATAGTTAAGATATATACCTCTATCTAGGAAAGGGGTGGTCACCTAGGAAATTAGAAGAGTGTGTTACATTATTCCTATATATATATATTATAAGGAAAAGTTCTTTATTTATGTATAAGAGATTAATTAGACGACATGGCACATAAAAAAGCAAATGTGAATTGGATTCTAAGAGATCAAGCTCTGTTGTACCTCTTCTCTAATCAAATGACTAGTTTCATGTACCTCTTATCTAATCAAATGACTAGTTTTTTCTACTCAGTCAGGATTCTATCCCATGCTAGCATCTTTGTTTCACTAAGATCTATGGCAAGTGATGGTTCTTTATCTCATTAAACTATATCATGACATTGTTGATTATGGAATCTATCCAAAAAAATGTGCTTGGTGACTCCTACTCTACCATACTACCCAACCCCTCTTTACTTATGAACTAACATATTGTTCTTCTAAAGTTGAATTAAAATCCCCTCGTGTTCTTGTAATCCTGTTAAATTTTTCCCAATAGTGGAATTTTAAAATACCCTCCTTTTGAGTGCCAATGGTCTTTGAGGTGACGCCCCCAAGATTTATCTAGTCGAAATCTTGTTCTCAAATGCTTTGGTTAACAACCTTGTTCTACTTCAATGTTAACCCATGCTTGCAGTGAGTACACCAACAAAATTTTCCATCTTGCTACTTGTAGAAGAAGTTGTGTGGAAGTGAAAAAACTATGTGAACAAACTATAATATCTGCATATATGGAATTAAACATGTTAGTGCAACGTGTGGTGTACAAACAAATTTTAACACTTACATATGTAACATGCAATGCATGTAACATTATGTTGAATGCATGTGCACATAGCACGACACACAATGCATCTTGCATACTGATTATATGCCAGCACACAACATATACATATTGTATGCATGTAATTCAATATGATGCATTATGTATCATGCATATTGATTGCAATGAAAGCATGCAATATAATACATTTTACATGCATAAAAAAAGAAAGCATGCATGCAATATGTATCATATTACATTGCAACAAAAGACAACATGCGATCTACAAATAAAAAACTGACAAAAGCCACCTCCCCCTTTGAGACAGTCCAGGAACCTATACTCCAAGCATGGTCCCATCTAGCTCTCATTCCTTATGACCATAGCTCCCAAGGCCAAGCCTTCTTGATAGGAGAGGGAAATTACCTCTCAAATCAAAATTAGTAAAGAGATATCAGAGGCATCCTTAAATTATTGTGGTGGGGTAATTTTATCATCGTTGGTATAATTACTATTACTGCCATTAAAGGCATAACACCACCGACAAATGATGTTTTATTAACAGTAAAAGTCATGAAACCAAAAGTAGAGTCCTAGTAATGCTAGGAAAAATCGTGCCTAATTATACCAATTACGAAAAATCGAGCAGTTCAAGTCATTTTGAGATCGCCCAACATAGTAATTGAAGGGGAGATGCTTGTGAGCTAAATAAGGAACAATCAGCAAAAGTCCAAGAGCACGAGCTCAAAACAGACCCAACTACTTTGGATTCTTTTGAGCTGGACGGTCTCTTGGAGAAGATAAAGCAGCAAAATCCTTTGAGTGATATGCAAGCTTGTTTGTATGCCCTAAAATAAGGTTACGTTCAACCATATATCATTGGAACTTCTGCCAAAGCATATATAACAAGACTACAAGATTCACTTGGATTAAACATGCAATAAATCTTTGAGAATGGTAATTACTCATTTTGTTTGATGCATCATTCTTGTAATTTCCTTTACTTCTCATTTTTGTCTAACTAATCAATAACTCATCATCCTTTTTCTTTTATGCACAGGGTTTGATGACTTGTCGGAAGAAGTGAACAATAAATTTATTCTTCAATTTGATCCTAGGGTGAATGGCTCCTGGGATCAAGATCTCCTAATACCAATTGATTTTGTATTCAAGCTTAATGGTGTTCAACTTGAAAACACAAATACATCTTTGAACATAAGATTTTTTCTATTAATGTCCTTCTAATTCAAGTTCAATTGGCCTTTGATTTTTGACATTTTTTTAAAAATGGGAATTGGGATTTTCCCAAAGTTACTAATACAGTGTTATGGTAGAATTCCACTTGGACAAATGGACCAACAACAGAAAGGTGGTGAGTGGTAATGGCTAAACACCTAGCTAAGACTCAAAAAACCAGTAGTGCTAGTAGACTTGTCAAACGATTCCTCCTTTACTTGGTGCAAAACTCAAGTAGGAGACAAACATAGAAAGGATCAACTAGATAGGCTATAACTCTCCAAGACTATGGGAGATGAAAATCATAGATGGGAGGATTAAACTAAATGTTCCTTTTTTTCTCTTATCATCTTCTAATACACTTGATTTTGGATAGAGGTGGAGGGTAAGTTAGAAGATCCTAGGTCTCAAATATGTCAAAGGTGCCACGACTCTCCAAAGGACATTGCACATTTGTCTATGAACTACATGTATAGGGAAAGGGCTCCCTAGTTTGGAGTAGAATCTTTCAAAGTAATGTTCTAATGGTGTCGCTAGGAGATCTTTCTCCAAGGTTTAAGGCAAATAGATGGAACTAAAAGCAATGTGATAAGGTTTATTTAGCTTCAAAGTACTCTATATGTTTTTTTCAAAATGCTATTAGATGCTATGCATCGTGCGACTCATCATGCAATGGATGTTGTCTTTAAGAAAGAAATTAGGACATTCAAGACGTTGAATACCATATGAAAAAGATCATGGAGGGGTTGAATAGAGATGCCTCTTTAGCTAAATAGCTCATCAATATTCCCAAGGTTGTTTGTAGTTTATTAGGTGATGGAATTAAAAAGATGGATACTTGAATATACTGGTACATATTAGGAGTTCTTAAAAATGGTAGCAAGTGAGGATGCAATAGACAATAGTGTTCATGAAGACTCACCATTACCACCCAATACATGGCAATTTTACTTATTCATAAGTAGCATTTATCAACTATACAATTGGATATTTTTTAAGTGTTGTAACATGAAAGAAGGCTTAGTACAGCTTGCAATATCAATCCATGAAGATCGGCCATTATGATCCAATGCATGTCCAATACAAGGATTTGGAGGAGGCCACATGCTATTGACATGTGTTTAAGTGGGGATGTCCATCCCATAAGCATATCTACTCTTGGGGAGACCCTGTATGTATTAGCCTCTTCACCCCCCCATAGTCATCTCCCCCTCTCCAGACTTTTTGGGAGACTGTGGAGCTTCGATGGGGCAGCTATGGGATGGGTGCTAGGGATCTCATATTTGGCTCACATCCTAAGCACCATGTGGTGCATTATGTGCTAACAACACCAGCCACGTTGCATTAGCGATATTAGGAATCCCATACCTGGCTCACTCTCAGGTGCCATGTGGTGCATTCTGCGCTAACAACACCCACCACATTGCATTAGCGGCAATAAGGTGTGAGAAGTTATAGACGTGAAGGAGTCTAAGAATTCTTTCCTAAAGAGCTCTTGTACCTTGGGCATAAGATTTCTAGTGAAGTCATCAACATTGATCATGAGAGGATTCAAAAGGTATTGGATTGGCACGTTCCTCAGAGAATAAGGCAACTGCGTGCATCTTTAGGATTTCATAGTCTTCCTTCAGAAGTCTTTGAGGCATTCTTCAAAGCTAACTGTTCTTTTGACAAACCTCCTTAAGGGATGTGGACTTTGGTCCAACAATCCTATGGTTAAGAAAAAGGGGATGCCTAATTAACTCCTCTTTGGTGGATAAGACTACTCATATAAGATCCACATGAAATTTCTCCCAAATGTAGACGAGTCTCTTCTTCATCAAAGAATCGGGATGGTGATGATGGTCAACCAAGAAAATCTAGCTGACACTCCCCAATCACTGCCTAGCTGCTCATGGTGTGCACAAGAGATACCATAAACAAGAGTCTTTTCCATGGTTGGACCCTTAGGGTCAAGCCTCTTTCTTTGTGGAAATTTTGAGAGCAATTTTATGCTTTATGCTTTATGGATCTACTCTTTAAATGTTTATGGATGCCTTCTTTGCCATTGATGAATGCCTATGTTTATGCAAGCCTATGTTTCTACATGCTTCTATGCTATTTATGCTATAGTCTATGCCTATGTTTCTATTGGTGTTTCTATAGTCTATGCCTATGTTTGTATTGGTGTTTCTATATGTCTATGTTAGTGTTTGTGCCTATGTGAATGCCATTGTTTGTGCTTCTTTAGTTCAGTGGGTTTATGCCTTGTCTATATGGTATGGCAATATTTCTTTTATTTGCTTATAGTATGGAAGTTTCATTTTTATGTAATGATATTCCCCCCCCCTCTGGCATGCCCCATGCCCCCCCCCCCCCCACACTCCATGCACCCCCCCACCCCCAACCCCATGCCCCCCCCCCGAACAAACTTTGAGAGCTAAAATAACTCTTCTTTATAGTGAAGGTAGCATGGCCATTTGCAATTGGACTCTCTCTCTCCCTCTCTCTCTCACACAAAGACACACACATATACATACACACACATTAAAAAGAAAAAATAAGAATCTCTCTCTCTCTCTCTCTCTCTCTCTCTCTCTCTCTCTCTCTCGCACACACACACACACATACACACACACACACACACATATGATTTAATATGTTAGACAATGTAGTAGACAATGTGAATGCCTATTTGCCTATGCTTCTTTAGTCTATGCTTCTATATGTCTATATGCTTATGTGAATGCCTATATGTCTAATTCTAAGTGCAATTTTATGCTTTATGCTTTAGTCTATGCCTATGTTTCTATTGGTGTTTCTATAGTCTATGCCTATGTTTGTATTGGTGTTTCTATATGTCTATGTTATTGTTTGTGCCTATGTGAATGCCATTGTTTGTGCTTCTTTACTTTAGTGGGTTTATGCCTTGTCTATATGGTATGGCAATATTTCTTTTATTTGCTTATGGTATGGCAGTTTCATTTTTATGTAATGATATGCTATGCACTTAGGTTGTGCTAGACACGTATCTATGGTCCTACATGTGGGAGCTAAGTACCAGAAGTGACAAAATCTCATGGGTATAGTCCTTCTTTATCCATGGAGGCGTTGCTAGGTTGTGCATTTGCATGGCCTACAACGGCTTACCTACGGTTTTACCATGGGTGAGGCTGCTTTGATGATATCTGTTGGGAGGCCGTCTATACGACTGGCACTAGTTGCCCATACTTAGGACCCTACTATGTGTGTTTATTTTAAATGTGTTTATACATGTTTATAAATGCTATGTCTCTATATTTGTGATGGACTTTGTTGAGCTTATGTAAGTGTTTGTTCTCTAGGGTGTTTTATTTATGATTTCATGTGCCTTATTCCAGATGGCAACAGATGATAGCCTACGGAGATGTAGATGCAATTATAGGTAGGTAGCATGGCCATTTGGGGGCCATTTGCAATTGGACTCTCTCTCTCCCTCTCTCTCTCACACAAAGACACACACATATACATACACACACATTAAAAAGAAATCATAAGAATCTCTCTCTCTCTCTCTCTCTCTCTCTCTCTCTCTCTCGCACACACACACACACACACACACACACACACACACATATGATTTAATATGTTAGACAATGTAGTAGACAATGTGAATGCCTATTTGCCTATGCTTCTTTAGTCTATGCTTCTATATGTCTATATGCTTATGTGAATGCCTATATGCCTAATTCTAAGTGCAATTTTATGCTTTATGCTATAGTCTATGCCTATGTTTCTATTGGTGTTTCTATAGTCTATGCCTATGTTTGTATTGGTGTTTCTATATGTCTATGTTATTGTTTGTGCCTATGTGAATGCCATTGTTTGTGCTTCTTTACTTCAGTGGGTTTATGCCTTGTCTATATGGTATGGCAATATTTCTTTTATTTGCTTATGGTATGGCAGTTTCATTTTTATGTAATGATATGCTATGCACTTAGGTTGTGCTAGACACGTATCTATGGTCCTACATGTGGGAGCTAAGTACCAGAAGTTACAAAATCTCACGGGTATAGTCCTTCTTTATCCATGGAGGCGTTGCTAGGTTGTGCATTTGCATGGCCTACAACGGCTTACCTACGGTTTTACCATGGGTGAGGCTGCTTTGATGATATCTATTGGGAGGCCGTCTATACGACTGGCACTAGTTGCCCATACTTAGGACCCTACTATGTGTGTTTATTTTAAATGTGTTTATGCATGTTTATAAATGCTATGTCTCTATGTTTGTGATGGACTTTGTTGAGCTTATGTAAGTGTTTGTTCTCTAGGGTGTTTTATTTATGATTTCATGTGCCTTATTCCAGATGGCAACAGATGATAGCCTACGGAGATGTAGATGCAATTATAGGTGCAGGCATTCGCCTCTTGGCTATCAAGATGTGAGCCGGAGGACGTATTATGTGCATTTGCAACAAGACTCCATTGGAAACTTACACGCATCAATTTTGAGAAATGTGAATGAGGAGAACTCTATTGGCAATGATACTGTAGTAAATGAAGAACTCATTGAATCATCTAATCAACGGAGGCGGGTATGGTGTAGATGTGAAACTTATTGCCATGGTGGCCGCTTGGTCGCTCCATCAACTTATGCAAGGCATATGCAAGTTGATGAGCGATTTGAAACTATTGCAGAGAATCTTGGTTTGAATGCTCCACACTCCAGCTCTTGTGGACCTGAAGAAGAGGAGAACAATGAGCCTATGCATCAGATGGAAGGGAACGATGAATTTACTGATATGCATGAAGGCACTAGGTTGGATGATGAAGAGGATAACATGGATGCTTTAGGAGAGGATAGCCATTTATCTCTCGCTGATAAAATCATACAAAGATTGATTGAGTTGCAAGCTCTTTGGGATGGACATCAAGCTTCAGTGGAGTTTCAAGATAGTATGCTTAAAATTCTATTTGGAGATATGGGTGGTCCTAGGTCTACAACACATGAAGGCGCAAAAAGATCAAGTTTGAGTAAACTATTGGTCCAACTTCCAGAAACATGGGATGGAAGTCTAAATGGAATAACTGTTCCCACATGTTGGGAGCAATTAACTACTATGTTGACAAGGCTTGGAATGGTTGAATCAAAGAGATATAGAATATGTCAAGGAAAAGAGGATTCCATACATGCTCCAATACTCTATCTACCAAGCAAAGAGGATGTTTATAGTGGTAACACTGTTGAATGCCAATGCAATAGAAATGTCACTGGAAAGAGAAAATTAAAGCGCGATTGTTTAACATGTTGTGAGAAGTGTGAGAAATGTGCAGTGCCTAGAAAGGAAATGCTATGTTTTGACTACATTTCAATCGGTGAACAACTGAAACTACTTACTAAAAGTAGATCTTTATGCCACGAATTATTGGAAATGTGGCGAAATAAAGACAAATGGTTGGTATCGAACAATTCTAATGAAAATATGAGAATTGATGAGTTCTGGGATGGCAGTAAATGTACAAGTGTTAAAGAGTTTTGGGATCCAGAATCGGAGTTTGAGTTGCCATTGCTATGTGAGAAGGAGCATTGCAAACAAGCTTATACAGCATGGCCATCTTCACTTAAATCGGAAGCACTTTTGAAGGGTTGGAAAGAACGTGAGAAAATTTACAAGTTTGTTTGCAAGGCTTGTCGGGCTTTGATACAAGGTCCACAAAGACTCTGTAAGGTAAATTTTTTACATATACTATATATGGTCTCTAATTAATTTATGTTTGAGAATTCCATGTAATGTTGTACTCTAAATGTGTCTTTATTTACATATACAGGGAGATCCACGCAATTTTGCTCTCTTATTGCACTGGGATGGGTTCCAGACATCAAGAACAACACAGAAGAATTGTGGCGTCGTCGAGATAAAGGTTCTCAATTGTGGAAAGAAGTCCATAATTGGAGCAATACCAGTCTTGTTCATTCCATTTAGTTGCAAAAAAATTATAGGAAGCTCAAGCAAACTCTTTCATGTTTTTATGAAACCTTTGATAGATGAATTAGAAAGTTTGTTCATAGATGGAATTGATATAGATTTCAATTATCCAATGCCTTTAATTTTTGGGCGTGATAGCTCTTTTTCCCAAACCTTCAAAGCACGTGCTATGCTTATGATGGTGACTGGTGACCATCCAGCTCAATGTAAGATTGGAGCTTTTAAAGATGGTGGCCAAGCTTTTTGTCGTAGAGACAAACCTATAGCTACTTTAGAATGTGAAGGATCGAGTCGATACCTTTATGACCAAAATAGATTCCAATTCAGATATGCCCCAGCCAAGAGGTCCACAAAAGATATGTTGAGAGACTTGCTTCTTGCAGAGCGAGCAAGCACTCAAACGCAACGTGAAGACATTCTCAAAGAGGCTGGTCTTTCAGGTAGATCATGTCTATGGAGATTATATGATCTTTATGGGTTCGATTTATCTCTTGATCTTGTGTACGATTGTATGCACATACTAGCATTGAATATGTTTTCAAAGTACATGAGCTCTTTAATGAGAGAGATCGATAATAGAGTGAAGAAAGAAATCGATGAAGCAACTCATAGAATGACATTGGCCACACCTTATTCCATCCGATATGGTCGATGGCCAAGGTTTCCTAGCAAGTATTTTGAGAGTTACAAGGCAGAGGAAACACAAAAGTTCGTACAATGGTGTCTTCCTTATGTCCTGAGTGAAGTCCAAGGTATTCCTAAGAAATTCTATGATTTGGGTCTCTTGATCATAGATATTGCTCATGCCTTTTATAACTATACTAGAAGTAATGGCTGGTCTCAAGAAGACATAAACACTTTGAGGGTATTGCTTGCTTCTTGGAGAGTAAGATCAGAAGAGTGGATTGGAAGAAACTCAGCTCCATTAGAGCATGTTGCAGGTTTTGGAGAATTTCTTGATGATATTTTGCGACATGGCAGCCACAATGGGTTTTGGTGCTACATATATGAGCGTATGGTCTCAACATATGCTAGCATCAAAACAAACAATAAGGACAATGAGATTTCATATGCAAACTATCATCGAAGGAAATTTTTCACATGGGTCTTTCTACATATTCAAGAAGATGCTGATAGGTTGTTTCCTCATCAAAGGATGTTGAAAGAGGGTTAGCCCATGGCTCACAACCTATAGCTTTCCATCCATTCCCATGGCCCACGACCTGCAGTAACTAACCTGGACAGCCACTGGAGTAGAGCTACTGCTAAGCGACTAAGCGCCTATGCCACTAGAACTCTCCATCGCCCGCTCCTCTAGAGTCATCTTCAATGCCGCTATGTCCACAAGTCTGTTGATGAAATCTAACAGATTCCATCCAGATCTTTTGATTCCGTCTCTGTCAACTCATCCAAGGTTTGGCCACCCAAGCTCAACACACAAAGGTGTGGTCTGAGGGTTGACACATGTTAACTCCTATCTTGCCACGTGGCATCTACAGTTTTACCTACCACATAGGCTATGACTCCCACATCAACAGGATCCCACACAACACCACATCATCACTTATCTACCACATGGCAACTAACTGCCACATCACTAGATCTTATATTCTTACCACATCATCATTGACACGTCATCTACCATGTCATCAATCAAAGTCAATACTGCCATGTCATCAATGAGATATCACCTGCCACATCACCCCTGCCAACTCAACTACCATGTCAGCACATCCATGTCATCTATTGACATCATCATCTATGTCGCCTCAGTAGTGCCACCTCAGCTATCCATTCAGCATTGACCCCTGTAGGCACACAATGCTCCACAGGTACTTCATGTGAACACAGGTGCCACCTCAGCACATTGCTTCATAGGAACACCTCTTACTAGGCATAGTGCCACATCATCATTACATATGACCCACAGTGACACATCATCATTGAGCACATTGCACTCCTTTTGCCCCTCCACCTAGATCAAGTCGTGATCCAAGAAGAATTTGAGGGTGCTCCAAAAAGGAAAGTCGCTCGATTTTTTATACTCTATGCACTCGTCACAACACATGCACATTTCAATGCAAGTATCACTGACTTTTGATCCTCGTCCGGCAAATCCACTTCCTATACACACATCTGCCTCTACATCGACGCATTCGACCTAGCACTTAAAAAGAACAAAAGAAAAGGAATTATTTGCTATTCTTTCATCAATCAATGGTTGGTATAGATCTAGATCAGAGTAGACTAGATCACCATAGAGGGAATACTTTGAATCTCCCTAAGTTGCCAATCTAAGCCATGCCCAAAATTCCCGACTAGTACCTACTCGAAGTCAGTCCATATGCTCACATACGGTTTCACATTATCACATTACCTGAAACCTGACGTTCATCACTCCAGTGAGTAGACTTCAGAGTGTTCACAGGAATTGTCGATTGTTCAGTGGGGGCAGATAGCACATGATTTGATTTCACACACACATGCCATCATTGTAAAGCCTATTCGGCTATTTCACGACATTGTGCACATGATTTTATCCTTGTAAAGCCTCTTGGCTATTCCCAGCATCATTTGCCACAAGCCTTGTAATACAAATTGGATTTTATATATTGCAGGTCTATCTTCACCGACAGTTTAGATTTCACTTGGCATAGTCGATGTTTTACAGTTGATTCATATAGTGATTTTCACGACACTTTGAGTACATTTCTTGCACCATGTCTACGACTAGCAACCTCAATCTAGAGGCATCTGCTAAGCTAGACAACTCCAACTACGGCACATGGAAATATTGAATGAAGATCATTCTTGTACTTCAGGACAAATGGGAGTATGTTGATGGGTCTAGACCTAGACCATTGGGCGATCCAACCACCAGTAGCTTTACTCCACCTGTTGTCACAATACTAGTAGCAGGATCTACAACGGGATCTATAGCTACACAAATAGTTTCTGCACCTGTAGCAAATCCTGCCATTGCTCGAGCTCAAGGAGAATGGGATAAGAAAGACAAGTACGCATATCATTTGATCAAGCAGAATGTGCAAGATGTCATGCTAGGACAGCTCAACACAGTCATCAAGACATCAAAAGAAGCATGGGATATGTTCGAAGCTCTCTACGAGTCCAAGAACACATCTAGGATTCTCACATTGAGAAACTTGATCAACCAGAGTTTTTGCAACAGCAGCGAAACCGGTCATGCTTATGTACTCCGGATAAAAGACTACAACAATCAACTCATAGCAACATGAGAGATTGAACCTTGTAGAAATGGTTCAAGTCATCCTGAATGGACTAGGAGAGGGATACAAGAATCTAGTTGAGAGTATTGCCATTCAATGGCAAATTTTAACACTGAAAGAGCTCCAGTCATTCCTACTTAGTGAAGAACTCAAGATGCAAGCCATTTAAGCATGTAAAGGTCATTCTAATGATCAGGCATTCACAGCTTCAGACAGGAGTAGAGGCAGAGGTAGATCATTCCACAAAAGTGGTAATCATCAGCAACAACAACATTATCATCAGCATCATCCTCAGCAACAGAATCAACAAAGAGGAAATCATTCCAACTGAGGAAGATTTCAAGGATGAGGGAATGCTACCAACGTGTCAAAATATAGTGCAACTACTATCACAAGTTTGGACACTATGAAAGAGATTGCCGCAAAAAGAAATATGACCAAGGCGGTCAATCTAGCAGTAATCGAGAGAATTTCCATGGTAGAGGATTCATCATGGTGGACATTCTAGTCACAGTCATTTTGCAAATGAACATGGGAATATGTTTCTTGCAAGCAAGGAAATGCAAAAAACTGATACAGTGTACCTATACACTGATTTCAATCCAAAAGAGGATTTCAACTATCAAGTCAACCAAGTGGAATAGGATCCTTAGTACATCGACAACGGTGCATCATCTCACATGACAAATCATCATGAATGGTTCATAGAGATGAAACCATTAGATGGTCAGAAAAATGTCATCTACACAGTAGAATATACATTGACACATAGATGGCTTATTATCGCCCATCCCTTGAGCATTGAAACGTTGTCCCATATCATGCTAGCATACTATTGTTGTGGCAAGCACACATGAACATTCAAAGAACAAAAAATATAGGCCTATCATACTACCTCTAAAAGTATGCCACATGAAAACAGAGCTGATGGGACATATAAACTTGAACATCGAGGATGCAAAGCTCCTCAGACTTGAGAATCTAGATCCTTTAAAATTGAAAATGATAGTTACATGTATTTTATCAAAGCCAACATCACTAACACAGGCATCACTATCATGCTTGTACAAAGAAGCGAGGCTGTATACTTCATAGATTCATCTCCACCATCGCTATGCCAACAATATCTTCGAGAGTATTATGTCACAACAATGCATCCAGTAGACACATATTGTGGTCAACCAAACATCATGGAAAACCTCACATTCTATGAATTCTGGAAGAAATATGATATTCAAAAAGGAAAGTGCAAAAATAATCATTAAGGATTCTTTTGATACTATCTATATCCCTCCACACGCATTGTACACTTCACAGATTACCATCCTGTTCATCATTTCGATGGATTTTTCTACAATCTACTACTACTGAAGCACATACATTTTAGAAATGAAAATGAGCTCATTTCCCAGGCGAATTACTCAAAGTCCTACTTCTTCGAATGCCATATATGACAACTCATATAAACAGAAGATGGCATTGAATCAATTGTCAAAAAATATTGTAGGGTGCACATGCTTATTGATGAGAATCGCCACCCACCAACTAACAAATATGATTCTGCAAAAGAGTCCATTATGTGCATTGGATGGAAATTGTATAACATGAACAGATCTTGACAAAGGAGACAACATCAACAACAAATCTCGAATCTCAATCCTTCGAATGATAGATGAGTTCAAGGAATTTGAGAAAACGACTCTATCATCTAAGCAACAAGAAGTTTACGATAAAATTACTAAATTACCAGGAGGCCTTTATGTGATTTGTGGTACACCAATATTAGGAAAGACCTTCATGATCAAATACATCACTCACAAGTACATAGAACAAGGAAAATCGATCATTCTTATAGCCACAATAGGTGCAGCAGTACTAAGACTTAGCCGCTTAGCAACTACAGTCCTTTATCGGTTTGCTCTTCCAAAGAAACATGAAGACATGGCACAGCTACCGCCTTTATGCAAGTGCAAAATTCAAGACAACCACTACTTTCGAAAATGCCACATATGTAACTCAGGCTTTTGGACAATTGCTAAATACTCATTTCTACAAACATCCATGTGTCATCTCAAAGATCCGGCATATGTCGATTTCTTAAATATTATTAGAATATGACAGCCAAGCATAGAAGAGATTCAATACTACTTAGGAAACTTGTTCATCAATGAAACTAAGGTAGCCAAATTCATTGACAACAATACGACTATACTCTGTACTCATCAACATGACACGTCACTACAATGAGCTCATTCTTCATAAACAATTCAGTGAAAGACAAATCAAGAAAATTAAAGTGCCTTAGAATGCCGAAAACATAATCGAGTTGAAAGAATGGCTGAACGATTCAGATTTTCCCTCAATACAAGAAATCGCAATCGGAGCATGAATGCTTCAGAACATCGACGAGAGTGGGATACCAAATTGGACTCAGCACTTTGGGCATACTGGATTGCTTTTAAGGTTACTACTAGCATGACACCTTTCCGGCTACTTTACGGCATAGAAGCAGTGGTGCCCATTGAATTTATCTCTTCTAGTTTGAGGATTATGGTAGAAAAGATGAGCTCAAAAGAGTCCGTTTAGTTTCGACAGGAGAAATTGCTAAGGTTGGAGGAAGATCGAATTCAGAGTCAGTATCCGATACAAGTCGATACAAGTCAAACAGGAGTGGCATAGAGCCCGGGTTAACTGTAACATTAAATTCAATTGTTTTTGCGAAGGATTCTTGGTGTTGGTGTATAATTCGTGCTTGGGGAGATTTTTGAGCAAACTGAAATTACGATACGAGGGCCCATACCGTATTGTGTAGGATTTGAAACAGGGCACATTCCGGATTGCCGACTTGCATGGAAATGTTTTACTTATGCCGGTCATTAGATTTTGGATGAAGCCTTTCATCGGTTTTTGTGAGCCCATGAGCCAATTGGATGATTCACCAATGCCGAAGGTCTTGGTCGGGGTCATATTTGCTATAATAAGGCAGGAGATGCCTTGTGTTTGAGATGTGTTCCTTTTGCACAAGCCCATTGCACCCGTCCAAGTAGAAGACCTGAGGTGGGATGATTTGCCGGATGATTTGTTTCTCATCAGTTTTTTGACATCCCACATAGTTTTAGTGCGATTGGTCCTTTCTTTCTATCAAGCACATGGCATGCGTGGTGCTCTTCACCCTTTCTCACAAGATATGGCAAGTGAAGCTTCAGCAACCCCAAGAGGTGCAACTACGCAAACTCTTTTAGATTCTAGCACACAATCGGAGTCGATGGGAAAGAGAAAGGTGCTGTCAGCAAAATCTCATATTCTGAGGTCGAAAGTCCAACGAGTTCTACAGTAGGCTCATGACCCGGAGGAGCCATCGCCGCTGGAGCAAGCGAAACACATCGGATCATATGCACAGTTCTCCCTTCATAGACTGAGTTGGATAACTTGACTAAGCAAAAACATCAGTGGGAAACTGAGAGGGAATCTTTAATAAAGCGAAAGGATGAGATACAACAAAAAGACCAGTTAGCAAGGGATCAAACCGAGCAGTTAATCCAGGATATGAAGGGGAAACATAGCCAGCTCAAGAGAAAAATTGGATAGCTACAAAATTTGTTAACTGCACAAAGTGGGATGGTGGAGGAGGGGTGGAAGAAGTCAGATCATGGTTAAATATACCATAAGCAGCATTGTAGTGGAACAATTGAATATGTTACAGAGGAAATTTTTATTTTAAAATCTAAATGTCTATTATTGACAGAGAGAGTTCAAGCATTGACTAGAGTAGAGGAGCATATTAAAAGTATGGTGGATCAACATCAAAGACAAAGTATCACAAGTCATTGCATTTCCTAGAGAAGAATATGTCAAAGTTACAATGTTGCAAGGGCAGATTGAAGCACTCCAGAAAGAGTTGTATCATGCACAAATGTGCAAATCTCTTTCCAATTCTGAAGTGTAGAGGTCTCCTATCAGAGAGGTTGAGGAGACAGAGGTTACATTTTCAGGTTTACCTCATATTGCTGCAAGCACATTAGAAGGGGGGTATACATATGCTGAGAAATTTGCAGTAGAAACTTTGATTCAGCATGCTAGCCAAAGTGTTGATGTTCCTAACGAACCATCAAGGAGTGAAGTTTTGAATATTTGCCAAACAATGTTGGATAAATTGTAGATCAGATTTGTGAGTCAATTTCTGTGATACCTGAAGCTATGACTGCGCCGGGTCCATCTTTTAAATTTGATATTGATCCCTCATCCCTATTGAGCACTAAAATTGTTCCATTGTTTACAAAGTTTCTTGATTTTGGCTCCATTCTTGAGCATGAGACATTGTCTTCCCATATTTTACCTACTTCATCAACACTTCTGGATGATATTTCCAAGCCAGTAACATAAGCTGGATACACACCCTTAGCATAATATCTACAACTCCTATGTTTTTAAAACACAATATTCCTCCAATATTACTTTTCATCCTTTAGTCCTGTTTTTGCTTTTACTTTTGTACTTAGCGGCTACATAGGAATAACTGCTAGCTTCTGAACTTTCTTTTGGGAACTAGTAGACAACTATGTATGGGAGTAGTTTGAATCTTGGTACTACACCAATCTCTTCACTCTACTAACTACATGGTCTCGGATTGATGTGATTTTTGCATCATCAAGGGAGTCTACTAATTACCACTAGATTGATCTTGAAATTACATTGGTGGGTTCAAGTCAAGGAATTTTTTCAAAATTCCTATCCACCAAGATTGTTAGTGATAACCAGATAAATATTTAGAGTAGAATCTATTGTTAATCCATCCTTAATAGTCATTAGTAGTAAACTTACTTATTTCATGTATGAAAGGACACCAACTGTCAGGTGTACCTATTTAAGTCTCAATCCGCTTATGAATCACACGACGCTGAATAATTTTCTGATCATGAAGGAAAGAGATCTCTCTGCAGTTTTGTATGTTCTGTAATTTTCTTGCCGTGCAATTCATATTGTTCTAATGCACAATTCATATGTACTATTATATGTATTTCCGGTATGAGAGAGCAAGCATTATAAAACTATAGCACCCTTTTCGGGTTATCGGATGAACCCTGAAACAGAAGGTAGCTTTGAGCTCTTCTTTTTTGTTGTAGGCCTATGTAGAAGGGGGTTGTTGTTGATTCAATGAGATTCATTGTTGCAAAATTGTCTTTCTCCGAGTAGTAATTAGTGTCAAGCAACTAATCTTAAGGTTAATAGTAGCATCCTTTGGTCATGTCTTGAGTCGACTTCTATTGTAAGTGTAGCAATAGACTTGGTGAAGGTGAGATACTTGTTTAGGATGCCCCTACACCAAGACAAAGACACAAATTCCAAAACTTGGTGCCCCTTTTGGTATGTCTTTCATAAAGTGAGGGGCCTAGAATTCTAGGCTACATAGAGGATACATTCTTTCTTGCATCTTGGGAATTCCACATCCCATTAGACTTCCACATACCATGCATAGGCCTCCATTCCTATTCCAGAATGCTTGCACACATCCCAAAACTATTAATAGTAACCACCCTTGACCACATAGTTCCCCATAGCTGTCACTAGTGCCCAAATAGTGACCTGTCTGCTTGCTGAAAGCAGAAAAGGAAAGCATACTTGAGCTTTCTCCACTGTCTAGATTGCCATGACCAATAGTCTCTCACCATATTAGTAGCATACATTCTGAGACATCAAACTGTTTCTTCTAGAAGAGAATTGGCATCACAACACAACAAACACTCTAGCAATCACACCTATACTATCCCTCTCTTGGGTTCCAGAGATGCTTTCCATCTCAACAAGCATGGAATCCCAACCCTTGCCTATTTAGCAAACAACGACACAAACATGTGCCCTCTGCCAAAAATCCACTGCTTGCATGTGATCTATCTCTTGAGGAAACCAAACTTGTATGTTTCTACACAAAACAAGAATAGAACTACCCTTTGGTTGATCAAAGGGTTGGCACCCAGCTCTGAACCATTATTAGTAGCCACTCTTGGTCCTGGGGTGCCAACTCAATATGTAATATGTTACTATCCTCGTCCAAAATCCAAGGTATGGGGGGACAAGGTCCATATATAATATGCATGGATTTCCTTAAAAGATTTCAAATATGTAAGGGAGAATTTTGAAAATTTCATGTCCCCCCTCCCACAAAATATAAGGTATATACCTTAAAACATATGCAAGATTTTAAGAATTGTACATATTTTTCATAATATGTGCGGCCCAAGGGGGAGGTCTTTTGGATGAGGGGGGGTAAAACAAAAAATACACTAAAATATGAAAACCCATCTCCTTTCAAATTAATGTAACTTTTTCATGTGTTACCCAAATTTCAAGGTGTAAAGACATATTTAAAGCTCTTTAATTGTAGAACACAACCATGTTAATTTGAATAATATCTACTCATGGCATATTGTTAAATTCATCTCATACTCAAGATTTTGATAGGTTTTCTTACTAAAGGGATTTGGCGCCCCAGGCTCTTGGTCACACAGCTCTCAAAAGCTAACTCTAGTGCCTTCTTGGCCGCTTAACTGCCCCCATCTATGAAAGAAACCATATATACACTGCCAACATTGAAGGAGGCTTAAAAGAAGGGGAGTACTGCTAACTGTGAGCCTTGCTAAGTGACGGAAGCCTTAGACCTCTTTGAGGTTAGTTTGGTACCTATGAGAGAACTTATTACATATAACCCATTCTACGAATTTGTTCCTCTATGCTAGCCAAACCTCCATGGTGGCATGTGACATGTGAGCAAGTCATCTTGGAGTCTAGCCAGCTCTTTGAGTTAGTTCTCCACCCAACAAACTTGGTGAAGGTGAGTTGCATGTCATCGTGTGTTTGGTTATTAGTCAAGATAATACATTAGAAATTTTTTGTCTTTACTTGTTTTCAAATCGATTCGCAAGCTCCTCTATCAGTTCATGTGCTATATTTTATCTAAAGGATAAACTTACCTTACGGATTTTGTGAGAGAGGAACACAACCTGCATGCATTTAAAAAGAAAGAAGAGTGGGAGAGTATAAGAGAGGAGAGAATAAGTTCATGGAATTGCAAGAGTGAAGGAGAGAGACTAGGAGTATGAGGATTATAAGAGTATAGAATTAGGTTTTATAAGGGAGAGTAGCAGTACGAGCATTGTATGGGTTTAAGAATTTGGAGTTGTAAGGCTAGAGCATGCTAGTGCACATTGATAGACCAATGGATCATTTACTCTTAAGAAAGAGTGCACAAGTATACAGATTGAGGTGAACACTACTAAAAAGAGTGTGGGCTTTATTTCCTCATGGTCTAGTTTTATAGACATGACCCTTTTAGCACACTCTCTAAGATTTTTTTTTTCTCTAAGATAGATTCTCGAATTATGCGCCTTAAGTTCCAAGAATCATTCTATAATAATTAGAACCCATATAGAAGCTAAAAACAAAAAGTTCTTATGCTAGCTCCATTGTGTGGTACTTAGGAATCTTCTCTCTCTAGAGTTAGTCTTCTCTTTCTAGCCCAAAAGATGAAAATTCAATATCTTGATACAAAATGGAGCATGCAATACAAAAAAGTGAAAATGAAGCTTCAGTGAGTGAGTTATTATCCTAGCTTCACATAGATTTTGCACTATTGCACTCTTTCTCTAGACCTAGGCTAGCGTAGTCTTCTCTCTAGAACATGATTAAGAAAGTCTCATAATGTATCCAGATGTTGTTTAGATATTGTTTTGAATGTGCTATCCTATTAAAAAATATCATAAATCTTCACAAGCTTAGATTTTACAAGCGAAGCTATGCCACTATTCATAAACAAATATTTGGGGCTAGTGGTGGAATTCGTCCATCAACTAGTGGACACATCTTCCTTCCTACAAATTTTTGAGAACGATGTAAATTTCCCATGTCTAATAAGGAATACAAATGGTTCATAGGACAAATGCTGACCCTAGCCCTAATGGTGAAGATGTATGTATCATTTCCTTTTATTTTAATGTCGTGTACAATCATCTTTCATCTTCTTCAACATGGTATTAGAGCCTCATGTACTCCTACTCCATTTTTCTTACATGGTCTTAGAACCTCATATACTCCTCCTTGCAGAGTTCAAGTCTTCCTCTTCAGACATTTTGTTCCTTCTCCATTTCTATTACTGTAGAGGGAATTCTCCCTCTCCATTCGAAGACTATACAGTGAATTCTCCCCTCTGTTTTGCATCAAAAAGTTTTGACGTTATGAGAGAGAGAGAGAGAGAGAGAGAGAGAATTGCAAGCTACAATAGATCCCCATCAACATATCCACGCTTTAGCCCAAGCTCCAAGCCCCATCTCCATCAACAGAATTGCAAGCTGCAATAGATCTCCATCAACATATCCACGCTTTAGCACCTATACAACGCACAAAAGTTTGATGATAAAGGCCTTCTAAGGCTCATCTACATGGGCCTTGAACCGTGCAATCACCTAGAGCTCCACCCCAATCATTAACTCCTTAGTTCTACCATCTGCTTGCATGGTGCCACACACTTTATTGGCACCTGTGTGCTTCCATGATTACAAAAACCTATCTAGTGTGCGCATGTTCTACTACCCCTTAGAATTCTTTTGCCTTATTGTCGACTCCCGATCCCCAGTTTTTGCAATATTCAGCCTCTCGAGAAAGGTTGCAAGGGTCTATGTTAGCAACTATATAAGGTCATAAGACACGTGGCAAATCAATGGCCTTGTCATTAGCAACAAGATGATGACACATGGAAGATAAGACTACCCATGCCATGAAAGTATTGACCAACCTCCATGTTAGTAGAACCACACATCAACATCCACGTCCAAGGACACATCACCATCCACATCATAAGTGCCACCTTAGGATCTGCATCATCAATACCACATCAACGTAACCCAATCAGCTATTGCTACCACATCATCTCCCAATATTAACCTAAATCTAACCATACCAAAACAACCCTAATAAAGTTATTCGGTCAATTATTGTAACCTTGAGTACGACAACTAGACACTATAACAAGGTTAGATCTAGTTACTATGATTGGTTACTCAAACACACAAGTTACTTGAAAGCTTAGTCACTCTATAATTATAAGGTCTAGCTTAGCAGAAGTTACTTCTTAGTTAGGTGATAATGGCCAAAGGACTTAATTTTTGAGAGACAATAACTTGGTTATGTCTCAAGCAAATTGGACTTGGTTTGAACTAAGATTGAAACCGTTTAAAGAGCAAGCTATCTATATCATTTTGAGGCAGAGTAGAATTTTTTGGCATCATATCGAGGACAATCATTGCATCGATTTTAATCACTTTTTAGAGTACTTGAGCTACATTTCTATCTCTTGCGTTATTAGATTGTAGTGCAATCTTCATTGACACCCTTAGGATATCAAATGCCATCTTGTAAATCTAGCTTAGCTATTTTAGGTACAATTCACAAAATTGTTACTCTTATATTAATTTTTGACACTCTTCTTAGCTATTGTAAATTTGTTATATCTTGGTCAACCTTGATTAGTTTTAACTATGTTCTTGCCAACCTCTTTCAATTAGTGATATGCTTAGATTCTAGTATTCACAAGCTTGAATTTATCAACTTATATCTATTTGATCAACATGTCAGAATTGCATGATGAGAATAAACCATAGTTTGTAAATGGGTCTATAGAGTCAAGGTCAATTCAAATCAACCGTTGTAAGTACAAAGACAGATTGATTACCAAGAGATATGCTCAAGAAAATGGACCAAACAATGAAAAAACGCTTTCACCAATTGCAAATATTACCACAATTTGAATATCTATCATCATCGCTTCACACTTCGAGTGACCTATCCATCAAATGGATACTAGGAATGCTTGCCACGTGGTAAGAACAATAAGCCTTAGTCCTATATACAAGGGACATGTGAACATGTCATACAATGGCTAGCTGGTCATTCTCCTCCTGACACCCTCAAGTTCATGTCAAGGAATGTATTAGAACTTAGGAAATGCCTCTTATCCTCAAATGCTACATGGAAAGGCCAATAGGCCTTAGTCCGAAGGACAAGGGACATAAGATTATCCCATGCGATATAATGGAAAGTGGTCTCCTAGAGTTCTTCAATCCCCTCCGAATGGCTCGACAATCCCATAAGGAGGTCCGTGACCCACTAAATTTAATAGGTTCTATAGAGGCTATGGTGCTTCTAGGGTTTTGGGTATGCCAACCATTGGTTCAAATGACATGGTAGCATAACTTTGGTAAATTTTCAAGTTAAAAAATGAAGATTTGCAAGAAATATATAAAACCTATGTGATACACATACAAAAGGTCCTATCAAGAAGATTCAAGATGAGAATAGATAGTAGAAGGAGTAGCATGTTTGTATCAACAAATTAAAATCTACAACACAAAACCCTCAACTTGCATGATTTCCTAAAGGAGATATAATGACTTCTGTTGGAATAAGGATGGCCTTAAACGAATCACAAGTGGGTATCACAACCTTCTTGGAAAACTACTAAAATCTAGGGGTTAATAGGTAATTAATGTTAGTCAATAGACAATGGACCTATCAAACGACACTGATGGTTCTCTATCAAATGTGAAGAGATCTTGATAATTAATATCCACACCTACAAGTAGGTAGCGTGGACTAAGGTTTGTTTAAATCTACTAGCTAGATACATGAAATTCCATAAAAACAGGTAGACAACAAGGTCAAGTGGCGAGTTTCACCTGTACCATACATTATGCAAGGTAGTTTTGGTTGAGCGACTTTAGTTGGAAGACTAAGGAAGGGACTCCAAGTGGGGCCTATTAAAAAATCTTGAGTTTTCAAACCCTATATAATAGGGTTTGTTATTATGAATAGACTTAGTCTTGATGCATGGCTCAAATAGGTCTTTTCCAAGCTAAATACACTCAACTCTATTGTTTGTTTGCTATAAGTCATTTGTTCATTGCATGGCTAAGGTTAATGCATGCAGAGAACAACACACATTAGATCAATATTGGATGTACATAATTATGTACCCCTAATGATAAGCTTACTCACATCAAGATTAATTACTGTTCCATGCATTCACAAGTTTTTAAAATGAACTTCCACATTTTAAACCAAAGATTCCATTTCTTGTAAGGGATATTGCCCTTGAAATTTGTCATATTCAATAATGAAAGGTTAGGTTTTACCTAGGTGGGTCGATAGCCATCATGTCATAGTGTACAATTTATAGTGGAATCTAGACTTTTTATGATTTTAATATGTAACAAAAGAGCCTCCGTATATATATATTGGTGTTTTACATTGTGTCATCTTCAAAACATGATTTTCGGCACTAGTTTTTAATGGTGCAACAAAAGCGCACATAAGTGCCAAGGGACCACCAAAGATTTTTATACCACTAGAAGTACTGAGTTGTATAATATGTGTGAGTGACATGTGAATGCATCACTTCACTTTCAGCATGTAAAGCCCAAGTAAATTGAGTAGAAGACCTCATTGTTTCTCCCACAAGGTTGGTTGAAAAAGATGTCCTAACCATGGCATCGCTATAAGAAACCATTTATATTATAGTGAAGTGAGCTACGAAAAAATTTTTCATTTTAAAAGGAAAAACACAGCCACCTACCCATTTTTTCATTCAATGGACATTGGCATAGTTGCAATTTTGCTTTCGAAAAGTGAATCAATAATTGTTTATAATAAAAGAGAATATACTTTCATCATAAGAAGTTGAACTGCTTATTGAAATCGCTTGAGCCTACCAAAAATGGAATGAATATGCCTGCTCTCACCTTATGCAAGGTTTTAATATAGAATGACCTCTCATTTTTTTAAGTGGGACCAGCTTTGAGAAGCCCTAGACTACAAAAGAAGGAAAACTTAGCAAGATACAATAAAGTCTTTTGTAGGCAAGACTTGAGAAAGGACTATGAAGTTCATAAAAACCTCCTATGGGAAGATTGGGAAAATATGATTTGAATTCAAACTTGTCAAAGTTGATAGCACTACGTAAGGGTAGGCGAGAAGAAATGGAGTGTGATGCACACATGTGATGCTCAAAGGAGATGCTTGCCTTATGATTTCAGCTACCAACCAAGAGCAACTCAAGAAATGCTTTAAAAGCAGCTTTAAGATCAATAATTACAACATAATTACAACAAGAGGCTATCCATGTGAGAGGGGAAGGACCTTCCACGAAAAGTGATGGCAAGTAAAAACGAGTGGGTGGTTGTTCAAAGAAGAGTACACATCGACTGCCCAGATGTGGGCAAGTAGGGGCATGGGCTTGTGTGGCGGATCTAGGAGGAAAGGTGGAGAAAGAGGTGCGGAGAGGAGTGGGGAGAGTGGTGGTGGGAAGAGGAAGAGTGGAGACAGAGGGGCGAGGGGCGACGGAGGGAGGAAGAGGGGAGACACAGAGGGGCGACAGAGGACGAGGGGGGATGCACGAGGGGAGATGCAATTGGGTGCGATTAACACACGATTAATTGGGGATTGAGGGGGGGCGATTCGATTCAAACTAATTAATTAAAAAGAGCAGAGGAGCGATTAGGATTAGGAGCGATTAGGGGATAATAATTGAGTTCCGCTAGATAATAATTGAAAACGGGAGTTGGCGGGCAAAAAGACTTGGTCAAATCCGTGGCCAAAAGGGCCAGCTCATCAAGGACTCATCTAAAGGTATTGACTTGATCAATAACGACACCCACCACCTTAATATGCTCAGCTGGGTATCAGTCAAGCTTTCTAAGCACGGACAAATGGCACTGCCAGATTTAGCTCTGTGCTGCGACAAATGGCACTTTCAAACGCCATTCATGTTGATTCAAAATCTTTGGAGGGGAAAAAATAGCAAACGGCACTCCCAAAAGTCTACCATGTAGGTTTGAGTCTGAGCGGAAGCTAAGCTCCGTTTTTGAATTGTTGTGAGCTGTTGAATAGCAATATGGGTTCTGAGCAGGCGTTCACATTTGAGGAGATTATAGTGGGAGCTTGTTAATTATGAGAAGGCTGATGAATGCCCAGAATTGGAATGAGCTAAAGGCATGTTGAGACGGCTCTGTAGATTTCAAAACTCTTGTCACTTGAAATCTGGAAGGAAAGTTGCTTTCAAATATGCTGGCGTGATGCGGTGGCAGTGCAGTGTGGAGTACGATATTGCTTTGCGTGTGGGGATGGTCGAACAGAACACACTCACACACACACACATGGATTGTGGGAATGAAAATCTCGTGATTTCTTCTTTTGAGAACATGATGGAACAATTGAAAACAGAATTGTAGTCGCAAAGAATTTGAACTTTTCACTGTTTCGCCATTCCTTCTTTGTTTGTAAGAAAAGAAATGCTCTCTCAAGAAAAGAAATCACTCGCACAAGCTTGGTGACAGAACCATAGCTTGGTGACATACAGACAGATCACCTTTCCCATATTCTTTTCCATTTCGCGTAAAGCTTCCACCTGAGAAATCAACAAACAATGCTCTTGTGCCCCTGAGCACTCACAATTTGTAAAGATTTACCCATATATACAATTCATGCAATTCTGCATCCACAACGTATTGTGTTTTTTTCTTTTGCCATTGGTTGCCCAGATTTTGTGACAACCACCCAATTCAACCCATGCAACTATTCAACAGCAACAGCATTCAACCAGCAGCACAATGCAAGAACAAACGCCATTGCCCCAGAATTTACCAACTAAAAGCGGCCAGCGACCGCCCTCTTTTCTCACCAAAAGCTACCATTACAATCTTCAATTACAAGAACCCATTCCTGTTGTCCACAGCTTACAAGAATCGCAAGCCGGCGCAATGAATTTTCCTTCCTGACTTTGGAACTGCCTACTGCTACGATGGGTTCGACTGTTTTTCTACGTCTAAAAGTGCGTCTAAAAATGCAGTCTACAACTAAGTTGGGAGAGCAACTGACAAAATTCGAAAGTGCACTACACAATGCGAACAATAGCGGGCTCGCTAACATGGTACAGGTTGAAGTACGCGATTCTTCTCTCTACTCGTGTGTGATTTGGCTTTCATCAGAAGCGCTGGCTTCTTCGAATTCCAGTACGCTTGTATCGCTCACTGCATGGAAATTTGAGGGTGCGACGCTGCCCATTTCTCCTGTCGACTCCTGTTGTGCAGTTGGGTGTTCCTGCTCTACAGTTTGGTGTTTCTGCGACCTCATTTCCAGTATCTTCTTGTGAGAATTGGAATGAATTTCGCCCACGAAGCTGGGGCTTCCCGCGGGCCTGTACTCCGGAACCAGCCTTCCAGACTTGTAACGCACACCGCACGCATTACAAAGCGTCTTTGGACCCAGAGGTCCTGCCCTCCACTGCGGAGTCTTCTGAACTTGACAGTGCGTACACCTGCGCGGCTGCGCATTGTCTGCAATTTTCTTGGCTTGACTCCCTTTGCTGGCTTTCTTTTTCGGCCGGAAGGAATCGTCTGCCTCGTATTCCAAAGACGACGACTGACTGTCTTCTGAGAACTCTTCCGACGCCGATTTTCTATCAGGGGAAATTGGAGGTAACATGTGAAGCGACCACACCCGTCCTCCGGTCCTCGACCTTTTGCTCCGAGGGCGCCCTTTAACGACCGTGGTTGGCTCCAAGCTGCTACTTGACCTTTCCGACAAGGCATTGCTCTCCTCCAGAAGGGAAACGCGGCCATTGCTCTGAAACAATGATCCCCTCTCGTCCCTTCCGCCCGCTGATTTGTCGTCGTTGAAATTCAAATTGAGAAGAGGTGCCAACGTTTTGTCGGTAGTGTAAGAATCCTCCACGAAGGTGGACAACCACTCGAGTTCCGCGAGCTCGTCGGGCTGCAGGATTGCACAGCAAGAAGAACGTCCACACATAAGGAACACGTCTTTGAACGAGAAAGAAGCATCAAGAACTGACGCCAGCGGCGCAAACGCTCGAATTCTTGCGCAGGACAGCAACAAGCTCGAAATCTTTCGCGCAGGACAGCAACAAGCCGGGTCTCAAACGAAGACGGGAAGACAAGACTTACTGGCACGTAGAGGGGCTCTGCGGAGGAGTGGCTGGCGTCGAGAAGGGCGGCGCCGGGGGTGCGGGCGGAGGAGGAGGTGGAGCAATTTCCCGCGGAATTGAAGCCGAGAGGCTCAGGGCGGGGCGGGAGGAAGGGGGAGGAGGAGTCGGGGTCGTCACCGATAGGGCCACCGATGTCGCCGTTGGAGAAGTCGAGGAGGTCGTCGACGAGGAGGGATTCACCGGGGCACCAAAGGTCGAGGGGGAGGGGAGAAGGGGAAGCTCGGAAGGGGGGGGGGGGAAGGGGGTGCAAGGCGTCCATGGGGGAGCTAGGAGCTCGGAGCTCGGCTATGGCGGATAACACAGAGAAGGTTGGCTATGGCGAAGCTTGAAAAGACGAAGGTGCACCAAATCACAATGGAAAATTTGAGGGGGATAACGAAGATGATGAAGAAGAAGAAGCAGGCCACGTGCGGCAGGCCTTCCTGTTTAACCACCCCCTTCATTATTATAATTTATTTTAAAAGGTTTTTCCTTTTTGCTTGCATTTTCCCAATTTCCTAAAATTCCAACCTGGCCACCCCTTGACCCTTTCCGCACGCGCGCCCGCCTACGTGTCCCCGCGCCCTCCCGCGACCACGTCATGGCCGCCGCCCGCCCCCCTCTGGCACTCCGCTCTGCCCACGTGGCTCTCTCCTTGGCTCCACCACGTCACCCCGCGCGCGTGCCCGTATTTTGACCTTACTTTTCAACGCGGCCCCATGAAAAGTCGCGCGGCAGTCACGCGCCGGCTCCCCTTGATTTCCGTCGCAAAGGCGCTAGCCTACGTGGTGCCCATGTGGCTCACTAACGCAGAGGCGCTGGTCTGCGTGGCGACCGCGTGGCTTCCACATCAGCGAACAACCAATACGACAACGCACCTGACGCCTCTGTACAAAGCCGAGCTGGCGGCCGGACACGCTATTAAACAAAAGTCTGTAGACCGTTTTGACTTTGAAGACAGGCGGGCCGGCCCGGGGAGCCGGCGTTGGTGCCATGAGAGCGCGGCCCGCTAAATTTAGCGGTAACTGCCAGTTTTAGCGGCCCCGCCGCGCGGCTGTCGTTTCTACCGACACGGATTTGACAGCGAAAGGCTAAAGGCCTTCTTTGGGGAAGCGACGGGTCCTACGCGGAGCGCAAAAATTTTAAATTAGTTAAAGATGCTTCTTGGCACGCTTGAGTTTGATTCTCGTGGCCTTTGCCGTTGCGATGGTCGCGTTTGTTGTTGTCTTTTGAGGGGATTGACCGTTTCATCTTCGTTCGACTCTTAACGCGTCACGCGAAAATCGCGCCATTTCTCGCGATGCGCATTTGGATTTTTGGCGCAATCAACCAAATCAAGCAGAGCGATTCTAGCTGATCGATCAATAGAAGCACGTCGAAATGAACGTAAGAAATCATCCGAATTCGGATGGTTTCTTGGGCGACTGCCGGATGAAGATGGGGATCGATCCATTGAAATCATCCCAATTCCGATCGAATTCGATGGAAGAAAGTAACCATCCGCTCTCTGGATTGAATGCATCAAGCAATCAATCTCCTCTTTCTGCTGTGAAGGACAAATCGTCCCATCTTGCAATTTGCGCCTTTCGTCAATGATTTCCACCCATCGCCGATTCAACCCGCGGGCTCCATTCACCTACACCCTCGTTCAAGCCACAGGGTCCGCGCCCCGCAGCGACCTCGCGAGGTTCGCAGCAGCATCGCATCTTCGAAGTTCGTCCAACACAGTGCCAAATCACCCACCATGTGGTCGTCATCCTCCGGCCGCGGAGCTTTTGACTGTGTGCTACACAGCAACAACGCTGCATCCCACACTCCAATTGGGACCAGGCCCCTGTTGAAGACTATTCCCTCGCACAGACGCCGGGTCGCATCCAGCTGTTTGCGACATGATCAAAGACCATTCCAAGAACGTGCACACGAGGGTGCACTCCCCCTAAAATGTCACGTTGATTCGGGATTTTTGAGTCTGATGTAACCTTTTGGGGACTCAAATACTTAACACGTTTGCTGCTACAATTTCTCAACAACGTTGTATGCTTTGACGAACCTGTCCTTACCCCAGAGTGCCTTTGGGCGCGACTAGACATCCCTCTAACCCGAGAATTTGACGCAGGAGCACGAAATTTGAATTCATGCTTCTTGGGCAGCTCGTAGGCAATGGTTGTAGCCTAGGTGCTATGCGGACAACATCCTCGCTATATGGCGCTGTCTAACTATTAACCACGAGTAGGAGCATCACCATTAGCCCCTAGGACGGCCTCTTAGAAAGCCTCATGTCTATTTGTCCACTTAGCCTATCTACTTTCATGTCAAGAGGGATTAACCGAGGAGCAACGGTAGCTCAGGGGGTAAGGCGTCTGCCTGCTCGAGCACAGTTGCCCTTGTTCAAATATTGCTTGGAGAGTGTAGGTCCTCAACAAGTATGCCCCTTGTAGTGAACAATAGTGTTTTTCGGATGCATGTGAAAACAAAGAGAGGGGAATAACCTAATGTATACCCTCTAACTTGATGTATTAACCTCTTAAACAAATTTATTATTTTGGCAAAAAAAAGAGAGGGGACTATGTCAATACAAAAAAAGAGGGTCCAGCTACCTCCCTTCGTAAGGCTCTAGAGATTAAAAGAAACATAACATCTTCTAGATTTTCAAGGCCAACATCAAAACTCCTTTGATTTCCTATTAGCAACCACCAAGTCATCAAAGGAAGCAACACACACACGCAATGATACTTCACCTTGATTTCTCATGGAACTTTCAAGAGGGAGTTACCAAAGCAAATTGTTAAATGCAAGTGTTCACATACTTCATCAAGCGTCCACAACTTCATCTCACCCTTCTCTCCAATTTTCCTCCGTACCTTCTAAAGATATCCTTATCCACTTATTTCATTAATGTCACAAGTGGAAGCTCAATCATTTGTGCCACCTTTCTTTACACTTTCAACATGTGCAAAATATATCCACTCTCACCCCCTTTACTAACTTTTTCTCCAAAGGATGGTAAGTTTATTCAAATTAAGAGTCACTTCTGCCATCATGCATTGATGGCACTACTTACCAAGTGCGCATCCTCTTATGATTATGGATTTGGTTAGCTTACATTAGTATATATTTAATAAAAATTTGTGCAATGTGGTTATGATTCATAAATGAATCGGCTAGTTAAGAGCAATTAATATTTTTAAAAATAAAGTTGTGAGATTCCCCAAAAAGATCAGACTTTGTTAAGCCTGTGCAAGCTCCATCCACTCTTATAATGAATGGTTAGCAAAGGATGAAGTAGGGCAGCAAAGATTGCTAGTTTCCTAATGGCTTCTTTCTTTCAAAAGATATTATATCACCTTGTATGCATGCTTTTGTAAAGCAAGGGTAGCATTCTTTATGACCGATAGCTAAAGTAGGCTAAGGTGTGGGATATTGTTTTCCTTGTTGGGTACTTAATAATGTATGCATGTGGTTCTAAGTTTATATAAAGAGAATGAGATCAAATTACTTGAGGAGAAGAATAAGACCTCATGCAAAGAGTTGAAGCTCACAAACATTTATACACCTCTCTTATCCCCACAAGTCTAGTAGGTATTTGATACATGTATGAGTAGAGGAAAGTGGCATTC
Source organism: Dipteris shenzhenensis (assembly GCF_047967505.1). Classification (NCBI taxonomy): domain Eukaryota; kingdom Viridiplantae; phylum Streptophyta; class Polypodiopsida; order Gleicheniales; family Dipteridaceae; genus Dipteris; species Dipteris shenzhenensis. Next base: position 13,909,753 of record NC_141627.1, on the reverse strand, counting down.
TAACTTCTTGATTTTTTGTGTCACTTGCTACGCATGTATAATTATTGGAATTAGCATGCATGTAACAACATCCACGTTGTTGTACCTTATCATTATATCCATTCTATCGAAATCAAATATGAATCTTTTGGATTAAAATGCAACAATTGTACAAAAATAATAATTTCCACAACCCTTTGGCTCAATAATAGCATACAATAGGTCATTTTTCAATTCTTTTATGAAATAATACGATGGACCATTACATAGGGCTAGTATGAAAATAAATGGATCATTACATGAAAGAGGGACTCTTATTATCGAGCAACATGGAAGAGAAAAAAAACAATGTCTTCTTTGTCATGCAATTTAAGAAAAAATTCACCTTAGTTTTCTCTTTCTTTGTATAAAACTTTCATGTCATACTATTTTAATTGGATCGCTTGGATTCAAAAATTCAGAACTACCAATCTATCTATGATCTTGATCCCGAATCAATTGCAAAGCATTTGTAATTTTCAGAAGAAAATTTAGTTGGGGCTTTGGTCCTCAATAGCATAAAACTAGGGCAGGAGAGAGATGAAGCTAGGGTAGTGCAACGTCGATGAACTCATTGTTGGCACCTACTTTGTATATTCTATCAAAATATAATATGAATCTTCATGATTGACAATGTCCATTTCACAACAACATGCTACTCTTGTCAAAAATAGAAATTTGTGAAATTGAACTAAGTTAAGATTGAAAACTTCAGACTAAGTCTTGCGAATCGTTGTGTTTGAAAAAACCAAGTTTCTTGAAGAGGACTAACTAGCATAAAGCTCAAAATTTAATCACCGCACTGTCTTTTATTAGCATTCAAGAAAACAACAAATCCATGCACTATAGGTCATCAAACATGCATGAGATATGATCAAGGATACAAATAGGTCTCAGAAAATCTTGATAAGTCAACGATTTTACCACCACCACTGACAAAGAGGAACAATGACCACTTTGATGCGAAGTGAGGAGCTTTTCATGTATCACGTGCTCCTTGCATTTAGGACACATTAGATGACATGTTTGAGTGTTCTTTAAATATGAAAAGTTGACTCTGGGCCAAAACAAGCCTAGATGTAGCCATTTTTTTAAAGGCTTGGACAATATATTACACATGACCAACTTGCAAGAGCCATAACTCATCCTTGCTTTAGCAGAATGTCACCAAATTGGTGTTAAACTACTCCGCGTATTCTAAATTTGAATCCATGACCAAAATATCACATTTATCTCTGTCAATCGGATACAAGAATAGTTGAGAACACTATTATGTTAGTGAGGCATTAGTCCTAGACTATATATCTTGTTAGAATTGGTTCGAAAATATAATTTTTTTGTGTTACACATATGAAAGTCAAATTGATTCATTGGAAAGATCACTAATAGTGCTACTCAAAAACTATGAAGAGAAGTACTATGTGGACTACTAAATATCCTCGTTCTACTTCACACCATCAAATTTGCTAGTATGCCTTAAGCGTGCTCTTATGGCTAGTTGGATTCCCCACATTTTTGTGTACCAAAAAATTCCAACTTGGTGACATGCAAGGTTGACATGTGCTTCAATTATTGGAGTCGTGTCGCTCTTGATAATAAAGCACTACCCATGATTCTCTTTGTTATCTCTATTTATGATATGTAATTCAATGGATGCTAGCTTGCTTTAATTTGAGATGGATAGTGTATTATGTTAAATGATGTTGAATCCATTGTGCTTGTTTGTTGGTACATATTGCATATTTTTTTGTCTTGGGGCCAATGCACGATCACGTGTAGGCAATCACAAAACCATTTTTGGGACATGCCACGTGTGCTAGTGGGTGGGATTACAAAATTAGCCGATGTGTCACGATGACATAGAATAGCACACATGCTCGTCAGATTTTTCTCTGATGTGAAAGGGAGGTCCCCAGTTCAAAATTTTTACCGATAGTCACCATTAAAATAACTCCTTTATTGTACCAATGCTCCTAGCGTCAACAGATCTATTGCGAGTGTCAGGCATGCCACTACAGTCTACGACCACCATGTGTATTCTATGACCGCCTACCATTGCAATCTGTGACAACCATGTTGGTGCCTACAGTGGCACTGCTACTCACACATCTTTGAAGCTATGGATAGGATTCTTGGTCGACCATGTCAACCACTGCCATGGCCAAGTCATCCCTACTACACACGACCATCGCGGTGGCGAGTAGGCCCTATGGCCCACATCAAGAACTGTGATGATCGAGAACCACCACAATGGCTGTAGCTAGCTAACTAAATACTTTGAAGCTCTTAATTTAAGGCCAATCCTAAAAAAGGGCAATCCTAAAGCTTAACTAGGTATCCATATAAATATCGAGATTTTTTGAATAAGACCGAAATTCAATATTCATAAGACCGAAATTCATAACAAGCTTGTATATATTAACAAGCTGAGTAAGGCCAAAGAGCATTTTGTGGGATGCATATACTTCCCGTATGGTGGAAAATGCCATTTTGTGTTGGTCCCTTGGCCTCAACTCTATTTGATTATATCCAGAAAAAACCACTAAGGAAGCTATAGGCTTGCTTTCTTGCTACTCGTTTAAGTACATGCTCTGTGAATGGCAAAGGGAAGTGATTGCAGTGTGTGACGGCATTTAACTTTTTGAAGTCTACGCATACCCTTATTTTACCATTCTTCTTCTTGGTAATGACGATTGGAGAGGGCCAATCGGTATGCTCAATGGGGTAAATAAACCATGCGTCGAGGAGCTTTTGGATCTCCTCCTTGACTACTTTGACGTATTTCGGGTTCATCTCATAAAGCTATAGCCTAATTGGTTAAATTGTTTTTGTTTTAGTTGTAATTCTCTTATGTGAATAAATACTAGTTTATTTCTCATGTGAAAATTTTTTATGTGAATGAATTTTGTCAAATAAAGTTATTTCTTATGTGAATAATTAAAATTTATTCTTATGTAAAGATATTTTTTATGAATAAATTCTATAAAGTGAAGTTATAAGCCATTAGTGTCGATAATTTGGTAGTACAACATTTGTATAAGTCTATAGTAAACACCTTAGTAAATATATTACTAAATAAATACCATAGTAAGTATAATATAAAATATATTATTATAAATTCAAATATTTTATTAAAGCAAAATAAATTCATTCAACAAATCATAAAACGTTCATTTTTACAACTCCTTGATCTGGGTTGTAGATCACACGTTATGTTCATGGAGATCCACATGGCCATAACTTGAGATCATAGTTTGGATTGAGGCGTTACAGAAATAAGATAACATGTATACTCACACACACACAATGCAGAGAATGCGAAAAATAATGACGACATAGTGTATCCAAATCCGTGTCAAATATGCATCATGATCAAGAGACACTTGGTCTCGTGGATATACAACGTATGCGGCTACAACCATTGGACTGAAGGGTTGTAGCCATTTGCTCCCCTTGGAATCTACGCTAACCTAGCAGGTTGTTAATGCCTTAACACATGGCACTCACGGTGGACTCTGCGAATCCACTTTGACTATTGAGCCTGATAGAAATCAGATTAGTGCGGTGCAAAGTGCATAACAATCATTTTGGGCTATGCCAAGGTAGAGAACCTGTACAAGTAAACATCCGCTTAATCCATAGACCATAGCTTGATCCATACCCAAATAAGAAAGTACGTTCATTTTATCCAGTGCCAAATAAGAAAGTAAGCCTGTTTGATGGTTGCATCAGGATCGGCACTCTTTGGTATTGATACTGCCACTGCAACAAAAAAACAGCGATTGTACTAGGCCCAACGTTTGGGCTTCTTCTTCTTCTTCTTCTTCTTCTTCATTCAGTGATGCATTTGTTGCCGGCTCAAAGAAACAGCACTAGTATCGCTCAATTTTGCACCATCAAAAACTCGTACATTTGCTCGTTGAGTGCATCATTGTTGGCATCGCTCCCTAAAGCGCATCTCTTCCACGTCCACCAACCACTGCATTTGGTTCCTCTGCATTGGGTCCACCTACACTAGAACCGCCCATTGCTCACGTAGAAGCTGCTCCCTAGTGACTGCTCTAGGCGGCAGATTGAGATACTGTCTTTCCTAGAGTGATGTTGGGCGCTTAGACTATGTCCAGAGAGAGGGTGCATTTGGAAGTGCAAGAAAAGGCATGTGTCACTCCGTATAGTGCATGTCCAAAAAATGATCAACAATCTTCCACCACCACGGAGCTCGAGGTGGAAGGGTCAGCGAGAAAGAGTGTGTGGTGCACTCTAGCCATCCACCAGAAACACAATCGGCCCATTTTCTCCTTGAGGCACGCGACTTGGGCTGTCCGCACTCTAAGTGCACGGGCTCTTGACTCCGCAAGGGCATTGTAGTGGGCTTCCCATGACTCTACATACTCATCCACTACCGCCTTGCCTTTGTTCGCAGTGCAGATGCCACTCACTATGGTGCCTTGCTGCTGCGATCCACTCGATGATGGTAGGAGTCAAACCCGTTCCTCCATATCATATCATTTTGATTTGCTGTAGTCAGAAAACTTGTTATGAAGTCCACGGATATTTGTTCCTAGGATAGCATAGGAATAGGCAATGGCATTAGCAATCTAGGAGTCTTTCCTTTATAACTCTTGATTTTCTGACAAGTAATGCATTCGGCAACAAACTTTGCCACATCTTTTCGTATAGTATGACAATGATATACTCTTGCTATCACTTGTAAAGTGGCAATCACTCGAGGCATCCATCATTGTGCATGAATATTCTATCAAAATATTCCAATTATTGTTCTCTAATTTGTTCCATATATCAAAAAGTTCTAGATCCCCTTGATAAGAGTTCTTCATACCTTCAAAAGGTTGAACTCTCACAATAGTAATGTGATTAATACTTGGATTTCTATTGAGAGCATTAGCAACTACATTGTCTATACCAGGTTGGTGTTGTTGAATCATGGGCTGAAAACTTTGTATAAATGATGTGCATTTGACGTGCCTCTCAGATATTAGTGGCTTGTTCAACAAATTATTAACACTTTGTTGATCTGGTTGGATGAGAAATTCGTCTCCCATCAAATGATGTTTCCACATTCATAAGGCATGCACAATAGCGGTTAATTCTTTATCATATGTACTATAATTACATTCCACTATTTTTAATTTTCAGCTCTCATATGCTATAGTATGTCCATCTTGCACAAGGATGACTCAATTCCAAATCCACTAGCATCGGTTACAACTACAAAGAATGGTCCAGAGAAATTTGGTGGTTGCAACATAGGAGCCTTTGTGAGAGCTTCTTTCAAAACTGCAAAAGATTTATCTTGATGGTCAGTTCATAAAAAGTGCTTAGCTTTTCTAAGAAGTTCTTTCAATGGATGTGCAATGAATGCAAAATTCTTGACAAACTTTCTATAAAAGCTACATAACCCCAAGAATGATCTTAATTCATCTATATCTTAGGGTTAAGGCTAGGTGACTATACATTTGATCTTCTTTGGGTCTACTCAAATCCCATCAGCTGATACTATGTGACCCAAATACTCTATCCAATCTTGAAAGAAACTACTCTTTTCAGGACTTATATATCCGCTGAGGCATTGTGATTTGTACGAGAGTGTGAGTGATTGAGAGATCGAGAGATCGAGAGTGATTGAGAGTTCTTTCATTTCATTGATGAAAGATTTTTGTTCATTCTTTTATGAAATTCCGCTCATTAAAGAATATCCATTTAGTTCATTGTGAGCTTGAGTGTTCCTTATTCCACGAGAGAGATCTTATTGCTGTGAGAGTGAGAAAGATAGGGAGAGTTCCCTGAGATTGGGATTTGGAGGAGGAAATCTTGTCTTTGAGAGAAAAAGAGAGATCTGTTAATGGAAAGAAAAGCCAAGGAGTAAGAGTCCAAAAGCCTTCTCGATCATCGTCTCTCTAGCGCCCAGCTTCTAGCGCCCTTGTGTCAGGTCTCCAATGAGTGCCTCCAATGTCTAAAGCATCTACAACCACAACACATCTACAACAGTAGCGCCCAAGTGCCAAACTAGCTCCATCGAGCCGCGGCTACCAACTAGATCTAGGTAGGCAGCTGTTATGGATTTGAAGCGTTCTTGGTTTGATATTACAAAAATGGACATGAAGCCTTTCATTCGTGTCAAGATTTAATAGTCTTAAGGCTAACAATAGTAGCAAAAATACTTGATGCACTTTGAAGTGGAGTTTTAATATAGTAATAATATTATAACGCATCAACATTTGTTAAAGTTTCATGGATACCCAAAAAGAAGAGCTCCTGCTTTAATGAATACAAAATTCAGGACTCTTGCAAAAGTATGACTTAATAGTAGTTCAAAATCGGAAGTCTTGTCCATGTATCAAAAATGGACTTTCATGCAAGTACTCTAGACTATGTCCCTATTTTTGAGGAAGTAGTATTTCTTTATAGATGATGGATTTCCACGGAGATTATTGTAGCCACTTGTCGAGTCAGTCGTGTTGAAATCTTTTATGAATTTTTCTTCCTGTGTATCTCCCTTGCTTTTTTTGTCCATTGTCGCTAGGACTTCTGCTTTGAAATTCTTGTGGAACGGTTTGTATGTGTTGACATCAAGTTTCATTTTCGAAGGAGGGTTAGTTCTATGTCATGCAAGTCGTTTGTAAAGATCTCTAGTTTGTCCAATATATCGTTTTGTTGTAGGAATGCATTGAATACAGTATACGTATAATAAGTGCCCTCTGTGTCTTCTTCTTTGTCTTCATCGCGCTTTCCTATATGTAATATGAGATTCAAGAGCTATGAGTTATTCCATGATTACGTGAGAATGAAGATAGCATGTTTCATAAGATTTGTAGTGAAGAATGTACTTGTAGGCAGTGGTGTTACATCGGCCTTTGGTGGAGTTGGGAAGAATTCAAAATGTTCGCCATATGCTTGTTTTGTGAAATTGAAATCGACAATGGCAGTCACATGTTCTATTGTAATTGGCAACTCCTTTCCCTTTTTTGCTTGATCACTTTGGTACATGTTGTTGAACTCTACTAGTATCACATTTCCAGTCTTTCAATCTATTTTGAGGAGCTCGTCCAAGCTGACATTGTGGCCAAAATGGAGAGCTTCAAGGCAGTAAGTTGAAATCCCTTCTGAATGTTAATCTATTACAGCTTGTGCTTCTGTTCTCAATGTCATTGGAGTAATGAGATCGTCCTTATTTGTGATTTTTCGAATAAGGTACTTTGTTAGTGTTGCATCATTCTTGTATTGAGTGTTGGAATAGGAAAAGAAATTTGAATTTGTAAAGCCAAGCATTATGATATTTACCATCAACCCTCATGTCTTTGTCCCCATGTTCATCTTTCCATTGTTGTACATCCTGTTGGTTGTTGTCCCATGAAATTCCTGAGCTCTTGTAGTGTGCTCCATCTGTAAATGTACTCGTGGCTCTTTTCTTGCCATGTTTGCAAGTCGCATCTGAGCTGTATACAAGAAGTAACTTTGCCCCTTTCTTCTTTTTACTGATTTCTCGAGATCTTGTTGAGCTAATCAAGCTTTGATTTTAAATTGATTGAAAGTCTGCAGACAAAGAATTTAAGGTAGAATGAAGGAAGAAGAATTATATGTAGCAATGAATATAATAGTGAATTAACATCTGTGTGAATGAGACTCTGAATTTTTTTATGATGATATGAGATATACTTGATGATCCGCGGTTGCCATTCTTTATCATATGATCTATAATTGGAAAAATATGAGTGAATCTGCACAACTCTAAAATATTAGATAATGAAATCTTAGAATTTGCACAATCCTTAGAATTTATTTTTTTCCCTGCATAATACAATCAGATTTACACAATCAAAATTCAGATGGCATGTGAATGAAATCCGATGGTGAAATTTGATTTAGAATTCGTAATTGTCGGCGAGTTGTAACTCGAGAGAGCATTACGTATGTTAGTCCAGGTGCAAATGAGTTTTGTATCACAATAAGAACCTTTCCACTGAGCGTGCATCCTTGAGACTTGTGTCCAATGATTGCATATGCAAGGGTTACTGGAAAGGTTGTCTTATGATACCAAATGGAGTTCTGAACCTTTTGTTTGTGTTTAGATTGTCTAAGTGTAATCTTCTCGTCATTAGTTGATAAAATCTTTGCATGGTTTTTTATTAAATTGTCCGTTTGGTTATGCAACAACTATTGCAATCGCAGCATTTGTAGCTCCAATAGAGAGACCTATATTCTCCTGCTTTATCGTGTCGTTAAGGAAGTGAGCACCCTGATCCGAGACTAACTTGATTGAGAAACCAAACCGTGTAATGATGTTATGGTAAATGAACTTCACCATACTAGCCGCCGTATTATCTCATAATGCTTGAGCTTCCACCCACTTGGTCGAGTAGTCCATTGCCATCACCACATACTTATTACCTGTGAACTGAGTTGCCGGTTTGAAGGGCCCCATAAAATCCAACCCCGACTTTTGAAATGGCTCCAAGGGCAGATTGAGCGGCATACGGTCGGACCGTCCCATTGACAAAATGTGTAGCCCTTGGAAAACTCGTGGGCATCCTTGATTACGGTGGGCCACCATAAACTGGCCTAGAATACTTTTTTAGCCGTAATTTCCCTCACAAAGTGACCCCCGAAAGCTCCTTGATGCGCCGCGTCTGCCAATATCGTAATTTGCTCATGTTCTGGGACACACCGCCTGAGCACTTGGTCAGCCTCCCTTCTATAGAGCATTCCTATGATCACTATGAAAGACTGGATTTTCAACACCATCCTCTTCGTCTGATCCAGAGACATCTCTTTGGGGAAGACGTTGTCAAGCAGAAATTGTAACATTCGTTCATACCAATACGTCCCCTAAATGGGTTTGATCTCAAATAGGTTAGCATTTGAAAGGTCATCGGGAATCCCTTCAACTGGTTCTTCATCGGAATCTAGGCGACTCAAATAGTCCACCCACAAGGTGATAGCAGCCCAATGTATAGACAATGGTGTAGTCAAACTCCAGTAGTAACAAAATCCATCTAGCCAATCTACCGATGGGTTGCTGCTTATTGACCAAATAAAATAGAGCCTGGTGGTCCACATGTAACACAATATTATTGCCAAGGAGATAGTGCCGAAACTTTCCCAGAGCATAAATCATCCCCAAGCACTTGTGCTCTGTCACGGAATAATTTTGTTCTACTGATGTGAGGGTACGGCTACCGTAATAGATAGGTTGATACCATACCTTCTGCCACTTTTGCATTAGAACAACTACGATGGCGATGTCGGATGCGTCTACAAGCACATGGAAGGGCAAACTCAAATCAGGTGGTTGGAGAACTGGAGCCACTACCAAAATCTTTTTCAACCGATTGAACATAGTCTGCTGCACATTTGTCCACAAAAACCATGTATCCTTTTTTATTAGGTCTGTTAGAGGTGACAAATATAGGGCAAATGTCGCAAAAAACTATTGTGGCACTTGACTTGCCAAATGAACTGTTGGAGCTCCTTCAAATTACTAAGAACTTTTGCCTCTTGAATCGCCTCTACTTTTCGTGGATCAATTGTTACACATTCTTCTGAAATGATGTTACCAAGCAGCACTCCACGTTTAACCACAAAGGCGCACTTTTTTGGATTCAAACTCAATTGTGATTTACAACAGGTCTCAAAACACAACTGCAAATGATGTAAATGCTCATCCTTCTTTCCAAACACAGAGAAATCGTCTAGAAAGACCCGCATGAATGTGGTCAAATGCGGTGCGATCACCTTCTAGATCCAAGACTTGAAATGTCGATGGCACATTCTTCAACCCAAACATCATCACATTACTGTCAAACCCCCCAAAGGCGGTTTTATCTTTATCCTACCATACCACCTGAATCTAATTGTACCCACTCGAACCATTTAGAAAACTATAAACCTCATGCTCACAATCAGCATCCCATAATGAGTCATGAAACGGAGAGGAAAGGGATTCGTAAAGGTTGCTGTGTTCAGCTTTGGATAGTTGACAAGTTTGCCATTCTTTTTAGGAACAATCACAATGGGTGACAACCAAGTCACTGCCGCAGTCAACAAAATAAATCCCACACGCAACAACTTATCAATTTATTTCTTCACAAGCTTGGTGTCATTTGAATTCATACGGTATCTCTATTGGATGATCGGTTTTGCATCTTTCTTTCGATTGATACAGTGGACACACAGCTGACGGTGAACACCTTGCATATTCGTATATTCCCATGCAAAGATACCTTTATACTCTTGGAGCAGGGAAATCAAACCTTCCCAAAACTCGCCTTCAGCCATAACACTGATACGAACATTCTTCGGGTTGTCATCCATTCCGAGGGAGGTTGACTCCTCCAAATCATCCTCTTGCACCGAGGAAGTACGGCATATTTCCTCCTCATATGTCGATTCAGCTTGAGTGATCAACTTGTCCCCGTATTTCTGATAGGGTGTCACTTCCCCATCCTCTAAGTTAGGATCCGCCAATGTGAAGTCCCCTATTTCTTCCAAGTTGTGTTTCATGGTCGACCTCGATTTTCCTTCTACCTTCAATGGCGATAGGTGTTTGCCATCCACGGAGATCTCGTATACAGCTATGGTGGGTACCTTCCGTTGAATGCAAGGTGGTGGCTACTCATCAGCCACGTTTGTTGTGGCTATGATTCCACCGGGCTGGCAGTTAATTACCAGCCACTGCAGTGGCCTGCTCACCCACCCACCGGGCTTAAGCATGCATGATCACTATGAGTGTAGTAAAAATTACCAGTTCACCAGGATTTCATGCTCAATAGAGTACTAGAGTGCTTGGTAATGAGTGATTAGAGTTGATTAGGCTTCATGATTTACTTTTGTGGGAATTCTTGCCCCAGTGGTGGTTGCTCTCATCAGCCACATCTATCATGGCTATGATTCCACAGGGCTGGCAGTTAATTACCAGCCACTGTAGTGGCCTATTGCTCACCCACCACTGGGCTTACGCATGGATGATCACTACGAGTGTAGTAAAAGTCACCAGGCTTTCATGCTCAATAGGTTACTAGATTGCCTGGTAATGATTGATTAGAGGTGATTAGGCCTCATGATTTGCTTTTGTGGGAATTACTACTTGGTGGTGAGGGCCGGTGGAAATTTTTGACCACATCCACCTCGAAGACCAAAATCACCGTAGGATTGGCATCTAAGAACTTCTATTCCTCCTCATCATCCAAGCTGACACCCATGGTGCACGCCCTGGGAAATCACTGGCCAGTTTGTTTTTTCAAGACTGTATCTAGAATCATTTGCATCTTTAATTTCTTTTTTCTAGTGCGAACGATGATTGTAGAAGAACCCTAGTCCTGTTTGACATGTGTTGCTTTAAACCAAAGGTCGACCCAACAGCATAGGGTACCAAACATCCCCTTCTTCCATTTGCAAGACCACAAAGATGATTAGGAAGACCATTCCCTATAATTGTATCAGTTGGTTGCAGATAATGCCGAGTGGTTGTATGCGCCATGAGTATTTGAAATGGTGTTGGTTCGGGCTGACCCAACTGCTTAAACATGTATTGGGGGAGGATATTCACACCAAATCCACCGTCCAGTAACACCCCCGCTAGATTTTGGCCCTAAAAATGCACCTTGAGAGCTGGTACTCTATAGTCAACATGTGGTTCAAATTTAGCGTAATAATTGGAACCAGCGAGGAAATTGGAACCAACATTGGAATGCTTGGGCACAAAACTCTGGATCCAACAAAGACTACAATTATTGTCAGGAAAATAGGCATTGGGCAGGTCCGGATTGTCCATTATGGTGCCGGCATTGAGCTAAATGAGGGTGGGAGATTGTCGATGGTCACAGTGAGGACAAATGCAACGAAACCCACCGACAGCATAGACTCATGCTGTCTTAATCGAAGAGATTGGTGCCCAATCTACCTACTTAGATGAGTCGATGACCAAGCCCTTTGCTTTCCCAATGGGGGAGCCATCGGTACCCACGCTTCAGATCCCTCTGCCACCACCACCAGTTCCACTTGATGTGTTTGCGAGATTACGTGGTCCAAGGGCCAGTTTTAACCATAAAAAAGGTGACATCTTAGCAGAGAAACGGCTACATCGGGACGATCAGGGAGAGGTGCAGACTACAACTTTGGAGCAAGTCGCCAGGTTACAAAAAGCCAAGAAGCTAATGGACAAACAGCATCCGGCCATTCTGCTTTGTGACTCAAAAATGGGGGAGGGTCAGGCGAGCCAACCCCTAGCACAACAACACATTCCTCCGGACTCATCCCGAATACCCCCAGATTCCTAGGTGGACCATTCCTCGACTCCTACTGCACCGCCAGAACTGAGACTTGACAGTTTTTCAGGCAAGTTGTTGAAGGCATTGAAGAAAGCACAGGTTAAAATTTAGGTGGATTGGTTGCTTCACGTGGTCCCAAAAGTGTGATGTCAACTCATGAGTGAGCTACTCTAGCTGCACCCGTAGTTCATGCCCCCTAAACTCATTCTAGATTACACCTTTAAGTGTGGAGAGGAGCCAATCGCCTATCGCATGAAACACGAAGATGTTGTTCTGCTCCCAAATCAATGGCCACTTGATTAGCCCCAGTCATTGGTGTACGGGGTATCTGTTGTGCCAGATTGTTGTGGGCTTGTGTGTTGTATCAACAAAACTCTCGCAGGTGATTCTTTTGGCAAATAACACATACCGCCCGTGCTGTGGGCTGGTTGACTCCCATATTTTTTAGTTTTTCCTCCAATATCTTTTCCAGTTCATTGGCCTTCTTCTTGGCACGCTACTTCTCCTTTTTGGATTTTTTAAATTCCTTTTTCATCTTGGGTGACCGCTTCTTGTGCTGTTTCTTTTTCTTTGATTTATTATCATCATCATCCGAGCCACTACTTGACTCCTCAGTATCCTTGTCTATATCGGCATCCGAATCACTATTGGAATCCTCTGTATCCAAGTCAATCTCGCTATCCAAATCATCCCTCTTGGACTTGCTTTTATGTGATCCATAGCGCCTCTTGGCCCGCTTGGTGGCATCAACTAGGGCATTGAATTCATTCATGATGGGGATCTCCAATCCACTAACGGCACTGCAAATGTCTGCCCTTAATCCTTTGCAAAAGTACTTGGCCAATGTTTATGTCGTTTGTCTTTCCGCCAAATCCAGACGAGCATTCAGATTACGAAACTTCTGAGCATAATCTTCGACCATGAGCTTCTTCTGACGGAGCTCTCGTAATTTTTTCTAGATGTCATTGGGAGTCTTCTATTTGCGAAATCTTTGAAGAAACTGTGTGCGGAGCTAGTCGTAGGTGAGAAAGTGGCCTACCCCATACAGACTGAACCAACTCATGGCCCGCCCGCTTAAGGTACCCACAAATTGCTGCAACTTTTCATGTCACAGAACATTCCATTGAAGCCACGGGCTCACCATCTTGTTTCGAATTGAGCTACGTGACTATCCAGATCTTCTTTCTTGCTCGAAACTCAACAAACTTCCATTTGAGGCTAGCTTGGTGTTTGGATTCATCAAAACGACTGGTGGGACATTGCCTAGATGCGGGCCTAGTGGATTCGATGCTAACGGATTTGGTGGGCTATCGGGAGTCTAAATTCTCCTCGAATTTTCCCTTGCACCAGCCATTGGCTGTGCCGTTTCATATTGGACTGAGGGCTGGGACTGAGGGCTGCTGGCTATAGCAGTGCTGCGTCTCGGTTTTATTGTATACTAGAAATTTGTGCTGTCACCAAATTTTGTGGAATATTGGTAGTCTATGCTATCATCAGATGTTGTGGAATACCAGTAGTTTGTGATGTCATTGGATTTTGTGGAATACCGATAGTCTGTGCTATTACTGAATTTTTATGTGTATCGGCAGTCTGTGCTATCACCGGATTTTGTGGAATTCCACCCACATGAATTATTAGTGGGATTAAGGGTGTCGCGAGTGGAGCCTTCAAATTCAAGACATGGTAAAGCGACTGGAAATTAAGGGGATGCTGAGATCCATGAACACCAAATGACGCAAAGGGATTTTTTGGGTTGAAAGGCTTGCCAATCTGATTTTTCGAATTGGCAGACTTCTACCTCTTACTTCCTGCGCTAGACCCTTCTAGTGGGAGGTTCATCAGACGCTATTGGAAAGAATCAATTTGCTGTTGTACGCTGTGGTGCCAACAACAGTTGGTTTGGTTGACCTTCGATTGATGGCTGTGGTTTCGAACCGGGGACTGCTATGGATACTACTGTAGACCTCTTCTTCCTTGGAATTATTTGTCGAATCCTTTGCAATGGTCTCCAACCTATCCACTACTTGCATACATTTATTGTCACTCTCCTTCGACTTGAAGTGGGTCTTATCGTAGTCTTTGGTTGATTTGCCACTACGTCAAGGCCATAGTTCTGACCAGGGCCACAAAGTACGAATCTCTTTATAGCAGCTCACTCAAGGGAACTGTATCGTCATCGTTGAGGTGCACCATTGGATTGCTTCTGTCCACCCCATGGGGTGAGTCGGCATTCAGCCTGACATTTACTATTGAGAAAAAGTTTAGTTGGACATATGAGTGCTGCTTGTGTAGGTCGTGTCGCGATCATGTATGGGATGCAATGGGGCTTGTGTCAGCATCAAAGCTTGACATACAGTTGAGGGTTGATTGATGTCCATTCCCTCCACTACACCTAGTTCAGTGTGGACCGTTGCATCGGTCGATTTCAAGCATGCTTGAACACATCTCTCCACCAGAACAGTGTGAGCCTTTATGCGTGATAGATGCATGTAACTGCCTGGAGGAGTTACAGGCTTCTAGGTACTCACATTCTAGGTTTTTGGGTACTCACACTCTAGGTTTTTGGGTACTCACATTCTAGGTATTAATAACTTCATGATAGTTTATTATGGAACAAGACTAATGTTAATGTGTGAGCAATTACAACAACGAGAATTCACAAACATCAATTTACGATTCCCCTTCATTTCTGGGCTTGATGCGCATCAACAAAAAAAAACCATGGCCTCGGAGTTGACAGGGAATTCATCTAGTAGGATCGCTAGTGTTTCGGTGTTCAAAAAAGGTGCTATAGTTTTATAATGCTTGCTCTCTCATACCGAAAATACAGATAACAATACATATGAATTGTGCATTAGAACAAGATGAATTGCAGGATAGGAAAATTACAGAACATATGGAACTGTAAAGAGATCTCTTTCCTTCATGATCAAAAAATTCTTTAGAATGTTAAGCGGATTGAGATTGAATAGGTACACCCAATACGTTGTGTCCTTTCATGTCTGAAACAAGTAAGTTTACTACTAATGACTATTAAGGTCATTACCAACATATTCTACTCTAAATATTTATCCGGTTATCACCTTCCTTGTATGCTTGTGGAGGCCAATGCACTCGGATTGGTTTGCGATATTAAGTCAGCTGCTGCAACATAGCCACCATGCATTTGATTTACTACCACATCCAATCATAGCACCAATAACCTTTTCCCATGCAAGGTCATGTAATTTCAACCAACCACATTCCAGAACACCACATGATCCATGTTTCTCCTTATGTACATAAACCTTAGACACACAAAATCCCCCCCATATGGGTCTTAGCTAACTAAATGATCTTCTACCAATTGTTTTACCCCTACTCTTGATCCCTCCTACTTGTCCTACTCCACAAACTACATTTCTCAATTGCAATCATGTCTAAACCTAAATCCTACCCTCACTTCCAACTCTCTTAAACTCAGTACTCGTATTCCAAACTAATACTTTCTAAACCTTGATCCCCTATCCTCGATCTAGTCTTTTCATATATAAAATATGAGAATACATATCTTAACTAGAAACCTATCTAGATGGTAAAGAATTTCTTTCCTTTTTCTAAACCCAACCCTATTCTAAATCAACCCTTTCTTTCACCCAAAGCTTGAAAATTCTTTCTAAAGATGAAACCGCATGGAGATGAATGTGATCTTTTGTATGTCTCCTTGTCAAAATTGCCCATCCTGAACTTTTGATAAACGTATCTTCATTAACCTTTATGGTTATAGTGTTTTGATTCTTGGGATTGTCATCATGTTCAAACCATTCCAAGTTTGACTAGTGTCATTTCTATAGATTTCATAGATCTCCCAATGCAAAATCTAGTTTGAAAGATTTTTTGAACCACCAAAACATTTTCAAGATGTCATTCTAGATCGGACAAGCTCATTATGAGCTTCAAACCAGACATCCTTCTATTGTTTGCTTGACATGTTCCTACTATTCCACAATTAAAACCATTGTTAGCCCATGATTGTGAATCTTTGTCACTTTGTTACTACATCCATAGTTAGTACAAATAAATTAATCCTATAGGAAATCCTCTAGAGATGCATAATGCACAAGTGCTTTCGTCTGGCAAAATTCTTATATTCAAAAATCCACTCAATGAGTGATTGGAAACTAGTGACACAAAGAAAATTTGAGCTACTAGGATAGCCTGAGCCTAGAGTAGTAACTCTATGATGGTGCTAAGTGGTATGACTAGATGATGCCTAAACGACTACTTTAGAGACAACCCTCAATCAATTCTTTTGTTGCCTTGATTGTATTTTGCACTTCAAAGTAGATTTCAACACCCGTCTTGGACAGTTATAAAAGAATATCTCAAATGTGCTTCAAGTCAAAGATAATTTGATCTTCCAATATGTCAAACACTAATCAAAAGGGAACCTTCAAAATTGTACAATTAAGCTAGGCTGCTTGCTATGGGACCATAGAAATCTTGAGATGTCAAGATATATGCAACCATCACATTTCAGTCCCATGTCACATAGACGAGTTTAATATTTTGTAACTTAGCCACCAGCTCTGAAGCCCTTCTCTAGCACTACTATGATGCCAAATTTTGATATCTTTTATCTGGCATTGATGTTACCATTGTCTATGTTTGATAAGAGTGAGTATCAAGTGATAGCCTAGTGACTCTCACTTATCTTCATTTTCTAAGATATTGTATGGGATTGTGAGGATGAGTGGAATGGATCATTGTACATTCCATGTGTATGAATGATAAATACCTTGGTATGGGGTGAGAGTTATTTGTGTATGGGATATTATGGGAGTGAGTCCTTAGTGAGTCATATAAAGAGGTGAGTCTCTCCAATAATGTAAGAGAGATCACATGCCTAGCATATGGAAGGCATGTGGAGTAAAGAGGAATCCTTCTAGAATTCCTACATGGAATATGGAGGATGTGGACATAGCGAAGAGAGAGGGTCCCTATGGGCTCCATGTGGGGGACTCTTGACTCTCAATATTTTAAGGGTCATGAGCATCTTTTTATGGGACACATGTCAAGAGTAGCCAAAAAGGAAGGATGGGGACATACAGTCTTATGTGATTGATGTGAAAAGAAATCTTCAAGCAGCTATTATAAATGGGTAAAAAAGGGTGACACAATCTCTATAAAAGGAGCCCTCCTCTCCCTTGTCCATCATCTCTTCCACCATTAGGTCTCATGCTATTTTAGCGCTAGTCTCCTCAAGCCTCTTTAATGATCCTTCTCTCTCCCTCTTCTAGATGATCTCTTATATAGACTCTTCAGTCCATCTCTCTCTAGTTCATTCTCTCCCTATGAGTAGTCTTGGAGTCTCCACTCCCTCGTGTAGGTATGAAACCTCTTCTCCTCCCATGTCTAAATAACATGTTGAGTTGCATATGAGTAGAGTGACCATCCATTGGTCATACAAGACAATACCATGTGTACCAATCATTGTTTCTTTGCCCTGTTTTTCGCTGTGCGACCACTGCGACCACTGCGCGGCTAGTCGGTGGAAAGGTGCCACAGAAATTGCATTGTATGCCTGTGTGCAGAGATATTGGGAGTTGCAAATTCATGCCTGTTGCCTGTTGATGCAAAATCGTCACTAGGAAGTGACTGTGTGGTGAAATACCACTTTCGTCAGTGTTGCAGATCTGCCCCTGTGAGGCTTTTTGCAGAAGTTTTACTATTTGCCCTTGTGAGGCATTTGCTGTGTTTACAGGTTGCTGTTGCAATTCGTGATTTGTAAAATGTCTGAGAATTTGTCTACCATTGTCAGTGAGAAGCTTGACAAGAACAACTTCCAAGCATGGAAGTTCAGGATGACAAACTTCCTTATGGGAAAGGGAGTTTGGGAGTACATCAGTGGTGAAACTGCAGAACCAGTTTTGGGTGCTGCTCCCACTCCTGTTGAATTGAAGGCCTTTAAAGAATGGCATGAAAAAGCCAGAAAATGCCTGTATTGGCTATCTGTTAGCATTTCAGATTCTATGATTGTGCATATACAGGATGTAGAGACGCCTAAGGAGGCATGGGATACATTGGTGAAGCTGTATAGCACAAATACCAAAGCACGAAAGATGCAGCTAAAATAGGAGTTGCACAATGTGCAAAGGAAAAATCTGAATATAAATGAGTATTCCTTGAAGGTGAAAGGCCTTGCAGATTCTCTTGCCTCCATTGGAGCACCTGTTGATGATGAGGACTTAGTGTCCATGACCTTGAATGGTCTTGGGAAAGATTATGCACAGTTTCGGACATCCATTGGAGTCCGTGAAACATTTCCTGATTTTCAGGAACTTATTGCTCTCTTGCTGAGTGAAGAGAAAAGGAATGGTGGTTCAGCCACCTCAACTTCTCAAGAGACTACTTTCTACTCGAATACAAGTAGAGGCAAGGGTAGAGGAAGAGGCCGTTTTGGTGGCCGTGCAGGAAATCAGAACCAACAGCAATAACAGGAAAACCAGTCCTATGGAGGAGGACGTGGTAGTTCTAGAGGCAGGGGGAGCCAAAGAGGCCGTGGTTCATGGCAAAGGAACCAGCAAGTAAATAGCAGCACAGAATGCTATTATTGTGGAAAGCCTGGACACAAGGAGAATACATGCTATAAAAAGCAGAATGACATCAAAAGTGGGAAGTTGCAGCAAAGCAACTATGCATCATCAAGTGGGCATGGTGACGACAGAAATGAGCACCTTTTTGTGATGCAGCATATGGTTAACTCCATGTCAGGAGATGCTGCAGCTTGCAATGATGTTTGGTATGTTGATTCAGGTGCCTCTAACCACATGACCAGTCATGGTGAGTGGTTTCATGATGTTAGAAATTTGGATAAGCCACATTATGTTGAAACAGGTGATGATACTGCGCACCCAATTACGCAGGTTGGTAAAGTGCCATTGGCTATGCAGGATGGCAAAACGAAGTACTTGGCAGATGTACTTCATGTTCCAAAAATCACTAAGAACCTGGTTTCAGTTGGCCAGATGGTTGAGCAAGGTCTGCAGGTTAGATTTAATCTTGATGGATGCTTTGTTGAGGACTTGAAAAATAAGTGCCGCTTGGTTGCAAAAGGCAACAAAAATGGCAGAATGTTCACCTTGGATGTTGATATGCCTGAGGTGAAAGCTGCTATGTTTGCGCATGGGAGAGGTGTCATTGCAGATATTGACATATGGCACAAGCGCATTGGGCACGTGAATATAAAAAGGCTGAAATCTATGCAAACGAAAAACATTGTTGCAGGTTTGCCTAAATTCAGAGTTGAGGGAATGCAAAAGGTATGTGAAGCATGCCAAATGGGTAAGCAGGCCAGACATGCATTTCCCAAAAATGCTAAGGTGAGCAGAAGACCTTTGGAAGTGATCCATTCAGATGTTTGGACAACCAAAGCTGCTTCTATTGGTGGATGCCATTATTATGTGACGTTTATTGATGACTACACTAGGAAGGTGTGGATTTATTTTATGAAGCACAAAAGTGAAGTGTTCAGCCATTTCAAGGCTTTTAAGGCCATGGTTGAAAAAGAGAAAGGTGTGCATATTAAAGTGCTAAGATCTGATGGAGGGGGAGAGTACTTTTCAGAAGAATTTTGTGAATATCTGAAAGAACAGGGAATTCAAAGGAATTTTGGGGAACCATAGGAGTGGGAGAGAAGAAGTTGTAAGAGCATGGGGAGCAGGGAGAGAGAGGAGAAGGGAGGAGGAGAGGGAGAGGAGGAGTTGCAAGGTTGGAGGAGAGGGGGGTAGGAGGCAAGGTTAGGACATGCATTTGGACTTGGAGTTCAAGGGAACATGGACACTTGGAGACAATTACATAAAACTCCCAAATAGAACTCAACACAATGTCCCAAAGAGTGTGGGCTTCATTCCATTATGGGATATTTATACAAGTTGGGAAGCTTCTCTCTCTACATGTAGGAATTGTAAGACTTTCTCTCTCTACATGTAGAACTTGCATCTAGGATGCGCATATAGAAGTTGCATGTGGAACTGCATGTAGAAGTTCCATGTAGAGTTGCATATTGGAACTACATGTAGGACTTGTAAGACTTTCTCTCTCTACATGTAAAACTTGCATCTAGGATGTGCATATAGAAGTTGCATGTTGGAACTGCATGTGGGGTATGTAGAACTTGCATGTAGAAAATTCATGTTGGACTACTAAGAGAGATTAGCCTTATGCAAGTACAAGCAGATCTTTGTTGCTACTCTACACATACACTATGTGCTACTTAAGTTCTTGTTGACACAGAGTTAATAGTTGATTTCATTCCATAGGTGTCTGACATGAAAAAACGAATGAGTTCAACATGGAAAGTGGGCTACAAACAATGTTCAAGTCTCCAAATTTCTCTTTGCCCAAATTAGATTTGATGTTTTTGAAAGAGAGAGCAAAGGAGAACCTACTTCTTGTGTGAAAATGGAAACACAAAATCAAAGCACTCAATCATTGTTCATGTTTAGGATTTGACCATAAACTAGAAGAATTGAATTGGACATGCAAGCTTAATAGTCCAGAGGCTCTATTACGTGGTCCTGAAGCACTATTAAGTGATTCTACAATACTATTAAATGTCCAAAAGTATTGTTAAGTGCTTCTATGCGATCCAAAAGTACTGTTAAGTGGTGTTGAAGCATATTAAGTGGTTTTGTAGTACTATTAAATAGTTCTGAGATACTATTAAGTAGTCCAGAAGTACTATTAAGTGGTACTTAAGTATCTCTCAGTGATCCTAAAGTACTATTAAGTAGTTCTTATTGGGCCAGAGATACTATTAACCAATATTTATTTTGTGGTAGGTGGAGTTCTTTAAAAGATTCAAGGCCCGCTACCCACAAATCAAGATTTCTCAAACACGCTTTGAGTGACTCAAGCCCTTTTTTGTACGTAAGTGAAGGATTGATACATTTGCTATTATGTTTCACATGTGCAGATGATTTTTTTGAAACAAGCATTCAATTACATGCGACAAAAGTAATTCGGACTCCATGGGACACTATTCACATTTGCCTGTGGTGTTTGTGACAAGGGCAGGAGCAATTTTATGTGTGGAGCTACAAAGTGTATGTACAATGGCATCACAACTCTTTGTGAAACATTACTATGCCCAAAACTCATAGATGCATTGTTCCACAGTTATGAATGCTTGATGGGAGAGTATGTTGAATGTGGCATAACAAGAATGGTACTATGTCCTAATGAGACAATAAACAATTACTTACTCCTCCCTATGAAGGTTTTCAAGATATAGAGTCAGGAATACTTGATGAAGATGGTAGAAAGAAAAAGAGAAAGGTTATTTTAGTGCAGTTATAGATGAAATATCCTAACTTTTTATCCTTCTTCCCAAAGCACAACAAGAGTTTTATCTAGCACAACTTCATTTGTAGGTGGCATGCTCAACAATACAAAGATTATATTGAGAACTTTCCAAGTGATGTTGTGGTCTCAATAATTGACTTTGCTAAGAATTATACCATTAAAGAGAAAATGAAATGCAGTCCATGCATTGGTACAATTATAAGGTTACCATCTTAGTGCACATTACATATGTGTGCATTGATTCAAGTGATGTTAGGAAAACTCTAGATTTCTATATTTCAAATGACAAGACACATTACCCTCTTTATGCAACATTGCTTTCTTTTACATGACTAGTGGCTTAGACATTAGGGCCTTGCACTAAAACATCATTGGGTGTGGTCGGACAGATATGCATCCGAGTTCAAAGAGACACACCCTTTCTACTTTGTTGCTAAGCTAAATGGACTAGAAATGTTATGGATCTTTCCAGCTTTAGGCCATGGGAAAGGAGAACACAATGGAGTGAGAGTTGTCATAAAGAGAGAGCTTAAACAACGAAAACCAAATGGATGGACTTTAAAGTGCATGGCTGATGTCATGAAGTTTATAAGGGCCAAGTTTTGTGGTAGTGAGGTGAACAAAGTCTTTTGGGAAATGAAAGGAAATGAAGTACAGAGAGATAAGAAGTGGAAATGCAAGCATGTGGCAAGCTCATGGTCTATGCATTTCATAAACGGATATCAACTACTACTACGGATAAATGTGCCTTGAGATGTAGGAAGGTCTCTTGCTTTTGTGATCTACGTATGTAGGGAAAAGGAGATGATGCAAGAATAAGGCATACATAGAAAGTTGGGAGCATCATACTATTGTCCCCATGGGTGATGATGAAAGGAACAAACAATAGTATAGTGATGAAGAGGATGTTGATACCCCTATGTATGTTGGTCATCCAAATGCCTTGAGGGATGCATTGTGTGTGGGAGAAAACTTTGCTATCAATGTGTCAAGTAATGAGGAGGAAGATGAAGACGTCTACATTATTAAGTGTTCCTAGGGAGATGTCAGATAATTGGGCAATATTCTTCCTGCTAGATCACTAGTAGTTACAGGATAATACTGTGAGAGAGTCCACGATGATGTGTGGGAGATGCTTGTCAACAAACCTCTGGTTATCATGTATGCACACCTAGTGTGGGCCATCAACTTTCATATGGAGCACATACTAAGAGAGAAAAGTCATTTTAGGCTATCACCTAAGATTGAAGAAAATATATATAATAGCATGCCTTTCACCGATTTAGGGTAGTGTAGATTTTTACAGTGGCAACATGATTTTTATAGCTAAGTTCCACAATTAACAGTTGCAACATGATGTGTCTTTGACATTGGGTAGAATGAATGAATAATTGGTTTTGTGTATATGATTCCTGAATGAATGACTTGTTTTCGGTACATGTGTGTTAAGTAGTTACATTTATAAATGCTATCTAGATCTAGCTAGTCTTCTTCGTAAAAAGTACTTGCAAACTTGTAAAATCTCAAAAGCACTTTCTAAACCACTTGACAACCAATTTACTTTAAACCACTTTATAGAATCACTTTCTAACCCAATTTACAAAGCTTATTAAGTCCTTTGAAGTAAACACTTTACAAAGCACATAAAGTACTTTATGAAGCTTATAATGTACTCTAAACCACTTTGCAAGGCTTATTAAGTACTTTAAAGTAAATAGAAATTTCCTCAAGAGTAATAAAATCACTTTACATGCAAAGAAAATATTTTGCAAGTACTTGATAGAGCATCACAATACAAGTTCTTTACAAGTACTATGAAGCTGATAAAGTACTTATAGGCACACTCTTTAAGTACTTTCCCAATACTTTATAGTACAATGTACTGCGAAGTATATTTCTAGAGTTTTTTACATGCTCAAAGAGTGCATTATATGTGATGTGAATTCTTTTCACATCCTCCAAATCATGGAAGGTGCATTGGAGAACCTTGCTACTCTAAAGCTTTTTGTAGGCTCTAGGCTTGGCAGATGGTATGGGAGCAGTACTTTTCGGAAGGAAGGGAATTCTTTTTCTCCCTTATCTAGATGTCCAAAACTACTTGCGTTTTCTAGAGGGTCACCTCCTTGTTCTATTGCATCTACTTTTTCTTTCTTGTGTTGCTAGTCTGCATTAAAAAAAGATCATTAAACCTTGTCTTATACATATATGTCCACAAAGTTTCAAGAAAAGACAACACAACATACCGGCTCCATCATCACTTTATTTTCCTCTTCCTCCTCTCTTCTTTGAATACTTGTCCGCCAATTTGCTAAAGGGTTTCCACTTTTGCATCAGGGCTAGAATTGACATGAGTAAGTATTTTCAAAGTAGCATCAAAACCAGTTACTGCTACATTGTCCAAATGGGTAGTCTCCTCCTCAATAATCTTCTCCTCAACGTTCTTGGTAGCACTCTTTGTTGCATTCTCTTTTCCTTGCCCACCGGCTTCTACTGCCTTCTACTGCATCACCCAAATGATCCATGTCCTCTTTAATAGTCTTATCCTCTATCTTCACATTCTCCATTGCATTCTCTACCCCCTTCCCATCCGGCTCCACTCTCTTCTCGTACATGAAATGAACTCTTTTTCATATCTCAATCCAATATCCTAGACACATTCAGAATCATATGCCTTCAATTCCCTTGAATCATTCCTTCGTTGAGTTCATTAAACAACCTCAAATCTACTGTTTGTAATTGCAGAAATTCCACCCATCTCCCATGAAATTTTTAAAAGTCCCTTAAATTTTCAGTCTTACTATTTCCCACATAAATGGATCAAAAAATACTATAGATAATTATATTGGCATTGCTTTTTTCCAAAAATCCCCACATTCAATTTTGACAGCAGGTGGCAAAGGATAAATTACTATTCTGCCAAAACCTTGCCTAATAATAGTAGTAACTATAGATCATTGAGTTGTCTCAAAAATCCATGTTTATGGTATACCCATACAAAGGAAAATCTACTCCCAAGATTCTTAGTATTAGCTAAAAATTGTAAACCAAACAACAACTAATACTATAGGATGATTATATGCATCTATCCATTCCATCGGTAGTATAGAGTGTGCCAGTGTAATCTTCAAAAACCTTCATCAGCAAATCTGGTTGAGAAGTGTTCCAACTCACCTGCATCCATCCACAAAAAGGGCAAGTTAGAACAAGGACCTTTTAATGTGGGACTGCAGGCCTCCATGCTAGCACATAGTTGTTATCCATGTCCCCCAACTTGACTTGTGATATTTCAAATTTTGGCACTTGACTCCCTAAAAATATTCAGTAAATAGCAATAATGAATATTCAGTAAGTGCAGTAATCATTCCTATTAATAAAGATAAGAGTGATTCTTGTGTATTCTATTTAAAAAACCATTTAAACATGATCACGGATGCCATCACTATCCTCCCAAGTTTCTTTTTCCTATTAATCCGAGAGGGACAATTATACACCTATCTTGCATATCAGTTTTACAATATAACTGGTAAAAATTTACTTTTAGTACAAACATTCCATATACCATATTATGTCCACTACAATCTGCATATTTCATTAGTACAAAACCTCCCTGTTCATTTCGAACACAGGTTCCCATAATGCTATTAATTCCACCATTACCCTTCAATGGAATATTAATGAGATGTTGCCCTGAAATATATAGAAATAGCCAGTTTTATTCCTTCATGGAATTTCTCTTCAGAAATTATAGTAGAATGTTTAGAAGATGTACAAATTTCCGATTTGAGCAAGACTGACTTTTTATTATAATGTTCCCAAATCTCCGAAATAGCTATGAAAGAATTAAAGGTGTCGAATTAAAACTGAACTATTTATCTCTTCGACATATTAATCGACACCCCGATCCATAGGTCCGTCCCACAATAAGCTCCTTATAAATGGTCATCAATAGAAGTGCGTAGAGTAAGGTTGAAGCAATATTCATGATCTCTGTGGATTAGTGCTTCAGGACTAGTCTTGTGACTCGTAGGTCTCATTCAGGGATGCATCTTGCATAGTGTTGCTGTGGCAGTGGAGAACACTATACTCTATGTATTTTAGCATAATGTAGTGGGCAAAGAGATCTCGTACTGGCTCTTAGCATTTTGTCTCATCCTGTATTAATCTCTATAAAAGAATATATGATGATAAACTATGCTTCTATTCTAACTCTCAAAGTATTCTCGGTCTCTTCACAGTTTACCATAGGCCCTGCTTGACAGCTGTGATCTCTCGAATCACTTATACTGTATATGTTTCTATTTTTGGCATGCATCTTAACAGAATAACGACACCTACAAATTTATCACGAGGTGGAAACATCAGCACTCAATCTATTCCCACCCTCTGAAAGGTGTATCTACTCTAGGTTATCCCAGGGCTTACGTATCGCCCTCAACCATCATGGAGCTTAATCCTGCCAGTATCCATACTACGTAGTTGTGCTAGGCCAGAGATATCTATGGGTGTCTTAGACTTGTTTAAACCATCATCTCAAATAACTCTGGGGAGCATACCATTTTTCAATGTGATGAGCTCCTTGGCTCCTGGGTTCCTTATCAATGTGGTCACGTCATGACCTCTCTGGTTTTTTGGTCCTTCACAGAGCTCGTCCCATACGTAACGGCCGTAAGTTTTTTTGCTAATGCATGTCTTCCTCCACTTGCATATAGAGAAAACGATGATTGTGTCCAAAGGTTGGAGGGTTCACTAATCATTCTGCTAACATTTATGTGCATATACATATAAATCTCCTATATGAAAAACAAAGCAGTTCAACACTCTGCATCTACCCGCAAGTTTCGTAGACAATGGTGGTGATGAAATACCCTATGTAAACCGGGTCTATCTGCACAACCACAACATATACATGTGCCCCATTTCTATTTCCTAGCATTGCGCATCCTGTGGTTCACTATCTCTATAGCAATAGCCAGAGACACAATCAATCACGCATCACGTGCCTTCCTGTCTTTCCTCTGCATAGTGCCACTATCAATTATTAGAGGCTTGCAGGGGAATGGGTGTAAAGTTGCCAGGGGCTCGCCCTCTTTACACACTAGATACATATGTAACATTCACGTTTAGAACTGCGGACTATTATACTCACTATGGAGGAGTCCAAGAAGGTGTGAGGTCCTCGTTCCTGCCTGAAGGACCACTGCACATCATAAGTTATGGGAGGATGCATCTCCACTTTGCTCTATGGAGGATCTAACTACTACTAAGGCAGTCCATCCTCGCTCCTCCACCAAAGTAAGGTCCCAGATGACCGCGTAGATTCAAAATACCACAATGGCTCATCGAGTTCACGAAGCTAGCATCCTGTTCTATATTCACGACATGCCTGGAGGGGACTAGAACATCTATCCCTCCTCAAGCTTCCCACCTATTAAGTGCCGTATTGTTGAACGGGTACCTGAGGGAGGTCTATGATGACACTCGCGTGCTGGCTCAAGCTTTGCCCTCTCTTGGAGGTGCGTATTTTGAAGTCTGGTCTAGTCACAGTATTACCAGTGCTAGTTCTCGGTTCATGGACTCCCAGCATTTGCTTCTCCCTTTGGATGCAGCAGTTTGTTGGGTAGTGGGGAGGACTCTCCCTCCAAGGAGGTCCTCAATACTTCTGGCATTCAATTGTGGCTGCAGCTTCTTGTCATTTCTCCAGTGCGAATCTCTGGCCTGGATTCTAATGGTAGCACTATTGCCATTTTATAATAATTTCATTTCACTATCTATTATTAATATCGACCTCTCCACATATTACAACAGTCTCCCAACAACTCTTTTGTTGGATTCTAACTCCTCTTGAAGTTAATGACTACATGTTAGAAGGGAAAACCCTCCTCACCCACTTTTAGCTAGGGATATCCTGAGGTTCCCCCATAGAACCACTTAGTATTTCATGGTCCAATGAGACCCCTTGGTATCATCCATCGTATATATCCATGATCTCTCTTATATCTATCCAATATGCCAAATCCCCATACTTAAGATGCACTTCGCCTCTCAAGGGATCTAATTTTGATATTTCCTTATATATATCCACGTGTATATTCTTCCTCCTATGTAATGTAAAATTGCTCCGATTTAAATTATGACGGTTATCTATACTATCATGGACACCACTCCGAGTATAAGTATTCCATTAATCTCAATTAGCTTGACATATGCATGTTCGTAAAATCTCAATAAAAAGATTAAACATATGGTTGTATTGGTCCCTCCTTCATAGTGTGTGTGTGTGTGTGTGTGTGTGTGTGACCCACCTTCCGCATACCTGTAGGTCCAACACACAATCCAAGTGAGGGCAGTAGACCACCCATCACTATGGATTGGGTCGGACTACTGCCCAAGAATTGTATAATAACCAAGTTCCTATAAATTGTGGGTTGTGGGGGTGTACTTACCTAACCACTTCCTCACTTTTCCAAGGTCCAAGTCACATCCCGAGAACTCTTGCTATATGAATCTTCTTATTAGTTTTCTACTTTTATCCCTCTTGAACCCATTCTTTTCAAAGCTCCCGATCAATTTCTTAATTTGCCCAAAGGAATTGAAATCCTCTTTCTCAGTATATAATATGGGCACTAGGGAAAGGATGACTTTCTTGGAGAAACATATGGGTCAGTTACTTTAGCCCAAATGAACTTACATACTGGGTAGTTCAAGGACTCAGTTTTATCATATTTGTTCGTCTCACTGTGACTCCATTGTCTTTGTTGGCAACATTAATGGACATGCTTAAAAAATTGGCTTTTACTCCTCTAGCAATACCATCCTCTCCAATTTGTATATCCACTGTAGTGTCTTTTATCTCCACGAATTGGAGGGGGTAAATCCATAGTGGGTCGATCTCATCATTCTCTTGTACTGTGAAAAACTCCCTTGGGGAATCCACATTGATTAACAATATATCATCCATATATCTAAATGGGTGTTCAAATTTGGATAATCTCTCCCAATCCTTTTTCTTCCACAATTTTTTAATGAAGTTAAGCTCAAACCAATGTAAATACAAATTACACCATAGGGGTGAGTAGGAAAATCCCATGGGTATGCCTAAGATTTGTTTATATACTTGTTCTACTAATCTCAAGTGCATGTTTTCCAAGAGCCACATTGATGGACAATTGCATAACCAGTAGTTTATTTGACTCAGGGTGTTCTTTCATTTCCTGCACATCTATGGCAATGATTCTGTAATGGACTCTTTTATTCAGCATAGTCATAATGGCCTGGCATCCAAGTGATGGTGCAGGTAGCGGATCCACATACCCAAGAGCCATCAAATCCTTGTGCCACAAAGAGGCCTGCGAATCAAAGCCAAGTCCAACCATTAGTCATGAGATTTTTCTTACCTCACAATGGTTAGGCTAGTGTGTGTTTTAACCTATATTTCTACTACTCTTTTTCATATCTCAATCCAATATCCTGAACACATTCAGAATCGTATGACTTCAATGTCCTTGAATCATTCCTTCCTTGAGTTCATTAAACAACCTCAAATCTACTGTTTGTAATTGTAGAAATTCCACCCATCTCCCATGAAATTTTCCAAAGTCCCTTAAATTTTCAGTCTTACTATTTCCCACATAAATGGATCAAAAAATACTATAGATAATTATATTGGAATTGCAGAAAATAAAGTTTTTGTGATACAACCAACTGTATAAGTTGGAAAGGGAATACAAGGTGTCCCAAATCAGTCACTAGCAATCCACCTTTTTTCCAAAAATCCCCACAGAGTCAATTTTGACGGTAGGTGACAAAGGCTAAGTTATTGTTCTACCAAAACCTTGCCTAATAACAATAGTAACTATAGATCACTCAGTTGTCTCAAAAATCCATGTTTATGGTATACCCATACAAAGGAAAATCTACTCCCAAGATTCTCAGTATTAGCCAAAATTTGTAAACCAAATAGCAACTAATACTATAGGATGATTATATGCATCTATCCATTCCATCGGTAGTATAGAGTGTGCCAGTGTAATCTTCAAAAATCTTCATCAGCAAATCTGGTTGAGAAGTGTGCCAACTAACCTGCATCCATCCACAAAAAGGGTAAGTTAGAACAAGGACCTTTTAATGTGGGACTGCAGGCAATGCTAGCACACAGTTGTTATCCATGTCCCCCCACTTGACTTGTGATATTTCAAATTTTGGCACTTGACCCCCTAAAAATATTCAGTAAATAGCAATAATGAATATTCAGTAAGTGGCAGTAATCATTCCTATTAATAGAGATAAGAGTGATTCTTGTGTATTCTATTTAAAAATCCATTTAAACATGATCACGGATGCCATCACTATCCTCCTAAGTTTGTTTTTCCAGTTAATCCGGGAGGGGACAGTTATACACCTATCTTGCATATTAGTTTTACAATATAATTGGTAAAAATTCTTTCAGTACAAACATTCCATATACCATACTATGTCCACAACAATCTGCATATTTCATTTGTGCAAAACCTTCCTGTTCATTTCAAGCATAAGTTCCCATAATGCTATTAATTCCACCATTTCCCTTTGATGGAATATTAACGAGATGTCTACCCTGAAATATATAGAAATAGCCAGTTTTATTCCTTCGTGGAAATTCTCTTCAGAAATTACAATAGAATGTTCAGAAGATGTATGAATTTCTGATTTGAGTGGGACTAACTTTTTATTATAATGTTACTAAATCTCTGATACAGCTGTGAAAGAATTAAAGGTGTCGAATTAAAACTAATCTATTTATCTCTTCAACATATTAATCGACACCCCGATCCACAGATTCATCCCACAATAAGCTCCTCATAACTGGTCGTCAACAGAAGTGCGTAGAGTAAGGTCGAAGCAATATTCATGATCTCTGTGGATCAGTGCTTCAGGACCAGTCCTGTGACTCATAGGTCTCATTCAAGGATGCATCTTGAGTTGTGTCACTTTGGCAGTGGAGAACACTATACTCTCTATGTATTTTAGCATAATGTAGTGGGCAAAGAGATCTTGTACTAGCTCCTAGCATTTTGCCTCATCCTGTATTAATCTCTGTAAAAGGATATATGACGATAAACTATCCTTCTATTCTAACTCTCAAAGTATTCTTGGTCTCTTCACAGTTTACCATAGGCCCTGCTTGACAGCTGTGATCTCTTGAATCACTTATACTGTATATGTTCCTAGTTTTGGCATGCATCCGGACGGAATAACGACACCTACAAAATTATCACAAGGTGGAAACATCAGCGCTCAATCTATTCCCACCCTACGAAAGGTGTATCTGCTCTAAGTTATCCCGAGGCTTACGTATCGCCTTCAACCATCATGGAGCTTAATCTCGCCAGTAACCATACTACGTAACTGTGCTAGGTGAGAGATATCTCTGGGTGTCTCATACTTGTTTAAACCGTCATCTCAAATAACTCCGGGGGTCATGCCATTTTTCAATGTGATGAGCTCCTTGGCTCCTGGGCTCCTTATCAATATGGTCACGTCGTGACCTCTCTGGCTTTTTGGTCCTTCACAGAGCTCGTCCCTTATGTAACTGTCATAAGTTTTTTCGTTAATGCATGTCTTCCCCCACTTGCATATAGAGAAAACAATGATTGCGTCCAAAGGTTGGAAGGTTCACTCATCGTTCCTCTAACATTCATGTGCATATACGTATAAGCGGTTCAACACTCTACATCTACCCGCGGGTTTCCTACACACTGGTAGTGATGAAATACCTTGTGTAAACTAGGCCTATCTGCACAACCACAACATATACGTGTGCCCCGTTTCTATTTCCTAACATCGCGTGTTCCGTGGTTCACTATCTCTACATCAATAGCCAAAGTCACAATCAATCATGCGTCCCGTGCCTTCCTTTCTTTCCTCCGCGTAGTGCCACTATCAATTATCAGAGGCTTGCAGGGGAGTGGGTGTAAAGTTGCAAGGGGCTCGCCCACTTTATGCACTAGATACATACGTAACGTCCGCATTTAGAACTGCGAACTATTCTACTCACTATGGAGGAGTTCAAGAAGGTGCGAGGTCCTCGTTCTCCTACCTAAAGGAGCACCGCACATCGTAAGTTGTGGGAGGATGCATCTCCACTTTGGTCTATGGAGGAGCTCACTACTACTAAGGCAGTCCATCCTTGCTCCTCCACCAAAGTAAGGTCCTAGACGACCATGTAGATTCGAAATACCACAATGGCTCATGGAGTTCGAAGTTGGCATCATGTTTTTTATTCATGTCCTGTCTAGAGGGGACTGGAGCGTTCGTCCCTCCTTGAGCTTCCCACCTATTAAGTGTCGTATTGTTGAAGGGGTACCTGAGGGAGGTCCATGATGACACTCGCGTGCTGGCTAAAGCTTATGCGCTCTCCTGGAGGTGCGTATTCCGAAGTCTAGTCCGCTCACAGTATTGCCAGGGCTAGTTCTCGGTTCGTGGACTCCCCAGTGTCGATGCGGCTTCCAGTCATTTCTCCAGTGCGAATCTTTGGCCCGGATTCTAATGGTAGCGCTATCGTCGTTTTAGAATAATTTCATTTCACTATCTATTATTAATATCGACCTATCCACATATTATAATAGTCTCCCAATGACTCTTTTGTTGGATTCTAACTCCTCTTGAAGTTAATGAATACAAGTTAGAAGGGAAGACCCTCCTCACCCACCTTTAGTTAGGGATATACTGAGGTTCCCCCAAGAACCACTTAGTATTTCATGGTCCAATGAGACCCCTTGGTATCATCCATCGTATATTTCCATGGTCTCTCTTATATCTGTCCAATATGCCAAATCTCCATACTTAAGATGCACTTTGCCTCTCAAGGGATCTAATTTTGATGTTTCCTTATATATATCCACGTGTATATTCTTCCTCCTATGTAAATGTAAAATCTTAATAGTATTGCTCCGATTTTTTCTTTACTTTTAATGTCTAGAAGGAGTTTACTTTTAATGTCTAGAAGAATTACTCGAGAGTCTGATACGTTATATCTCTCAAATGAGATATATACAAGAGTGAAGAGTTCTGGCCAACTAGACGATGTGTTTTCAAGCGAGCACAGATTAGTAAGAGTATGGGTACATAGATACTATAAAGGTTTGAAAGTGGAGGGAGCAATGACATTTAAGCATGCCATTCACTGCTTGCGAGGTCTTTCACAAAGATTAGACAAGTGAAAATATATATTAGCGCTAGGCCAAAATGCTCACGAAGAGGAGGTTTCTAGGGTAGTGGATCTTGCATGATGGGAATTTCGTGAAGAGATGGCTATAGGTGAACAAGAACTATGGAAGAATCAGGAAAAAAAGATGGATGGAGTAGGGATGAGAGGCAGGGTTGGAAAAGAGGCAACAGATCCTCATGGGAAAGGATGATTGTGGCAATAGTCGGTCACTTTTATCTTTCAAGATGCCTACTAAATCAAATTAAAGGTGAATCGAAAGGTGTCACAATCAAACAGCTCGAGTTGACATGCCTCTAGGAGAACATCAGTTGTAAGGGATGTGAGCAGAAATCTGGAGCAAAGGAGGATGCTCACTAAATCGAATTCAAGGTGAACTCAAAGTTGCCACAAATACTAAGACTCAAATTCACACGCCTCTAGCAAAGCATTGATCGTGAGGGGATGAGATACACAACATGCAAGAAGTTGGGCAACCTCAATACCACATGGATATGCAAGGGGATATTCTCACACTAATAAAATCATCATTCCTTAGATGAGGATGTTTGAAGGATAGCACTTTGTTGCGTAGATTGAAAACCATTCAATAGTTCTAGGGCATGTTCTTAGTTTTCTTCTTGCATATTTTCTTATTTTGAAAATGCCATGTGTCAGGGAAAGGGGAGTTCCATGTTCCAAGATAAGAAGAGTATCGAGGATTTTAGGAGGCAAAAAGAGTTTTTCAAAAAAAACAAGATTGAACCAGGTTCAATTGGCCTGCCCTGTAGTTTTTCTTCTGTCAGGACAAGATGTTCTCTCAATTACGGAGCACTAGTGGGGGTTTTGTTGCCGGAATTGTCTCACATGCATGCACAAGCGAGAGGCGGATCGGGTGACATGTGGAACGACACACGTGTGAGTTATCCCGCAAAAGGGAACTCAAAAAATAAAGCCCCCAAAAATAATTTTTGCTTTGGTTGGAGTCCTTCACTAAGACCTGTAAATGGCAGGCCAAAAAGGACTATAGAAATTTGATATTCTTAGAAAATATAATTATGTACCTATAGTTTTATATACATATTTCTATCTCCCATTCTTTGTGTGCATGTGTGCAGGCGCGCACGTGCGGACACACACACATCTATATCTACGGTGGAGGGGGTCTTGAAATCAAAGGCATTTTAACATCCCACACTGAGACCCAACGGAGCAGGTCTCTAGACAGGTCATGCTACTCGTATATATTATCTCATGCAACACAATGAAGGGTGTGTGCGCCCAATTGTCATTGAGCTAGACTAGTTCTGTACTCGTGCTTTGCAATGACATTAAATGAGCGAGGGAATTTAGGCTGGTGATTTTGAAATCAGAGGGGAGGATATGCCACATGGAGGGCCTCAGCTTGCAAGGAAGATGGTACCATTGCTCGCCACATGGCACCCTTCTCTATTAGAAATACAGAGATAGAGATAGAGAAGAGAGAGATATAGATTGGGCACATGGTATGCCTTCTGTTCTATTTCCGTTTCATTTCCGATTTAAGGTGCCTGCCGGATATACGGGCACATGCTTGCCTAAAGTATTCTGAACCTTGCCGGACGTTGCTGGATTTATGGGCACATGCTCAGGGAGTGTTCTGTGAGGTTGAGGGCAGCATTTCATTGGTTGCCAGATCCTTGCTGACCCTTACCTGCCTGTGTAGTCCGATTGCAAGGGTCAGGCAAGGTTTGGCCTTCCGGTGGCCTTCCGTTTGCCACCTCAGCTAGGACATGCCTGAAGGGCTCACAATGGGAGGAATTTCTCATGTGCCCAAGGTGAGAGAAGCGCTATGGGGAGTGGAAAGTCAGACTCATAGGGACTAGGGAGAGGCATTCTCAATCCTCATGATGAAATCACGAGGTGGTGGCAATGGTCAAGTTATGATCTTGGGAGGGTGTGTAATATTGATAAGGGGAGCACATTTTGGCGCTAATGTCGAGAAACTGTGTAGTGTGACACAGAGACATAGACACACTCGCAACTCAGCTGGCCTCTATCGTTTTCCTGGAGTGCTTTTTGGTACTCGAGAGCCTACAGTCTATTTTAATGCAGTGAACTGTAGCCACAATGACGCCCATGCTGCCTTTAAACTGCTCCAAAATCATGAGCACGTCGATTTTCGTGCTCGTTTGGGAGCTCAAAGGCTGCTAACAAGTTACAACACAACTCTACACTGTACATACACACTTTTAGTGAAATCTAATCTAATTGTATTTATATTACAGAAAGCAGCTACAATGGCGAAAGATAAATAGCAATGTATGACAAGTATGCACATTCAAATGAGTTCCAGACATCAAAGGAGCTACAGTGTACACCAGCCTCTGTGTTCGGTGTTGGAGGCTGGCATACACTGTGTACACACACACACACACACACACACACTGTATTGATATTACATAAAGCAACACACTCTACACTGTACATACAGAGTTTTCTTTTGGGTAAAATCCAGTTGTATTTATATCACAGAAAGCAGCAGCAGACAGAGGGCATAGAGCTACAATGTGAAAAGATAGAAACGTATAACAAAATATGCAAGGAAATCCAGACAGTTTTCTTTTGGGTGTACATTACAGAAAGCAGCAGATAAAGAGGGCATGGAGCTAAAATGTGAAAAGTATAACACAAACATGCAAGGTAATCCAGGCATCAAAGGACTCAGGAGCTCTGTGTTCAATGTTGGAGGCTGGAGTACAACAAATGCTTTTTTGGGTGTACAACGCGCACACACATCTGTCTTGTGCCTTTTGCACAATTGCAGTTTCCAAGCCTCACATCATGTGCTCCCACTCCCTGTCTGTCACTTCCAATGACCCTTGCCTGGCCTTCCAAACCCTCGCCATAACTCTTGGCAAGCTTTTTCTTTGCATCCTCACGGACTTCCATTCTCGGCTCCCTTGCCTTTTTGGAGTTTCAACCGCCTTCACATGAATTCCCCACCTTTTGCCATGGGCTTTACATCAATTCTTGGCCTCTTCCTCTAACCTTCTCTTCAAACTTTTGCAGAGCTTCAGCTTCTGTAGCCATGTGGACTCTGAGTTTTGTGATCACACAGCTTCTGTCGCAATGTGGTCTGCGATTTTGTGATTACAGCACTGGATTTTTGGGCTCGTAGATTTGTCTTCGACTTGCTTTTGCATCTTTGCAAATTTGTAGAGTCATTGGCCTCGCAGATTACTTGCGTTTATGCATCTTTGCAAAATTGTAGCTTCAATGGGCTTGCAGATTACTTGCGTTTCATCCTTCACAGCATATGCTTGAGCTCTTGCAGCTGCAGCAAAATGTGCGAGTCTGTGATTGTAAGCCAATGGAATTTGTGAACATGCTTGAGCTCCTGCAGCAATGTGCGAGTCTGTGATTGTAAGCGAAGGGGTTTTGTGAACTTGGATTCGTGCCAATTTGAGCGCGCAAAGTAAAGATTTTTAGCTCGTTTCTCTTCAGATTGGAGGGGGCTTGATCTTCTGCCTGATTGAGCGGTGATTGCATTCATCACGGAGCGCAATTTTGGGCTGATCTAGCTCGGCTAAAAGCTTCGATAACATTTTGCAAATCGTTTGTTGTGGGCGTGTGATCAGGAAGAAAGCTCTCTTCAATTCCCTGTCAGCGTACAAAGTTGTTACTCCTACAAGAATCCATCGCCATCGCTTGGCGAAATGGCCTCTCACAAATCGTTTTTCTAAAGTGGACTAAGGAGCTTCTGTTTGTCATCATCAATCCTCTTTGCGGATGTTCCGCTCTTAGTGTCACTTTCTGTCGCTGCGAAGCCCTGATTCCGTACTTGTACAGAAGATCGTTTCGTTCTACCAAATCGTGAGGCTTAAAACCTCTGACCTCTGACCTGCCAGCATTGCACTTTCACTCGCGTTGCTCTGTACGTCACAATTTGTACAGAATATCATTTTGTTCTACCAATTCGTGAGTGACCTCTGAGCTACCAGCATTGAAGCACTCGTTGGATCACTTCCTCGTCTTTTGTTGCCTTCCTGATAATTGACATCTCTGTCTCTCTCACACACTACACACATACGAAGTCTCCCCCAGTGACGTCGCACAGCTTCTTGTCTTCTCCTCAACTTTCAACTTTACGAATGAATACAGTATTGCAGCTGTCGATACAGATTTCTGGCCCATGACGGAGTGTAGCATGGGACAATTATCCATTTTGGTGGTGCTGTTTGCTATGTTTGTTGCATTGGCGAACTCGATGACGAACGAGGAAGACGGTAGATAAACAAAACACTTCTCCCGAAATCTCTCCTTTAACATCTGTTCACGCAATAGACAATTTCCCCTCATCCTTTAGTAGCGCCCTCAATATCTTCGCAGTTCACGCAACTTATTAGTGTGTAACGTGTTTGTCCATCCTCGAAGTACGGTGAGTTCCTCACTCAACATGCACATATCACTCTCTTTCTTAGATCTTAAGCTTTTTCCTTCAAGTTCTATGACACGATTTTGACTCTGTTACAGTATACGCATTGAGTGTGTTATTCGCGGCTTTAAGGTCGCCTTCCTTGCCTGGATGGACGACAGTGGGAGGTGACCCGTGTGCTGAAAATTGGGAAGGTGTAGTCTGTGCTGGATCCAACGTAACAGGATTGTATGTGATCTAATTTCCCGTGTAAGGTTATGCATCCTGCTAGGATGGGGCTGTTGCTTCGGTAGTCTTCCCTGAAACTTGTTGCTTTTGCAGAAATCTCTCTAATTTAAATTTAACGGGCGGATTGGGTTTTGCCCTGGAAAATCTGAGTGCTCTGATCGTACTGTAAGACCTCTTTTCGTTGTCCCGTTCAATGGGGAATTTGTTTCTTCTTTATTCTCGCGAGGGATTGCTGGATTGTCAAATTTCTTGACTGAGAATGTGGTGGTACAGGGATGTTAGCAATAACAACTTAACGGGCGATATACCCTACCAGCTCCCGCCAAATGTCCAGCGCTTGTAAGGGGATCACTTTGACGCTGAAACAGCAAGTACGACTTGGTGTCGGGAGCAGGAAAAGTCTCTAATGTCGCTTTCTTTTTTCGCATGATTTCAGGGTTCTCTCTGGCAACCAGTTTCTTGGGGGTCTTCCTTATTCTGTGACCTATTTGAGGGACTTGGCTTTTCTGTAAGTCATTCTGCTTTGCCTTTCTCTTGACCCTTGTGTCTCAGGTGCCGTATTAAGAGCCTTGTCTAAATCATATCACATTCTTTCCATATGTAGCACTCAAGTTTTGTCGAGCAGATTCTCAGAACAAAAGTGCTCCATTTGTATAATGTCAATGTGCAGAAATGTTAGCAACAATCTGCTGTCAGGACTATTACTTGATATCTTTTATCAATCGGCAACTTTAACTAGATTGTAAGACATGCATGCTTTTACGAGACTAAACATCTCCCTTTTCGTTTTTTGCTTTAAGGCAGAAGCATCAATTCTTGTGCACTTTATTCCCGCTATTCATGTTACTTGTATCTGGCATCCTCTACTTCTGTCTAGGGATCTTTCAAATAACAACCTAAGTGGCCCACTTCCATCCTCTTTCAGTTCTCTAACAAGGCTTAATACGCTGTGAGTCTTAAATCCCTCCCTTTTCACTTCTGATGTCCCATGATTGGAGCTACATTTGAATGAAGGTTCATGGGTTGAATGCATGTCAAGTCAGAATCGAACCATTCTGATGAAAAAAATGTTGCAGGTATCTCCAAAACAACCGCCTCAGTGGTACCATTGACATATTGGCTGATTTGCCGCTGAAGGACTTGTAAGGTCCCTTGGTAACTCGTGAGTTCCTTGAGATTTGAGGCTGAAAATGCATTTTTTCCGGAGAGAGATTTTAAGCAGCACCCCATTACCTAGGAAGTATTCTGTTGGCTGAAGCTGTTGTAAATGTGTCAGAGACATTTCAAACAATACTTTCACAGGTTGGATCCCGTCATCATTGGCTTCAATTCCTTCTTTCGAGTAAGCCTTTTGAATCACTCCTCCTGATTATTCTACAAGTAAAACTGGTTCTTTGAAATTCTTAAGCATAGCACTTGCTATAGCGATAGTAGATCAGGTTTTCGTTCCTTATTTTCCCATGACACTCTCTAAAATCTGCAGATATGCTGGAAATCAATTCAATTCATCAGCTGGAATCCCTCCTCTGGTTTCACCTTCGCCCTCATTCCTGCATGCTCCCAAGGACGAGGCTCCATCTGGTAGAGGAGGAACACAAGTTGCAGGTGCTTCTAAAAGATACTTAACAGGGGGGCATATAGCAGGTATCACTGTAGCAGCTGTACTGAGTGCCATAACAGCTGTTTTAATCATTCTTTTCTTCACCTGGAAGAGAGCGGAGCACGCAGTGCGAGTGAAACATGCTTCCTGGATTCATTGGTGGGGTCCCCTTCCTTCTGCTAAGGGTACTTTTTTGACACTAAATATCCTTGTGCGTTCATGATTCCTTTTTGGAACTAATGTGTACTGTAGGATCAGGCATTATAATTTAATTGGTTTTTTAGAGCGTCTCTTCAGATTTAGCATGAAATTTGTCATATATTGCAGCAGATTCAAAACAAACGTCTGACAGAAATTCAGAACAGAAAAATAAGCCTGTACCTGAAGCTGCTACTTTCAAACCTTATACTGGCGTAAGGTGCTTGACCCCGAAAGAAAGCATGGATGGGGATGTGCCAATCAAGTCTACAAAAAATTCTTTAGCTATGTCAGTTTACACCTTTGGGGAACTGCAGATGGCCACAAATAGCTTCGGTCAAGACAGCCTTTTGGGTGAAGGAAATTCTGCACGAGTCTACAAGGCAAAGCTTCCAAATGGAAAGGTAAGGTGGCATTAGACTTGCATCCACTTTTTCCCAAGTCATGCCATAGGATGGTTGTGGATGCCATACTATTTTTCACATTTTTGATATGTAATATGTTTTTTTTAATTCTTTAACGATGACCTTGCAATCAACCTAAATGAGGACAGGGGTCCTCCTGTGAGGGTGGAGTGGAGAGGGTGTGACTGCTCCTCTCCTACTAATTGAATTATGGGGCTGCTTGCTGGTCCTTCTTGAAGGCTGCTGACAGCTAGGAGTACCGATGAATACAATGAGGAAATGTGGGTTCTTATATAGGGTGATGACCCCCCTGGGGTGACACGGTCCGACTGGACCAAGATTGACCCTGCTCTATAACAGACTAATTAAAGATGTGGCTGACCCATGGAACAGACGAGTCTGCTGCTCACATCAGCTGTTGCTGACATGGTTGTAGTCGGCAACCTGCTGATGTGTCAGAGTGTCCTCACGACTGTACAACTGTCGTCCTGTGATCTCTCTGTTGTCCCCTGGCATGTTGCTGTCCCATGATGACGTGAACCTTGTGTGGCTGCCACGTGGACTGTATGGACGTGGACTCTTCCTGTACCTGTTGGCTGTTCCTATGCTGTTTTAACTTGGCTAAAAAACG
Source organism: Dipteris shenzhenensis (assembly GCF_047967505.1). Lineage (NCBI taxonomy): Eukaryota > Viridiplantae > Streptophyta > Polypodiopsida > Gleicheniales > Dipteridaceae > Dipteris > Dipteris shenzhenensis. Next base: position 13,869,443 of record NC_141627.1, on the reverse strand, counting down.
GGGTCCAATCTGACATGAAAGAGAGGAAGCTCTCACACCAAAAAGTTTGGACGACTTCATCTATCTTAATGTGGAGCTGGTTGTTGTTTGAAAGCTGGAGAACTCGTCAAAGATGACTTTTGATTTTGGTTGGGATCCTTCCAAAAGATCAAAGTGTCATCAAGGCATAATTGCCTATGATGTTCTTGAAGATCTGCAACATCATCCCATTGAATGTGGTTGGCATTTGTGTGGGATCTCAAAGAATTGAGCCTTTGACGGCAACGGAATTTGGCATGGACTCATCCTATCAGATCTGACTATATATAGATCTCTGTTATAATAGTCAGTGTGCCACCTATGACTACTTTATCTGATACGTGCATATGCACTTGTCCTCCTCTGGAAACCACAGAAAAATAGCTCTCTAGTTGAGCGAATAAAAGAGAACTAAAAGATCGATCTTGACATCATAATTGTGACAGCATAGCTTCCCCGGGATGAAGACGTAGCTAAAGGTCGAACTGGCAACTATCTTTGCTGCTTTGGCAATGCTCGATCCCTTTCCTTGGCTTCCTGAGTCGTAACAGACCAGTCTGGTAGCCACACTGCACTAGCCGACTTGCTGACGTGGCTGTGGTCTGCAGCCTGAATGCCCACACAGCACTATGGCTGCTGTCCCATGACCTGTCTCCTGTCTCATGACCTGTTGCTGTCCCCTGATGATGTGACAGTCTGCATGGCTGCCACATGGATCGAATGACTGCTGACATCAGCATATACCTGTTGCCTGCCCCCATGCTCTCCCTGTATACAAGTGAATAAGGCTTTTCGAGTATGAGAGTTTTTGGAGATGTTTATTTTGGTTTTTAATGGGAAAAGTCACACAAGCTTGACTCAACAAAGATGAGCATGTTCAAGTTGGCAAATTGACTTGGCTTTGTATACAGGTTGTGGCTGTAAAAAAACTTGATTCCTCTATTGCCATGGTGCACGAGGATGATTTCTTAGAAATTCTCATAGGTATTTCTCGACTTCGACATGCAAACATAACAGAGCTTATTGGGTATTGTGTTGAGCACGGACAGCGTCTTCTAGTATATGAATACATCAGTAATGGTACTCTTCATGAAACTCTACATTTTGGTGAGGAAAAGAGCAGGAGGCTGTCCTGGAATCTCCGGATGAAGATTGCTTTAGGAGCAGCACGGGCATTGGAGTAAGACCCTACGACTTCTCTTTTGATCAAATGTACATCTTGGTTTCTTAAAGTGATGGATCAAAAGATTAAGTTCATTGAAAGATTAAACACAATGTAACTATGTGGTCTCTACGACTTGTTCAGATATCTCCATGAAATTTGTCAGCCAAAAGTTATACATCGCAATTTCAAGTCATCCAATATCCTTCTCGATGATGAATTCAATCCTCATCTATCAGATTGTGGGCTCGTGTCTCTCACATCTTTCGGCTCGCAATGTCAGGTGGGATGCTTTAGTCAATACCTGTTTCGAGCAGTGCCTTATACTAGGGTGTACTCATTTACTCTAGAATGTGTAACGCATTTGGGCTCGGCGGGGAGTTTGAAATGTATATATGCTGAAGCAAAAGCCAACATAAACATAAGTAGGTCTTCCCTTTGCATTGTACTACAATTGGTAACTGTTCTTGTTGATTCTTGTATGCAGTTTTCTTCTCAGCATATGGGCTCATTCGGTTACAGTGCTCCTGAATTTGCCATGTCAGGAACGTATTCAGTAAAAAGTGATGTTTACAGTTTTGGTGTGGTTATGTTGGAGCTCTTAACAGGCCGCAAACCCTTGGACAGGTTTTGTGAGAGTAAAGAAGGCACTTTTGCAACACAACTTTTTTTAGTCTAACAGGAAAGTGTTAACAGATTGATAGAACACTTCATGAGTTTTTTCCCTTTGGTTAATTCGACAGTTCAAGGCCAAGGGCAGAGCAGTCTCTTGTGCGGTGGGCGACTCCACAACTGCATGATATAGATGCCCTTTCAAAAATGGTGGACCCTGCTCTGAAGGGTATATATCCTGCAAAATCTTTATCAAGGTTTGCAGATGTGATTGCCCTTTGTGTACAGGTACATGGTTGTGTTTTGCTTTTACCAGTAAAGGTCTTGACATCATTAGTGTAATATAAATTGTGATATTTTAATTTGGAACTTTCTGGCTGGCATTTTGTCATTAGCGGTTACGTTTAGCAGCACTCGTTGCATCCTTGACCATAATCTGTAAAAGGGCATAATGATGTTGTTTTTATTGGGTTACTTTGGTTTGCAGGCTGAATCTGAATTTCGCCCTTCCATGTCAGAAGTGACACAATCTCTTGTCCGACTCCTACAGCGAGCAAGCTTAAACAAGAGACGATCGGGTGATGATTTGGGGTCTTCCCAAAGGATACTTGACAGGCAAGACTTGGCCGAAGTCTGACCATGTACACTAGTCAGCCCTTGTCAGGAGATCTGTTTTCTTCACCTTCAACCAGATGTAACATACACAGCTTGAAAATTGGTCCTTCAGTCATATGTGGATGTCACCACATTGCATTAACCTTTCATTGAGACTTGAAACCGGCTTCCTTGATACTGTGTTAGGATAGAAAAGGCAGTAACACTGCAGAAGTCGTTGAAACAGCCATTTTGGTTTGAAATTTCACAAGGCTGTCACAGGTTGTAACACACATTTTTATGAAGACAATGATGAATAAACATTTACAATTTAAAGAGAGGATTTAGATTTACATTGTACAAGTTGGGCTAGTTAAGTGGAAGGTCGAAAACTTCAATGTGCAGCTCTTTAACCTCAGGATGAGAGTAAAGGATCCTTCTTGTGTAATGTTTTGAGTGTTGCTAGGTAGGCCGCAGTTTGTTGTCCTTGCATAGTGTAAGGCAGGCTTGTGAAGCTTGTCCGGTTGCCACCTCAGATCTGGTATCTGATTATCACATCGGTCCGGTATACAGTTGCCAAATCAGCAGCCGGACTCAATCCTCAACCTCAAAGGCCCAAGTCGATGGCAAAACATCAGGAGGCCCGGATCCATTGGCCAACTCTGGATTGGATAAGCAATATTCAATTAGGTGACCAAATTTTGCAGCTATTTGGAGGCAGACTCCAGAATCTTTGCTTCAAAGCAGACCCAAAGTCAAATCTCTCAGGCAAACCAAGATTTTCACGTGCCAAAATTTCCCTCAAGCACCCCCTTGAATGCACTATGCATCAAGTTAGTGTGGTAGATGTACGTGCTCTTGGAGTCTAGCTCGTGATCTGGGTGTCAGCAAGGTTAGAGTGCATTGGTCCATGGGATACGCACATCGACGATGCATCTACGAATATCTCACCCTTTGTCTCTTTCAGGATAAGGCGGGAATCTAAGGCAAGAGATATCCCAAGCTATCGCATGCTAATAAGTGTCTTTCACTGAGTGTGCCATTGAGTGTCAAAAGTATGTCATTGCTCATTGAGGCACCTTGATTTTTATGAGGAAGAAATCGCTCAGGGAAGAGAGATCATATTATTCAACGCCATTGCTGTGGTGTTTAAGGACTAGACTGCAACATCAAGAGGGATAATGTGGGAGACTCCATTGCCATTTGGAGGAAATCGGCATCCATTCAAGTGTGCACAGGGAGGATCGTTGTACGTCAGGAGGGCTACTTGATTGAAAGGGAGCTACAGTAGCTCTATCAGTCAGCGCCCATCAGCAGCACATTGTTTTTTTTTTCTTTTAAATAAGAAAATACGATTCTATTATATAAAAGGGGGGGTCAGACCCAATAGACCCAGTACAAACAGTGGCCAAAATGAGGGCACATTCCCTGGAGGCCCACGCTCAGAGAGCAGACATACTACCCTGGCGAGGGGGCAAGGGATCAACTAAAGCTGGCTGCAACTGAGCAAGATACCACTAATCAACGAATCCTTCATACCCAACACCTGGGCAAGGTCCAGCAAACAGCCTTCAGCTGCGCTTAAAATCCAAGACTCACAGTAGCCCGGCATCGGGCCATCTCTAACCAAATTGACCAACAGATAGCACACCCAGGATGTAGGGCCAACAAGCTTGGAGAGTCGAAGGGAGTCCTGTTGCATCGCCCAAAAGAGGCAGCTTCCAGTTTGAACCCATTGAGAAGCAAGGCATACGCCCCGACCCACGAACAGCCTTATCAACATGAGACCAAATCACCCTGGAGGAAGGGCATCCCCAAACCAGATGTCTCACACATTCTGCCATTTTAGCACAGAAAGGGCAGGAGGGGTTAACCTACATGTGTTTGACGAGCTTGTCCCTCAAAGGTAACCAGTGATGGATTACTTCCACAGCAAGAATCGAATCTTCCCCACCATACAACCATTCTAAATCTCTTTAAATCTGCATCTCCACCAGCTAGGTGAGCGCCTAGGGCTCCACCTTTCATTGAGATCCTGCATCAAACTCCCAGCCATAACCAACTTCTTATAGATGTTTCTTGAAGTAATCTTGGATAAGGGGGTCTGGCCAACCACCAATGCTTCAAACTGGCACTCTTCATGAGAGTGGTGTTCGTTGGCATTCCTCTGGCAAATTGCATAAGATCTGATGCATAAAAGCTGTTTCCTGGACACACACACACAGAATGTGCAGCGTATATCGCAAATGTGCCACCACTCTCTCCTGTGGATGTCCCAAACCTGCTCCCAATGCCTCACTCCACCATATTGATTCAGCTAAGCTGGCATCACCCCTAATACCACCAGCTCCCTTCCACACACAGCAATCAGCCACAGTCCGCCACGCCTTTACCATGCCTGATATCATTGGAACCTTTGACCTGGAGGGGAAAGTCAGAGAACAGTCTTTGGTACCATGTCAGGTCCTTCCATGTCCCAACACTGGGACTCTTGCCTTTCTCAATGAACCATGCGCTACTTCAGCCCATGAAAAATCCAAGCAGAACAGTTCAGGGAGCCATTTGGCCAGCAGGGAAACATTCTGGGTTGCAACATCAGGGATTCCAATACCACCCTGTTGCTCAGGAGCCTTAAGAGGACACCAGGGAATGTAATGCATGCAACGTTTACCACTGTCTTCCATCCATAAGAAAGCTCTAAAACATTTCTCTATCTCATTCCCATGGGACATTCGAAAGTGCCAAACTGAAGCCAAATATGTGGGGGTGGAGGCAAGTACATGTTTAATGACTAAGACCCATGCATTCCATTCCAAGCTTAAACCATACCAAGCCCTCAACTTAAAATCCGGTCTTTAAACCATTCAAACCTCTGTCCGAGATTAAGACCAAAGCCTATTGGAGCACCCAGATACCGTATGATGACCTCTCTTTGGGATCATTGAACTGGCAGGTCTTTGGCCCACACCGGTTAGCTCCAGCGAAGTCCTCAGGGCATAGAACTTGCTCCAACTGCATTCTGAACCCTAGGCCTAACAGAAACACTTCATCAGATTTCTGAGAACTTCCATTTGACAGGCATCTTCTTGGCACAGAACTATGAGATCATCAGCAAACAACTGTGACACAATCTGATTTCCAGAAGGAAGCTGAACCCCCACCAAGCTCCCAATGCTGGTCAATTGCTTAATCCTATAGATCAAAGGGACTGAGTAAATGGCAAATAGAAGTGGAGCCAGAGGGCAGCTCTGACGTATAGACCAGTTAAGCTTAAACGAAACTACAATCCCACCATTCAAGCAGAGAGCTGCATATGCATGGCCAAACAACGTCCCACCATCCTAGTGAAGGATTCCCCGAAGTCGAGGTAACATAAGACCTCCAGAATGTAATCCTACCATACGCAGTTGTATGCTTTTTCTAGATCTATCCCCAGTAAGATGCATCTCTGACCTAAGGCAAGGGCATGATCCAAAGCCGTATTGACATTCAAAAAATTGTCAAAGAAATTCCTTCCCTTTACAAAACCACTCTACTCCTTGTGCATGTGAAACTGGCCTTCAATAAATGAAATGGCAGTAAAACTAACAAATAATCAGCCAACACTGTTATATCAACAATTCAACAAAAGTATAACTAGCAGATTGGGAGCTAGAGTGCCCCTGCACCGAGACAAAGACACAGATTGGCCCCAAACGTTGGCACCCCTTTCAGTATTTCTTTAATTAAGTGAGAGGCCCAGAATTCCAGTTTACATAAAGGATACATTCTTTCTTGCATTTGGGGCATTCCACCTCCCATTGGGCATCCACATACCCTGCATAGCCTTTACTATTCACTGCTCTCACCACTCCTGGCAGTAGGTCTTCATCCCTAATCCAAGAAGCTTGCACACAGCCCCAGAACTGTCACTAGTAACCACACTTGGCCACATAGTTCCCAATAGCTGTCACTAGTACCCAATTAGCCACCTATCTGCTCAAAGCAAAAAAAGAAAGACACAAGAGCTTTCTCCACTGTTCAGGACTGCCACTACCTATAGTCTCTCACACTATGGGCAACATACATCCTGATACATCAACCTGTTTCCCATAAGTGAACTTCCATCACAACACAGCAAACACTATGGCAGTCACACCTGTACCATCCCTCTCTGGGTTCTAGAGATACTTTCCATCCCAAGCATGAATTCTCGACCCTTGCCTACTCAGCAATGAGGCTGTACCAAAGATGTGCCATCTGCCTAGCAACCAGTGTCTGCCTGTGGCCTATCTCCTAGAGAAACCAAAACCATATTCCCACACGGAACATGTTACGTGCCAAAGCCAGCAAATAAATGCATTTCCCACTCTCAGTAGGCATCAGAATCCCAAACATTAGCCTTGATGGTGGGCCCTGCTCTCACTCCCAGTGGCAATAGGCATCCCAAATACTTGCACGAGACTTACAAACTGTTACTAGCAACCCCTGCGGGGTCACACAACTCCTTTGACTGTCTCAAATGCCCACTAAGCCACTTGCGTGCCCAAGCAATGGGTGAAAGCATAATGATCAGCCTACAATCTCAGAGAAACCTGCACTCGAACTGAAAGCATTCACAATGAACCATTCTGCCAATAAAGTCTCTCCGAGTCAGCTCACCACGAAGGGGTAGGATCATGCGGGAACAACCAGCTTAAAACTGGAGGCATCCAACTAGCTCCAGCAGAAACCACGCTGACAGCTGTCCATGCAACCAAGGCAATCTGCCCGTGCAAAGACTACCCGCACACCCGTACTGTAGCAGTTCGTACAGATCGTTTCCTAGCCGTACAAGAGCATTCCATACACAGCTTATGCACCAGTACGTAGTACTACAGTTAAAAGCATCGGTACATAGCCGTACGTACGGTTCAAACACTCGTTGACCAGCCCGTGCTCTCTTATGCCGACTTTGACCAGCCCAAAGCTCGTGGCCCTGTGAGCAGCGTACGACTTCAACGCCTGTTAGAATCCGTACTCCATTGCTGCAACCTGGAAGATGACATGTGTCGTTCTCCCCCACATGGTCCCCACCTCCTAAACACATGAAATGATGCCATGTGTCCACTTTCTTTTTTTTTGGGTAAGCCATGTATCCACTTTCACCTAAACCCATCCCTAGTTCTTTTTGGCCTTGCAAGGGTCCTATGGGGTTATTAGCACTGCCTTCAAGGAGTGCTCTAGGTACACTTTGGTTAAAAAGTGTCCCACACATTTTGTTGCCACATGGCCCCCTTCTATTTTGGTTCTTTCTCTCTCCCACACACACACTCACACACTTTCTTTTTGGCCTGCCCTCTGGGTAGCCTTAGCAACTATGCAATTTTGGAAAAGCAGAAATTAGGCGTTTCATGAAATTTTTGGAAGTGCATTTTTCCTATTGGCTCTTCTTCATTGGACTTCAATGCAGACTTTAAAGTGGTCGACTTTCTCTCTCTCTCTCTCTCTCTCTCTCTCTCTCTCTCTCTCTCTCTCTCTCTTCCCTTCTTTATCTCCTCAAGTCTTCTTACAAAGGGTCTCCACCTTTTCTCCCACACCCTCCCTTCTCTCTCTCTCTCTCTCTCTCTCTCTCTCTCTCTCTCTCTCTCTCCCTTTATCTCCTCAAGTCTTCCTCCACACCATTTCCAGTGGATTCCTTTTTGTTTACTTTTTTTATCGTGGGCAGGCCTTATGAATGATTGAATATCATTCACCTTGTTTTAAAATCTCTCTCTCTCTCTCTCTCTCACACACACAACACACACACACACACACACACACACACACACACACACACAGAGTTTGCAAATCATTTGAACTTTCCTATACACAGCTTTCGTCACATGTGTTGCAAATTAATTATTTATTCATCTTGACAATTGTTTTCCTTTGACAGAACCAACTTGAAGGTAGTGCTCATGAGTACTTGTACTCGTTGTTTGTTAAGTAGAGCCATTGTTTGGGGAGGTGTTTGTTTGGTCAATTTGACCAAGTCTTAGCGTGGTTTAAGTTAGGTTTAGGGATAGTTTATTGGTTTAAAAGGTGGGTTAGGGTTTTTTAGGGTTTTAGTTTTTGTTGTTTTGTGGAGGTCGTAAGTGATTTTGTCTTGTTTGGAGGTGGCAGTTGAGGCCCCTCCTCTCTCCTCTCTGGTGGACGTGACGGATTCTCCCTATTGTTGCTGCTCTCCTCTCTCCCCAGTGGCTTTCCTCTGTCCTCTCTTGGCTAGGGCTCTTCCTCTCCGGTGGGCTTGACAGAATCTCTCTCCACATGCCACGAATGGCACCCTTCTCTCCTCTCTCAGTTATGAATGGCAGATGCGTCGGCAAGCTAGTGGCTCCTCTCTCTTGGCGTGGCGCTCTTTTCGCCTCTTCTTTGAGCTCGCCCGCTGCTCTTGTCTCCTCTCTGTTGTTTTCCTGATGGCGGCCATGGCATTTCTTTGTGATGGTGTCAACTACGGCTCTGTCGTTTCTGATGGCGGCCATGCCGGTTCTCTGTGATTGCTACTAGCCTACATATTCTCTATTCCGGCATGTTGTCAGTGTGGATCATGCATGCAGATCTGCATTTTAGAGGCGGATCTTTCTTCCACTAGTGAATCCAGAGTAGTTATTCATAATTGCAATTCATTTTGGTCATGCTTGTTTCTTTTCTTGTAGGTATGCAAGCTGTAATTGCGAGGCAAAGTCAAGATGGGTGCATCCTGAAAAAACATAAAAGAGATTTATTTGATTCACCTAATTCTCTTGAAAAGAAGCCAAAGATTGTTTCTGTAAAGGAGGAAAATTCATCGCCCTTCCCATCTGTGGATTCTGTCCCTTTCCTTACCTTGTATGAAGTAGAGAATTGGGTGGAAGAAGAAAACAATGGACCTGTCGTGAATACTATCCTAGTTCCTGACATTGACTTGACCGTGAAGAATGCCATTTTTGATGGAAAGGTTCTTAATAAATATGGTACTTTCATGCTATCAAATGTCAATTATCCTTAGTGCCCAAAGGTGGACCTTGCTGATAGAAAGGTATAGGGTGTATAACTCTACACATAGAGGAACTCTAGTACACTGATTTCATTAGATTTATCAATGTTGGGGATTGCATTTGCGTGACCAATTTCTCAATATGCACAAAGAATCCTAGGAATGATGGAGGCACTACTGAGTTCAGCATAGCCTTCGACCCTTCTACTCGTATTGAGCGTATACTCCCTTTCTTGAAATCTATCCGGAGCAAACAATCTCAGAATACAAGGAGAAATGCAAAAATCTAATTAACAAAGGTGAAGGTAATCGGGTGCCATTAGACACATTAGCAGTCACAATCATCAAACTTGGTGCATCGTACAAGCAACATGATGAGCTCATAGTGGGAGACGGGGAGTATCCCAAAGATCTTATCACGGTAAGCATTTCTCTTTCGTGTCATGATTGAAAACCTTTTACTAATGCACCTAGCATAATGAATGAATTATTGATTGAGTTGGATTCTATAACCATACTTGCAGCTTACTTTTTGGACCAATAGGCGTGCAGACTACATCAAAGTAGCAGAGAGGTTTAAGGTCTTTGGTGAAGCGCAATTTGTTCTTCACAATGTTGGTTGCAAGAAGAACACGCAACCCATTGCATTGAACATGTTGGACATTACTATCCTTGCACCAATAAAAGATCCAAATCTGACAATTTTTCTTCAGAGAGTATTCAGCACGCACATACAACATACTGGCTATGGGAATCAAGTCCCAACTTAAATTAGTTACTACAACATAGTGTTTCCAAATTGCAACTTCTTTTCCAATACTTAATTTATTGACTAATTTGGTTTTCATACAAGTTCTTGGAACACTATCTGTGACAGGTGTCAATGTTGCTTTGTATGAGTCTGCATGCTCTCTTTGTAAAGAGAACAAAATCTCCATGGAACGTGAAAAAGTGATTTGCTTGGCATGTAACAAAATAGATTCACTTATAAAAATCTCAAAAATCAAGGCTCTTGTAAGAAGCATAGAGAGAGCTACAGTTGAAGTTATCTTGAAAGACAACATTGTGGACAAGGTATTGCAACTGCCTCGTCCCTTTGTGGACCTCCTTCAAGACAACCTACACTTACTCAAGTCTTATATTTTCAACAAGAAAGTTGAAGGCCGCTTCTTAATCAATATGTTCGGACACAAGCTACAACTAATGCTCTCACTTATCTTGAAAGACTCCACAATACTAGGAAATGTTGTTAATTACTTCTCCATAACTAAATTCCAGAGTAGAGGAAGCCAACACGAACATGGAATTTATGGGTGAAGAACACACCAACATACAATTCTAATAACAATGAAGAATTAATAAATTTCATAAATGAACACATCACATGCGATAAGAAATTCTTTAATGACAACATAAAAGAAATATAAACACATCAACATACAACAACATGCACGAAGAAAGGGAAAAAGAATTGTAGATTTAACTATCAAAAACCACCCTTAAATGAGACAATGATCCTCACACCTATGGCTAATACAAATAGAGGCAAATATTAACACCTATACAAAAAAATACAAGATGAAATTCTGAAATTGGAACCAAACACATCAACTTCATTCAACGAATGGTTGGAGCATTTGCACATAGACTTGTAATCATATATTCTTTCTCTACAATTAAACACTACAAAAACAACTTTGTTTCTGAAACGTGACCCAAAAGACATATTCACTAATGTGTTCAACAAAAAAGTAAGATGCCTATGGCAATCAAACATGGACATACAATTCATTATGGATCCCTATGCAGCAACATCCTATTGCACATCATGACTAAAATGGACAACACAATAACACAAACATTGAGAGACACAATTAGATCATGCATGCAACAAAGCTCATCAACACAAGAACACATGCGAAAAATGGAAAACGCATTCCTTCATTCATAACTGAGTGCACAACTTGCTTCATTCATTACTTTATCTTTGCCTTTGCATAGATCCACACGAGATTTCCAATTCATCAACACAAATGAAAAACAAAAAAGAGCTTTCTTACTAAAACGAAAGGACAAACTTCAAAAGCTTCCCAACAAGTCAACAGACATATTGTATGAGTCAATAATTGACAAATATTTAAGACGATCTCACATGGACAACATATGTTTGGCAACATTCACAGCAGAGTACAACCACACACAACACACCTACAAAAAAAGAAAGCAAAGATAATAGGGTTTGTGAAGTTTAATAAATTCAAGGACCCAGACAATTACTACCGAGAACAATGCCTACTATACTACGCTTTCAAGACAATGAGAACCAAGAATTGCTAATACATGGAAACTAGCAAACATCATACTATACAAACATACAAACTATTGAACAAAATAGAGAGAAATATTATTATCAATACAATGAAACCATAGAAGAAGAGAAAATCACACATGACACAACACAAAATGAAGATAGTGATAGCAACCCATACATTATACAAAATGAAAGTAACAAACAATACTATGACATTGGATTGGACATACCTAAATTGCAAAAGCAAACAAGGACATACCATTTTGTAATAAGCATAAAATAACAAATTTTACTAGACAACACTGAATACTTCAAAAAGCTTCACTCTTTGAACAAAGAGCAGAGAGCACTATTTGATGATATCATGCTACATAAAAGGTTGCACCCTTCTGTAAAATTAAATTTGTTCCTCACAGGAGGGGTAGGAAATGGAAAAAATAATTGCTCCTTCTGCTAGTGCAAGGACTACTCCGCTACTACAACCAAACCATACCAGAAATCAACCTCGACTTACCAAAATTTTTGATGCTTGCATATACAGGAAAATCAGCACGCAACATCAATGACAACACAATACACTCTGTGTTGCATTTGCCTACACATACAAAACACCTTACTTCTCTTCCTAGAGAAAAATTGGACACGCTAAGCTTGCTATATGAACAAGTACAACTCAATGTTTTTTACGAGACTTCCTTAGTGGGAAAGAGAACTATGGACTTTGTAGACCTAAGAATGAGGACATTGAAACGCAACCACTCATAATATTTTGGCAACATCGATGTGATCACTTGCGGAGACTTTTACCAAGCAAAGCCCGTCAAAGACTCTTGGGTTTTCAAAAAGAACGATGACAACCTCCAATCTATGGCGAGTACTTACTGGCACACAAAACCACGATGCTATGAACTAAAAAATACAATGAGACAAAGTAACAATAATTTCATAAATGCTTTAAACTCCTTCAGAAATTGCACACACACAAGCTCAGGTTGATTACATTAACCAAAATTGCTTGCGTCCAATACTAGTGGATCACACCTTCCCACACCTATGCTACACAAATTCTGAAACAAATAGGCATAATAAGAAGGTATTGGAACTATCTTGCAGGAAAAAGCACATTTTCAAAGTGATTCATCACTTCTCCGAGTCATTATGCAGCAAACCAAAATTGCTAGAAGATCTTAAAGTTATAAATGGACTACATACAACAATAGAAATAAAAGAGGGCATGCTAATTGAACTTTGCTCCGGTAATATCAACCAACAAGACAGACTTGTAAATGGGACAGATGGAATTTTCATGACATCATCCAATTACAATGGAAAAGAAATAGTATGGATATTGCTTCCGCTTCAAGACATTGGGTTTCAAACTAGAAAAGAAAATCAACAAGCATACACCACATCACAATGGACACCTATATTTAGAGTAACAAAAGAAGTTCAAATAGACCCTTGAAAAAAAATAATTCTCACATGTGAACAATTTCCAATACAACCAGTAGCAGTAAGAACAATCCACAGAGCTCAATGACTAACAATCAAGAAAGTAGTTTTCTCCCCAAAAGGAGTACATGCACATGGGTTGGCATACACAGCTTTATCTGGGGTTAGAGAAATAGAAAACATGTACTTGTTAGAGTCGTTAACAATGATGTCAAAAGAGAAATGGAGTGCCTCACCAACCATGCATCTTACAAAATAATATTGCAAACACGCTTGCAAGATTCAAACAATAACACTATCCTCGTTCAATCTTTGAACACAAGATTCCTACCAAAATATGAGGAAGATCTAAAAGCAACAACACATCTAATGAATTCTGATGTCATTTGCTTACAAGAAACAAGAACAAAAAACCCAAACAAACTCATCGATTCAGAATTCCAAACAATCAGCAACTATTCACACTTAGGATCATGCACACTCGTTCGTAAAGAAATAAAAATTGCAAGCCAAGACAATTACAATGAAAAAGGGATAGAAATTACAAGGATCAAAATTCAAACAATAACGAATACATACACAATCATCAATGTGTACAGACCCTCATCCACAAAATACAACTTATTCATAGCCTACCTTCAAAGAATACTAGCTAACACAACAAATACACAATCTAACACCATTTTGTTAGGAGATTTCAACATTGACATGTTGAAACAAACACCCCAAGCAACAAACCTTCAAAATATGATGCACAACTTAAACTTCAAATTACAATTTAAAGAACTAACAGCTACTTATGGATCGCAATTAGATCACATATGGGCCAACAATAACAATCCAAACATAAAAGCAAGGACGTCATTCGCATATTGGAGTGACCACTCAATCACATACATATACACATAACTATCACTAAGCACGGCCTTAGTGGTTTGCCACCTTGTTTTGTTAGCACATGGTTGGGATGAGAAATATCCATGGGACCACCTTATCCCATTCCCATCCTATATCTTCCCATGTGATAAGCCCCTCAGCTAGCCCATCTTCCCATGTGATAAGCCGCTAGCTAGCCCATTGTGTGTTGTGGGTCAATTTGACCGGGTTTAAAGGTGTGGTTATAAATTTTTTAGGTATTCTTATTCGTGATTATTTAGGGTCGAGGTGTGTTTCGTTTTGAACGCTGCGAGGGTTGCGGCTTTCATCTCGGCGGGTCAAGCCTGGGGCGATTTTTGTCGGTGGGCGGCTGTGCTGTGGCGTGTTGCTTCTCTACTGTGGTAGGCTGCGAGAGGCTGGACTCGGATGCCTCTGTTGTTGGGGTGTGGGCGTCGCGATAAGCGCTTCCAGATTGCTGGACGCGGGATGGAGGACCATATCTCCGTAGGCACCTTCTTTAGGAAGTAGGCTTTGTGATCAATGAAGAGGGCAACCATTCTTGGCTTACATCTCTTCATTGCATCGCAGATTGATGTAGGTGCCAGACAGATTTCTATCTTTTCAGACATGATTTGGTGATGCATTCTCTGCATGCTTGATTCGGTGGTTATATAAGGAGATCTTCGTGGGTATTCTGCGACCTGCGAGTCATTGTGATGGTCGTGTATGCATTGTGATTCGTGTTGCTCGGTTCGGGATTCAAAGATGGCTGATGCTGAAGGTTGTGGGTGCTTCAGCGTTTGGTGACTTGTGTTTGTGATGCGTGTGTGGCCGTGGAGTTGCGAGATCAATTCTTTGTTCTGCTCTATTTTGATGGTTTGCTGGTACGATGCATGCAAGCATTATGGAGACGTGGGTTCATTTTGCTGAGTCACATTCGGGATTAAGATCCGGATGCAGGCGGTGTAATTCAATCGATTTTGAGCTACTCTCTGTTCTGAAACAGTGTGTCGGATTTTGTTGAGAGAGCGGACTCTGGGTTAGAAGGGATAAAGAGAAAGGGTCTTATCGTTGGTTTTTTTTTTTTGTTGTGTTCGAGGGTCTGCTGTGCGTCTGATGAGGCAATGAGGGAGGCGACTGAGAAACAACAGCAAGGTTGTGTGTGCGCGTCTGTCCCAGACTTCTACGAGAGGGAGCGGTGAGGCTCACCGATCATCTGTGAGGGGTTTGGGTGGAACTCCGTGTGTGCGTGAGCTATTTTGGGGTTTTCCCTTGAAGGAGTGGGGAAACATCTACGCAGCCGTGTGATTTCTGTGTGGTTTGAATTGGGGGGGGGGTGTGTGTGTGTGTGAGCTATTTGCGGGGTTTGCCCTTCAAGGAGTCGGGAGATCTCTGCAGCCGTGTGGTTTGTGTGTGGAATTTTATGATAGTTAGATTTGCAGTAAGATAGCGGTCTGTTGCGATGGTTTTGGTTAGTATGTGCTGTTGGGTTTTTCATGCATTTTCTGTGTCTACTCGTGTGATAGTCGGATGTGTAGTTACATAGTGATTTCTTGCTTTTCTGTTGCACAGTTGTGGTTCGTATTTCGTGTTTGATTCTCTGATGGCTTGTTGATTGTCTTGCATTGTTTAAAGTTGAATGATTTGCGTGTATTTTGTGTGATTATAGGTATGTGATCGTGTTGATTAGAGTGGCATATAGGTTTAATATCCCCCACATTGTAATTATTCTAAAGAAAATCCAACCGAGACCCGATTTACCATAAATTGTTGCACCTTTTGAAAAGATGAATGATAGATGAACATGGATTTTGATGAGTAAATTCAAACCTGAACCGGACATGAGAACACTATATTATGGACTGTTATTGTTTTTGTCAACATGACAACTTTATAAGAATTTGATGAGATAAAAAAGAACATGGTTTGTGGATACGTTGCATATACTGCAAGCCCCCACATTTTATATGCAAATTGCCAACAATTTCTCTCCAAATGAACCTTTGATATATGCCTCTTTTGCCTCCATTCTGAAATAGTGAAAAATAGGAACTGAAAGAACCAAAGCATGAAGAATACGAGTTAACATAGATCCATTTTTTGGGGAATTTTCTATTGAACACCCTGTAGCCAAAGAAGAAATGATCATAATAACGAACATATTTCTTAGTAGGCTCAACCACTTTGCTTCTAATATTTTGTTCATTTGCAAGCCGTCTGATTTGCAATGGTTTATACATAGTGCCACGAAACTCTAATACACAACATTTTCATGGAACAGATGTTACTCAACAAAAGAGAGAACTTTCTTGCCACCAGTAACATCTCTCCTTTGAGTGTTCATGTTGCTAGCCCTTCTCTTATAGGTGGGGTTGCATCCCTTCGATCCTGTTTACCACCCCCTGTTGTGAAACCACCTGTGACCACGAAGGCATCTCCTAAGAGGAAGCTTTTTGAAACGAACTCTTGTGATGAGAAAGGCTAAAGTAGTTGCGGTAAAGAGGACTACCCCCCTTGTGTAGAGAACATCAATGTGCCTGCCTTGCATGAAGCGCACAATTGGTGTGGGCTGGAAATAGAGCCAGCAGTCAAAGTCTTGTAAGTTTTTGAGATTGAGCTTACAATTTTTATTTTTTATTTTTAATAAAAGGGGGGAGGTCATGCCCTAGGGAGGAAGACCTAGATACAAAACCAAAACAAAAGATGGCCCAGCTAAAGGGCGACCGCCCAAGGCCTACACTGCCACGCAGTTCCTCGAAACCAAGAGTCCTTCCTCATAAGTAGGACCCCACAGTATGAGACAATCCTTTTCAATTCATCTACAATCATCGAATCTCTGACACCCATCGGAATCTAACGGCGGAAAATCAAGGTATTATGGGAGTACCAGATCGCCAAGCATACACACGTTCTGATATGCACCCAGCTGCAAGCTAAGGTCGATGGTAACTTAGCTCTGTCCACCAACACTAACTTCCAATTAAGCTTGAATGTCTGCCAAAGCCTTGCAAGTCTGACTGCCTTCTCCACCTGTTTCCAAACCTGCCTAATAGTGCAGCATTCCTAGAACAGGTGTTTAACTGTTTCCCTTGCCAGCCCACACACACCACACATTGGATTGATTGCCATCCATTTTGACAACCTACCTCTAAGTGGGAGCCAACAATTAAGAATTTTCCACAACAAAAAGATTGCTTCCCTGGCAGGGAAGACTTCCAAATGGCTTTGAATCGTTCTTTCCACCACGCCTCGCCTCGACGCAAATTCCATTTTCTATTCAAAACTTCTCTTAATTCGCCCTTGCAAAGTAACTGAATGTAGACCACCTTGGCTGTGAGTTTGTTGAGCTCGGTTCTCCCAATCATCCAGCACTTCTCCATAGCAAAGAGGGAAAGGGATTGACAACCACCATTGCGGCACTACAGTAACAATTCGGGACAGAAACGACGTGTCAACCTCGGATAACCTGAATTCACAACGAACTTGAAGGATCGGCTTCCAAAAGGCCACCTTACAGTCCCAAAGCTGGACCCAGTACCTCAGGCCCTTTTTGTGAAGCGATCTTGCTCTCAGCAAGTCCAAGGATGCTAACGGTTTTAGATTTGTCGTTACAGTGCCTCCCCACCAAATATGCTCTAACAGACTTGCATCCCCTCGCAACCCAGTACTCCTCTCCACTCTAACATGCTAATACATTGTTTCCACGTGCTTATCAAGCCCGAAATCACTTCTGACCCTGATAATTTCAGTGGAAAATACGAAACAACCTTATCATACCAAGATAGGCCTGGCCATTGACCTGTTTTCATTCCTCCACTTTTATCTACAAAAAATCTAGCTACTTCAACCCACAGTATCGAGCCATTGAGGTATTTGACCAGCCACTTGGCCAAGAGAGTAGTGTTTCTCAACCCTATGTCAGGGAGTGCCAGGCCTCCCTGAAGCTTAGGACGTTTGATCTCATCCCAAGGAACATAGTGGCATTTCCGTGAATTACTATCCTTTGCCCTTAGAAAAGATCTGAATAATCGCTCAACCTACTTCCAATGTGAATCTTTGAAGTTCCACACTGAAGCAATATAGGTAGTAGCAGCAGATAAAATGTGATTAATCACTAGAATCCTGGCATTCCATCCCATTTTCAGGCATGCCAGCCAGCTAATTTTTGAAGCAGCTGCTCCTTGAACCATAAAAATCTCTGTTTCAAAGATATTCCAAGTCCCAGGGGTGCACCTAAATACCGCACAATCTCCCCTCTGGGAACCCACTCTACTGGGAAACTAGCCGCCCAATCCAATAAGGCATCCAAACTTGCCCTGATGGCAAAAGTTTTTGAGAGACTACAAACAGACCCCGAAGCATCACAATAATCTTGAATAGCCTGAAAAAGGACATCTACATTCCTTTTGGATTCTTGTACAAAGACCACCAGATCATCATCGAACATTTGCAATCAGAAATGTCTCCCTGAGGGGAGGGATACTCCCTGCAAATCCCCATTAATCATTTTATCCTTTAATAATCCAATCAATGGCATCGGCAAATAATAGTGGAGCAAGTGGGCATCCTTGTCTCACCGACCTGCAAAGATCAAAGGTCCCAACCACTCCACCATTTAGACACAGGCAGGCTGAGGCATTAGCAAAAAGTGATTACACCATTCTTATGAAGCACTCCCCAAATCCTAGATGCTCCAAAACAGCATAGATAAATTCCCAAGCAATGCAATCATATGCCTTGTCAAGGTCTAGCCCAAACAAAATAGGCCTTTGCCCAGTGGTGCAAGCAAAATCAAGGATAGAAGAAACATTCAAAATATTTTCCATTATCTCCCTTCCCTTGATGAACCCGTTTTGTTCTTTATCCACTATTCGCATGCACAGGTTTTGAACTTTTATCGCCAATGTTTTGGCTATCACTTTATAAGAGATGTTCAGCATTGTAATGGGCCTCCAATCACCCACCCTCAATCTTGACTGCTTCTTAGGAAAGAGTTTGAGCAATCCTGTATTCACATCAGCTGACAGTGCGCCCCTCGCAATTGCTTCATTAGCCATGTTCACCAAATAAAATTTTAACAACTGCCAGAAATGCAAATAAAACTCCACAGTGAAACCATCTGGACCAGGAGATTGATCTTTTTTCATTTGACTAAGAGCCTCCCAAAATTCATCCATAGCAAAAGGCCTAGAGATTCTACTACTTTCCTCTACCGACAGCTTAGTCTTGATCGGTTTTAAGGCTTTATTAATAGCGTGCCTCCAGGTTTCATTGGTAATCGTAGGCTTTCCGACCACAACAGCTAGTTCTGCTTTAAACACCTCAGCCATTTTCCAAAACTCTGTGACAATATTGCCCTTGTCATCCTGAACCTTGTCAATGTTCTCACGTACATGTTTTCTTTTGACGAGCATTTTAGACGGACAATCACTATTAACTAGAAAAGAATTCGAGGCATGATGCTAGACGCGAGGCATGGCGACGCTCGAGGGCCATAGAGGAAAAGGGAACATGAGGGAAGAAGCATTAACATAGGTGGGGATTAAGAGGGGTGGGAATGAAGGGAGGGACTATGCCACAAGGGAGAAGGGAGAGGGGGAAGAGGAGCATGTACATGATGGGAGGTGGAATGTAGAGATGGAGACATCAAGGGAGGAGGGTCATGCTTTATTTGAAAGGAAAGATGGGGTGAAGAAATCAAAGTACTAGCTAGGTGGCTTTACAAGAATGAGCGTGTTCCATCAAGGAATAGCCCCCTCCTTTTATGGCCAAGAGAGGGGGTCTCTCCCAATAAATGCATCCTCCCACATGCATGGTGTGTGTGGAAGCGTCTCCCATGTGGGCTAGGCGGTTACGCACACTCAATCGTGTGCAACAACCCTTTGCCTCATTTTTCCACATACATCAACCCCCATATCCCAAGTCTAAGATACTTCCTTGGTCTCTTCCTAGTTTTATAATATGTTCAAACATCTAGGAGGACAAGTGGAGGGTTGGCACAAGGAATCTTGCCACCTCATCCTACTTTCCCATTATTTAACTTGCATTCTTCGACTTTCTACACCGCCCCCCACATGGGCCTATCCTACATGGAGGGAATAATCCAATATAATATCCATCTCCACCTATTTTATATTACTTCTCCCATGGTCCTTGGGCCATATCTCACTAAATGCAGGCATGGGACTGCCTAGGTGGAGGGGTGGTACATGGAGGACCCATGCCACCTTATCATTTTATATTATTACCACCATGGATTATGTACAACACACCTTATGGGTCCTCTTACGTGGAAGGGTGGCACATGGTCATGCCCTGCCACCTCAACCTTGGGCCTTATGCACACCATATTTTATTATACTATTGCCACACATACAAGCCCACACACATATTTATGCCTTTTACTTTGGCCAAATTTATCCGTAACATCACCCACCTGTAACCAAAACTGCCTACTCAGAATCCGAGCTCTTTCAGCCTTTTCTAGTTCTACTTTCTTTAAGGCATCTTCACAATCAAGCACCAAAGATACTAGAAAGGGATCTCTCGATGTTAACACAAGAGCACTGTCAAGGCATTCCATCATTCTGTTAAGCTGCCTCTCCTCCTCCCGTGACTTCAACCTATCCCGTTTTAGCCAATCTTTCGCCAGCACATGAATAGCCCGAACCCCTGCATCCCATTTCAAACAAGGGTCTAGAAATCCAACAGTACTGCTCCTCCAAGCCTCTATAATCTTACTATTGAAACCTTTATCCCGAAGCATACGGTTGTCAAATTTGAATGGGACATCAAATGGATGACCCACCGAAAGGGGAACCGAAAATGACCATGCGACAGGAGAGTGATCGGACACACTCGGACATCTAATGTAACCTCCTTTCATGGGTGCCTTCAACCACCATCCTTCATGTGAACAATAAAACCTATCTAAACGAGCAATACGAACCAACAAAGCATTACTTCAGATCTTACAATTAAGAACTGCATCTTTGATGAAAAAGTTCTAAACAAATATGGAATGTACATGCTGTCCAATGTGAAGTGTCAGAAATGCCTTAAAGTTGACTTAGTGGTTGGATAGGATTGACCTTGGTTTTATCACTCTGCACATCGATGAGATCTATTATGGATATTTTGTAAAGTTCTTGAACATAGATAAATGTATTAGGATAAGCAACTTTTTTGTTTGCTCCAAAAACCCAAGGAATGATGGGGGTATCATTGACTATAGCATTGCTTTCGATCCTTCGACCAGGGTAGAGAGAATAGAGTCATTTGGTGTAGTGCCTGAGATTTACCCCCAAGGAACCATCTCACAATACAAGGAGAGGTGTAAAAACCTGATAAACAAGGGGGGGGGGGACCAGTTGCCTTAACCAGGCTAGCTACAACTATCATAAAGTTGGGAGCTTCCTACAAGCAATGTGATGAGCTCATCGTGGGAGATGGGGACCTCCCCGAAGATCTCATAACAATAAGACATCTACATTCCATGTTAGCTTAAGACACATTGCTTCTTCTTTTTAGAGGCCCGTGTGCATCATGCTATCACCTTTTCGAACTTGCACGTGCAGCTCATGTTTTGGACCAACCGACACTCTAAATTTATGAAGATAGCCGAGAAATTTAAGGTCTTTGGAGAAGCCCAATTCATACTTCTCAATGTCGGTTGTAAAAAGAACACACAACCTATTGTGCTAAACATTTTTTCCCAAAATGAGGGTTTATATTATAGCATCAAAATTTTATGTACATCTGAGAGCTATCAGCAGAAAAGCTTTCTCTGATAGACAAGTCTCCTATCATACAAACTACCGATTATCACTGCAGTCCAAGGAAGTCCAAGGAAGCATGAATGAGCACATGGAGATAGTAAGAAGAGAGTAAAAGAACAACATCTAATTAGGGGAGGTTTCAGCAAAAGCAACATAAGGCAATATCCTTGAGTTAGACCAGTTCTTCTTTAACTTCAATGGGAGTTGACGGGGAGGCATTTAGAAGCCGGTGGAGCGGCAATAGAAGATGATGGGGAGCCAATGGGAGCACACAATCTTTCCATGAATTCCTTTACAGTAAGTGCTTCTCGTCAGCGAACCTTATATGAGACGATGTTCCAGACAAATTCTTCTTTTTCTGCTTCCACCAGTTCTACCAGGACCTTGGCTTGCCTAGCAGAGTGGATTCTTCATTTGCAAGTCTCTCCTCAATAGATAGGTAGTCTTGGGCTTGAGTGTGGAGATGACCTAGTTTTTTGACATTAGCTCTTCGTTCCTCTAATCAGGCATAAGGATTCAAACACACTTTTAGTATCCATCAGCACGTTATTAAACAACTTATTGCATCTTTGAAGCCAAATTGACCATAGAGTTGCAGCTCTAATGACATTCCAATTTTGTGGGGCCCTGTTAGGAGAGTCCCCAAGAAGGATAACTGATTAACTAAGGGGGAAGGGAGCAATGTGCTTGTGAAGGTCCCATAATTCTTTGGAAAATACACAATTGAGGAACAAATGTGGAATGTCCTCCCATGCTCTATTGCATCATTTACACCATCCATTCCCATGGCCAATCTTTTGGGCTCAGATGACCATCCAGATACGCCAGTGTAGCACAAGCCATAGGAGACATGAATGTTTGTCAAGAACACATCTATCCCAGACTTTGGTGAATCTTAGAGACCATTGTTGAGTCTAGCTATCAAATCTTCATGTCCATCATAGAAAATCAAAACCAGCATTAAGTCTCATTGACCCACCCATCTGAATTCTCTCGTGGCAAAAAGTAGCTGTCCGCCTAGCCAGGGGAGGTTCTCTCTGGTCTAGAGTGCCTAACGCTCCTTTACTAGAAGAAGATCAAATTTGGTTAGTCTGTATGATACCAAGATAAAATTGTCGTTGTGCCACTTGCCTTGACCACGGTCCTAAAGATCTCCCCAGACTTTGATCCCTCTCTTGCTTAGTCTGAGTGCTCCTTTAAGCTGATCCTCTCTTAGCGATTGAGAGCTGTACAAAATCGAGAACCATATTGAGTCTTGACTACAGAAGGAACCTGTTTTCCTTGTGAACCCCTTCCATTTTAAAAATGGCCGCATACTTTCCCAAGTCTCCACATGCCCTTCCATAGCTGTGATCCTTTCATGACACACCTTTCTTGCCCAAAGAGAAGAGAGCCTAAAGGAATCTCTTTCTAGTGCCTGCAACGGTCCAATTTGACTTCCTCATCTTTTTTTAAATGAGGGTAGCCCAAACTGATTCAGGTTCTTGATAGGCTTTTAGAATCCACTAAGCCATAAATCTTGCTAAGGATTTTTTGATATCCACCACTCCTAGACCACCTTCTATCTTCAAAAGGGTACAAAAGTTCCATCTTACCATATTGTGCTAAACATGTTGGACATCATGATAATTTTGCCCATTAAAGACTCATCGCTTGTAGCCTCTCTCTCACATGTGTTCAATGCTCACATCCAGCACACCGACTATGGCAATCAAGTTGTGTCATTGACCCAAGCATCCAACATCGATAGTTATGCAATCAATAGAATGACGTAACGTCACTAATATAATTGGAAAACTTTCTAGATGATCGGTACCCTAACAGTGATTGGTGTTTTCTTAGCATTATATGTTAATGCATGTGCCATCAATAGTGATAAAGTAGCAAGCATAGAGGATGATATAGCATACTCGATGGATACGGCAATTAGGGGCTTTTAACTTCTTTATCACTTTCACATGTGCGGAATAGATGTGGAATCCTATGGTTACTACCCTCAAGACAACATACAGACTAGAAAGTGCTATGATTACACTCACACGAGAGCAACCAAATATCCCTCAATTGGTCAGGAAGAACCCTACATTGTGTGCTTGATGCTACACTCACAAATTGCAACACATGCTTTTACTAGTACTCAAAGACAAGTCCATTAGTTCTTGATACTACACTCACAAATCGCAGCACATGCTTTTGCTACTACTCAAAGACAAGTCCATACTCGATAGTATTGTTGATTACTTCATCATAGAATTCCAAAGCCGTGGCAATCAACACAAACATGGAATCTTATGGGTTGATGGAGCAGCAAAACATGATAGCATTCATAGATGACCATATAACTTGCGACAAGAATTTGTTAAGCCCAAACATGAATGAATGAAACACAAACTCTTAAACATATAAAAACATGTACCAAGGGACAACGTAGACTTTGCAAGCTATACCCTAGGCCACTGCTACATGAAACAATGATACTAACTCCACTAGAGAGTGGTTGACAAGCAGAGATACAAAGAAGTTTACATTAACATTTAGCAACGAATGCAGGAACTTGAAACAACAACAGCCTCTTCCTTTTTCAAATGGCTTCAATTCATGGAACTAAACTTGGAATCATACATTCTGTCATTACGAGCATCAATAACAAAGCCAACGTTATTCCTCAAATGTCACCCCGAGGATATATTCACAAATGCTTTCAACAAGAAGATGACCTTCCTATGGCAGTCCAACATGGACATATGATTTGTATTGGATCCATACATTGTTGAATCGTACTGTACTTCATATATCACCAAAATGGATAACACAATTACATAATCAATGCGTGATACAATGAGAAGATGTATACAAGAGAACGATCTCATGCTAGAAAGATTAAGGAGAATTGGAAACACATTTCTACATGCACAACAAATGAGTGCACAACTTGCAGCAGTCATTACTTAATCTTTACCTTTGCACATATCATCCAAAGATTTCCAATTCATTAACACGAATGATAAGGGAAAAAGAGAATTCATTCTAAAATGTAAAGACAAACTACTTGCTCTAGATAATAGCTCCAACTATATTACTTGCCAAAAAATTATCGACAAGTACATCAAGAGGCAACAGCTAGCAATGTTTGCCTTGCTACATTTGTAGCAAAGTACAACCACTACAGCAACACCTCCAAGAAAAGAAACAAGCCACAAATTTTGAGATTCGTGTGATTTAACAAGTTCAAGGACCCAGACAATGACTATCGCAAACAAGTTTTGTTATATTTCCCCTTCAGAACGGATGAGGATGAAGAATTACAGAAACACAAGAGTTGGAGAAATGCTTATTATGCAAGACAGAGTACAATAGGTTAGAACATGAAGAAATATAACTACAACTACTATCGAAATAAAGACATAGAGAACCTGTGTAACAACGTCAAAATCAATAATGACGATAATAGAACTGCACCTTCTGAAAATAAGTCCAGAGATGAGAAACCATATGACATATTATTGGATATGCCCAAACTATCAAAGCCCAATAGGAGTGAACACTTTGTCATCTTCGTAAAACCACAGGTGCTCATGGAGAACAATGAATACTTCGAGAAGATACAATTATTGAACAAAGAACGTGCATTATTTGACAACATCATGGTACAAAAACACTTGTATCTGCATGAGAAGATACATTTATTTTAGACTAGACAAGGAAAATGTATCTCTTGCTTCTTATAGTTCAAGGGCTTTTGCTACTTTTGCTGCTTCTAATAGTTCAAGGGCTCCTACATCATTACAACTGCATTCTTGTGGGCACCAACTACAACCTACCTATGGTCCTCATGATGGCATACATTGGGAAGATGGCACACAATGTTAATGGGAACAAAATTCATTTCATGCCACACCTACCCATGCATACAAACAGCTTGACATCCCTCTTAAAGGATAAACTAGACACACTTACTACCCTATATTCAAAAGTGCAACTTCTCATTTTGGATGAAATCTTACTCATAGGGAAAAGAACTTTAAATTTTGTAGACTTGAGGATGCATTCTTTAAAAAAATACCACGAGCACTTCTTTGGCAATTTGGATGTCATTATGTGTGGAGACTTCTACCAAGCAAAGCTAGTGAAAGACTCATGGGTCTTCAAGATAATTGATGGTAACCTCGAATGTCTTGCGGAGATGTATTGGCACACAAAGCCTAGATGCTATGAGCTTAAACCAACCATACATCAAAATGACAACACGTTCAAAACTGTCCTCAACTCCTTCAAAAAATATACCCACTCCAACCATGAAATACAGTACAGGAACAGAATGTGCTTTTGTCCTGGACCGCTTGATCACACCTTGCTGCACTTATACTATGTGAACTCTCTGGTGATGCAATTTTGCACAAGTTGAAACCATGTCATCATAGCCAAGGAACACTTCTCCCCCGCAACATACAACAAAAGCATAGCGTTGGAATATCCCAAAAACACATGCGGCCTACACACAAAAATTGAAATAAAAGAGTATGTTGGTTGAACTGTGTTCAGGGAATATCGACCAGCAAGATGATTTGGTTACTGGCATTGATGGGATCTTCATGACATCATCAACATGCATGGGGAAGGACATACTTTGGATACTTCTCCCTTCCAAAGACATTGGAATGCAAGCTTGAAGATTTAACGATAATGATTATGAAGACCATATTGCACCACAATGGACACCTATTTTTAGGATTGTAAAAAAAGTCCAAATAGGACCATAAAAAACAAAGCATTCTTACTCGAGAACAATTTCCAATATGATAATTTATGGATCCCACGTGGACTACATCTGGAGCGACATGCCATCTACAGACATTCACTACGACATATCGCATGCTTATTGGATGGACCATTCCATAGTTTATGCGTACATCTACTAGCAGACTATGTACTAACGGCTTCATCCATAACACTATACTCCATCTAGTAGTGCCCTTGTGGGATCTGCACCTTGTCTGCTCCCTTGATCGTTGTAAGGAAATCCTTGAACTCCTTATTAATCCCCATCCTAGCCTTCTCCCATAGAGAACCTTACCCAAAGCATTAACTTAAACCACTAAGGTCATTTTCCCCCTTTTTGGGACGAAACCCCAAAAATCACCCCCAAGGCACAATTCCCTAGGACAACTTGCACACTTCTCAACCCAAGGCCCTACCCACTTTATTTCTCAAGGTCTAGCCCACATGCAAGCCAACCTGCATGTGCTAAAATTTATGCCCTCATGACATATCCCTTGAAACATGGCAAGCATCCCGATTGCATCTAAAATACATGTGAATATACCATCATGAAAGCATGTATTACAAACTGACATAGCATATATGATTGTTCAAAACCTAGTATAGTAATCCATATACACTGCAAAAACCATCTCATAGTGACTAATACACTAATCATAGAAGTCCCAAGGTAGATATACTATCAGCAAGTAGTACCTCAGGTGAAACATTCTAGAAGCAAATCTAGATCTAAAAAGGACATTGTGTGCTTTTACTGTGAGAAAAAAGGGCATTATAAGAGTCAATGTCATAAGCTACAGGCTGACAAAAAGGCAGGCAAAGTGGAGTCAAAGGATAAGAAAGAGGACGATGACAAAAACAAGGACAAAGGGAAGGGCAAAGTTGAAGCAAATGCTCTTTCGTACGCTTCTGTAGGTTCTCATGATAGAGGTGTGACACGCCAAGGTGGTGTTACCATTGAGGAGATTGATAACATAGTGGATGAGTATGTAGCAGAATAGGAGATACTTTATATGTCTTCTCATGATGACCAACACTTGCTAGCTAGCATGGGCACTGCTATGCATACTTGGCTCATTGACTCGGGAGCTTCGTTTCATGTCACTCCACATCGTGAGTGGTTCACGACATACATGGCAGGTGACATGGGACCGGTTTTTCTTGGAGATGATCATGAGCTATGTATTGCAGGCATTGGTGATATTGATCTCCAGGTTGGTCATGGACACATTTTTACACTTCATGATGTAAGGCATGTACCTGAGCTAAAGAAGAATCTCATCAGTGTAAGTCAGCTTGACTTGAGTGGTAATGTACTCTCTTTTGGGCATGGGAAATGGAAAATATGTAAAGGATCTTTGGTCATGACAAAGGGATCATTGGTTGATTCTCTATACCCTCTTTCTTGTACTGTTTCATGTAGTTCAGCTCATGCTACCACATAGCTGCCAACAGGTGTGTTGTGGCATTGCCGGTTGGGGCATATGAGCAAGAAAGAAATGGAAATCTTATCTCATTGTGGCTACTTGCCAATGTTTAGTGGCTCTGAATTTGCTGGTTGTGAACATTGCATTTATGGGAAGCAAGTTTAATTACCCAGAAAAAGAAACTTATGCGTAAGCTCTTGCCGTTAGATTTGGTACATATAGATGTGTGTATGATGCCACAGCTTTCTTTGGGTGGTGCCAAGTATTTTGTGTCTTTTATTGATGATGCTACATGAAAGGCATGGGTGTATCCTATGCGTCAGAAAGATGATGTGTTTCAGACTTTCAAGATATGGCTTGCATATGTAGAAAATCAAACAGGCAGGTCATTGAAATGTCTTAGATCTGACAATGGAGGTGAGTATGTGTCAAAAGAGTTTGATAACTTCTTGGATTTGAAAGGTATCAAAAGGGAACTCCCTCCACCTCACAACCCATCACAAAATGGTGTTGCTGAGAGGTTAAACAGGACTATATAGGATAGAGTCCGTTCAATGTTGTCACATGTTGCTTTATCTCATGGGTTTTGGGCTGAGGTAGTAAAAACTGCTATACATTGAATCAATCGTTCCCCTCATCATGCTTTGGATTACAAGGTGCCTGAAGAAATGTGGACAGGCAAGCCTCCATCTTATAAACACTTGCGTGTGTTTGGTTGTGATGTGTACGTGCACATACGCAGAGAGGATCGCAACAAGTTAGATCCAAAAGCACAGAAATGCATATTTTTGGTTATGGTGAGGAGGGAGAGATGGGATATAGACTTTGGGATCCTAGCCATCATAAAATAGTACGCAGCAATGACGTTGTCTTCAAAGAGCATTCTATGCCAAAAAGATCAGCTGATAAACCAGAAGTGGTGAGACGCACCATATTTGAGGACACATACATTGGACAGCCAGTTAGGCAAGTACAGGATGAGATAGAACAATCTCCAGTTCAGCCCAAAAATGTATTGGATGGTGGTCAGGTAGATCAGCCACCCACAGGTCCAGATATAGCTGTGTTTTGATGGGCAACGAGCCTCAGTTGAGCAGCCCGCCCCTCAGCTGAGGAGGAGTACTTGACTGTCACATCCTCCTGATAGATTTCAGCTAGGTTTGGACTATCTTATGGTGACTGACTATGGTGAGCCTTCATGCTACAAAGAGGCTTGGTGCCTTTACCGGATGGGCATAAAGTCTTGCCATGTAAGTGGGTGTATAAGCAAAAGTTTACACTGGCTGACACTTCACTAAAGTACAAGGCCAGGCTTGTGGCAAAAGGTTTCAAGCAAGAACATGGGATTGATTTTGATGAGGTTTTTTCTCCCGTAGTCAAGATGACTACCTTGCGGACTGTTTTAGCTTTGGTTGCTAGAGATGACTTGGAGTTGTATCAAATGGATGTGAAGACCGTGTTTCTTCATGGTGATCTCCATGAGGAGATATACATGCAGCAGCCAGAGGGGTTTGTTGACAAAGGGAAACCTCGTCATGTATGTAAGCTCAAGAAGAGCTTATATGGCTTGAAACAAGCTCTGAGGGAGTGGTATCACAAGTTTGATGCATTCATGAGAAAGCAGAGCTTTGGAAGGAGTGAAGAGGATCACTGTTTCTATGTAAAGAGGGCCGAAGATGGCAGCCTTCTTATTTTGCTCATCTATGTAGATGACATGCTTCTAGCCGGAACTTGTAAGTCGTCGTTAAATGCCTTGAAAGCTGAACTACATAAGGCATTTGAGATGAAGGATTTGGGCATTGCGAGCCATATTCTTAGCATGCCTATTCAGAGAGATAGATAAAGGTGATTGCTTTACCTGTCTCAAAAGGAATACATTGGGAAAGTTTTGGAGAGATTCCATATGCAAGGTGCGAAGGCTATTTCTACTCCATTGCCTCCGTACTGCAAACTTTCTCAAGAGGATAGTCCGAAATCAGATGAAGAGCAGGCTGCAATGTCCAAGATCCTTATGCATCGGCTGTTGGTTGTTTAATATATGCCATGGTTGCTACTAGACCAAACATTGCTTATGTAGTGGGAGTAGTGAGCCGATACATGGCGAATCCTCGCAAATGGCACTGGAAGGGGTTATGAGGTATCTCAAAGGCACTCATGATATATGCATATGCTTTGGGTAGACAGATTCAATAGTACATAGGTATGTAGATGCTGATTATGCAGGTTGTCCAGTGAGTAGGAAGTCGACTACAGGCTACTTGTTCACATTCGCAGGTGGTGCAATTTCATGGGTCTCTCATCTACAGGGTTGTGTTACCATTTCTACCACTGAGGCAGAGTATGTTGCAGCCACGGAGGCCGCAAAGGAGGCCATATGGCTTTCTCATCTCTTGGCAGAGTTAGGTATGTTACAGGAGATTCTAGTACTACACTGCGACAACCATAGTGCTATCATGTTGGCCTGGAATCCATGCCAAGACAAAGCACATTGATATTAAGTACCATTTCATACGGCAGGTACTTGGTGATAAGCTCATCCAGCTTGTCAAGATTCATACCGATGACAATCCTGCAGATCTTCTTATGAAGAGTCTAGCTTCAGCAAGGTTTGCACACTGCCGAGACCTCATGGGTATTGGATAGGTGACCTTCTTCTATTGTTGTACATTGTTGTACATACTCTCACTCCCCTTAGGCACATCGCCTTTAAGTGGGAGGTTGTTGGGGTAAAGGCCATGTGGCCAGTCCCGTGTACATAGTATACAATGCTTCCACTATATATACTATGCATACCTATTCTTTGGTGTCTCTTTACACCCCTACATTGTGTGTTCTCCTCTCCTTCTTGTTGCCCTTTGCTGTCCCCGATCCCCTTCATCTTGAACCCTATGGTCTGCATGCTCTTCCAAAGGTTGAGTCCCATCCGACACGGGATCAAAGGGCCCATTTTCACCCTGTGCACCTTGTTACATTTGTAGAGGTGCAAAATATGGAATGGGTCATTAAGATTTGCATGTCCATGTGTGGGATTAGACTCAAAAATTGCACAAGTATTAAAACTTATGGTGTCCATGCTCTTGCAAAGTTTGAGTCCCATCTGAGACAAAATGTGGGCACAGAGAGGTCAAAGGGCCCATTTTCACCCTATGCACCTCGTTACATACGTGAAGGTGAAAAATATGGAATGGATCATTAGGATTTGCATGTCCATGAGTTGGATTGGACTTAAACTTTGCATAGCTCCTAAACGCTATGATCACCATGCTCTTACAAAGTATGAGTCCCATCTTGCACCAGATGTGGGCACAGGGAGATCAAACGCCCCATTTTCACCCTATGCACCTCGTTACATCAGTGAAGGTGTGAAATATGGAATGGGTCATTAGAACTTGTATGTCCATGTGTAGGATTGGACTCAAACTTTGCACAGGTCTTAAACCCTATGCTCTCCATGCTCTTGCAAAGTTTGAGTCCCATACTACACTAAATGTGGCGAGGGGGAGGTCAAAGGTCCCATTTTCACCCTATGCACCTCCTTACATAAGTAAATGTGCATATGTCGGATTGGACTCAAACTTTGCACGAGTCTTAAACCCTATGGTGTCCATGCTCTTGCAAAGTTTGAGTCCCATCTGACATCAAATGTGGACACGGGGAGGTCAAAGAACCCATTTTCACCCTATGCACCTCGTTGCATACGTGAAGGTGCAAAATACGGAATGGGTCATCAGGATTTGCAGGTCCATGTGTCGGATTGGACTCAAACTTTGCATAGGTCTTAAACCCTAGGGTCTCTATGCTCTTGCAATGTTTGAGTCCCATTGGACACCAGATGTGGGCACATGGAGGTCAAAGGGCCCATTTTCACCCTATGCACCTCATCACATACGTGAAGGTGTAAAATATGGAATGGGTCATTAGGATTTGCATGTCCATGTGTCAGATTGGACTCAAAGCTTGCACAGGTCTTAAACCCTATGGTATCCATGCTCTTGTAAAGTTTGAGTCCCATTCAACACGAGATGTGGATAGGGAGAGGTCAAAGGGCCCATTTTCACCCTATGCAACTCATTACATCAGTGAAGGGGCAAAATATGGAATGGGTCATCAGGATTTGCATGTCCATGTGTCAGATTGAACTCAAACTTTGCACAGGTCTTAAACCCTATGGTCTCTATGCTCTTGCAAAGTTTGAGTCCTATCTGACACTGAATGTTGGCAACGGGAGGTCAAAGTTCCCATTTTCACCCTATGCACCTCGTTTCATTAGTGAAGGTGTAAAATATGGGACGGGACATTAGGATTTGCATGTCCATGTGTTGGATTGGACTCAAACTTTGCATAGCCCATAAATCCTATGGTATCCATGCTCTTAGAAAGTTTGAGTCCCATCCAACACTGGATGTGGGCATGGGGATGTCAAAGAGCCCATTTTCACCCTATGCACCTCGTTACATCAGTGAAGGTGCAAAATATGGAATGGGTCATTAGGATTTGCTTGTCCATGTGTTGGATTGGACTCAAACATTGCATAGGTCTTAAACCCTATGGTATCCATGCTCTTGCAAATTTTGAGTCCCATCAAACATCAGATGTGGGCACGGGGAGGTCAAAGGGCCCATTTTCACCCTATGTACCTCGTTACATACGTGAAAGTGCAAAATATGGAATGGGTCATTAGGATTTGCATGTCCATGTGTTGGATTGGACTCAAAATTTGCGCAAGTTGTGAACCCTGTAGGCTCCATGCTCTTGCCAAGTTTGAGTCCCATTCGACACCAGATTTGGGCACGGGGAGGTCAAAGGTCCCATTTTCAGCTATGCATCTCGTTACATACGTGAAGGTGCAAAATAAGGAATGGGTCATTCGGATTTGCATGTCCATGTGTCAGATTGGACTCAAACTTTGTAGAGGTCTTAAACCCTATGGTCTCCATTCTCTTGCAAAGTTTGAGTCCCATCCGACATTGGATGTGGGCATGGGGAGGTCAAAGGGCCCATGTTCACCCTATGCACCTCGTTACATACGTGAAGGTGTAACATATGGAATGGGACATTAGGATTTGCATGTCCATGTGTTGGATTGGACTCAAACTTTGACTCAAAATTTGAACAAGTCTTGAACCCTAAGGTGTCCATGCTCTTGCAATGTCTGAGTCCCATCCGACACCGAATGTGGGCACGGGGAGGTCAACGGGTCCATTTTCATGCAATGCACCTTGTTACATGAATGAAGGTGCAAAATATGGAATGGGTCATTAGGATTTGCATGTCCATGTGTCAGATTGGGCTCAAACTTTGTACAGATCTTAAACCCTATGGTGTTCATGCTGTTGGATAGTTTGAGTCCCATCCAACACTGAATGTTGGCATGGGAAGGTTAAAGGGCCCATTTTGAACATATGCAACTTGTTACATATGTGAAGTTGCAAAATATGGAATGGATCATTAGGATTTGCATGTCCATGTGTTGAATTGGACTCAAACTTTGCACAAGATGTAAACCCTATGGTCTCCATGCTCTTGCAATGTCTGATTCCCATCCCACATCGGATGTGGGCACGTGGAGGTCAAAGGTCCCATTTTCACCCTAAGCACCTCGTTACATACATGGTGTAAAATATGAAATGGGTCATTAGATTTTGCATGTCCATGTGTACAATTGGACTCAAACCTTGCACAGATCTTGAACCCTATGGTCTGCATGCTCTTCCAAAGGTTGAGTCCCATTCGACACCGGATCAAAGGGCCCATTTTCACCCTATGCATCTCGTTACATCTGTAGAGGTGCAAAATATGGAATGGGACATTAGGATTTGCATGTCCATGTGTGGGATTAACTCAAACATTGCACAAGTCTTAAACCATATGGTGTCCATGCTCTTGCAAAGTTTGAGTCCCATCCGAGACAAAATGTGGGCATGGAGAGGTCAAAGGGCCCATTTTCACCCTATGCACCTCGTTACATACGTGAAGGTGCAAAATATGGAATGGATCATTAGGATTTGCGTGTCCATGTGTTGAATTGGACGCAAACTTTGCATAGCTCCTAAACGCTATGGTCACCATGCTCTTACAAAGGATGAGTCCCATCCTGCACCAGATGTGGGCACAGGGATATCAAACGCCCCATTTTCACCCTATGCACCTCGTTACATCAGTGAAGGTGTAAAATATGGAATGGGTCATTAGGACTCCACCTCATTACATACGTGAAGGTGCAAAATATGGAATGGGTCATTAGGATTTGCATGTCCATGAGTTGGATTGGACTCAAACTTTGCACAACTCCTAAGTGCTATGGTTGCCAGGCTCTTGCAAAGTTTGAGTCTCATCTGGCACCAGATGTGGGCACGGGGAAGTCAAACAGCCCATTTTCACCCTATGCACCTCGTTACATCAGTGAAGGTGCAAAATATGGAATGGGTCATTAGGATTTACATGTCCATGTGTTGGATTGGACTCCAACCTTGCACAGGTCTTAAAACCTATGGTCTCCATGATCTTGCAAAGTTTGAGTCCCATTCCACACTGAATGTGGCGAGGGGAGGTCAAAGGTCCCATTTTCACCCTATGCACCTTGTTACAGAACTAAATGTGCAAAATATGGAGTGGGTGGTTAGGATTTGCATGTTCATGTGTCGGATTGACTCAAAATTTGCACAGGGCCTAAACTCTATGGTCTCCATACTCTTGCAATGTTTGAGTCACATTTGACACCGTATGTGGCTACGGGGATATCAAAGGACCCATTTTCACCCTATGCACCTCTTACATACGTGAAGGTGCAAAATATGAAATGGGTGATTAGGATTTGCATTTCCATGTGTTGGATTGGACTCAAACTTTGCACAGGTCTTAAAACCTATGGTCTCCATGCTCTTGCAAACTTTAAGTTCCATCCAACACTGGATGTGGGCACGTGGAGGTCAAAGGGCCGACTTTCACCCTATGCACCTCGTTACATATGTGAAGGTGAAAAATATGTAATGGGTCATTAGGATTTGTACGTCCATGTGTTGGATTGGACTCAAACTTTGCATAGGTCTTAAACCCTATGGTCTCCATGCTCTTGCAAAGTTTAAGTCCCATCCAACATCGGATGTGGGCATGTGGAGGTCAAAGGGCCCATGGATTGGACTCAAACTTTACATAGGTTGTGAACCCTATGGTGTCCATGCTCTTGCATAGTTTGAGTCCCATCCAACATCAAATGTGGGCACGAGGAGGTCAAAAGTCCCATTTTCACCCTATGCACCTCGTTACATTAGTGACGGTGCAAAATATGGAATGGGTCATTAGGACTTGCATGTCCATTTGTCGGATTGGGCTCAAACATTGCACAGGTGTTAAACCCTATTCTCTCTATGCTCTTGCAAAGTTTAAGTCCCATTGGACATCGGATGTGGGCACGGGGACGTCAAAAGTTCCATTTTCACCCTATGCACCTCGTTACATACGTGAAACTGTAAAATATGGAATGGGTCATTAGGATTTGCATGTGCATGTGTCAGATTGGACTCAAACTTTGCGCAGGTCTTAAACCCTATGGTGTCCATTCTCTTGCAAAGTTTGAGTCCCATTTGACATTGAATGTGTGGACACAGGGAGGTCAAAGGACCCATTTTCACCCTATGCTCCTCGTTACATATGTGAAGGTGCAAAATATGGAATGGGTCATTAGGATTTGCAGGTCCATGTGTCGGATTGGAGTCAAACTTTGCACAGGTCTTAAACCCTATGGTCTCCATGCTCTCGCAATGTTTGAGTCCCATTGGACACCGAATGTGGGCACGTGGAGGTCAAAGGGCCCATTTTCACCCTATGCACCTCATTACATACGTGAAGGTGTAAAATATGGAATGGGTCATAAGGATTTGCATGTCCATGTGTCGGATTAGACTCAAAGCTTACACAAGTCTTGAACCCTATTGTCTCCATGCTCTTGCAAAGTTTGAGTCCTATTTGACACCAGATGTGGATAGGGGGAGGTCAAAGGGCCCATTTTCACCCTATGCAACTCATTACATCAGTGAAGGTGCAAAATATGGAATGGGTCATTAGGATTTGCATGTCCATGTGTCAGATGGAACTCAAAATTTTCATAGGTCTTAAACCCTATGGTCTCTATGGTCTTGCAAAGTTTGAGTCCTATCTGACATCGGGTATTGGCACGAGGAGGTCAAAGGGCCCATTTTCACCCTATGCACCTCGTTTCATTAGTGAAGGTGCAAAATATGGAATGGGTCATTAGGATTTGAATGTCCATGTGTTGGATTGGACTCAAAATTTGCATAGCTCCTAAACACTATGGTCTCCATGCTCTTGGAAATTATGAGTCCCATCCAAACCAGATGTGGGCAAGGGGAGGTCAAAGAGCTCATTTTCACCCTATGCACCTCGTTACATCAGTGAAGGTGCAAAATATGGAATGGGTCATTAGAATTTGCTTGTCCATGTGTCGGATTGGACTCAAACATTGCATAGGTCTTAAACCCTATGGTATCCATGCTATTGCAAAGTTTGAGTCCCATCGGGCATCGGTGGCCACGGGGAGGTCAAAGGGCCCATTTTCACCCTATGTACCTTGTTACATATGTGAAAGTGCAAAATATGGAATGGCACATTAGGATTTGCATGTCCATGTGTTGGATTGGACTCAAAATTTGCACAAGTTGTGAACCCTACGATCTCCATGCTCTTGCCAAGTTTGAGTCCCATTTGACACCGGATGTGGGCACGAGGAGGTGAAAGGGCCCATTTTCACCCTATGCACCTCGTTACATACGTGAAGGTACAAAATATGGAATGGGTTATTAGGTTATTTTGTCTTTCATAGTTGCTATGGAATAGTAACTTTCAAAATTTCTTAGGTCATTCTCTTAGTTGGAAATTCGAAAAAGACTAGTGGACATATATTTTACATTTACGAACATAACTTTGATCTCCTTTTGAATAATTTGATATTATTAGTGTGGACCATGAACACTATAGAGTCTTGAACTTAGATATTACAAAGCTTGGTCCCTCGTAAACCATAGAATCTCCTCTTTGCTACTTTAAACTCTCATCAAAGTAGTTTTGAGAGTATTCTAGAACAACATCTAGCATAGCAATCAAGTGTCAAACTTGTTCTAACTATAAACAAAAGCACAACTTCACTTTTTATTCATAAAATACAAACTCAAGTTGTTACGGTGTTTATTAATAGTTGTCTCACAAGATAAACATATCAATCTATTGGAACAGTTTGTGTATCAAAAGCCAATCATCTAGCTTGTTGTGACCGAAAACTTAATTTTAAAGAGAGTTATAGTCATGGTGGTGCTTGTGCCATAAGTGCTGATGGTGTAGATACAATTGCCACCATGTTAGGACCCTAGCATATGATAGTTTGAAGGCAAACTTATTTTTTTATTGAAAATTTTAGAGTGACATTTAATGCAAAGTTTAGCAATGGAATGATGTGAGATTAACATCATGCTAAAATATCTTATGGCACTTGAGAGCAAACATATATATACAGATTACCTTTGTTTCAAATTCAAATATTTAACTTTGTAAAGCATGTATACACGTTGTGATACATTTAGTTTAAAAAAAATTCTTCTCTACCTATGGTGCTTGATGGGTGTTTAATCCCCTTTAGCATATATACACCCTTTAGCTACTTCGATTGTACAATGCATATTCACGGCATATAATGCATTCAAGGCATAGCCCCAAATCCCACTTCTTTTCTCAATCATTGATAACAAAATTTCCATTAAGGTGTTTGAATTCAATCCGTTGCATTATTCACATTTTATGTGAGATAAGATTGCACAGAGATAGATAGAGAGAGAGAGAGAGAGAGAGAGAGAGAGAGAGAGAGAGAGAGAGAGAGAGAGAGAGAGAGAGAGAGAGAGAGAGAGAGAATATCATGATAAACAAAGATACAATAGAATCACGTGCTGAAAAGAACATAACCACCATAATCATCACATATTGCACAAGACGCATGTCATCTACAATCATCAATCATCATCATCAATGTACATACATCATCATCAAAGTAGATAACTCATAGTACATGCATGGTCACCAAAGTAAGCCATGTACATCAAAGGACACATACGTGATCGTCAAAGTATGTGCCACCTACATCAGCTATCATCGAAGGAATTAAAAAACTCAACATAGGTGACTCTAATCATCCTCTGATGTGGCTCCTGCATGACATGCTATTCAATCGTCTGTTGTGTAGAAGGTCCAGCCTCATCTCCATGGGATGTAACAGCCCACTGAGCCATTGCTTGTATCTCCATAATCCTCGCGTCCTCCACATATGTGCGCCTAGGCTCCCAGAGTCACTGATCTGCATGGATTCGTGCCTCAAATCCAACACGAGTAAGCTCCTCCTCACCTCTAAGCTGTGGGTCTAGATCCTCCCCAATATTTTGTTGCACCCAATCCTATAAGGATATCTCTAGGTGTGCCTCTTGATGGATGCATCGTGCCTCCTCTCCTCAAGCCTCATCGTCAGGCATGAAGTTTGCATACAAGAACTATCAGGGTATACATGCAGTAATCACTACGGCATCAAATCCATCCTGCTCAAGCAAATGCCTCTGTGCCTCTGCCTTATAATGCTCTGTCAAGATCGCGCAGGAAATGGGATAAATAGCTTGGCCACGTCTAGGGTATAGGTCATCCATGCCTAGACTACGATAGGTAGGCACTCCGATATCAGCAAAACAAACTGGGCAGCATGCCCATGAAACCATATGGTGGGTTAGGCAGTGGAGATGAGCGAGGTGGCTGCATCCTAGGCCAAAATATCCTACGCTATCGAAATCCTCCTGGCAAAGGATGCAAGTAGACATGGGATCCTAGGGAGTACTATTGGGTCTATGGGACGTCTAGTGGGAACATCTATAGAAGGGGTAGGATACAAAGTCACACTAGGGTATATCCTATGGCGACTCTCACCACGTGAGATTGCCTCAGCTGATGCAAATAGTGCTCAGCTTGATGGTATGCAATGCATGTTGAGACCCTATGCTCCTACAGCTCTGCCTCTAACTATCGTACTCAAGTCTCCATTTGTCTATCAAACACACATCATGAGGTGAGAAAGGGTCATAGCACATGAGTAACTCATGCGGCACAAGAATATAGTAAAAGATGATGAACGACTAACCTCACTGGTAGACTTTTCCAACCGTAACTCCAAATTAGCAATATGTGCATCATGCTCATCTGCAGGAGGTGGAATCCATAGTGTCCACATGCAAGAATAATTCTAATGTGACTTTGCAAAGGAAAAAAACATGGAAAATTTTCTAGATCAAGAACAATGATCTCTACATGTACAAATCTCGACAAGGCAGAGACCATGTCGTGCAAGGACGTGGCTACAGAATGAATGTTTGAATGTAGTCATCCTCCACAATGGATCATAATTTTGGTGTATGGATAGTATGAAGCTCTAGTCCCTCGCACTGATGTTGCACACCTATTGTCTACTACTGGCATCGAATCCTGCCACGTCTAGCTCTTGATCCAAGACTCGCAATGAGATAGTCCACCCTATGCCCGAGGATGAACTCAACATATAGCTGCATTGCAAATGAGCGAGGGATTTGGCAGTTGTGAGGCAACTGACCACCATTGGCAGCGAGATACATCAGATAGATATGTGCTACCACTTTGGGGTGCACGCATCACAATATGTGGTTGTCCTGAATGAGGTCGTTGGGATGTTGTCTAACCATCCCAGAAAAGTAGATTTAGTGCCTCCCTATGAGGAGAATCACACTCAAATATGGCATGTATGGCTTGTTGAGATATCGAGCTCCACTCGAGATATGCCAAGGTGACCGTTGTGTACTTATGTCACCGACTTGTTAGCTGGAGATGCGGTTGGTACACCGCCCACGAATAATAGCTGGATGACAGCTATCCTTATCTACTATAGTTTGTGGCTCAGTTAGTATGCCACCTTAGTTAGTTGAGTTTGGTTTGAGACCCACATATAGGGTTCTTCTATTTCTTTGTACTAGAGTTCTTTTGGCTTACACAACTAAGAAGAGGAAAACTATTTTTCAGCCTCGTATTCCCCCATTGTGCATGTGAGAAAGCCTCAAGTGAGACTCCTTCCCTCTCTCCCACAATCTTCACATGGTATCAGAGCCTTGTTCGTGGTAAGGAGCTCAAGAAAGCAAGCCAAGTTCGTGGTGTCCTGGTAAGAGGACCAGTGTTGCTTTCCTATTTCAAGTTTGGGAGCAAATCTCTGCAGGTAGCACAGCCAGAAGTGCAAGAGTGCACTGTTTCAGATTGAGACGCCCTTCGCAGTGTGGCGAGAGCGCAGTATATGCTGTGGGACTTTATTTTTCTAATTTGAGGCCGTTTCGGGGCCCGTTTTGAAGGCGGAAGTTCTTCGCAGGCACTCAGAAAAAGGCCCTATTTTTTGCTGTGCAACCACTGCGTGGCTAGTCGGTGGAAAGGTGCCGCAGAAATTGCATCATATGCCTGTGTGCAGAGATATTGGGAGTTGTAGATTCATGCCTATTGCCTGTTGATGCAAAATCGTCACTAGGAAGTGACTGTGTGGTGAAATACCACTCTCGTCGGTTTTGCAGATCTGCCCATGTGAGGCAAAAGCTGTGTTTTTTGCAGTGACAGAATATTTTGCAGTGTTCTATAATGGCATCTGATTCTCTTTCACAGATTGTCACTGAAAAGCTTGACAAGAACAACTTCCAGGCATGGAAGTTTAGAATGACGAATTTCTTGATGGGAAAAGGCTATTGGGAATTCATTACAGGAAATGAAGAAGAACCTGTTCTTCCTAATGTTCCCAGTCAATAGGAAATGCAGGCATTCAAAGGATGGCATGAGAGAGCCAGGAAAGTTATGTACTGGCTATCTATCAGTATTTCGGACTCCATGATTGTGCATATTCAGGATGCAAATACGCCAAAGGAGGCATGGGATACTTTGGCAAAAATGTATAGCACAAATACGCAAGCCAGGAAAATGCAACTCAAACAGGAGTTGCACAATGTGCAGAAAGAAAATTTGAGCATAAATGACTACCTCATGAAAGTGAAGAAAATTGCAGATGCACTTGCTTCCATTGGGTCGCCAGTGGATGATGATGATTTGGTTTCTGTGACCTTGAATGGTCAAGGATTTTGCACAGTTCCGGACATCCATTGCCGTCCGTGAAAACTTTCCTGATTTTGAGGAGTTGATTGCTCTTCTAATTTCTGAAGAGCAGAGAAATGGGGGTGCATCTTCTTCAGCAGGAACTTCAAAAGAAACTGTCTTCTACTCAAATGCTGGCAGAGGTAGAGGCAGAGGTAGAGGAGGCCGATCTGTAGGCCGTGGTAGAAATCAGAATATGCAGCAAACGCAAGAAAACCAGTCCTATGCAGGAGGACGTGGTAACTCTAGAGGCAGGGGGAGCCAAAGAGGCCGTGGTGGATGGCAGAGAAGCCAAAATGCAAACAGCAATGTTGAATGCTACTATTGTGGCAAAATGGGTCATATGGCTAAAGACTGCTACAAAAAGCAGAATGACATTATGAGTGGAAAATTGCAGCAAGGCAATTATGCATCCTCTAGTAGACAGGGCGATGACAGAAATGAGCATTTGCTTATGGTGCACCATATGACAAATTCTATAACAAGTGCAGAAGAAAGCAATGATGTGTGGTATGTTGACTCGGGTGCATCAAACCACATGACAGGTCACGCTGAATGGATGCAGGATGCAAGAAAAATGGAAAAACTAGGATTTGTGGAGATTGGTGATGATACTGCACATCCTATTGTGCAGATTGGCAAAATTCCTTTGTCTATGCAGGATGGGAAAAAGAAATACTTGTCTGATGTATTTCATGTCCCAAACATCACCAAGAACCTGGTTTCTGTTGGTCAAATGGTTGAGCAGGGCTTGCAGGTTAGATTTAATCCTCATGGATGCTTTGTTGAGGATATGAAAAATAACAGTCGCTTGATAGCAAAAGGAAAGAAGAAGGGCAGGATGTTTACATTGGATGCAGACATGCCTGAATTGAGTGCAGCAATGTTTGCACATGGGACCGGTGTAGTTGCAGATATTGATATCTGGCACAAACGCATTGGTCATGTTAATATACAGCGACTAAAATCAATGCAAGCCCAAAATATTGTTGCAGGATTGCCTAAATTCAAGGTTGCAGAAATGCACAAGGTTTGTGAAGCCTGTCAATTTGGGAAACAGGCAAGGAAACCTTTTCCTAGGCATGTTCAAGAGAGTAAAAAGCCATTGGAATTAATCCACTCTGATGTGTGGACTACAAAAGCTGCATCTATTGGAGGCTGTCACTATTTTGTCACATTTATTGATGACTTCAGCAGAAAACTGTGGGTGTATTTTATGAAAAAGAAAAGTGAAGTGTTTGGGCACTTCAAAGCTTTCAAAGCTATGGTTGAAAAAGAAACAGGCCTGCAAATAAAATGCCTAAGGTCAGATGGAGGGGGAGAGTACCTCTCAAATGAGTTTGCAAGGTTCTTGCAGGAGCATGGTATAAAGCAGCAATATTCATGCAGTCATACCCCACAGCAAAATGGAATTGCAAAAAGAAAAAACAGGCATATTGGAGAGGTATCTCGAGCTATGCTAAATGAAAAAGATCTACTAGATTATTATTGGGCTGAAGCAGTTGCTACAACAGTCTATATAATGAACAGGACTCCCACTGCAGCAATACATGGCATGACGCCAGAGGAGATGTATACTGGTAGGAAACCAGATATTTCTCATTTGAAGATTTTTGGTTGCATTGCCTATGTCCATGTGCCAGATGAGTTGAGGTCCAAGTTGGATCCAAAAG
Organism: Dipteris shenzhenensis; assembly: GCF_047967505.1. NCBI lineage: Eukaryota > Viridiplantae > Streptophyta > Polypodiopsida > Gleicheniales > Dipteridaceae > Dipteris > Dipteris shenzhenensis. Next base: position 13,826,594 of record NC_141627.1, on the reverse strand, counting down.
CTGAGAAGTGCATCTTTATTGGTTATTCTCTGTAGCAGAAAGGGTATAGATGCTATAACCCTTCTACACGTAAGTTCACAGTGAGCAGAGATGTTGTTTTTGATGAGATGAGCAGCTGGTATAAACCAGTAAATGTGATGATTGATGTAGATGCACAAAATGGTATTGCTGCACAGAATTCACAGCAGCAATCACAAAATATCAGTGGACCTGCAGTGTCCTCTAGTAGTGGTTCACATACTTCACCATGGACAGGTAAATTGAGATCAGGAGAATCTCCTCAAAGCAATGCAGATAGTGGTACACAGGTATCACGAAAAGGAAAAGAGAAGGTAGATCAGCCCATGTTTGATGTGAATGCAGGTCACTCTTATGTGGATGGTGAATCCAGTGGCTCAGAACAGAGCATTGATGATGAGTTGGGTATTCCTTCTGTTGTTACACCTGGAGTAAGGAAGACCAGGGATGTTTTGAGAGCACCTGGAAGTGAGCCTATTTTGCGCAGAGGACTACCAGGGTTAGGTATCCTGTGGATAGGCTGAAATATGATGGATTTACAGCCATTCACTATGCCTATATGGTCAAAGTGATACAGGAACAGGAACCCACTTCTTTTGAGCAAGCCATGGGAAATGAAAAATGGGAGAAAGCCATGGATGAAGAAATGGATGCCTTGGATGCTAATGCTACATGGGAATTGGTGCCTTTGCCTAAAGGCAAGAATGCAATTGGTTGTAAGTGGGTTTATAAGATCAAGCACAATGCAGATGGTTCTGTAAAATAGATACAAGGTAAGATTAGTTGTCAAGGGGTATGCACAGACATATGGCATTGATTATGAAGAAACTTTCAGCCCGGTTGCAAGGATGGCAACTGTAAGAGCAGCCATTGCTATGGCTGCATCAAAGGGATGGTCTTTACATCAGATGGATGTAAAGAATGCCTTCTTGCATGGTGATTTGCAAGAAGAGGTCTTTATGGAGCAGCCAGCAGGTTATGTTCATGCTACTCATCCTGAGTTTGTTTGCAGGTTGAAGAAAGCCTTGTATGGCTTGAAGCAAGCACCTAGAGCATGGTCTAACAAGATAGGACAGTATCTTGTCACTATTGGCTTTCAGATTTCCAAGGCAGATTTCTCACTCTATGTGAGAAAAACAGAGAAAGGGATTATGCTGCTGGTCATTTATGTTGATGATTTGATCATCACAGGCTCAGGGGGGTCACTATGTATAAACCCTCTATATCACGTGCGTTCAAGGCCTATATTTAAAATCCCTTATGTGTAAATTTTTTCATTAATAAAATGTACCCCTTTTCTATACAAATCTGTAAATTTTTTCCAAAACTATTTTAAATAGTCCCTTATGTATATTTATTTCTGTAAATTTTAGAAATAAAAAATATCCTTCTGTTGAACTCACGTGATAGGGTTACATATGATGAGTGACCCCCCCGAGATCACAGGTGATAGTGATGAAGATATCCTTCATGTGAAAATGCTATTGAGGCAGAAGTTTGAGATGAAGGATTTGGGAGAGTTGCGTTATTTCTTGGGCATTGAGGTGATTAGATCACCAAGTGGGATACAGCTCTTGCAGAGGCAGTATGGATTGGACATGCTATCCAAATATGGGATGACAGGCTGTAAGCCTATTTCAGTTCCTTTGGAGCAGAATGTGAAGCTGAGCACAGATGCAGGTGAGCTTCTGGAAGACCCTACTATGTACAGACGCATAGTAGGAAGTTTGATTTACATGACTATTACCAGGCCAGATTTGAGCTATGCTGTTGGGTTGGTAAGTCAGTTTATGCACGCTCCAAGGAAACCGCATTTGGATGCGGCTAGACGCATACTCAGGTATGTGAAGTCCACATTGCAGTATGGACTATTTTATGAGGCTGGGGTTCAGATACAGTTGCATGGATACACTGATGCTGATTGGGCTGGTAGCATTTCTGATAGACGATCTACCAGTGGATATGTGTTCTCTTTTGGGAGTGCTGCAGTCACTTGGAGCAGCAAGAAACAGCCTACAGTTGCCTTGTCGAGCACAGAGGCTGAGTACAGAGGGGTGCAGCAATGGCTGCATGTGAGGTAGCTTGGTTGCATAAGCTACTCTATGATATGCATCAGTCTATAGATGGGCCGGTTGTCATATATTGTGACAACATGAGCAGTATACACTTGGCAAAGAACCCAGTCTTTCATGCCAGAACAAAGCACATTGAGGTGCATTATCACTATGTGCGAGAGAAGGTTTTACTAGGTCTTATTGATCTAGTTTATGTCAGCACAGAGGATCAGGTAGCTGACATATTCACGAAAGCATTGGGCGCCGAGAAGCTGCGCAAGTTCAGAGACCTACTTGGTGTGCAGGATTTGGGATTGAGCTCGAGGGGGAGTGTTGAGATATCGAGCTCCACTCGAGATATGCCAGGGTGACCGTTGTGTACTTATGTCACCGACTTGTTAGCTGGAGATGCGGTTGGTACACCACCCATGAATAATAGCTGGATGACAGCTATCCTTATCTACTATAGTTTGTGGCTCAGTTAGTATGCCACCTTAGTTAGTTGAGTTTGGTTTGAGACCCACATATAGGGTTCTTCTATTTCTTTGTACTAGAGTTCTTTTGGCTTACACAACTAAGAAGAGGAAAACTGTTTTTTAGCCTCCACCTTCGTGTGTATTCCCCCATTGTGCATGTGAGAAAGCCTCAAGTGAGACTCCTTCCCTCTCTCCCACAATCTTCACATGGCTCTCCAATCCATGCCCTAACCTCCTACCTCATCCTCTGCCTATGATTGAAACGTCTGCTGAAGGTCCTCGTGACCACCTACTTGATGTAGACCATTAATGACTGCATCCACTCTCGTGACCATGTCAGTGGGGGCCCCTAGTGTCTTGCAAAGTCCTCATCTCGACTCTCAAAATCTCAATCTACTATTGTACAATGGCGAGAGTTGCATCAGGTCTGCACAAATAAACACATACATCTAAAGTCACTAATTCAAGTTGCATATGTATGTTTGCATGTGTCTACCCACATACACATATATGCTCAAGTGTAAACCCCAAAGGTGATCTACATGGATTTGGATTTAGCCCCATAATTCAAGCACTAACACAAATTAGTGCTCCATAACAACAACATTTGCATCCCTAGAGGATCAAGTCTTTGCTACATGTTTTGGGGTATTCTACATGTTTCTATCCATGACTATCATCAAGTGTAACTATTCTTCTATCTCTCCATAATGTCTATCGACAATTCTTTCATTTTTACATTTTTTAACTTCAAATGAAAGTTTGCAAATCCTTTCATGCATAATAGTGGAAGTGATAATACAAGTGAATAAAAGCAAAATCTTGATGAAGGGTATAATGATTTCTTTCTTGACTTTGAAAGTTTATTGCTCTTGGATGAATAGCTCGATAGCTATTGCCTTTATGAAAATTATCTACTAAACCTATAAAATGTATTGGCCGATATTCAACAAGGTGAATTAGGTTCTACCATTGTCTTAGGTGAGTCTATTTGTCAATGTGAGTAGTCAAGTGTCACTTGACTCCTTACATTATTCTAGAGATGCATAAACTATGGCATTAAAATGCTTGAGAGAAAGCAGGAGGGACTAGACTCCTTAACTTCTCATGTGTCAACCATTCCCACTTGCTAACATGTACATACGGGCACCTCCTTTTAATATGAGGAGGGGCTACCACATGGCACTACCATGTGGCCCTTATGCTGATCTCCTAAATTAATAATACTAAAATGGAATCAAATTTTTTTAGCAATGTAGAAGTTGTGGTGTGTGTTGAGCTAAGAAAAGTCGAACAAAGGAGCAAGCAAAGTTGCACAAAGACTTAATAGTTATATGCTTCGAGAGAACAAGGCCTATTTCTACCTCTTTATTTGTTTTGCACATTCTAACAAAACTACATGGAGGATCTCTATTCTTGATACATGTTGCAATCATCAAGTATTGTATTCATAGAAATTAAAGGCAACCTAGGATGCAAACCTTTAAATCGGGTCATGCTACTCATGACAATAGTTGCATTGACAATAAAGATGTGAGTCAACAAAAGACTTAAGCATTTAGAGACAAATACTTGTAACATTAAACCAAACCCACAGACTTGTGGGGGTTAAAGGCCATTGTACCTTAACGGCGGTTATGTACAATACTCAAATGCATATATATATGGATGAAATAGAAGATTAGGGTGTTCTGCACCCACCAAAAACTTGTGTCTCTCAAGCTCCCTCTCTCCTTGTCAGCTTCCATTGTGTCCTCACAAATGGGATCAGAGATTGGCAGTAGAGCCTGGTGGTAGCATGAGTAGCCCGGTGCAGCCTCTAGCCTAGAGAGAGAGTGGTGCATCCTAAAGATCCTTGTTCAGCAGGAGGAGCTACATATTTTGGAGCAACTATAGTATTTGGAGAGAAAGGGGCAAAATCCTCTTGGGCCTTTGTTTTGCTGGGTTGCAAAGTTGAAGGTGCATGATATAAGCAAATCTTCTTAGACACATATATGTAGTGGTGCAAATATCTAGATTTAGAGATAGAATTTTGACTTAAAGTCTTCAAGGAAGTTGTAGGTTAGATTGAGAGCTACATTTTCACTTCTAACATCTCTGTCATCCGAGTTCTCAGTGAAAAGTTACAGCTCCTACAAAAAGTGACGAAATTCATTTCATGCGAGGATTTCGTGTGTTGGATCTCCATATCCAGGCCACCATTTGCAGTTCTGACGCTCCCAATGGATCCAGAGTGGTCAAAATTTTTACTTGAGAAGCTGCTTCTGGTTTTGTGAACTTTTAAAGCTGTGTTGAATCTCTATCTACTCTGACTTCTTCATTTCACCATTTCCTTTGTGAGTTGGATCTCAACATTTGAGCCTCCATTTGTAGAGCTGTCTGTCCCATTGGATCCGGGACTTCTCGAAACATATGTCTATAAAGTTGCTTGCCATTCCGTGAAGAATCGAGGGAGTTGTGATTCTCTGTGTTTTTCCATTGTCTCTTTGAAGGAAATTTCTCAAAGTTTCCAAGACCTTCTCATTGATTGCCATGTGGCATTTTGGTTAAGTTTCCTAAGGTTCATTTTTGCAAGTAAATGCAAGGGTTGACTAGCTCTTACTCCATCCTTGGATGAGATTTTGGAGTTGTGGCAAAAGAGAGATATTTGTAGATTGTCTTGCTGAGTTCAATTATGCAATGATGCCCATGTTTTGAGACATCCCAGGTTCTATTTTTACTAGTGATCATTGCCATAAGGCTGTGATTTCTTATGCCGATCACTTTGGTTGCAGTCTGAGCCGTGTGCACTCATTTGTGGTTTGCATTGGGTTACAGTGGATCCTTTACAGGCCATTTGGATGCATAGTGATCCTTGGTGCACCTGGTGTTTGGTGTGATTTCTCTTTTGTAGGTACTAGCATTTGGGATTTTGTTTCATTTACATCATGGAATTCTCTTCCATGTCTGAAAAGGAGTTTTTCAGCATTAAAAAGTTTGATGGGACAAACTTTTTTTTATGGAAAGACTCTGCCTCCCCCTTCCCTTAGCCACCCTACTCTCTCTGGCTCCACCCCCCCTCTAGCTACATCCTCTATGCCAAAGGGCACCTTGCACCCTCCATCTTGGCTCTCTGTGCTCCGCTACCCTACTCCCTTCGCCTTGCCCTCTCTACCCTCGGCCACCCTCCCTCTGCCTCCACCTCGGCCAACATGCTGCCTCCACCTCGTTCCCCCCAAAGCCACATATTGAAACACATTACAAATGATGACCAACTTGGAATCTTTGGGCACCCCTCCCCTCGTCGTGCTGCCCTCCATCCGAATCACCTCTGCTCGCCATGTCCAACTGAGATGTCCATTAGTGATTTTTGTCAAAAAATTGCAAATGACACCTCAATCTTGGTTTTGGACTAAACACCGGACACATGTCAGCACCCTCGTGGTAATGACAATGGCTTATCATAGTCAATCACCTCAATCATGGTAATTGACAGGGCAAATCAGCATACCATATAATCAATACCTCGATAATGGATTTGATGTGACATCCATGCATGCAACGGATGTATGAATATACCATGGTCGAGGTTTCTTTTACGTACGTATGCATGTGAGGCATGTAGAACCATACCTCAATCGAGGTTTTCATGTGACACCTATGCATGTGAAGGATCCATGAAACAACCACAATCAAGGTCTTTTATGCCAACTCAACATGCCAATGTACCTCGATCAAGGTACTTCTTCAACAAATCAATTTTTGAAAAAACCATGCAAGCATACCATGTAGGACTTACCTCGCCAAATGTTAAACATATGCCATGTCAACATACCTCGTTCGAGGTACTTAGAATGCCAACTCACAGCCACAGGCGCAAGATGTGTCATCCATGCATACCATGATCGAGGTATGAAATACCACAATCCAAGTATTTGGCTTGCTAGCACACTACCGCGGGTGCATAGAGTGTTGTGCCCAAATACCACGATCGAGGTTTTCGGATGCACATGTAGGCTGCCACACACCTCGAACGAGGTAGGCATGCTGGATGATAGAGAACCACATTCGAGGTTTGTTTGATGAGCTGTGATTTTTGCACAATACCACGATCAAGCTTTTTTTCTCCTCCCGAACCTCCACTCGTCAACTCGCAAACTTCCACGTGTTGAAGTTCGATTGCATGCAATACCATGATCGAGGTCGTGCAATCCTTTGTATTTGCGAGTTGGGGGTGTCACTTTTTGCCTAGAGTGGTCAAAAAGTGGACACGCTTTGCTTGCTACCACCCTTAAAGATAGTGCCACAAAGGCTCATGATGTAGCATAGGTAGATACCAAAGATACCATCACATAGATGAATATCATGTAGAACCTCAAGGCAATGCTCCACAAGCCTCACATACAAATATTCATAAAATGATAAAAAAATACCCACTACAAGGCTCACCACTACTAGAGAGCATGAGAACACTGTGCTTCTGCACTCAGTATAGCCTACAAAGTGTTTTTTCATAGTGACAAAAAAAGACCCACTACAAGGCTCACCCCTAGAGAGCATACATTACAACTTGCTTTTGCACTCTTATAGACTAAAAAGTGTCTTTTCATACATCCTAAGGGATACTCAACCAACAGTAGCAATAGGTCAAGGAGATCCCAAGCATCAACTACTTTCATGGAACCAATTCCAGGTCTAAGTGCTAACGCTCATGGAGAAACCACGCAAAAGACCTCTAGATGTGTTGTTGCATGGCAAGATACTAAGTGGTAGAAGGACTTGACCCCCCCTCATATCCCTTATTACACAACAAGACCAAGCACCTATAGACGTGCACACAGACACGTTTCCTTAACTTAAAAAAAAACTCACAAGCACGTCTATTTGCATGTCTATTGGCGTGTCTATAGACCCACATCTATATAATAGACAAACGTGCCTATAGACATGCAAATAGACGTGCCTATAGATGTGCAAATAGACGCCCTGCTAGAAATGAAAAAAAAACAAACAGATGCGTATATAGATGCGCCTATAGACGCATAAATAGATGCCCTGCTAGAAATTTAAAAAAACTGAGAGATGCATATATAAATGCATTTATAGATGCGCTTATAGATGCTCTACAGAATCTTTTTTTTAAATAAAAGCAAAATTTTGTGTGGTTGAACAGAATGCTATTTATGTTGTGTATGCTATGTAGTTACAAGAATCCCATTTCCACATTGTGCAATTCAATTCTTATAGCCAACCACATTTTAATTGGCACGATTGCAAGCACATCTATAGCCGACGATTACAATTCCCAATAAAACATTACAACTCCTAAACGTTTAGTTCACAAGGTATTCATTGATAGAACATTGCACAAGAAAATTGAAAGCCAATAAAATAAAAGGAGTGTATATTAATTCATAGCTCAAAAAGTGCTTGTATGTACATATAGCACGAAGCCCAGCCATGTCCTATGGCTTCAAGTACAAAAAATAAGAGGAGTGTATATACAAGAGAGGCATGAAGCCAAGCCAGTGGCTTCAAGTACAAAAAAGAGTAGCTAGCACTACTTCTATGACTAATCTAAGTTCTCTGCATCCTCACTCCCTTCTTTGCCCCCTTCTTTGCTCCCTTCTTCCTTTTCTTCTTCCTTTGATCAGTCGCAAGGTCCTGTAAACGAGGAACATGTATCAATGTATGAAAAATAAAACCTTTACTTACAATATTGACATTATTTAATTGCTTTCAAATACCTGGGGGGGCGCTCCAGTAGCCTAGATATACTGCTCCTTAGTAATCAACTACATAAAAAATATAATTTGAGATCGATACTTACAAATTGGGACTCCCATGATTCAACACCCCCTGCTCCAAAATGCATGATTTCATATTGCTCCATTTGGATCCTTCGTGCCTCCAGGTGCTACAGACTGAGGTCCCGCTGCCTTTGCTGCCTTCATTGGTTTCTTCCACTCACACTTGTGAGCGGTGTGGGGCTGGCCCCTTGGTGGTTGACCTCCCTCGATCCTAGCAATCTCGGCTGGTGCATGCCTCTTAAGCAAATATCTTTTATTGCTAAGTACCGTAACACTCTATGACGACCCATTTATCTGTGAACTGGACATTGGGGGGATTGGGATATCTAGAGCGAACAACAGCGAGGGCCTCATCAGCCAACTTTTTTGGATGATCTTTGTAGAGTGAATAAAGCAATCTCTATAGTTGTTAGCAATTATAGAGTGCATGAAGGCCATGATGTCCTTCCCCCGTGCATCCATCAAGATACCTCCTGTTTGAGTGATGTCATAGTAAATCATACCATCACCCTCTAGCACGTCTGCATCATCTGAATCATCCCTGTCCCCACCACTACCCCCCCAAAGTAGGTTGCCATGCATCCCCCACTACTCTCCTTGCTACTACGCCTGCTACCCTGTCATGTCGAGCTAATACGCTGGCCGCTCATAGCTGAAGAAGCAACTCTCGACTACAGGGGAGTACCTTGGCCACTCATAGCTGGAGAAGTGACTCTCGATGGCACGGGAGTATGTCGATGGCTCTGTGAGGCAGAAGGACATCTTGACCATGGGGGGGAGAAGGGACTTGACTCTATAGCCGGTTGGGCTGTCTCAACTCTACTGGGGTAATCTCAGCTGGTGTGGGATTGTTGGAGTCTCTACTGTCGACTCTTGAGGGGTGTTTGTAGTACCCGTCATGTATGTGTATAACTCCACAGGAGTGGGAGGGTGACCCAAAATGTTACATAAGTCTTAAAAGATGGCATCCCGAAGATCAGGTGAGGTTGAAGATCTTGGCCACATGATGAACTGAAGAAAAGAAAAGAAGAAGATTACCATCGAGCATGCCCTTGTCATGAGATGCAAAAGAAAAAAATAGAGTGACAGCCTGACATTGAGCAAGCATTTACAGACTCCTACATTCTTTGAACTAGAGTGATAGAAGTCTGCATCTGCTTGCTCAATGTCAGGCTATTGAAGCTTCACATGGGAAAAGAGAGGAAAAGAGAGGAAGGAAAGAGAGAAAAAGAGAGGAAAAGAGAGGAGAAAAAAGAAAGGAGATAAGAGAGAAAAGAGAGGAGGGATAGAGAGAAAAAGAGAGAAGGAAAGAGATAAGAAAAGAGACGAAAAGAGAAAGAAAGAGAGGAGATAAGAGAGGAAAATTACCATGAAAAGAAAAGGAAAGAGAGGGTTAAAGAGAGAAGGAACCATTCCTCGTGTGTGCAGTTCATACTACCTACTACTAGGATTTCTCGTAGTGCATCGAAGGACGTGAAGGATTGTCTTTACAAGATGGGAGAGCTTGTGAGGTACTTTACAGGATACAAAATGTGGATATTGTATTTACAAGATCGGCGAGCTTGTGAGGTACTTTACAGGATGCAATGTGTTCATATTGCTAATATTGTGTACTTTTTCCTTTCAACGTACATGAGCTCAAAGGAAATAGATCCCACCATGCTTGAGAATGCTGGAGTTATGTCAATGGAGGTGGTTTGTTTAGTGGAGGAGACCTTTTCACATTCGATTCTCACAAGCCAACTACATCTCATGGTGCATTTGGTGGATGAGATTGCTATATGTGGTACTGTACATGCACGATGGTTGTTCTTCCTCGAGCACTTCATGAAGACCTTGAAGGATTTTGTGAGACAAATGCAAGTCCCGAAGGTAGCATGGTCGAGGTTTGGTTGGTACAAGAGTCACTTGCATATATTTCTAAGTTTCTTATTGATGTGGATAGCTCTCTCCCACGACTATGGAGAGATGATGAAGACCTAAGGATGACCTCTATTGTGCCTCAAGGGAAAGGATGCAGCAAAGTAATAGACATGGAGTTGCTTAATAATATCAACCTCTATTGCATGCTTAATAGTGATGTGATGAAAAGATGGTTGACAAGATACGAGGATGCAAAGACAAGAAGACAAGGAGAAAGAGCCCTCTTTCATACACACCATGGATCTCGTGTGTCATACCCTCAGCATTTAAGAGCACTTCCAAAAAATATTCATGTGGATTGGCTACTTAACGAAATGGAGAGACCAGAGAGAGATGAGGGGATGCATATCACAATGGAAGAATGGGAGTATGCTAGGGGATGCATGAGCAAGGTCGGTATATAGAATGTTATACATAAGTTAGGAGCTTTCAACAATTTAGATTGCTTATTTAACTGATTTTGTCTTGGTGTAGTGTACTATGTTCAATGCTATATGGTGTGAGGGCAAGCATTTTCAAACACAACGGATTGATGATAATTAGAGAAACACACAAGATTGCAGCATCATTGCTAGCTTTGAGGGAGCCGATGGAGCCATGGATGATTATTGTGGCATAATCCAAGATATTATTAAGCTTGACTTTCGATACTTCTTTGTGTATGTTTTGGATGTAAAGTGGTTTAAAGACGTGGTGGAAAGAGGCCCTAATGCAACAATCAAATGTCATGCAAGTGGCTTTGTAACTATTGACTCCACATTGTTTTGGCAAAGTAAGGACACACTAGTACTACCGCAACAATGTGAATAGGTATTGTACACACATAAAAATACTCACTTTTAAATATTTGATACCTTCGATGCAAGGAAAATAACATGATTGTATTTGTGTTTGAATTAGGTTGTCTATCAAGCAATGGTGCATAATAATAAATGGTGGCATGTCATACCTATTACGCCATGTTGCAAAGTTGTATAGTACATTTACTAATATGGAGCATATGGAGGATGATCATGGCCATGGAGGTGATGATGACCGTGATATGAGAGAGGAGGATGATCACGAGATAGGAGATACAGATATTGAGGCCATTACCCGTGAGGACGAGCCTCCTATTGGTGATGTTGTTTTCGATGAGCACATGAGTAGCACAAGTAGTAGTGGTTTGAATGTATTTGTAGATCTCAACACTCGTTTGGATTTTGAAGTAGATAGTTTTGCAAGGGTTGATCTCATTGAGGATGAGATTGAACTGCATCCCATCATTGATATTGGTAAAACTATTTTACATATTGTCTCATTCTCCTCACCTCACTTTATTTTTGTATTTGTGAGTTTGCCAAAAAGCATTGATATTTTTGTTAAAATTATGTGCTTTGGTAATCATGGGTAGTTAGGAAAGCAGTGATGTTCATTTATCAGCCTGCACCAATTTTTAATTTTCTGTATTCTCTGCTTTGCATCTAAATCCGTGTCTAAGTCATAGTGTAGACACGCTAATAGACATGCAAATAGATGCACTATTAGACGTGCTATTAGACATGCCCGTATTTTTGCTATTCTAGTAGCACCTATAGACGTGCTTGCTATTTTATGCATCTATTAAGCGCATCTATAGTTACTTTGTGTTGTTGTGTTAGGTTTACATTTGAGTACATATAAAAACCAACACATCATGCATGAGTCCTTAAAAATATGCATCAGTGTGCTTGTAGCATATATGCATGTTTTTGATGGGTATCATACTATTGGCTCTTTCCAACGGCTTCTGCAGGAAGAGTAGGGTATACTCAATATACAGGGTTCTGAGGCTTTTTGTCACCTACATATATATCGGTGTTGTCATTTGTATTATAAGTGTAGCTTAGGACTTGGTTTGTATTCCGGTCAGAGACGTTGGCTTAAGTGTGGTAAGCAAACATAGTGCACGCATGTGTGAAAGAAATGTGCATCATCATGGTTGGGATAATGAAGGCTTTCGCCTTCATTGGGGGTTGAAGGGTTTAGGAGGAGTTTAAGTGTTAGAAGGAGGTTCAGGGTTTAAGCTCACCTCCCTCCTAGATCATGGAGATCAAGGGTTGAGGAACTAAGGGTTTAGGGGGAGCATGGGAGTGGGAGAGAAAGAAGGTGTAAGAGCATGGGGGGGAAGGTGAGAGGAGAAGGGAGGAGGAGGGAGGAGGAGGAGGAAGGAGGAGGAGGGAGGAGGGAGGAGGAGGGAGGAGGAGGAGGAGGGGAAGGGAGGAGGAGGGAGGAGGTGGAAAGGGAGAGGATGGGTTGTAAGGTTGGAGGAGAGGGGAGGAGGAGTTGCAAGGTTAGGACATGGTTTTAGACATGGAGTGCAAGGAAGCATGGACACTTGGAGACAATTGCTTGGAATATCAAAGTAGAACTCAACACAATGCCCCAAAGAGTGCAGGCTTCATTCCATTATGGGGTATTTATACAAGTTGGAGAGCTTCTCTCTATGCATGTAGGAATTGTAAGACATTAATCTCTCTCTACATGTAGAACTTGCATGTTGCATGTAGGAGTTGCAAGTTGCATGTAGAAAATGCATGTTGCATGTTGCATGTAGGAGTTGCATATAGGAATCACATGTAGGACTTGCACGTAGAACATGCATGTAGGAGTTGCAAGTAGAACTTGCATGTTGAGCCTAAGAGAGATTATTCCTAGCCTTATGCAAGTACAAGTAGAGCTTTGCCTCTACTCTACACACACATTCTATACTACTAAGTCCATGTTTCACAGAGACAACACATACTTTGCACAAGTTTGTGAGTAAGATACATGTGGTCACAATAATTATGTGGATCAAATATCATTTGCATTGTTAGGCATGTGTATTTCCTTGTTTTTTTACCATGCATCATGCACAAGTGTTAAAAAATATGCATCGGTGTGCTTCTAGCATGTGTGTGTGTGTCCGATGAATATGAGACTTTTCATAGGACTTCCTTAGAGTAAAATCCATGGTCTTGCAAAGCTTTATTTGGATTAGATATCATTTTCATGGTTGGGCATGTGTATTTCCTTGTTTTTGGCCACGCATCATGCATGAGTATTAAAAAATGTGCATCAATGTCCTTATAGCATATGTGCACGTGTGTGTGTGTGTTTGTGTGTTTTTGATGGATATGATACTTTTCACAAGACTCGATGTGATCAATATCCATGTTCTTATTGCACAGTTTTTTGTGGATCCGATATCATTTGCATGGTTAGGCATGCATATTTCCTTGTTTTTTACCATGCATCATGCACTGATGTTAATAAATATGCATTAGTGTGCTTCTAGCACATGTGTGTGTGTGTGTGTGTGTGTGTGTCTAATGGGTATGATAGTTTGCATAATCTTTAATGTTCTTGCAAATTTTGATGTGGACAAGATATCATTTGCATGGTTGGGCATGTGTATTTCCTTGTTTTTTTACCATATGTCATGCATGAGTGTTAAAAGATATGAATCAGTGTGATTCTAGCATTCATGTGTGTGTGTGTGTGCATGCGTATGTGTGTGTGTGTGTGTGCATGCATGTGTGTGTGTGTGCGTGCGCACACATGTGATACATAGGCCTTAATGTGAGTAATTTACATGCGCTTACAAAGTTTGATGTAGATCCGGATATCATTTTCACAATTGGCCTTGCATTTCTCCTTTTTATTTACCATGCGGCATGCATGAGAGTTAAAAAATATGCATCAATGTGCTTGTAGCATATAGACTCTGTGTGTGTGTGTGCTCGATCGATATGATTCTTCACACACCCCTTAAATGGGAGTAAAAATGTTCATCCCAATTTCATAAAAATAGATTTAATACCCTAAATGCCAATGTTTAGAACTCTCATAACATTGTTTCTGGCAATCAATTTCCATCATAACATTGTTTCTGGCAATCAATTTCCATAACATTTTTCTATGTCTTTTTTATTTTTTCTTTGATGCTTCTATGTGGATCCCCTATATCTATAACTAGCTATGGCAATGGTGTCAAACTCTTTATCTTGATCAGTGCATTCTTTAATGGGGAAAATCTTTTGGCAAGCTTTTTAATGTGAGCTTTTTTATCATTTTCTTTTTTTTTGCAGGCTTTTTTTAGAAATCCATATGTGTTTTTGTTATAAGAAAGATGGGGAGGTTAGAAAGAGGGGGAGAGGATATAGGATATGTTCATTTTCATAGCATGTGGGAGGGGTGGAAGAGTGTATACTATGCACAAGGGGGGGGCGGATGTGAGTGGCAGTAGGAGGCAAAAAATTATGGAAGATATGTCCATATTCAAAGTAGAAGGGAGGAACTATGGGAGATATGTTCATTTTAAAAGTATAATTTGAAACTTTTGACCTCATATTTGGATTCCTCGTTGAATTCCGGTCATTTTGAGTACCAACATGACCATATTCCGATAAAAATGGAAAAAATGGTGTTTTTGTCATTTTGGCCTGTTTTGGGCCTATTTTGAGTCTGCGCTAGCGCAGATTCAAAATAGGCCCAAAACAGGCCAAAACTGAATTCATGACAAAAACACCATTTTTAAATTTTTTATCGGAATATGTTCATGTTGGTACTCAAAATGACCGGAATTCGATGAGGAATCCAAATATGAGGTCAAACTTGTCAAATTATACACTTTGAAAATGAACAAATTTCCCACATGCTCTCCCTTCCCCTTTGCATTTAGTAGATGAACATAACTTTCACATTCCTCATCCTCTCTCTTCTCCTTGCACTCCTCTTTGCATACCTTATAAGTTCCCCCTCTACGTTCTCCACTATGATAATGAATATATGTTCCAACTCCCCTCCCCTCCCTTCTCCATGCCACCTTACCCATGTGCTCGTCCCTCCCCCTTTCCTTTATCTCCCCTCCCCCCCTCTCTCCTCTTAATTGCAACTATAACCCAAACTTTCAACCCACCCCACTCCATGAACCCCCCCCCCCTCTCTCTCTCTCAGGTGAATGAAAAGCTCGCAATATTCATGAAAATTGAAAAAAAGCTCATGACAAAAAACTCACCAAAAAATCACACCCTTCTTTAATCATTCCTAAGATCATTTGAATATCTTATTATAATCGTCATCATAAATTCAACATGTATCCATGACAGATCCCAATTTTCCAAATCTCAAGATAGCATATTGAGAAATGATAGAAGTTCTCCTTTAACACCCTGATTTACTTTCATCTTTATTAAGGTGTCTTCCATGTCCAATGGCTTTTAAGTTTTCATTCTTTTTTTACTTCCTTGGCACAACCTTTTTCTTCAAGATATGATTTGGCAATTCATGAATGTCATCTTCAGATATTTCCTTCAAACATTAAAAAAGAGCTCCACTATCTAGCATATTGGGGTAAGGAACAACCACAACTATGATCCCATGAATATGAAGGAGATTGTGTGGGGTAATAAGAATTCTAACAGGTTATTTTTGCCAAAATTTTTAGATTGGGGAGATAGCAACTTGCCTTTATAACTATGTGAGCTACAATTTTATTGGGAGATCACATTATATTAATGTGTGTTTATGCACTTGGAATTTTTGTTTGAAAACTAGATTTGCATTTAAATTTGCATTTAAATTTGCATTTGGTGCCACTTCCATTGTGTTCTATTTATTGTTGTTTGCAATAGAAATGGTTTCCATTGAAATGAGAGTTGCTTGATGATGCAACATGAAATGATGCATGACGATGCTATATGACATTTTCAAGCCTTATGAAAGTTTTTTTCTGTGGTAGAAACTTATCTTGTATTTGAGAGTTGGCCATATGATAGGGAACCAGATTGAATCTTGGCTACAAAATGTTTTGGTCTTTCTAGAAAATCCCTTCTAAATGATGAAAGGTCTCAATGATTCCCAAGCCTTCCACATACCCTTCCATAACTCTGAATCTCTAGCCACACAAGGCTCCTTGCCTAAGAGTGTCACCCCAAAAGGAAACCATTTCCAATGCCTACATCTGAGAATCCTTACCTTGCCAATGTTTTTGCTAATTAGAGTGGCATGATTAGATTGGCCCAAGTTGAGTCTGGTTCTTGCACTACTTTCAAAATCCACTGGGCCATGAATCCAGTCGAGGAATTTTCCACATCCACTATTCTCAGCCCTCTTGCGGATTTCCATCTCACTTTGGATATTTGGTGCTGACGCATTACCCCTCCCCAGAGGAAGGAACAAAAAAGACTATTTATCTGACCTAAGCTCTTCTTTATGGGAGACCAACATGAAATAAAATAGATGATAGATGGGTAGATATAGTGGTTTAAAACAAATTTCCTTCTAGACAAAGTTGGCTGTAGATCTTGCCATTTGGTGATTTTGTCTCTGACTTTGTCAATTACCCAGTCCCATCTATCCTTCATTGAGCGTCTCAATACCATAGGTATACCTAGCAGCCTAAAAATTTCTCCCTCCTTTATGACTTTGCAACCTTTGTTCAAGAGTATCTGCGAAGGTACACTCTTGGTGCTGAAAATCCCTATTTTTTCATCATTGATCTTAGACCCTGAGGCTAGACAAAAGATATTTAAACATTCTAATAGTTCTTTCATCGATTGTTCATCATTGCATGGTGTGAGGTTGGTGTCAGTGGACAACTATTGATAAATAATCTATCCGTCTCATTCTGCTTGGATGCTCTAAATACTCCCCTTTTTCGACCCATCATAAATTAACCATCCAAGAGTGTCTACTGTGATCACAAGTAGAAGCGGGGCAAGGGTGCATCCTTGCCTGATAGATCTCTTCAGTGAAAGGGGGAAGATCACTTTCCATTTATTTCAATCTTACCTTTGGCCTAACAAAGTAGGATTTCCACAAAGGAAATAAAGTTGGGGCCCACCCCCACGTCCCTTAAAGAGGTCACATCTAACTTTGTGATGGCTTCCTCTAGCGACGGTGGAGAAGATAGGGTAGCTTCTCGCTAGTTTGCTACCAATGGCAACTTCCCTAGTACTCAAGATCTAGAAACCATTGGGCTCAAACCCCCAATCATGAAATGAGCATGACATTGTTGTTGCCACTGCACTGGTCAATATGTATGGAAAGTGTGGGAGCATATGTGACGCCAAACTTGTATTTCACACTATGCCTTCTAGGAATTGTATCTTCGAATGCCATGATTACAACATTTATTCAGAATAAGCATTTCAACCCAAGAAGCTCTGGATGTCTTTCACGTGATATGGCTTACGTGTATCGAACCATACAACATCACCTTTGCTTGCACTCTTGATGCATGCACTAGTCTAACAGCCCTTCAAGGGGTACAGGAAATTCATTGTGCCATGGTTGCTCCATGGTTAATATTGGGCATACTTTTGATGTGATGATCCACATGTATGGCAAATGTGGCAGTGTGTCTATGTGTTAGGAGAGGAGATTCTTTAACTATTCAGTAGAATGCATCAAGAAGGAATAAATCCAAACAATGTGACCTTTGTTTGTCTTGTCAATGCCTGCACGGGATGTGGAGCATTACCTGAAGACCACCGAGTGCATGCTTGCATTTTGGATCTTGAACTGGCTCAAGATGTGGTATCTTGGACTGCCATTAATCCAAGAGTACTATCTACATATATACTTGCTAGAAAGGCTTATCTTCATATGATGGGTTTATCAACAATTGAATTGGAAACTTGGCTACAGGGGCATTCACTAGGACAGTCAACCACATCACTATCACAACTTAATACACCCATATAATCAACCAATCGCCTCCATATGTTGCTATTGGACATGAATCTAGCATCAAAAGGCCCTTCACAAGGCCAAGTAGGACGTTTCTCTTCTAAATTATATTGAGGTTGCTACCTCTCCTAGGCTCATTTCAATCACCAACAAAACTTGCTTTCTATCTCTTAAACCATATCAGAAAAGACAGCACCCGAAAAGAAAGCAAAATAATTACAAAAGAAATCCTGCTTGCTTCTGGGCGCCATTGCCTTTTTCCAAAGTAGTCCCCAATTGCTACAGACCTCCTTCGATGTGACAAGAAATCCATCATCTCCCATTGTAAGTATACATATATATATAATGTTATAATATGAGTAACAGCCTTCTCAAGCTTTTCTTGTACCCTTCTTTCTTTTAGTTCCTCATGGATTTGGTTTTGAAATCGTCCAAAGTCTGCCTAATCACACCATTCTAGCACCCAATCATGCTAGTTAAAGAGGTATCGACACATGGGCCTCCCCTTTGTATATCCATTTTCATTCCAATCCTCAAAACTTATTTGTCGACCCCGTTTGACTCACCAACTCAACTATCGTTATGTGATTACCATATTATGCTTTTTCCAGGACTACAGGCAACCTTGCATGAAAACAATCTTCTTTTCAATAGAATGCATTGGGAAGGAATAAAGCCAAACAATCATTAGGAGAGAATTGGGGTCTCAAAAGGGCCTCATAAGGAATGGGTTAAGAAATGGATTAGATCTAATGTAAGCCCTATTGTGGTGTCCAAGGCCACACAAACATTTGACGTAGGGTTCCATCAACTCTTTTAGTAACAATGAAAAATCTCCTCTCCCATTAAGATCCTATGGCGCTTGCCTAGATCTTTCTTGCTACTTTCTAGAAGTGCATCTAATGCTTTTACAACTAAGCCACACTAGCATTTGACAAAGTATCATGTGCAAAGTTTACATCTTAGCATGTTGGGGTTGATCAAGGTAGATATTTATATATCAAAAGCTGTCAAAGACATAACTCAACCTCAATCGATAGAGGCAAGCAACATGTTTGCAATTAACCCTTAGAATAGATCTAGCAATGCAAACTGTGAACACTTAATGCATACATCCTCAAGCCACTGACTATTATAGCAACAACTAGCACCAATCATGAACAACATAATTGCCGATGCCAACATCAATGCATTGTGTTATAAAGTAGTATAATCCGGTGGCAACTCTGAACAATTAAGTTCACACGGTACGTAGCAAAATGAGTGCATCAAAATTATCAATACATGATAATAATTCACACGCTGCAAAATGATTGCATCAAAATAGTCGATACATGACCAAAATTGGCAAGTTGTAGTATAGTGTGCCTCGTTTTGGCACAGGGTAATGCTATTCCAAAGGCTCAGATAACACAAGAACACTGGAACATGAGGTACACAGGAACATTGGAAAAAGAGGAAGACTGCAATTGTACCTAGAACAATGGGGAATGGGGGAAGATAAGCTTACAACAATCCACATATATAGTACTTGCAAAGATTCACACCAGAATTTGTTGATCACAAATTGCCAAATCCTGTCGTTCTTGCAAAATGATTGCACATTGGTTTGCAAAGATTTGCACCAGGAGTTCTTGTTCAAGCACCCTTTCGAAGCACAAGTGAACTTCAAATTTGTGGAAGAACTTCAGATGTCTGGATCGGCCATAGAAATTTCTCTTCTCAAAGATTTGTTGATCTCAAGGAATCGGTGAGGGGATGAAGAGAACGGAATCGATGATGAAAATCTTGAAAGAAAGGGCACTTAGATTTGTTGATCTTAAGGAATCGATGAGGAAAAAATTGAAAGAAAGGGCACTCAAATTTGTTGATCTCAAGGAATCGATGCGGGGAAATAGAAAAAGGAATTGATGAGGAAAATTTCGAAAGAAAGTGCACCCAGATTTGTTGTTGACCTCAAGAAATCGATGAAGGGTAATAGAAAGCAATTGATGAGGAAAATCTTGGAGCAGATTGAAAGGACTAATCTACGATGAGGAAAGGCAAGAACGGAAGAGAAAGGAACGAACAAGGAAATGCAAGAACGAGGCAGTTAGATTGGAGTTACATTGGAATAATTTCTTGCCAATGTAAAATAAGATAATAACAAATGGCTTCATGAAATAACACTTGGCAAGTCATGAGAGGCCAGATTTCCATTTCATGGCACAATGCTACCTGCCTAAAGAGGGTAAAGGAGAAAATGAAGTTTTGACAATTTAGACGAAAAGCTCAATTGTAGAGCTAGGTGCATAAAGGATACATTGACCTCTCTATTTGGGTTGTCTAGACCCACAAGGAAACATCTATTTAGACTCTTATTGTAGTCGTAAATAAGCCATTTGTTCCTCTCTTCTTGTGTGTCACATATAACTATCATGCACCTACATTCAAAGCATATACACACCACTCCATGTATTCTAGTCTTAAAAAAGCCATTTGTTCCTCTCTTCTTGTGTGTCACAGCGAACTATCAACCTACTTTCAAAGCATATACACCACTACATTCAAAGCATACACACCACTACATGTATTAGTCAATAGTTTGGAAATTTTAATATGTTACATTTGGCAATTGCGCCATTTGCGCTCAGTTTTAGGCGCTTGGGGGTGTTGAGAAATGAGAAATTATGTGATTGATATACATCTTTCTCGAGTGGAGAAGATGATCTCAACAAGCAAGCAGAAGCTGTCGACAGTCCTTGAACTTAGCCAAGAAGTGACAACCACAATATTCTATTCCCTTGAAGGAGCAAAGAAAATTTGCACAGACCTAGAGAGCAGGAGCCGGCAAGCCTGATTACACGCCGTAGACGTGCAGAGCCAAGGAGTGGAAGTACCCCCGCTCAGATCGGTTCTTCTTAAGGGGTTAATGTAAACGTCGAGACCTGTAACTAAGTGTCTAATATCGTCCCACGTTGAGGACAGAACTTAACACTATAGAATTTCAGTATCCAGGAATTGCGTGAAACATGCTGGGGTTCACCCTTAGAGAAGGTTAAATCTTCAGAGAGACTGCTTGGCTACCGGGTTCGCGTATTTTTGCTCGAAATGGTTGATGGATGAACTTCAGAGGTGCCTTTTGTTGGAAGCTGCTGCGGTGGCCTCCTGTTGGGTGACGGAGCTCTTCCTTCGAGGCTTGGCTTCGGCCAGCATGGTGACCACGTCTCGCATGGAGGGTCGGTCTCTCGGAAACTTGCTCGTACAAAGCAAAGCTATCCTCAGGACCAGCAGCATCTCCTCCTGCACCGAGTTGCACGAAGCTCCCACATTCGCATCCAGTGCTTCCGAAATGCCTGCCTTCGTGCGGACCTTCCCTCTTACCCACTCCGCAATGTTCACAGCGTCACCAAATTCGCACTCTATCGGCCTCTTGCCCGTCAACAGCTCCAGCAACACTATCCCAAAGCTGTAGATGTCTGTCTTCTCGTTCACTTTCAATGTATATGCATACTCTGCACAAATGACGTTTCGATAATTTATGCCAACTTACTAATAGCTTCGTTTTCATTTCGAGCTCGTCATACAATCATCATTTCAAAGAGAAGGAAGTCATGGAGCTCAGCAGTCATACAACCATCGTTTTCATTTCGAGTTCGTCACGTCATACAACCATCATTTCAAAGCGAAGGAAGTCATGGAGCTCAGCAGTCATAATCGCGTGCCAAATTATCGGGCGATCTAGGAGACATTGGTGCTCTAAACCAAAACTGTAGAATCTTTAACTTACCTGGAGCAATATAGCCGTAAGACCCAGCTATCATCGACATCGATTCGTTTGTCTCGATGAGCTTGGCCACACCAAAGTCGGCCACACGAGCTTCCATTTTGTCATCAAGCAGGATGTTGTTTGACTTCACGTCCCGATGGATTACCTGTGGAAAGCAGTCATGGTGTAGATAGCAGAGACCTTGAGCGATCCCTACTGCAATATTGTATCTAGTCACCCAATCTGCTAAAATATTGGCTCGCTCTTTTGCATGCAGCGCCTCTCCCAAGCTTCCATTTGTCATGTACTCGTAGATAAGGAGCGTATTCACATTGTTGGAGCAATAACCCAACAGCTTTACAATGTTTCTATGCCTGATGCTCCCTAGGAGATCTATTTCCACTCGGAATGCACAATCGGCATTGTTTGTCTCCTTCTGGGTACCCCAGAGCTTTTTGACAGCCACTATATCACCGCTTGGCATTTCTGCCCTGTAAACCATCCCTGTACCCCCCCTTCCCACGAGATTCTCATCTGTAAGGGTTTCCAAGATGTCACCACAAGTGAAGGTTAGCCGTTGGAACGCAGTCAACCTCCATGGCCACTCGTCCCAATTTTCTTCGGTGTTCTTGCGGCACACATGAAACCCATACCGTGAAAAGAAGAAACGCATCCCTGCGACGAGAACGACCACTAAAACAACGAAGGCACTTCCCAATAGCCAAGCCAGGGACCAAGTTACATTTTTTCTGAACTGGGAAGGAAGCCTACTTGCATTTCCCGAACCGAAGCAAGGCGGCAAAATACCACCACAAAGATTGGGATTGCCAAGAAATGAGCTTGGGCTAGCTGTCTTGAACACCCCTTCCGATGGTACTGCTCCTGACAGGTTATTGTAAGATACATTGAAGGTCTCCAGTGTAGTACTGTTTCTAAACTCCAAAGGGATCATTCCCGTGAGTGCATTGTGAGAAAGCTCTAAAACTTCTAAATCTGGCAAATGCGCGAGTTCTGATGGGATGCTACCGCTCAAATCGTTCTGTTGCAGCTGAATAGTTACCAATTTCTGACAGTTGCTCAGACCAGCTGGAATCTCACCTGTAATAGAGTTCTGCGATAGGTCTAAGATGGTCAGGAAAGCGCATTCGCCAAAGTTGGAAGGAATTTGTCCTGTAAGATTATTGGCTGAGGCATATAGGCTTTGTATGTTGGGTAGGCTCCAAAGGTTCGCCGCTAGGCTACCCTCCAGCGAGTTAGAAGAAACATCCAGGTAATTTAGTTTCGCGGAGAGGCTAACATCGGAAGGGATAGTACCATTGAGCCTATTCTTTTGTAGCTCAAGCCTTGTTAACTTCAGCAGCGTTCCAAAACCATTTGGAATCGACCCGGTTAGCTGATTAGCGTGCATTCGTACGCGCAAAAGCGTTTGGCACATTGCAAGGCTCTCCGGAATCGTCCCCGAGAACTGATTAGAGAACATGATCAGCTTCGTAAGGTTGCCATGAAAGCAGAGGTCAGGAGGAATGGGACCGCTAAACATGTTGGATGACACATCTATCCATTGGACAGGAGAATTCCGGCCCAGCTGCATTGGTAGGCTGCCAGAGAAGGAGTTGTTCCAAACTAGAAGTGTGAGAAGGTTCTGTAAGTTGCCAATCTCCGAAGGAAGGGTGCCATTGAAGCAGTTGTACATCAAACTGAGAAGAGTAAGATTCTGCAGCTTTCCGAATTCCGCAGGAATGCATCCTGATAAGTTGTTCACCGATACATCCAAGGACATGAGACTGGTCATGTTTCCTAGTTCCGGCGGAAGAGTACCCACCAGGCTATTTCTGTACAGAAACAGGGTGTTGAGCGCAGTAAGCTGACCCAGCTCTGAGGGAATCGTCCCTGACAGATTGGTGCAGCAGAGATCTAAGTACTGAAGGCGTGAAAGATTACCCAATTGAGCAGGTATACTGCTCTGGTATTTATTGTATCCTATGACCATGTGCTCGAGCTGCGAGAGACCGCCAAGCTCCGGAGGGATTTGTCCAACCAGTGCATTGCCGGACAAGCCCAGATACTGCAGCTTTCTAAATGTGCCATAATCCGGAGGAATAGTTCCTTCGAAGAAGCTCCCACCCAAGTCTAGGTGTTGGAGGTTTGACACGTTCGAGAGCTCCACCGGCAGGGGACCAGTGAAGTTGTTGCTGAAGGCGGAAAAGAAGGTGAGGGACTGCAGGTTGGAGATGCCGGGGGGGAACGGACCCACGAAGAAGTTATGCGAGAGATCGAGGGAGGCAAGGCTGGAGAGGTTGAATAGGGCGCTGGGAAGGGGTCCGGCGATGCCATTGCAGCAGAGGTTGAGGGAGGAGAGGCTGGGGAGGAGGCCGATGTCTGGGGAGAGGAAACCGGTGAGGTTAAGGTGGGAGAGGTCGAGGGAGGTGACGGAGCCAGAAGTGTTACAGGTGATACCAGTCCAGGTGCAAGGGAAGTGATCAGACGGGAGCCAGTCACTGAGGTGGCCGAAGTTGTCGATGAGGGAGTGTTTGAAAGAGAGGAGGGAGGAGCCATCGGGGGAGAGGGGGGAGGAGAGGGGGAGGTTGAAGGAGGAGAGGAGGAAAAAGCAGGTGAGGAAGGTGGAGTAACGAGCCATGGGGAGAAAGAGAGACAGAGAGAGAGACAGAGAGAGAAAAGAGAAGGTAAATGAAGAAGCAGCTGCTGAAACCCTAATTTTGTAACTTGCGCCGCCGTCACCTTCATATTCAAACCCTAATTTTACGATTACGTGAGTTTATGAACTTTCACGTGCAAACTTCCGTTTGCAAAAACCCTAAACCCTTAGCCATGCAGACATCCTTAAGCTAAAATTCGTCGACCTTCAGTACAATCTCTCTGTCTTCTCTCAGCAAAACCTGTCATCTACACATGAAATCGAATTCTTCAGCACTTCCGTCAGAATCGGCTCGCCATCGCCCTTGCAACCTTTTTCGAAGACATCGCACTTGGCAATCATCATCCCCACCCTTGTGCCAGGACTTAGTTCTATCTTCCCTCACTGTTTCCCTACTCGTTGATGGAAAGTGCTGGGCATCCCGATTGACATTTCCTGTACAAAGCTAGCGTCATTGCTGTAGTGTCACCATGACCGATGGATGGCCCAACGTTGGAAAGCAGCCCGAAAGCTTATCTTGCACTTTTCCTTGTCCACTCACTTTGGAAACAAAATCGACCGATGTATTGTAACAATGTAATGCCATGCATCTCACCAGAGAATCTCACCCCTTCACATTAGCGGAGCCTCCTCTACCAAATAAGTGGGAAGAAGTTCGACTTAGTATGGGCATCACAGTACACCTATGACGGCTCAATTTACGCTCGCCTATGCTTTGACGTGATTTAAGGCTCTCAGATTCTCGGACTCAGAACAATCTAAATCCTTTACATCATAAATGTTCTCACATTTGTTGCAAGTTGTTCGCTGTTGCTGTAGCCTGCTACATTCGTTTCAGTGTGTGCACGTGTTCGAGAGTACTCAACATATCTGTGTTACTGCTTCGTTGTATGATTTATATCTTGTATGTCTTCTCAACAACAGCACGATCTTGTTTTCCTGCCCCCGTTTGCAAACTCTTATGCCCACATTACTTATGACTTCAGGCTCGATTTGGCCCCCTCTACCCCGTTCCAGCACGCCACTGGCTCCACTGAGCTTCCTTTTCCCCCCAAATCCAACAAACAGGCATCCGCAGCTGTACCGCTAGTCAAAGAAGAGGCATCAGACTTTGGATTTTGGTCTCTCCCTCCGCTTATTCAACAATTTTTCCCCTCCCTCGATTCCTCGAAGTCCACTGAGCCCTGTGGGAGCACACTGGCTTTCCCCGTCACTCAAAATATGCCCACTCTGCCAAATGATGCTAGTCTGCGGAGCAGCACTTGATCGGTTACATCCCTGTAGCCCGTGCGTTGCTAGAAACGCACCCATGATCTCAGATTCGTTGAATTCACTCCCTCTCCGCTCAACCCGCTCATTCAATTTCCCTTCCGTAACCCGCCATGTCCACACCGTAACCGATGCCAGGAGCGCTCGCTGGCAACGACTCTGCAATGGGGCTAGTCATTCGAGAAAGCAGGCCTATTAAAGCATCCTAGACGCAAGGGTAAAATGAGTATAGAACGCTAGCTAGAGCTTTGGGAGGGGTGAGGGAAGGCCCGGGATCCTAGCTCATGAGGTGCGTGCGAGCCTGTGCAAGCCAGTGCCAGGAAGACGCGATATTGGGGTTAGACAAATAAGGGATCCTATTTAAACTAAAAACTTTGGATCACAATGGGCTTAAATCGAAAACAAGGCCCTTCCGCAGTACTCGTGGAAGTGCAAATCTTCATAGTCGAAAGTTGGATGCCTATGAATACTTTGAGAAAGCTAACGCCAACAATCCAAAAACAAATGGTTGGTTTAGATTCATACCTCCTTGGAGAGATCCATGTGTAGGGAGCTTCTATGGCCGGATTATGATGTTGTGCATTGGCTATGGGAGGTTAATTTACTCTTTATTTGATGAGTACAATAGTATGTTTATTCAATGCTTGTTAGGATTGAGCATGAATAATTAGAGAACTAGTTTTCTTGATACATACACTTAGAGCGTTTTATTGTATGGTGGACCTGGTTAGTGTGAATAGCTCTACATAGTTGTTACTTATAAGTGTTGATGAATGTTTCTCTATAAGGACCAAAGGCAACTTTGATCAGGAGCTTTATAGTACCTTGGTTGTGCAATAGTATGTTTGATGCTTAATGCTTGCTCGGATTGAGGGTAAAAACCTTCCAAACAAGTAGAGAAGGGTTTTCCTTAGAGCCTTTTATTGGTTGGTGGACCTGGTTAGTGTGAATAGCTCTACACAGTTGTTACTTATAAGAGTTAATGAAGGTTTCTTAGGGAGAACCAAAGGCATCTATGATTAGGAATTTTAAATTACCTTGGTCGGCTTAGGTTTTGAATCTAAGAGGAGCTCGTTTTTCATTTATGTCTTGAGATAGCTTGGAACAGCTCTAGGGTTTTTACACGTGTGTTATGGGATTAGGTGGGTTGCACAGTAGGTTGAAACAAACCCATCAGATTTGGTATTTTTTAGGGTATAGATGGTTCCAGTTTTGGACTAGTGGGACAATTGCATATACATAGTGAGTGCACTTGAGTGTCTTGGTATACACAACGGGTTCATGATGATGTTTGATAGTTCAATTGGAGGATGGTAGTATGATTGTACATGTATACTAGCTTGGTTCGTGAAGTCCAAGCCTTGAAGCAAAGCTAGACATAGAGATGCATGGTATGTTGGTATTGAGATTAGACTTCGACACATTTCTCATTCTTTTCTTAAGAGCTTCAAAAAGGTAAGTTGATGGAGCTCTCATGGAGTGGATAAATCTTTGGGCCATTGTTGGAATATGAGGTCCATTATCCCATCAATAAGCCCCTATGATATGGGGAGAGCACAGGGACGTGGTATCAGGGTAGATCCAAGATACAATGATATGGAGTATTAGAGTAGGCTAGATCCGAGAGATCAAGGAGATCTAGGGAGCCATCTCTAGATCCAAGAGACTAGAGAGATCTAGGAAGTTTAATTCTAGATTCGGGAAATCTAAGAGACTATAAGAAATCGAGGTTATCCATTAGGTAGTTATCGAGAATCGAGATGTGGAGAGGTATGGAGGATTGAGAAAACCAAGCAAATATCAAAGCAAATATAGGTGGGTGAGAGCAAGTTAACGTGCACTAAAAGTGTGGTCCGAGATGGTGCTAACTAGCAATGCTTGTTAGCTATCTTCTGTTTGAAATTCAAGCATATTTGTTCACTCCCTTTCAAAGTTTAAAATATTGGCTTTTACTTACATAAGAACGTGGACACTTGAGATGACCTTTGCCTCTCTCTCTCTCTCTCTCTCTCTCTCTCACACACACACACACACACACACACATGTCTCCACAACCCCGTACTTGCGGAGCAACTCCTCCAAGCCTCCTCCTCCTCCTCATCATCGTCCTTCTCCTCTTTCGCTCCCTGTCTGGACCTCTCTATCTCTCTCGAGTAGCAATATTGCGGCACTGATAGACCCTCCTTCCCTTCCTTCAAAATCCTCTCCCTGTTCTCCCACTTTCTCCCTGTCTGCAACTTTTTGGAGAAATGTGCATTGTCATTACATCAGGCTAGTGTCATTGCAACTTTGCAACATAGAGAATGCGTCCAATGGAGGTGAAGACATATAGCCACTATTTGAGTGAAGTTATTCTTGATATCTTGGCTATTTCCTTAACTAATTATAGCATATTTACATTTAAAGTTAGCAATTGAAGATGTAGAAGGGATCCATTAGAAATGATGGGTCCCAACTCACAGGACCCATATGATCTTACTATCAGTAGGTAGTATAAGAGAGATAGGAAGAGGAAACCCCTATTACATATGGGTCTAACTCCGATACTTAAGCATCGACGTTTAGCGTGTGCGGGGCGCTAATCGTCCGATAACCAAAGCGGGATTCGTGAAGTGTCGCTATATAGCAACTTAGCGACTTTAGGCAAGTGTTGCTATATAGCGACATTTAAACAATGTCGCTATATAGCGACACTTATTAGACTTGTAAATGGTTGCTATATAGCGACACTTATTAGACTTGTGAATGGTCGCTATATAGCGACATTGAGACAGTTTCCTATAGCGACGTTTTACAGGGAGTGTTTTTTCCCATACCGACTTTAAAAGATAGTTTTTCCCAATTACAATTTTTTTTTCCTTTTCATACATGTTTGATCCTTTGAGAGAATAAAAGTAAAAGAGCATGTACATCAAGCCTTTGAAGCTCATATATTCGTGTCCAAGTTTGAGATGAAAAAAATCAATAAAGAGCATTTACATCAACGGCTTCATCCTGAGCCAAGTCTAATGCGCCAAACCTATCTCTAACTCTATACCGAGTTGATCTACTATATCATCATCGTACTCTAGCATCGTACGTTCACCTAAGACTTGATCATCTTCTTTAATAAAGTGTGGTGATTCTTGATGATGATCATCTTCTTCTTCAATATCGTGATCTCCATCTTCCTCCCATCTCGGGGGAGTCACTCATCATATGTAACCCTATCACGTGAGTTCAACAAAAGGATATTTTTTATTTCTAAAATTTACAGAAATAAATATACATAAGGGACTATTTAAAATAGTTTTGGGAAAAATTTACAGATTTGTATAGAAAAGGGGTACATTTTATTAATGAAAAATTTTACAGATAAGGGATTTTAAATATAGGCCTTGAACGCACGTGATATAGAGGGTTTATACATAGTGACCCCCCTGAGCCTCCCGTATGATGTCATTATGCGCATCTTCCTCTTGGCTCATATTGTGATCTTCATCTTCTTTGCTAGATCCATCTGGATCAATTGGATCCGACATTGGTACTAGCATCTCCATATCCACATCTCTATCTTCAAAAATTTGCTTACTTCGTGGTGCAACTTGGATCACACACCACCATCTTGGATCAGAACGATCCGGATGAAAAACCACCTATATTGAAGATGGGTGCCAAATGCCATCAATTATATATCTCAGGGGGGTCACTATGTATAAACCCTCTATATCACGTGCATTCAAGGCCTATATTTAAAATCCCTTATCTGTAAATTTTTTCATTAATAAAATGTATCCCTTTTCTATACAAATCTGTAAATTTTTTCCAAAACTATTTTAAATAGTCCCTTATGTATATTTATTTCTGTAAATTTTAGAAACAAAAAATATCCTTTGTTGAACTCACGTGATAGGGTTACATATGATGACTGACCCCCTCGAGTTAATTATGCTTAAATACATGTATCAATGGATCTTTAAAAACAAAAGCTTTGATTAATTAAATCATTAGTATGCACTTGCTCACAATGCTCGGGAAGAACAAAAGTATCACTCTCATCGGTTCAAAGTTTGGTGGAGTCTATTGCAAAGAAACCGCTACTGTCTTTTCTCATTGTTGCATGGGGACCGTTGTAAATAGTTCTAAACCATTTTACATCAAGAATGAAAATACTAAATCGTTTGAAATCAATTTCCTAGATTTCACGTATGGTTCCACAATAATCCAACTGTGAGGAGAGAAGATTGGTATCCGAAGCACTTGCTCGGCTATCTTATGTGAAGTTAGCCATGACTCCACAATCATACGTGACTCTCTTTGATTCGATGCATTCCACACAAAAATATCATCCATATGACCATAATGCACTAAACAATGAAGATGCATCTATTTTATAGTGTACACAACAAGACAAAGCAACTATAGACGTGCACACAGACCCGTTTTCATAACTTTTAAAAAAACTTACAGGCATGTCTATTTGCGCGTCTACAGACTCGCATCTAAAGGTGCATCTATATCACAGATAGATGCGCCTATAGATGCGCAAATAGACGCTCTGCTAGAAATTTTTAAAAAATAGAGAGATGCATATATAGACGCATTTTTAGATGCATCTATAGACATGCAAATAGACACCCTCTTAAACAGAGAGACGCGTACATAGACGTGTTTATAGACGCTCTACAAAATATTTTTTGTTAATAAAAGCAGAATTTTGTGTGCTTGAACAAAATGCTGTGTATGTTGTGTAAGATATGTGGTTACAAGAATCCCATTTCCACATTGTGCAATTCAATTCTTACAACCAACCGCATTTTAATTAGCACTCTTACAAGCACGTCGAAAGCTGACGATTACAATTCCGAATAAAACATTACAACTCTAAAACGTTTAGTTCACAAGGCATTAATTGATAGAACGTTGCACAAGAAAATTGATAGTCAAAAAGATAAAAAGAGTATATTAATTCATAGCTCAAAAAGTGCTTGTATGTACATATAGCACGAAGCCAAGCCACGTCGTGTGGCTTCAAGTACAAAAAATAAGAGGAGTGTATATACAAGAGAGGCACGAAGCCAAGCCAGTGGCTTTAAGTACAAAAAAGAGTAGCTAGCACTACTTCTATGACTAATCTAAGTTCTCTGCATCCTCGCTCCCTTCTTCGCCCCCTTCTGCACCTCCTTCTTCCTCATCTTCTTTTGCAGAGCCCTGTAAACGAGGGACAACATGTATCAATGTATGAAAAATCAAATCTTTACTTACAATATTGACATTATTTAATTACTTTCAAATACTTGGGGGGGCGCTCCAGTAGCTCACATATACTACTCCTCAGTAATCAACCCATCATCATAGAAGTGCCTCCATGTATCTCCTCTACGATGGTCTGTCTCGATAGGAGTAGGGTACTTGCCCACGATATCAAGCTGCAAGACGACACAATTTGCGGAGGGGTTAGTACAAAGAAACAAACTTCTAATAAACTACATAAATAATATAATTTGAGATCAATACTTACAAATTGGGCCTCCCATGATTCAACACCCCCTGCTCCAAAATGCATGCTTCATATTGCTCTATTTAGATCCTTCATGCCTCCACGTGCTGCAGACTGGGGTCCGCTCTCGCTGTCTTCATTGCTTTCTTCCACTCATACTTGTGAGCGGTGTGGGGTGGGCCCCTTGGTGGTTGACCTCCCTGGAGTCTGGCAATCTCCGCTAGTGCCTACCTCTTAAGCAAAGATCTTTTATTGCTAAGTATCGTAACAATCTTTGACGGCCCATTTATCTGTGAACTAAACATTGGGGGGATTGGGATACCTAGAGCGAACAGTAGCAAGGGTCTCATCAGCCAACCTTTTTGCATGGTCTTTGTAGTGAATAAAGCAATCTCTGTAGTTGTTAGCAATTACAGAGCACATGAAGGCCATGATCTCCTTCCCCCGTCTCAAAGTATAACATGATCTTTGGCAAACCATCTTTCGGGAGTTATATAACCTTTTGGAGAGGAAAAGAGAGGAAAAAAGAGAGAAAAAGAGAGGAGATAAGAGAGGAAAATTACCACAAAAAGAGAAGGAAAGAGAGGATAAAAGAGAAAAGGAAAAAGAGATAAAAAGAGAGGAGGGAAAGAGAGAAAAAGAGAGAAGGAAAGAGATGAGAAAAGAGACGAAAAGAGAAGGAAAGAGAGGAGATAAGAGAGAATCACTTTTCTTCATTCATGCAATCACTTATTTCCATCATTCAATATGCAATCCTTTTCTTGGAAGTGGAAGGAGAAGGGAAAGGGAAGGAAAACGAAGACATCTAAGACTGTCAGAATGCGTCTATATCTACGTCTAACAACACGTCTATAGGCGTGATTGTCTGTTTCCAAATACATATGTATCTATAGATGCACTCTTAGATGCATCTATAGACACGCTTCGACAGACACTTTTTTTAGAACCTGAAAAGGACATGCGCACGACATAAAAAAACAACATTAGTACCAAAAACATTCGTTTCTTGCATACGACAAAGGACGAATCCAAAGAGAGCAACTTCCAAAGAAGATCAACCATCAAGAGACTTACCTTGGATAGAGGTATGGAAGCTTCTTGTCCTTCTTCAAAGGTGCTTCTCTTTCTTCTCTTCTTTGTTCACCCTCTGCTTCTCTTTCTTCTCTTCCTTGTTCACCCTCTTCTCTTGTGTGCTTGGGGATGATTGTGTAAGCTTGGAGATGAGTGTGGGTGCTTGGAGATAAGTGTGGATGCCCGAAGCTGTGTCTATGAATACCAAAGCAAGCTACACAACATTAAAAGTATGTGAAGAAAAGCAAGCGCGCTAAAAGTAGGTTCAAAAATCAACTTGCAATGTACGCATCTAAAAGCGCGTCTAAACGGGCATCTAAATGCACGTCTATCAGTGCATCTGCAGTACATTTTAGACGTGCCTATAGATGCACACCATAGTACAGACGTGCTTTTAGATGCACCACAAAGTTTTTAACATTTATGACTCATGCAAGAGCAAATTTTTTGGGTTGTTTATTTGTAGGATGTCTTCTTCTTCAACAAGTAGCTACAGTGTGGATGAATCCCTCTGTATCCACCATCGTGAAATATGGTTGGAGCAAAAAATCAAATGTATGTGTGATCGATGTCGAGGAAACATGTATCGTGCATGCAGAATTACACTCAATCACGTCTCAAAGTATGGAGAATGGGATGCGACCATAAATATAGTAAGTGTTAAAGAATTAATGTTGATTAAGATACTTATGGGTGTTCATATGTTTGAGTTATGATCCCGTTTTAATTTGATACAAGATGCAATGCCACACCCGCATATGTTGTCCTATGCTCGTAAGGAGGAGGCGAAGCATCAGTGATATGAGGTGGGATCTTTAGGAGGGACCATTACGGATGCATGGAGTGATGGTGATAGTAGCCCTCTGCCATTACCTCATGAGGCTGTGAAGGAGGAGGTGTTTGATGATCTGGGTGCAAGATTTATATGTCCATCAATCCAAAGGGAGGGATGATAGCATGGAGCAGGACGATCTTTTTACCGCAGCATCGACTCCACTGTTTGAGGGGTGCACATTCTCTGTTCTACGTGCCTCCCTTGAGTTACTAAACTTGCAGACCATCTATGGATGGAGCAATGCAAGTTTG
The DNA here is from genome assembly GCF_047967505.1 of Dipteris shenzhenensis. Taxonomy (NCBI): domain Eukaryota; kingdom Viridiplantae; phylum Streptophyta; class Polypodiopsida; order Gleicheniales; family Dipteridaceae; genus Dipteris; species Dipteris shenzhenensis. Next base: position 13,793,330 of record NC_141627.1, on the reverse strand, counting down.
AATGCATTACTCAAGTAAGATTTAAAGTCTATTTTGCAAACATGGTGAATTATGCTAGTGGGTCAATTACTCGAATGCTTTTCCTCATTTATGGTCTTCAGGTGCAGGCTATTGTGTAAAATACTTCCAAGGGAGGATAAATTACCGACCTCAAGAGATGGCAAGGCAACATGTGACCTCTCTTGGAGGATTAGATTACAAGCGCATCCATGCATGCGTCAACGATTGCGTTCTGTTTCATGGACCACATAAGGATGCAAGAGAGTGTCCTACTTGTGGAGAGGCAACATATAGAGCAGATCTCAGAAGTTTGGATGTGCCTCGTAAGGTTCTGTGACATTTTCCCATAATCCCTCGCATCCAACATATATTCAAGTGCAAATCCATTGCACAGCTCATGTCATGGCATTCCTCCCATCGATCAACTGATGGCAAGTGGAGAATTCTTGCAAACACTCCTACATGGAAGCATATTGAAAACACATGGCCAAGCTTCAAGGAAGAACCTAGGAGCTTGAGACTTGGATTGGGTATGGACGGTGTGAACCCATTTGGTCTCAAAAGCACCTCTTATAGTGTATGGCCAGTGATATTGGTGAATTATAATCTTCCACCCTCTATGGCTATTAAGAAAGGACATGTTATGTTATCACTTCTAATTCTAGGAAAACATAAAGTCAAAAATCCTGATGTTTATTTGGAGCCTTTGATTGACGAGCTGAGAACGAGCTAGAGATACTTTGGAGAGTTATCAAGGTGCATGATGTGAGCAAGCCTCCCTCGTCACAAGACTTCAACTGCAAAGCAGTCTTGATGTGGATGATGATGCATGACTTCCCAGGCTATGGCGAGTGTTCAGGTAAGCATTGCACTTTTAATTATGAGTAGGCAACCGATGTGGCACCATAAACCCACCTTGAACTCTTAATTGCGTCTATTGTTCGGGTCTCACTACATTGGGTTACCATGCATGTCCTTTTTGTGGTCCTTCGCTAGTTGCCTCATGGGCAGACGCATTGAATCAAGTCATCTATGAGAATCACCATTGATTTCTCCCACCTGATCATCCTAGATATGTCGCTTCTTAGAATGAAGTCCCCCCACAATCACTCACTACGAGAGATTGGATGAGAATTTGGGATGGTTCCATGAGTCCTCCACCACTTGGCATAAGCTGGTAAGGGTTTGTAACTATTGTGTGCTATATTGGCTAGAAATAAAAACTGCCCGCTAACACTAGCTTTTGTTTAGATACTCCATCTTGTATCGTTTACCATATTGGTCCCACCTCAAGATCAATCACTTGCTTGATCCCATGCATATCTTCAAGAATCTGGCATCTACAATTTAGGAACATTTGAATGGGACATGAGATTCTGTAGGCATAAGGGAGGATCTATGCACCACAAGGAGGATGCGCGAAGCTTTGCATAAGAGAGACCAAATGGGTGTGTTTTTTAACCTCATGCACCATGGAGGTTATCAAAGCTAGAGATGGTGGCGGTGAAGTGTGCTATCACTACCATTCATACTCCCACTGGATGCATGAGGTGCTTGAAGGGGGCCTTCACAAAGAGCAAGAAAAGAGGTGTAGAGCAATTATATGGCTTGAAATCTCATGATTGGCACAAGATGCTCCAAGTAAGTATTTTATGTGCATAATATATTTTTCCTTCCAAATTTGTGAGTAAATTAGAAGCAACTAATCAACCATTCCTCGTGTGTTTAGTTCATACTACCTACTAGCATTTCTCACAGTGCATCGAAGGACATGAAGGATTATATTTACAAGATGGGCGAGCTTGTGAGGTACTTTACAGGATACAAAATGTCAATATTGTATTTACAAGATGGGGCGAGCATGTGAGGTACTTTATAGGATGCAATGCGCGTATGCAAGAGAGAAAACAAGATAGTATGGAGAATCAAAAATTTGATTACTGTAGAACTGATACAATAGATGGCGCTGCCTCCCAACCGTGCGCTCCTATGAAAGAAGCTTTGATGGCATGCTAGAAACAGTAGAAGACGGAGGCTGGATGCTAAGGAATTAGGGTTGCTGCAGCCAGTGATGAAATGGGCTTCACGAGCTTGCTCTTATATAGCCATCAGTCGTAGTCAGTTAGGCTCAATTGGGTGACCGACCAAGTCCGCCCAAAACGGTCGACTAGGGGTCAGGCCACCGACCATACGATAGAACTGGTGTGCAAAATAGAGCAACTAACCTAGGGTTATCGTTCAGCCTAGAGCCATCCGGGATCATCTGAGGCTCCAAACGTGCCCCGCAACCTGAGAGTGGGCTGCCCCGGAAAATGCTCCATCTACCCTTAGTGCGGTCAGTCAAGGGATGCCTTCTCGCACTTGCATGTACCCTAGTTGGCGGTGTGCCAACTCTATCTGAAGCCATCTAGCCATTAGGCCACACATGGCTCCCATCTGGTGTCCAAACCAGGACCTACCGGATAACCGAGCTACTCAAATGCCTTCTCCTCATATGGGGGGCTTACAAGTAGAGTTAGCTGGTTCCCGCATAGTTACACAAGAGTGGAGAATTGATATCTAACACAACCTCTATTGCATGCTTAATAGTGATGTGATGAGAAGATGGGTGACAAGATACAAGGATGCAAAGGCAAGAAGACAAGAAGAAAGGGCCCTCTTTCGTACACACTATGGATCTCTATGCCATACCCTCAGTATCTAAGAGCACTTCCAAAGGATATTCATGTGGATTGGCTACTTGACGAAATGGAGAGAGCAAAGAGAGATGAGGTGATGCATATCACAATGGAAGAATGGGAGTATGCTAGGGGATGCATGAGCAAGGTTGGTATATAGAATGTTATGCATAAGTTAGGAGCTTTCAACAATTTAGATTGCTTATTTAACTAATTTTGTCTTGGTGTAGTGTACTATGTTCAATGCTATATGAAGTGAGAGCACGCATTTTTGAACACAACGGATTGATGATAAGAGAAACACACAAGATTGCGGCCTCATTGCTAGCTTTGAGGGAGCCAATGGAGCCATGGATGATTATTGTGGCATAATCCAAGATATTATTAAGCTTGACTTTCGATGCTTCTTTGTGTATGTTTTAGATGTAAAGTGGTTTAAGGACATGGTGGAAAGAGGCCCTAATGCAACAATCAAACATCATGCAAGTGGCTTTGTAACTATTGACTCCACATTGTTTTGGCAAAGTAAGGACACACTAGTACTACTGCAACAATGTGAACAGGTATTGTACACACATATAAAAATACTCACTTTTAAATATTTGATACCTTCGATGCAAGGAAAATAACATGATTGTATTTGTGTTTGAATCAGGTTGTCTATCAACCAATGGTGGATAATAATAGGTGGTGGCATGTCATACCTATTACGCCATGTTCCAAAGTGATGTATAGTACATTTACTAATATGGAGCATATGGAGGATGATCATGGCCATGGAGGTGATGATGACCGTGATATGAGAGAGGAGGATAATCATGAGATAGGAGATACAGATATTGAGGCCATTACCCATGAGGACGAGCCTCCTATTGGTGATGCTATTTTCGATGAGCACATGAGTAGCACAAGTAGTAGTGGTTTGAATGTATTTGTAGATCTCAAGTAGAGTTAGCTGGTTCCCATGTAGTTACACAAGAGTGGAGCATTGATATCTAACACAACCTCTATTGCATGCTTAATAGTGATGTGATGAGAAGATGGGTGACAAGATACAAGGATGCAAAGGCAAGAAGACAAGAAGAAAGGGCCCTCTTTTGTACACACCATGGATCTCTATGCCATACCCTCAGTATCTAAGAGCACTTCCAAAGGATATTCATGTGGATTGGCTACTTGACGAAATGGAGAGAGCAAAGAGAGATGAGGTGATGCATATCACAATGGAAGAATGGGAGTATGCTAGGGGATGCATGAGCAAGGTCGGTATATAGAATGTTATGCATAAGTAGGAGCTTTCAATAATTTAGATTGCTTATTTAATTGATTTTGTCTTGGTGTAGTGTACTATGTTCAATGCTATATGGTGTGAGAGCAAGCATTTTTTAACACAACGGATTGATGATAAGAGAAACACACAAGATTGCGGTGTCATTGCTAGCTTTGAGGGAGCCAATGGAGCCATGGATGATTATTGTGGCATAATCCAAGATATTATTAAGCTTGATTTTCGACACTTATTTGTGTATGTTTTGGATGTAAAGTGGTTTAAGGACGTGGTGGAAAGAGGCCCTAATGCAACAATCAAACACCATGCAAGTGGCTTTGTAACTATTGACTCCACAAAGTTTTGGGAAAGTAAGGACACACTAGTACTACTGCAACAATGTGAACAGGTATTGTACACACATATAAAAATACTCTTAAATATTTGATACCTTCGATGCAAGGAAAATAACATGATTGTATCTGTGTTTGAATTAGGTTGTCTATCAACCAATGGTGGATAATAATAGATGGTGGCATGTCATACCTATTACGCCATGTTCCAAATTGATGTATAGTACATTTGCTAATATGGAGCGTATGGAGGATGATCATGGCCATGGAGGTGATGATGACCGTGATACGAGAGAGGAGGATGATCATGAGATAGGAGATATAGATATTGAGGCCATTACCAGTGAGAATGAGCCTACCATTGGTGATGCTGATTTCGATGAGCACATGAGTAGCACTAGTAGTGGGTTGAATGTATTTGTAGATCTCAACACTGGTTTGGCAAGGGTTGATCTCATTGAAGATGAGATTGAACCGTAGCCCACCATCATTGATATTAGCAAAACTATTTTACATATTGTCTCATTCTCCTCACCTCACTTAATTTTTGTATATGTGGCATGGGTTTGCAAAAAAGCATTGATGTTTTTGTTAAAATTACGTGCTTTGGTAATCCTGGGCAATGTTTGGAAAGCAGTGATGTTCATTTATCAAACTGCCCCAAAATCTCACTTTCTGTATTCTCTGTTTTGTGTCTAAATCCGTGTCTAAATCCGTAGTGCAGATGCACTAATAGACGCGCTAATAAACATGCTAATAGATGCGCTATTAGATGTGCTAATAGATGCACCAATAGACACGGTATTAGACGCGCCCGTAATTTCTCTATTTGAATAGTGCCTATAGACACGCCTACTATTTTGTGCATCTATGAAACACATCTATAGTTGCTTTGTGTTGTTGTGGTATATTGCCACAAATAATTACTTAATTATGTCAAGAGGTAAGAAACTTACATGCATCATACATGTCTCTCCATCGCATTCGGCTTTACGTAGAGCCAGGTGTAGCCAATCAAGTGACATGTGAGTGGGGAGAAGGGCGAGATCCCGTGGATATGGTTGTGATCACCTGTACATTACTCTGAATCACATCCTTGCATTTATTCTTTCTGCTTTGGCTGCTTCATATCTCTCAATCCACTTCTACATCTCCTTGCTATTGAGGATACAACACTTATAGAAATTCTCCATTTGCTCTTCGCTCATCTTTGTTTCAATCCCTTTTCCTTGGGGAACCTCGCCAACGATGTGATCATCTTTTTGAAATTTGAATTTCAAATTTTGAATCTCCCTCCCTCCCTCCCTCTCTCTCTCCCTCCCTCCCTCTCTCTCCCTCCCTCCCTCCCTCCCTCCTCCTCCTCCCTCTCCCTCTCCCTCTCCCTCCCTCCCCCTCCCTCCTCCTCTGTCTTGCTCCTCCTCCTCCCTCCTCCCTCCTCCCTCTCCCCTCCTCCTCCTCCTTCTGGCTCCTCCTCCCTCCTTCCTCTCCCCTCCTTCTCTAGCCACACCCACGATCCCTCTCCTCTAGTCCTCCCTCCTGCATAATCTCTCCCCTCCTCCTCCCTCCTATAGCATCTCTCCCCTCCTCCTTCCTTCTATAGTAGCTCCTTCCCTCCCTTCTACACCTGTCGCCCTACTCTTCTCCTCCTCTTCCTCTTGCCCTCATCTGCTTCTCCTCCTCCCTCTTCCTTGCTACTCTCTCCCTCTCACTGCTCCATCTTTACCAGCTCTCCCCTACATTTTAGCCTACATCATTGATACCTCTCTTTGAGTACTCATGGCACCATTCGAGGACATATCCAACAAGTACCATGTGAGCCTACAACTGGAGGCAGAATATGCAAGCACACGCTCTTTGGGATATAGTGGAACTTCTCAAAGTGTGCTCCAAAGTCTTCGATTGCAAGGGAAATTCTAAGCATCTTGACCTTTGGGTGGATGGAAACTTATATCCTTTAGACCCTGCCACCCAAAAGAGTCCTCCTTTTCATACAATGCATGATGTTGTTTGGTTTGTTGGCAAGGGACATGCTCGATTGCTCGGTTATTACAATCGATTGAACCATTCTCAGACATTGGCTATACAAGCAAGCAAGGTGTAGAGAGCCCAAGCAAAAGAACTTGCACATTTGGGAAATATTACTATTGTGGCAATGCATAGTAGTATGCAGGATCTCCAATTGCAAAAAAAAGAACTCAGTGACAAAGCATATGCACTAGACTTGGAGCGACATCAATTGGAAGAATCAATCTAGAAGCTTGCTAAAAGCAAACAAGATTTGGAAAGGTCTATCTATGGCCAAGTTCAACGTGCTGTGGAGAAGGAACGAGAGAAGTCGATAGAACAAGTACAAAAGTTGAAGGGAACACCTTTGGGACTGAAGGAGAGGAAAACACAATTGCAATCTATGATGCATTGTCAACCAATAGTGGTGCCCGAAAGAGGAGAATACGGGCTGTAAGGTTAGTTCCCCAAACTTTCAATGAAATTTCTTACCCCAAAATATTTGTGGTGTTGTAGTCTTTCCACTAATTCTTACCCCAAAATATTTGTGGTGTTGTAGTCTTTCCACTAAGACTCATTTGTACTCTACTTTAAGAATTTCATGGAGGATGTGATGGGAACAATGGAAATGGATGATACTGATCCTTCATATGTTCTAAGAAGTTCAATAAAGCCAAGTGATGGACATCATGGAAGTGTTGAAGAACCCTAGACAAAAAGGGCTACGTAAACAAGTTGCTAGAGAGGTAATGAAGGATTTCAAGGGCCTCGTCCAAGCAAAGTAGGTGCTTGGAGCTTGTGGTGCTGCTGGTGTAAGTCATGAAGCTTACAACTCTGTTTTTAAAATTTTCAAGTCTGCTATGGAGGAAAAGTATAAGATATCTACAATGTCATTGCCAACACCATGGTCTATAAGGCTTGCACATCAAGAAACAAACCAATGTGCTAGAGAAAAGCTTAGAGGATACCATTGTGTAAGTGGCACAATGACTTGGAAGAGTAAAAAGAAATTTGGCATCCAAACGTTTGAGATGAATGCTGTCAATAATGTTTACATGGATGTAGAGAATTTGCAGAGAGCCATGGTCAAATTCTATGAGATGAGAGAAGAAGATAAGAGAAATTCCCTCTTCACATTCAACTTTATTTCTTATGATTTCTATATCCTTACTGAATTTCTCTTTCATTGTACAGATGGCAAGCTAGTGTTTGTTATAAAAATGGATGAAGCTCAGTTGGTAAAAGAGCACAAGCTAGAGAGGGTGAGCATTTGTATTATGAATGACGCCTTGCATTTTGCTCAAGGAGATGAGGAAGTTGAGCAGGGTTTCTCAGTCCAATCTAAGAAGGACATATGGTGGCTTGCAGCCTTTGAGACCCCAAAGGAGTGCCACGAGACATTAAAGTAGATTTTGGAGAGAACCAGCATCCCCTCGATTATTCGAAGACAAGAGGCAGGGCAAAATTTGATTGTGGATGGGCATGGAATGTTTCAAGTTGAATGGCATCTAGCTAGTGATTTGAAGACCCTCAAGTGCTTGTATGGTTGTGATACAAGTGCAGATGCAAAATGGACATGCTTGTATTGCACCCACTCTCAGAAGATGCAAAAGGGAAGCCTACAATGGGAAAATGGCATCCTTTCTTGCAACCAAAGTGTAGCCCCTGATCATCACAAAAAGGATCCTAAGTGGGACCCCATTCTACCAATTCTATTGGAGCAGGTACACGTGTGTACTTTGCATGCTGAACTGCATATACTTGATAAGTTACTCTATCTCCATCTAGTTTATGCTTGGAATTTGAGGCCACAGCAAGTATCTGCACAATGCATTGCAAAAGCTGAAGAACTACTCTCACTAATAGGACTTCACGAAGGCAATGTGAAGCTTAAGCAGGACAAGAAACAATCAGGAAAGACACAAAATCTTCCTGCTAAAGTGTCCATGGGTGAAGGAAAGGCAAGGAGGTCCTTGTCCAACCATAATGCTAATAAAGAGAAACATACATTGGCTCAAAGCACCATAGGTTGGGAGTACTAGAAAGATTTGTGTGAGTGCACCACAAATCAAGCTTCACATCTACGAATTGCTACTTTGAGAGCAAAACTGTGGACAAAGCTTGATGCATTTATAAAGTTGCTTAGACAAGGTCAAACAAATGAGCTTTATTATGAGAGATTCAGGACAGCATTGGGAGAATTCATATCATTGATGGTAGAAGCATGGGGGGAGTCACATATTACACATTACATGGTAATCCTCCTTAGGTTGAAATTTTGTGCTTTAAACTTGAGTCAGTTTATGTTTCTAATACAATGTTTTTCTTTACAGCATATTTTTTACGCACATGCATCATGGTTTGTGGAGCAATGGGGCCCTCTGTCCATTTGGAATACTCAAGGAATGGAGAAATCACACTACAAAGCAAAGGTAGCATACTTCAAGAATACAAGGCATGGGGGTGGTATTGCGCGAAGCAATGCACTACACGAAATGTTCGATTGGTTTTATAGATGTCTAGAGGCCAGGACTCTCAAGTGCGATAAGGTAGAGGTCTCAATTCTCGCAAAAGCGGTTCAACATGTCAAGAAGACAAGGAGATGTGCTGCTTGGAAGTCCTCAATAGGGAGCCAAGGGGTTGCACTTTGACGTAGAGTCAGACAGGGGAGGTGTTGGGTCCTAAGAGAGCCCCAAATGTAAAATGTTTGATGAATAAAGTTAACACTATTTTGAGTCAATTATAGATTCCAAAATTCACAAATTTGTTTGGAAATTGCAGAATTGCATGTGCGACATGGCAGGGCGGAGGGGTGAGTGGGTTGGGAGGGAGGGTGGTGAAGATTAAGTATTACCGAACTGGCAACAAAACACTGGGGGGGAGGAGGTGCACTCAAAAAACCCTAATTTAAAAGAAAGACCCTAAAGTGCTTTAAAAAAGGCTATATGCCAGTCAATCCTGATCAACTGCCCCTCCCTCCTCCATGGGGTCCTGGTGTGGAGCATCTAGACGAAAAGGGAAGCAAGAAACGCAAAGAGAGGAGATGGACAGATTACAGGGGCCACAACAAGAGGAAGTATTTGACGGGCTCGTAGATATAATGAACCTTGGCCCCAATCCTCCAACCAAGCAGACCGCACAGAAGAGCACCATCAACCCTCTATGCCTCGAGATTATCAGATATGAGGAGCCTCTAGTACGAGCTGAGCAAGAGCCTCGGCCTGCTATCTCACAGCCTTGTGAAAAGGAAAAGAGACCAAGGACAAAGTAGACCCCTAGGCACGAGAAGCAACCTCGAATGACCCACCAGACACAGGAAGAGGAGTCTGAAGAGGTGGTTGCAAGGGAGGAGAGGTGAAAGAAGTTCAAAGCAGACAAGCGGCCATGGAGCCATGTCAAAAGGCCAATGCAGGAGGCCAATGCAGGGTCCCCCAAAGATTAAGAGGTGCAAAAAATCAGGCATGAAGGCACTTTAGGAGATCCACAAGTTCCAAACCACTGTGGACAATCTCATTCCCCATACACCCTTCCAGCGTGTTGTACGTGAAATAGCATAGCATTACAAGAGTGATGTGCATTTCACTTTAGGTGCTATGGGAGCAATTCAGGAGGCAACGGAGCAGATGACAGTAGGTCTTTTTGAAGACGTGAACTTATGTGCTATCCATGCCAAAAGAGTAACAGTGATGGACAAGGACCTTGCACTCGCCAAGTGCATCTGCTCCGATCCCTCCCTTGGGCCCTAGATGTTGTTTAGGTTCATTTGGTGTAACTTGAATCATTTTGTAAATCTCTGCCCTTTGAGACCAATGAATAAAAGATATCTTTATGTTCTATTACTATTCGCATGTTATTATACATGTTACGTGATGCTTTCCATCAGTTTATGCAAGTTCAGTGTGAATTTGAGTGTTCAAATGATGTTTTTTCACCGTCCGATAGAAGGCAAATGTGTTCGGCATCATGCAAGGGAGCCCAAAATGGTAAAACCCGCTATGGCACGTATGGGGCCTATTTGACTTGGTCAAACAGGCCCCATACATGCCTGGTCAAACAGGCCCCATACGCGCCATAGCAGGTTTTACCATTTTTGGGCTCCCCACATGATCCCAAACACATTTGCCTTTTGCCGTGTGGTGAGATTCTTACTGGATTGCTCAAAAATGACCATTATAGCGCAAATATATATCTGATCGCATGCTTTTGAACAGAATAGTGAATGAAAATATTAATGCCAAACAACAATTAAAGTTATAAAATACAATGACAGTATAAAATAAATTTTGTAAAAGAACACAAAATGGGGCACTGTATAAAAAGTATAGATGTATTCATATAAAATAAAATTTCTATACAATAAGGCTTCAGAGCCTTTCTCTCTTCTCTAAAACACTAAGAACATCGGGCTTTGAATTCCCAAATACACTCCTAGCTCTAAACCTAGTCAATAGAGATTCAACGCTATTGTAGTTGTTGGCCAGGGATATGGCTGCTGCCATTAATGCCATACCTTGAAAATTGGTTCCAAAGGCATTGAGGGCAGCCATGCGGTTCACCAAAATGACCTTGTCAGCATTGCGATTGATGTTAGCATGACCAATCACTCTTGATAAGGCCTTGCACTTTAGGAGATCATCAGTGCCATGTGGAGAAAACTTTTGGTGGATAACCACAAAGCGCCCTTTTGCTTGGCCAAGGTAATGTGCCAGTGAGTGATCTCGGCCGAAGCTACTATGAACAAGGCATTGCCGAGATGAGAATAGGTCAACCTCAAATGCCTCCTGCAACAGTCCAACATTACATTAGAATTACATTAAAGCAAAAGTATACCAAGAGAAGAAATTCAAAGCTCATAGTTTCTTACCACTGTGGTTGTTAGATATCAGTGCTCCACTCTCGTGTAACTATGTGGGAACTAGCTAACTCTACTTGTAAGCCCCCCATATGAGGAGAAGGCATTTAAGTAGCTCGGTTATCTGCCGGTAGGTCCTAGTTTGGACACTAGATGGGGGCCATGTGTGGCCTGATGGCTAGACGGCTTCAGATAGAGTTGGCACACTACCAACTAGGCTACATGCAAGTGCGGGAAGGCATCCCATGACTGATCGCATTGAGGGTAGATGGAGCATTTCCTGGGGTAGCCCACTCTCGAGTTGCGGGGCCTGCTTGGAGCCCCAGATTATCCTGGATGGCTCTAGGCCGAACGGAAACTGTAGATGAGTTGCTCTATTTTGTGCACCGGTTCTATTGTGTGGTCAGTGGCCTATTTCGGGACCGTCGACCCCCAGTCGGCCATTTTGGGCGGACTAGGTCGGTCACCCAATTGGGTCTAATTGACTACGACTTGTGGCTATATAAGAGCAAGATCGTGAAGCCCATTTCATCACTGGCTACAGCAACCCTAATTCCTTATCATCCAACCTTCGTCCTCTACTATTTCTAGCATGCCATCGAAGCTTCTCTCACAGGAGCACACGGTTGGGAGGCAGCGCCATCAATTTTATAGTAATCAAATTTTTGATTCTCCATACTATCTATTTTCTCTCTTGCATACGAGATCCTGTTATCTGTTGAGCACAGACATTGTATTGTTTTCTTACATGGTATTAGAGCTTAGGCTCTAGTAAGAAGATTTGGTAGTGTGTTTCTGTTTGCGAGCAGATTGTGAGAGATGGCCCAGCCCACAAGACTATAAATCCCACCATTCGGCAAAAGTGAAAAGTTGGACGGCACTAACTATCCACTCTGGAAGTTCCAAATGAAGACCATCCTAGGCACATACGAGCTTTGGGATACTGCTACTAGGGTGGACTTGAAGCCGCGGTTCCGAGAAAGAATCCAGCCAATGTAGCACAATAGATAGTACCAACTGCAGATGGGATTCTCGCATGGACAAGAAGAAATGCAGATGCGCTGTGTTCTATTGTCTGCAGTGTAAGTGACTCTGTCATGGCGTTAATTCAACATGTCACCACAGTGGCTCAGGAGGCATGGACGGTCTTGAAAAATCAGTACGAGACCACGAATCAGACACGGATTCAAAATCTAGAGACTCAACTCGCGAACGAGAAACTGTCTGAGTCTGAAGCGACAGAGAAGTTCATCACCAAGGTGAATAATCTACGCGATTAGATGACTGCGATTGGCATCACCATCACCAGCGAGAATCTAGCACGAAGGTGCATACGGATTCTCCTACCAAAGTATGATGGTCTTGTTATGGCGTGAATACGCAGAACAAAAATCCGCCCCTCAACTTTGAGGATTTCAACGTGATGCTTCTAGAGAAGGAGATGCGTCAAAAGACGAGGACTGGAGAAGATTCGGATTTCTATGCTTGATCAAAGAAAGGTAAGGTAACCCATCTTCTTCTGATGATAAAAAGAGAAAGAAGAAGATCAAGTGCTTCTATTGCAACAAGGCAGGGCACAAGTAGAATGAGTGCCAAAAAAAGATTGCAGATGAGAAGAACGGAGTAAAGAAAGAGTCCAGCAACAATGCACAGGTAGTACCAGTAGAGTTGTTCATAGCAATTGAGGAGATTTGCATGGAGGCAATTCATGTACCTGCAGATGAACCTTGGATTAACCTTGGATTATTGACAGTGGTGCATTGCACCACATGACCAGTCGGAAGGATTGGTGTACCTCTCTGCAGCCGATAGGGAATGACATCCTGGTAGCAGTCGGCAATGATGCAAAATGTCCAGCAAAAGGAAAAGGTACGATTGCTCTCAAGTCAGATGGAGTTGTAAAATAGTTGTCCGATGTTCTTTATGTGCTAGATATCAAGAGGAACTACTTGTCCATTTTTGCAATCATGGATCGGGACCTCAAATTTCAATTCGATAAGAATGGCACACAGATTTTGGATCTTCAAGGGAAGGCCGGTGGTAAAGGTACACGGCGCAACAACATCTACGAACTCTCAACTTTCAGTGCTCGAGCTGATGTGAAGAACACTAAGCTGTTGCTTGAGAGGTTTGGTCATCTAAACCTTAGTTCTTTAAAGATGCATAAAAGTGAAATGATTGCAGACCTACCAAAAATTACAGATCTACCCGATGTATGTGAAGCTTGCATGATGGGCAAGTAGCATCGGTAGCCCTTTCCTAAGGAGGCCAGTAGGGCAAAGGCTCCTCTAGAGCTCGTTCACACGGACCTCTGCAAAAAGATGGAGACAGAAGCTTTGGGTGGTTCCTACCACTTCATGACACTGATCGACGACTACAGTAGAAGGATATGGATATACTTCCTGAAGACTAAAGATAAGGCTTTTAGTAAGTTCAAAGAATGGCATGTAATGGTCGAGAAAGAATCGGGGAGGAAGGTGAAGAAGTTGAGATCAGACAGAGGTGGAGAGTTCACATCAAATGAATTCGAAAGTTACTGCAAAAGTCATGGGATCAAGAGGCAAAGACCCCCGCCACATACATCACAACAAAATGGAGTAGCAAAGTGCAAGACGCGCGTCATCTACAAAATGGGCAGGAGTATGATGAAAGGGAAAGATTTGCCAAAGGCTTTCTGGGCTGAAGCATGTAACACGGCAGTTTACATTTTGAATCATAGCTACACGAAGGCTATGAATGGGATGACTCCACTGCAGGCCTTTTCTGGTAAGAAACCTTCAGCTGCACATTTCAGAGTTTTTGGATGTGACTGTTTTGTGCATGTCCCTAATGCTAATAGGACCAAATGGAAACCGAAGAGCCGGAAGTGTATTTTCTTAGGCTACAGTGAAGAGGCGAAGGGTTACCATCTCTATAACCCTGTTACCAAGAAGGTAATAGTAAGTCACGATGTGGTCTTCTTAGAACAGCCGCATTAATTGGAGGAGGATGCTTCCTTCCCAGACAACCAGGACCAGGATATCCATCCAGTACAACCACCAACAACAGACTGAACTCCCCCAACAGTGCTTGGGAGGACTCAAGATAAAGAAGAAGAAGAAGAGCCTGCAGAACCACAATGGCAACAGCCATTCCCAAAGTGGGTAAAGCAACTTTTGGACGACAGAGAACCTCCAGCCATTGAGGAGGAACCATCCGAACACTGCCAGTCCAAGAGATTAGAGGAGCAAAGAAGGGCGCAGGAACACTTGGTCAACTACACTTTGATGTCAGAGGTGATCCGTGCTAAAGAACCCAAGTGTCTTGAAGGGGTGACAAAATATGAAGAAGGGAGAGGAGAAGAGTGGAGATGAGGAGAGAGGGCACAGCTAGAGAGCACACCACAAATGACTAACTGTACACTAGAATTAGTTGAAAAAATAGAATATATACAAACCCTTTTAGGGTTAGGGTTAGGGGATCTAACCCTTTCCTTTATAGCACTCTATAAGGTTAGTGCTATGCACATATGATCACGTGATGGTGCTATGCACACATGATCACATGATGTTGAGCATGAACTCTCAACACCTTCCCTCAAGATCAACATCATGAAGTAGGCCTTCCCTCAAGATGATGATTCTAGGGAATCGAAGAAGGACTGAGCATTACATTCCATCACACCCCTTTAATGGGAATGTCCTTCCTCTGCATCAAACCAAGAGCTAGTCGGTGTTTCTCGAATAGCTCTTTACCGAGTGGTTTGGTAAAGATATCTGCAACATTTTCTTTGCTATCACAATGCTGCAGTGTGATGTCACCAAGTAACACTCTTTCTCTAATGAAGTGCTCTCTGACATCAATGTGCTTTGTTCTGGAGTGATATATTGGATTTTTGGCCAATGCTTGAGCCGATTGATTATCACAGTATATTGTTGTGGGCTTTGACTCATCAAAGTAATCTGTTTCTGACAATAGTCTTCTGAGCCATATAGCTTCACATGCACCTGTAGTGAGTGCCCTATATTTTGCTTCAGTCGAAGACAAAGAAACAGTTGGCTGTTTGTTTGACAACCATGATATAGCACCTTGACCAAGGAAAAATGCATATCCCTGTGTCGATCTCCTGGTCTCATGATCTCCAGCATAGTCACTATCACAGTATCCATGCAACCGTGGATGACTTCCTCTGTATTCTATCCCAAATTGTCTTGTACCTCTGATGTATCTCAAGACTCTTTTGGCTGCATTCCAGTGAGACTGTTTTGGATTTGCCATAAACTGTGCTAGTGAGCTTACTGCATAACAAATATCTGGCCGTGTGATTGTCAGATATATAAGAGATCCAATGAGTTGCCTGTAGTATCTGTCATTGACTGTAGGCTTTTCTAAATCTTTAGTAAGTTTCAAACTCTGTTCCATGGGAGTGGCTGCAATCTTGCAATCTGCCATATGAAACTTCTTCAGGAGACTGTCAACATATTTGAGCTGACTCATGAATGTGCTATCTGAATCTCTCCAAAACTCAATTCCAAGACAGTAGTGCATAAGTCCAAGATCTTTCATATCGAACTCTGCAGATAAGTCTTGTTTTCGTTTTCTGATGAAGCTATCCTTGCTTCCTGTCACAAGCAGATCATCTACGTACAAAAGTGCAATAGTAATATCTTCCCCTTGAACTTTGTAGTAGAGAGTATGATCTGCATTGGACTTCATGTATCCCAGATCAGCAAAATACTTGTCAATTCGGCTGTACCAACTTCTGGGTGCTTGCTTTAAGCCATAGAGACTTTTCTTGAGATGGCAAACCTTGTTCTCTTTTCCTGGTTCAACATAACCGGCTGGTTGTTGCATGTAGACTTCCTCGTCTAGATACCATTGAGAAATGCATTCTTGACATCGAGCTGATACACATTCCATTTACTGAGTGTCGCTAGTGATATCAAGAACCGTATGGAATCCATCTTTGCTACTGGAGCATAAGTCTCATCATAATCTTGGCCATATTGTTGTGCAAATCCTTTTGCAACTAATCTGGCTTTGTATCTCTGAATACTGCCATCTGGATTGTACTTCACTTTGTATACCCATTTGTTGGGTATGGCCTTCTTTCCTGGTGGAAGATCGCATAATTCCCAAGTGTTATTTTTATACAAAGCATCCATTTCTTCATTCATGGCAGTTTGCCATTCTGGCTTATCTACTGCGTCTTCGAAGTACACTGGCTCTTCTGTAGCCATGATGGTAGTCATAAGAGCATAGTTGGTGGTTTCCACCTGAATTGCTTTGCCTTTCTGAGCATATGTCAATCTGGCTGGTGGTCTGCTTTCCCTAGTAGACCGTCTGAGCTGCTATGGCACTGCTTGGGGTGTTGCTGGCAATTCTTGCTCTTCTTCATCAACCTGTTCTGTAGATGACTGTGAAGTCGATGCTTCTATCTCCTGTGTAGGTGAGGTTTTCCATTCTGATTCCTCATCGAAGATTACATCTCTGGAGATAATGACCTTGCGGTTGATGGGATCATACAATTTGTATGCTTTGCTTTCTTCACTGTAGCCAACCATGATGCATTTGCGTGACTTCGCATCCAATTTCCTGCGATGATCATCATGTATGTGGGCATATGCTATGCAACCAAATATGCGGAGATGCCCAATGCGTGGCTTGTGTCCAGTGAATGCTTCATAAGGAGTCATACCTTGTATCGGTTCGGTAGGAAGCCGATTAAGCAAGTAGTTAGCTGTAGCTATTGCTTCTGCCCAATACTGATTCGAAAGATGCTTTTCACTAAGCATTGCCCTAGCACTGTCTGCTAAAGTCCCATTCTTCCTTTCAGATATTGCATTTTGCTGAGGAGTATCTGCACATGTGAATTGTCTTCGAATACCATGAGTTTTGCAAAAATTCATGAATGCTGAAGACATGTATTCACCTCCTCTGTCTGATCTCATGACCTTGATTTTTCTGCCTGTCTGGTTTTCTACCATGGCTTTGAATTCTTGAAATCTGGCAAACACTTCAGATTTCTCTTTCAGAAAGTAGACCCAACAATATTTGCTGTAGTCGTCGATGAAGGTCAAGTAATAAAGTGAACCATTGATGCTACGAGTCTGGGCATAACCCCATACATCTGTATGAATCAAATCAAGAATACCTCGTGCACGAGAGGTACTTCTGACAAAGTTGGTTCGCTTTTGTTTGCCGAAGCAGCATGCTTCACAAACCTTTCCAAGAAACTGTAGCTTTGGAATCCCAATTGCCATATTTTGATTCCTGAGATCTAACAAGTACTTGAAGTTGACATGACCATATCTCTTGTGCCATTTTGCAGATAGTGGCATCTGTTGCATTTGAGCTGACATGGCATGCTTATCTGGTACTGTAGCTAGCATCCTGTATAAGCGTCCTTCCTTGACACCTTTTGCTACTAGCTGACCTCTTTTGGATTTGTCTCTGATAGTGCATTCATCACCGTCGAAGATGACTTTGTAGTTGTGTTCCATCATTTGACCTACTGACAAAAGGTTCTTGCTGAGCTTCGGAACATAGAGCACATCTTTGACTAATCCTTTTGTACCAGTGAAATTGTTCATAGGGATAACACCTGTCCCTTGAACCGGATTCGGTGTATTGTCTGCTGTGTAGATGACATTCTTTTGACCTTCTAATGGCTTCATTTCTGTGAACCATTCCTGATGATTTGTCATATGAGATGATGCACCGCTGTCGATGTACCAAGGATCCTGTTCCACTTGGTCAACTTGATAGCTGAAATCCTCTTTGGGATTGAAATTAGTGTCTAGGTGCATTGTATCAGTCTGATGCAATTCCTCACTTGCAAGAAACATATTTCCATGTTCATTTGCAAAATGACTGTGACTAGAATGTCCACCACGATGATTTCCTCTTCCTCGGGAATTCCCTTGATTACTGCTGGGGATTGACCGCCTTGGTCATACTGCTTCTTGCGGCAATCTCTTTCATAGTGTCCAAACTTGTGACAATAGTTGCATTGAATGTTTGACACATTGGTGGATGCATTCCCTCGTCCTTGGAATCTTCCTCGGTTGGAATGATTTCCTCTTTGCTGATTCTGATGTTGCTGAGGATGATGCTGATGCTGATGCTGATTTTGACTTTGATTTTGTTGATGATGACCACTTTTCTGATATGATCTACCTTTGTTTCTACCTTTGCCTCTGCTTCTGTCTGAAGCTGTGAATGCCTGATCATTAGAATGACCTTTACGTGCTTGAATGGCCTGAGTCCTGAGTTCTTCACCAAGTAGAACTGACTGAAGTTCTTCCAGTGTTGGAATTTGCCGTTGGATGGCAATACTCTGGACTAGATTCTCATATCCTTCTCCTAGTCCATTCAGGATTACTTGAACCATTTCTGCGGGATTCATAGTCTCTCCTGCTGCTGCAAGTTGATTGTTGTAGTCTTTGATGCGGAGTACATAAGCATGACCGGTTTCACTGCTGTTGCGGAAACTCTGGTTGATCTGGTTTCTCAGGGTGAGAATCCTGGATGTGTTCTTGGACTCGTAGAGAGCTGCGAACATATCCCATGCTTCTTTTGATGTCTTGACTGTGTTGAGCTGTCCTAGCATGACATCTTGCACATTCTGCTTGATCAGGTGATAGGCATACTTGTCTTTCTTATCCCATTCTGCTTGAGCTCGGGCAATGGCAGGATCTGCTACTAGTGTGGAAACTGTTTGTGTAGATGTAGATCCCGATGTAGATCCCGTTGCTGGTGCTGTGACAATAGATGGAGTAGAGCTACTGGTGGCTGGATCGGCCAATGGTCTAGGTATGGATCCATCAACATACTCCCATTTGTCCTGAAGTACAAGAATGGCCTCCATTCGGTATTTCCATGTACCGTAATTGGAGTTGTCTAACTTAGCAGATGCCTCCAGATTGAGGTTGCTAGTCGACATGGTGCAAACAATGTACTCAAAAAGTGTCCTGGAAAACTCTGTATGAATCAACTGCAAATACACTGAAGATGCCAAGTGAAATCTCTGTACCGTCGGTGAAGATAGAACTGGAACTGCAGTAAATAAGATCTGACCTGTGTTACAAGGCTTGTGGCAATGATGCCGGGAATAGCCAAGAGGCTTTACAAGGCTGAAAAATGATGTGCACGATGCTGTGAGATAGCCAAATAGGCTTTACAATGGTGGCATGTGTGTGTGAAATCAAGTGCTATCTGCCCACTGAATCAATCTGCAATGCCTCTGAACTCTGAAGTCTACTCACTGAACTGATGAACGTAAGGTTTCAGGTAATGTAATGATGTGAAATCGGATGTGAGCGTTGGACTGAGTAGGTACTAGTCGAGAATTTCGGGCATGGCTTAGATTGGCAACTTGGGGAATTCAAAGTTTCCCCTCTATGGCGATCTAGTCTACTCTGATCTAGATCTAAACCAACCGTCGATCGATGAAAGAGCAGCAAATAATTCCTTTTCCTTTGTTCTTTTTAAGTGCTAGGTCAGATGCGTCGATGTAGAGGCAAATGTGCGTGAAGGAACTGGTTTTGTCGGTGAGGCTTAAATGTGAGTGTAACTTGCACCAAAATGTGCGTATGATGTAACGAGCGCGTAGAGCACGAAAAATCGAGCGATTTTCCTTTTTGGAGCACCCTCAAATTCTTCCTGGATCAAGAGATATGACTTGATCTAGGTGGAGGGGCAAAAGGAGTGCAAATGGTGCTCAATGATGATGTGTCACTATGAGTCACATGCAGTGATGATGTGGCACTGTGCTTAGCAAGAGGTGTGCCAGTGAAGCTCTGTGCTTTAACAGCCCAAGGAAGTTGGATCATGTTTCAGATGGATTTAAAATCCGCCTTTCTGAATGGAGATCTCAAGGAGGAGGTATACATGGAACAACCACCAGTTTTGTAATCCTCGGTTCAAAAGGTAAAGTCTGTAAACTAAAGAAGGCACTTTACGGGCTGAAACAGGCCCCACGAGCATGGTAGCAATGGATTGATGCCTACTTTCTGCAAAACGGGTTCAGGAGGAGCCCATCTGATGCAAATTTGTATATTTTTAGAGAAGGAGGCAGGTGTATGATCGTGGTCCTTTATGTGGATGACCTTGTCATAACAAGGAACCATGAAGAGAAGATCTCACAGACAAAGCATTTGCTAGGAAGAGAGAGTGAAATGACAGACCTCGAACTAATGCATTTCTGTTTGGGGATTGAAGTTTGGCAAGAGCCAAAACAGATCTTCATCTCACAGCTGAAGTATGCTAGGGAGATACTGAAGGCATTTGGCATGGCTGAGTGCAAGACAGTTGGCACCCCTATGGAGGTTGACATGAAGCTCTCAAACGAGGATTCATCACCACTGGTGGACGAAGAGAAGTACAGAAGGCTTGTGGGCAGTTTGATTTTACTTGTGCAACACGCGGCCGGACATCAGCTTTGTGACTGATGTACTAAGCAGGTTTTCCAATAAGCCCCGGGAGAACCATTGGAGGGCAGGGATGCGGGTGCTGAAATACATTAAAGGCGCACTTGATTATGGCATCACCTATACCAAGGCAACATCTTGACCGGATTCTGTGACTCAGATTGGGCAGGAGATGTAGACAGCAGGAGATCAGTGACAGGTTACTATTTCTCACTTGGATCTGGAGCTGTGTCATGGGTCAGCAAGAAGCAACCCATAGTTGCTCTTTCTTCTACTGAGGCTAAGTACAAATCAGCATGCTTTGCTTCTTGCGAGGCAGTGTGGTTGAGGAGGATTTTAGGGGACATGGGTGCAGTGCAAAACAAGCCTACACAATTATCATGTGACAATTAGAGTTGCATGGCAATTGCAAACAACCCTGTGTTCCATGCTCGCACAAAACACATTGAGATTCAATATCACTTTGTACGTGAGCTCATCATGGATGGAGAGGTCGACTTGGTGTACTGTTCGACTACAGAGAATCGGACATCTTCACGAAGGCTCTTGGAAGAGACTTGCTGGAGAGGCATCTTCATTGACTTGGCATTGGGCTGAAAAAGTAAGTTCACTTGCGGGTGGACATTGAGGGGGGGTGTTAGATATCAATGCTCCACTCTCGTGCAACTATGCGGGAACCAGCTAACTCTACTTATAAACCCTCCATATGAGGAGAAGGCATTTGAGTAGCTCGGTTATCTGGTAGGTCCTGGTTTGGACACCAAATGGGGGCCATGTGTGGCCTGATGGTTGGACGGCTTCAGATCGAGTTGGCACACTGCCAACTAGGCTACATGCAAGTGTGGGAAGGCATCCCATGACTGACCACGTTGAGGATAGATAGAGCATTTCCTAGGGCAGTCCACTTTCGGGTTTCTAGGCCCGTTTGAGCCCCAAATGATCTTGGATGGCTCTAGGCTGATGGAACGGCGACCGTAGGTCAGTTGCTCTATTTTGCGCACCGGTTCTATCATGTGGTCAGTGGCCTATTTTAGGACCGACCCCCAGTCGGCCGTTTTGGGTGGACTGGGTCGGTCACCCAATTGGGTCTAATCGACTACGACTGGTGGCTATATAAGAGCAAGACCATGAAGCCCATTTCATCACTGGCTATAACAACCCTGATTCCTTAGCATCCATCCTCCGTCCTCTACTATTTCCAGCACGCTATCGAAGCTTCTCTCACAGGAGCGCACGGTTGGGAGGCAGGACCATCTATTGTATCAATTTTACAATAATCAAATTTTTGATTCTCCATACTATCTGTTTTCTCTCTTGCATACAAGATCCTATTATCTGTTGAGCATAGACGTATTGTTTTCTTACAGAGTCATCATGCTCAATCCCTTCCTCTTTGTCAATGAGGATGGATCCAAAGGCCTCCTACTATCTGGAGTGAGATGTGGAGGCTTCTTCTGGAACATTAGGTAGGTCGCAGTAGATTGATGTCTCTACATCTTTGATTTGGGCCAGTGTTAAAGCAAGAACCTCTTCTATTGAATCATCTGCTCCTAAGAACCCAGGTTCTTGCATAGTCGTGTCCACCTCATATCCACACAGGATACCAAGAGCTTCATCCTCCCGGAGACCAAACATAATCTCTATGTCATGGAGAAAGAGGTATTGTTCTCCATCGACAAGAAGGGGAGCATTGTTGCGGGGTCAACAGAGGTGGTACCTGAGGTGGATGGAATTTGAGAAGTAGAATGGGGTTCAAGAGGTCACTGGAGCACTTCCATGGCCAATGCAGCTTCCCGCTCCTCAGCTTCTTCATCTATGGGCTCTTCATTGTAGATGTGGGCTCATCTACAGAAATAAGAGGATCGGAAAGGGCAGGGGCAGGGTCAGGGCTTGAGGTCGAGGCCTCCTCTTCCATTTGTCCCTCCTGGAGAAGGAAAATAAAGGTCATTTCCTAGGATAGGAACTTATTTCCTGTGTTTCCGATGACTCCACATGCTAGGAGATCATCAGTGTCCACCTCCCTAATAAACCCTAGGGGTGTGCTCGAAAGAGATCTAAATGCTTCACGAACCTGGGTTCTTGATTGAACACGTACTTCAAATAATCAATTGGGACCCATCTTTTTTGTAGACTCATCAAGTTGATATGCAAAACTCACAATATAGTCTTGCATGTACTTGATGAGGTCTTCAAAATCATCTCGGGCTCCCAAGTAGGTGCCTAGGACATCTATGCTCTTATCAAGGACTGGAAATAACTCCTCCTCTCTATCAATTAATGGAGTATGGGAGATGAAATTGTGGAAGGCAAACCTAGCTGAATCCATGGTAGTTTGGTAGCTAGGAGAACTATGGCTATGATAGTGAAACTTTGAAACTAAAGTAACTTTATAACCTATATATACCCAAATGTTCTAAATATAAAAAATAAAAAGAATTATGATTTTTTTGGGAAAAACTTGACATTGACATGAAACAAAACCATTCAAAACATCAAAATTAATTGCACCACAATTAATTGGAAAATGTCAAAATCCACAATTGTTCCATCCCACATTTTCTAGACAATCTTCAATATTGTAGGAGGGATAAAAGTGGCACTATGCACGAGCTTCTCTGCATGCTTTCCTACCTTTTCACCATTTAAGGTAAAGTGAAAGGACTCAGACATGCCATCCTCCATGACCAATAGGTGTTCTTCCATGTCCCTGAGAGTCCACTATGACGTGACAGTCACATTCTTGACATCTCCTAAATGAAAACAAGTACATAAACTTACCCCTGTATTATCATCATTGTTAGAGTCAAGGGGGAGCCAATTGCCACATGTTCTCTTCCAATGCCTATATTGGAAAGCAAAATATAACATTTGGTGAGAGATGTGGTACTTGACAACCACATTGTCCTTACATACAAGGCATTGAAACAAATCGCCCTTTTGTTCACCTGACCTGCTTCCCCAATTCACCCCAAGCAATTCCTCAAGGGCATTCTCATGTAGGCACTTGCATGACCACATGGTTTTTGTTCTGTGCATCTGGATATTATAAAAACAAGAAGCAAAAATGTGCAGAGGCATAAACCAAGACAACCTTACCCATTTAGAGCCAAATGTAAACTTCATGGCCATGCCCACGTCCTTTGCAATCTTTTCCTTGTATGATTGCATTGTTCTTGTGTCCACCATGCTGCAATCCATGTCTTCAAGTTGTGGTGTTGCAATTTGAAGATGGCCATAGCCTGATGCCGTCCTTGGAGTAATGTACCTGGCATTATACCAATAGATATTTCTCTGTTTCAAAGCAAAGGACTTCTCTCCAGCATGCATTTGCCTTCCTAAATCCTCATGAATGGCTATAAACTTACCTAAGAAGCACTCGATTGGTTCCCACTCCTCAAAGTCTGAAGGAAATACATCTGCTATGCACAAGTGCTATTTCAAAATACAATTTCAAACTGACTCATTACACTAGTTTATACAATTTCAAGCTGACTCATTACACTTCAAAATCTTACACAAAATGCAAACTTACAATGCGATGGTATTGTTGATTGATTGCTTGATAGAGGAAGGCACATGTCCTTCCCCATGTAGATGTGTTGCATCTTTGCAAGCAATCCTTTCTTCCCAAGCTTGAACTTCATGATGCGGCCCTTCCATTCATGCAAAAGATCACCTCTTTTGCTCTTGGGAAGCTTATGTGGAACCTTGGAAAATCCTCTCATGACTATCCAATCATTCAAGCTGTAAGTGCAAGCTGTAAGTGCAAGGCACCCATTCACCCAGTGCATTTTGCCTCCTATGGGACACAGAGTACATGTATGGTCTCCTCACCATCCTTGTATAGAGGTCACAATAGCAATAGTGGACTAGAAAGTGCAGCTTGGAGGAAGAGAGTAGCTCTGATAGAGGGAGAGAGAGGGACAAGGATAGAGGGTGCAACTGAAGGTTGAAAGAAGCTCCAAGAGGTGTTGTAGCTAGGAATGGAGGGAGAAAGAGTAGAGGGGGATGAGCAGCTACTCCAGGAGGTGTTGTAGCTAGGAATGGAGGGAGAAAGAGAAGAGGGGGATGAGCAGCCACTACACGAGGTACTATAGCTAGGAATGGAGAAGAAAGGGCAAAGGGGGATGAGTAGCTACTGTTGTAGGAGGTGCTATAGCTAGGAATGGAGAGAGAATGAGCAGCTGCTACAGGAGATGCTGGAGAGGGAGAAACACAGTGGACCAGAGCAGGAGGGGGCAGATAAGATGCTAAATGAGCTCCCACGCTTGAAAAATGGAGGGATAATGGAGTTGGACTAGAGAAGAGGAGGGGGCAAGCCTGTAACAAGCTGAGAGGGAGGGAAAATTCACCCAAAAGGGCCCATCACCTCTTGAATGACTTGTAGGTTTGTTTGAGGGAGGTGCATATGAGAGAAGGTTCAAGCATGGGTTGAGGGGGGGGGATGGTTTGAGTGGTCCCCGGTGTAAGAGGAGTAGCTAATAGGGGTTGTTTGCAGGTCTCCCCACCCTCAACATGGCATTGCCCCACAAAAAGGAGCACTCTCATTGGTACACTTCAAATACCTCACTAATCCCTTGAAATTAGGAAACACTAATTGGGGGCCCTTTGGAGACCCCAATTCTCCCCTAATGAAAGAAGTCATGTCAGTAATATAACATAATCATAATTACACTAACACATCATGATTATTGGCACACTAATCATATAGCTTAGAATACCTATAAGACCTTGTGCCAATCATGGGACTTGAGCCCACTAAGCTTATTGTCCTTTGAAAATGCTCCTTTTAAGCAATGCATGTACCATGTGGGTGTTTGAAAAGAGGCAATGTCCACCTTGACTGCTGCCTCCTCTCTCGTGGAGAGGATCCATGTTGCTTTTGGGAGGCCAACTTTTCCCGAAGCCGGCACTTGGGGCCACAAATGAGACATCCTATTCATAGCACGCAAGTCTTCTTGCACTCCTCTTGAGTCTTTGGAACCAACCAACTGTGCCCAAATAGTAGCCCCCACATTCTTGAAGATATGCATGGGATCCGAGAGATGATTGATTTGTAACTGACCCCAATAAGGAAGCTCGTGAAAGATCGATAGCCTCTTCATACCACGAGGAGGTTCCTCTCCATTTTCCCTCCAAGCCTGAATCCAGTCACTTGCCTTCAAATATGGTGGTGGTGTTGAGATATCGAGATCCACTCATGATATGCCAAGGTGACCGTTGTGCATTTATGTCACCGACTTGTTAGCTGTAGATGCGGTTGGTACACCGCCCATAAATAATGGCTGGATGACAGCTATCCTTATGTACTCTAGTTCTGGCTCAGTTAGAATGCCACGAACTTGATTTCAGAGGTTAAGGATAAAAAACGAGATTTATTGAAAGAAAGAAGACTCACCTCTTCTCTTTTTGGTATTTCTCTTCCTCCTCTTTCTCCTTGTTTATAGGCATATGCTTTCTCCTTGTTTGTAGGCTTCTCCAAACTCATGTAATCCCTTTGAAAAGTTGCTTCTCCAAACTCCTCCTTCCTCTAACTAGTTATCTAAAAAAATGGTATGTTTTCTCTTTTTTGTAGGGCCAGTCCACAAAACACGGTTCAGGACTTTTCCAAGTAAGAAAGTGCTTCCTCTTTTTCCCTTTTGTTATTTCCGTTATTTGCATTGGCCTGTAGCTAACGCCTTAAGCACTAGCTGCAGTGATGGGCATAGGAGCCCTCTCTTTCCTTCTCTTATTCCCTCATCTTCCCCTCTTTTCCTCTTTTCCTCCCTCTTTCCCCCCCTCTTTCCATCATATGCTCATGCGTAACCATAAGCATATGCTTTCTCTCTTTTTCTCTTATGCATATGCTTT
The DNA here is from genome assembly GCF_047967505.1 of Dipteris shenzhenensis. Taxonomy (NCBI): domain Eukaryota; kingdom Viridiplantae; phylum Streptophyta; class Polypodiopsida; order Gleicheniales; family Dipteridaceae; genus Dipteris; species Dipteris shenzhenensis. The sequence goes on along the minus strand of NC_141627.1, from coordinate 13,766,916 downwards.
TCCTTCTCTTATGCTTATGCTCTTTTCCCCCTCTTCATATATGTCATGCATAAGCACAAGCTTATGCTTTCTCTCTTTTTCTCTTATGCTTATATGCTCATGCATAAGCATAAGCATATGCTTTCTTTGCTTTTTCTCTTATGCTTATGCTCTTTTTCCCTCTTCCTTCTCTTACTTTTCCCCTCTTTCGATCTCTGTTCCCCTCTTCCTTCTCTTCTTTTTCCCCTCTTTCAATCTCTTTTCCCCTCTTCCTTCTCTTATGCTTATGCTTTTTTCCCCTCTTCTTTTTTTCCCTCTTTCAATCTCTTTTCCCCTCTTTCAATCTCTTTTCCCCTCTTCCTTCTCTTATGCTTATGCTCTTTTCCCCTCTTCTTTTTTCCCTCTTTCAATCTCTTTTACCCTCTTCCTTTTCTTCTTTTTTCCCTCTTTTAATCTCTTTTTCCCCTCTTTCAATCTCTTTTTCTCTTATGCATATGTTTTTTCTTCTCTTATGCATGAGCATATGTCTCCTTCTCCTTCTCCTTCTCTTCTTTTCCCCTCTCTTTTTCTCTTCTTTTCATAAGCATATGCCTATGCCTATGCCTATGCCTATGCTTATGCTTATGCTTATGCTTATGCATGAGCATATGCTCATAAGCATATGCTTTCTCTCTTTTTCTCTTATGTATATGCTTTCTCTCTTTCTTCTCTTATGCAAATTTGGTTCTTTCCCCCTCTTTTAATCTCTTTTCCCCTTTTCTTTCTCTTCTTTTGCCCTCTCCTTCTCTGATGCTTCTCCTTCTCTTATGCTTATCCTTCTCTTGTGCATATGCTTTTCCTCATATGCTTTCCGCTTCTTACCTGCTCTTGTTTTTTGTTTTTTGTTTTCGTGTTTGTGTCTACGTTTGTCCAATCCCCCCAAATTAGACATGTGATCACGTCGCATGTTCAACGAGTATGAAAAGCCTCATAGGAGGAGACATCATGATCTCTATTCTCCAGAGGACTTTGATTCCACTCAGGCGACACTTCAGGGGCCTACCCTTGCAACTACTACCCCTGGCCCCAACTCCTCTCGAACATAGCATTGTGACTACCCCTCAGGAAACTCCTTTACTAGCAGCCCATGGCTTTGTCGGGAGTCCCGATGAGTTTGTCGCACAGATGATCGATGCGGAGGTAGTGAGATTCTTCTCTGCTATCCCAAAGGACCTCAGTAAATCCCTCTCCTACACTGATGGCTGGACCCACTATCTAGCCATCCCCTCTAGCCCCTTCGACTGAGGGGTCATCACCTAGGCATGCCCATTGTAAGGGAAGGAAGAGTAGGAGGGGTCGCTTATGTTGTGCTAACTTGGAGATGTAGATGAGTCAGCATGCTCACATCCCTGCAGGTCTCAAATTGGTCCCGAGACCCAATACCAATCAAGTCCCTTGCCCTCTCCTACTCCCACTACTACTCCTCGCTCCGTAAGCGCTTGCACAAACACCACCCGCTCTGACTTTTCCACTACCATGAGTCCTCCTTACCTAGTCGAGGACCTATCCGATGAAATCACGGTTGCTAGAGAGATAATAGAAAATAAAAAGGGTGCAGCAGTGATAGCCACCATGAGGCGGTTGATGAGCCACCACTTCAGAAGCAGCATAGCTACTGACTGGTGGTACCAAGATGAGGGAAAGAAGCAGGCAATCATCGATGAATTGAAAAGACAATATCCTAACCCTCCAAATTGAGAGTTCAATACAGATTACATGAAAGAGCACATGGGGGTCCTCTTGAAGCATCGTAGGTCAACCTTGCATACTTCCATCGTAAAGGGGAAGGCTAAACCCCAGCTGGGCAGACAAAGCTGATTGGAATTTTTTCAAGAAGCAATACAGGGACCATCTTGAACTGTTCGGGGGTCAGAGGAGGGATGCGAGGAGATGGTTGGACTCTGTAGGTACTTTGCACTTTGGTGCAGGTGGACGGTTGGCATTCGAGGCAACCGTGGTAAGTCTACTTCTTCTCATTTAATGTATTGTTCTATTTTTTTTACTACATATTGCATGCACTCTATCTAACTCTTGTAAATTGGACCCACAACAAATTGCAATGGGTTACTGTTAGATATCAATGCTCCACTCTCGTGTAACTATGCGGGAACCAGCTAACTCTACTTGTAAGCCCCCCATATGAGGAGAAGGCATTTGAGTAGCTCAGTTATCCGATAGGTCTTAGTTTGGACACCAGATGGGGGCCATGTATGGCCTAATGGCTGGACGGCTTCAGATAGAGTTGGCACACCACCAACTAGGCTACATGCAAGTGCGAGAAGGCATCCCTTGATTGACCACACTGAGGGTAGACAGAGCATTTCCCAGGGCAGCCCACTCTCGGGTTGCAGGGCTCGTTTGGAGCCTCAGATGATCCTGGATGGCTGTGGGGCTCAGATGATCCTGGATGGCTGTGGGCCGAACGATGACCATAGGTTAGTTGCTCTGTTTTGCACACCGGTTCTATTGTATGGTCAGTGGCCTATTTTGGGACCGACCCCCAGTTGACCATTTTGGGCGGACTGGGTTGGCCACCCAATTGAGCCTAACCGACTACAACTGGTGGCTATATAAGAGCAAGCCTATGAAGCCCATTTCATCACTGGCTACAGCAGCCCCTATTCCTTAGCATCCAGCCTCCGTCTTCTACTATTTCTAGCATGCCATCGAAGCTTCTTTCACAGGAGCACACGGTTGGGAGGCAGGGCCATCTATTGTATCAGTACTATAGTAATCAAATTTTTGACTCTCCATACTATCTTGTCTTTCTCTCTTGCGTACGAGATCCTGTTATCTGTTGAGCACAGACGTTGTATTATTTTCTTACAGTTACCTTCCTACAAACACAAAGATGAGATGCACGTTTTGTGTAGGAACAAAGTCGTGGTTTATTGAGCAAGAGGCATTGGGAGCGATTATTGATCCGACTGAGGTAGTTGCTTGCATAGTATAAGTCTAATCCTACTTGAAATCTCACTTTTTAAACTGTTTTATTCTTTAAGTTCCAACCTAATTTCCAATTAATATGGTTTCACTCTTAGAATCAAAGCTCGAACATCCCATCAGTGGAGGTGAGCGGTGATGATGAGGGATTAGGCTTACACGGCTTCGACGAGGGCCAGGGATCATCAAGCACAACTCACGAGGGCTAGGGATCAAGCGTAGCTCACGAGGGCCAGGGATCAAGCGAGCACGATGAGGATGAGGATGAGGACGAGGACGATGATTCGGATGAGCAGTAGTAGTAGTAGTAGTAGTATTAATAGTAGTTTGCATATACTTCGCCATGTATATGCTTTTGTATATTGGCTTGTTTGAGCGATTTTGTATCACCCTTTTCGAAAGGGTAATTTTGTAACAAACAATGTTGTATATCTTCGACATGTATATGCTTCTCTCGCTCGCTTCATTTAAGCGATTTTGTATCACCCTTTCCACAAGGAAAATTTTGTAACAAAAAACATTCTTTTGTAATTACTAAATAAAAAACATTAGTGGGGCAAAACAGGCCTTGTTGTGGCCCTGTATAGCCCCACTAATGTTATTTTAAAGCTTCTATTAATTGTCGCTATATAGCGATGTTTACCAGTGTCGCTATTGTTGGAATACTGAAAAGAAATTGTAGAGTGGACACAAACTCAGAATACTTGCTTATAGAATGAAGAAGAAAGAGGTCCTTAAGTAGGCACCTCATACAAGGTCAGTAACATCACTGATGACCTCAAAGCTCCACAATCATCTCCTCAATCTGCTCCTAGATTCACTCAATCATCCTATGTGGCTTTTCCACCACCTAACTGTGCTTGTGGGCACCTAACTGTGCCTCTAGCACTCACACATAGAAACATAAGGTGTGCCTGAGGTATACACCTTGAGATATCCCAACAAACCCCCCCACAAGGAAATGCCTCAGGCTATGTCAAGGATACGTCTAGTCTCATAGTTTCTCATGCCATCTCATGGTGGTCAAGGATAAATCTATGGCTAGGTTCTCATGTTAGCAAGGGTTCCCTTGGGTGTAAGGTAAACAGAAAGGGATACAAACAGACCTTCCAATGGTTATCTCCCTTGCATGTACATGCACACAATGTCTGCAAGAGGTACCATGGAACAAAACATACACATGGCCTACATCATAAGGTGACCAGAGGTGTTTACAAAACACACACAACACAATAGTTTATTTTCATTCATTTTGGAGGACTATCCAGGCTGAGTACCTTGACATAAAAGGAGAGATCTGGAGCATACATAGAGATGATTTAAAATGCATAATCTTCATGGGATGCCTCATCTTGTGGAGGCAAATTCACTATAAGTAGATTTGCATTTTCTGTCTTTGCTTTGTCTCTGCAAAACTTCTCACTATGGTTGTTTTTGCCACAGTGCTTGCATGGATTTACTTTGAAGCAGTCCTTTGAAAGGTGATTTGTCTTTCCACAGTGATTGCAAGGAGTATACTTTCCCTTCTGGACTTTTACAGCATAAGCAGTGTCATTGCCTTTCCTTAGCTCCATATGCCTTTCTTCTTCTTGGAGAGCAGAGATAATGCCTTCAAGGTTAGGATTGGGAAGATTCTTCAAAGTGCTAACAATGTGATCAAAACTTTCAGGCATACTCTTAAGTAACACTGCCATAGCATCATCAGGAGTGATAGGAGAGTTGATAGAAGCTAATTGAGTCATAAGACTCCGCATATAATTGACATGAGCTGCTAAAGTAGTATCACTTGCCATCTTTAATTCAAAGAAAGAGATTTTAAGTGATAGTTTAGAGATGTGAGAGCTTGCACCAAAAATCATGTCTAGCTTCTGCCAAGCTTCCGAAGGAGACTCCAAGTCAGAGATATGGTGTATATAATCATCACCTAGAGCAAGAGCAATTATACCATATGCTTTTTCTTCTCTTGCTGGATCCCTTGCCGGTCGTGTCGGTGTTGAGGATTCTCCAGCATTGGAGGCTGTAGAAGAAGCGGTAGGAGTGGGTTTGACAAGTCCCCATAAGTTCTCCTGCATCAATGCAAATTTCACCTTCATTTGCCATGTATGGAAGCCCTTTCCATTGAACTTCTCAAGATTAAATATGGTAGCCATGAGAGGGTCTAATCCAGATATTGGGCAGTGTCTATCTCTCTTACAAGGCAAAAATAACTGAAAGACTTCCAAAATATGAGCACTTAATGTAGCAAATAGTAGTGACTAGATTTCAAACAATGATGCTTCTTCTTACATGCTTCATAGAAGTGGATGAAATAAACACTTTCCAATCAAAACCAGGTCTAGCAAGTCAAAACAAAACTGAATCCACACTTGTACTGAAGTTATTGAAAGCTTCAAAAAACCAGAAATGCTAGAGTAGCATTTTATGTAGCATCATCTTCAAAAACTTGTCCAAAACTGTCAAAACTGAAAAGCTGAAATTGGAGGGCTTGTAGCTCACTCTTCAAAGCAAGGAAAAGAGGGCTTTCTGAAGCAAAAGAAAGCTCATATACCAGAGAAGGTCCAGCACAGAGGTTGGATGAAATGGTGTGCACTTTTGCCCGGGAGGGTTGCTACAGGCTGAAACTGAGTTTTGATGATTTCTCCCTCGTTACTAAACCAAATGACCTGAAAAATGGCTCAAAATATTTGTCTTGAGGTCGCCCATCTACTCCTAAGAGGGCTTAAGCAATGGCAGAGCAGGCAGGGAGTATTGAGCAACAGAAGAAATTCACTGTTTGGAGAATGGCAGCCACCACAGACGTTTTTTCTTCAATTGCTTGCAGGTGGAAGTTTGCCCATACTAGAGGAGTTTCCAGCTTAGAGGGTTTGGGCAATGGCCGTTTGTAGATGGAGAACCAAGCTCTCAAAGATTTTGGGAAGAAAGAGGAAAATGGAGAAGATGAAGATGAAGAAGAAGATGATGATGTGGCAGAAATGGGCTCAAGGGGGATCAAAGGGCTCTGATACCATGTTGGAATACTGAGAAGAAAGAGTAGAGTGGACACAAACTCAGAATACTTGCTTATAGAATGAAGAAGAAAGAGGTCCTTAAGTAGGCACCTCATACAAGGTCACTGACATCACTGATGACCTCAAAGCTCCACAATCATCTCCTCAATCTGCTCCTAGATTCACTCAATCATCCTATGTGGCTTTTCCACCACCTAACTGTGCCTCTAGCACTCACACATAGAAACATAAGGTGTGCCTGAGGTATACACCTTGAGATATCCCAACAGCTATATAGTGACATTTACCACTGTCGCTATACGACGACGCTTATATAGCGACCGTTCTTTTCTGATGCTTATAGGGGAAGTAGCAAGCTAAGGGTGTCCACTTTTTGTTCACTCCCCAATCCTTAGGAGGTGGAAAAACAAGCTTTTTGGCACACAAAAATGCAAATCTCACCTACTTCCCTATGGATCTAGTCTTTGAAGTCTTCAGACACAATATCACACACATTAGGGAAAAAGGGAACTCATTTTGGGGCCCTGTAAGAAATTCACTATTTTTTGATTTATTTCTCTCCTAAAAGACCTCAAAAATAGTAAAATACGGAAACGTGGCTCAGATTTGTCAGTAAGGACTACAGAACTGTCAATTCAAAAAGGAATAAGATAATCTTTTGTCTGACTAACACGATTTTGTATTAAATATCCTCTTAGATTTTTTTTTGTTTACCAAAGATTCCGCATCTCTTTGGCCGACGTGTGCAGGTCTTTCATTAAGAGTCCATCACTAAACTTAGTGATTGCAAGTTTTCAAAATATTCACATGGATACCGCCACACTTCCACGATTCATGTTACAAAACGACTATGAGATTGAAAAACAAACTTCGCAACCTGAGGAGCACAAAAAATGGCCGATACTAGTGAGTCACTATCTGAGAAGAAGCGATTACACCATCTTCACATCGACTTGGAAGAACAATATGCTCCAGCACAAAAAAGACGAAAGGATACGGTGCTGAATGCTCAACAGCGGGAAAATATGAGAAGAGAAGGGCTTCAACATATTGACTTATGGTGCGACGGAAGCATATATCCAAAATGTCAAGTAAAAAACTCTACACCTCCATTTGTCAATCCCACCACATTACTGAGGTTTGCCGGCGATGGACAAAATGGACTTCTTGGTTATATTTCAGCGCAATCTGCATTTGCGGAAACGTATAAAATGATGTACCTACAAGAAAAGGGGGCCAAGATGGAGGAGATAGCCATTCGTGCAAAATTGGAGCAGCAGTTGCAGAATGAAATCGAGGAGCATTCAAAGAGTAAAAAAGAATTGACAAGAGCAAGAAAGAAGAGAACCGTGCTTGGAGACAGACAACGTAGCAGGAAGATTAAAAACATTGCAAATTTGAAGGCTGGGACTGGTGGATGCAAGCGACGAATTCAGGAAGCAAGGTTAGATTGAAATTTATCATTTTGTATACTCAAAAAGGCTCTCTTCCAGACTATATCTATTTCGTTGATTGTCGCAAAATAAGAATGGAGGTGCTGAATAATATAGTCATATAATGTTGTTATTACAGGAAATTATTGGAGCCTGCAAAAGAAAATATGGACCCGAACCTTCTTCCTGTTAAACAAATGAAAGGATTGCTTTCTTGCGGTGTAGCAAAAGGTTTGATTGAGGAAAAAAAATACAAAACAGTCAAACGCAATGTTGTAGAGGACTTTGTATCCAATAATCAAGTTGATGGCACTATAATCCAAGAGGCTCTTGATGTTAGTGGAGTTAGCAGGAAGGGATATAGTTCGATTTTTCATGCGATATCCTCAACTTTGAAAGATCAAAGGATTAAACGAGTTTTACTGCCAAATCCAGCAACCGTGTGGAGGATAAGAGGTCATTTGAATGAAAGTATAGATGAATTTATTGGGCAGTATATCCATATTGAAGAAATATTTCATGGTGTTAAAGGAACCACTGTGTATGATCCTTGGAACAATATATTTTTAGATCTGCAACAACTTCAAAAAAGAATGGTCGAGTTTTATGGAATAACATTTGAGGAGTGCAAAGGCATTTTGAAATTTGTTATCAAACTGGATGAGTGTGAGGTTGTAAAGGAAAAGAAAATGGAAAGAGTTACTATTACATTGATGAATGGAGCGATTGATACATCATTGACTGAAGCGAGTTCGAAGTATTTTAGTGTGCAGTCAGAGAAACACATATGGTGGTTAGGCTCGTTCCAGGTATGATCATGGGCTGTTTTATACTTGATTTTGGTCATTGTTTTCAAATCTGATATAGTAATACTTTTGTTTTCTATAATCTCGCAGGTGAAGACCGAAGACCATGAAACACTAGATTGGGTGTTTCATCACACGGAAATACCAACAATAATCAAAAGACAAGTGCAAGGCGAGAATCTCCATGTTGCAGGAAAAGGTGATTTTCAAGTAGAGTGGCACATGGCCGGGGATCTTAAAACACTTAAGTGCATGTATAACATTAGTAAAGGAGGCAACTCAAAGTCTCCTTGTCTTTACTGCAAAGAATCAGCTCAAGTAATGGATTCAAAATGGTGGAAGAGAGCACCTAATAGAGATAAAGTTGACCCTGACTTCAAGGCCATTCTGGACATTCCACTATGTAATGTTCACATCTGCACATTGCATGGTCTATGTCGAATTATTGAGAAATTGGTATTTTTATATATTGGATTTGCTTGGAAACTCCGTCCCGAAAAAAATAGAAAGGATGCTCTTCAAGCATTGGAAAAAGTGTTATCCGATATAGGTTTGCATGGAGGAGATGTTCAAATCACAAAGGATTTTAAAAAGTCTACCAATGGCAAGGAGGTACCAATCAAGCCCTCTATTGGTGGTGTTAAGGCAAGAAGATTCTTGTCTCGACCCAAACACAGTAAGCAAGTAAGGCAAGGTAGAGCAGTTTCAAAGATTAATTATGGATTGTGGAAGCAAGTCCATAATGCTGTGAAAGATCATGAGGCAGATGGGGAAGCACGAAATAGGAAGGCAGAGGTGTGGAGGTCTCTTGATCAACTCTTCATGTTCTGTGACAAAGTAACATGGACAAAGAGTGATTACAAGAACTTTGAGGAGGCAATTAAACATTTTGGGAAGTCAATGAAAGACGCGTGGACAGCCTACAATATAACTCACTACATGGTAAGGTTCTGTCTTTTTTTTTTACTTAAGTGTGATCCTCTTTTCTTTATTACTTACTATGCATTCTTATGTCTTACAACATATCATATACAACCACCTTCCCTATTTTGTCAAAAAGTATGGATGCCCGGCTATTTGGTCTACCCAAGGCATGGAGAAGTCTCACTACATGGCACGTAATGCATTTTTTAGACACACACAACACTATGGAGGGAGTCAGAAGGCGAATAGTCTGAAGGAAGTCTTCCAATGGTTTTACCGAGGCATACTACAAAGGCTGCATGCTAAAAGAAAAGTTGCTAGCTCCAAAATCAAGCTTGCTTTTCTTCTAGCCCAAAAGCAAAGACGAAGACAAGCTCTAGACAATTCAATTGCAGCAGAGAGACATAGACAATGGAGGGAATCGAAGATATTTAGAAACCATAAATGGACAAGTAAACATGAATAGGACTCATTTGTAACTTATTGGGGTTATGTCCACATGTTTTCAAACTCATTCAATAGAAATTTTTTTAGTGGAACAAGTGACTCTTGGTGTTATGCATGAAAAAAATTTCAATGTGAAACATATGATCTGAACTTAATACAATTTGTTTACAATTTCAATATATTGTTCATTTAATATTTAACGACACCACTCTATGTAAATGTACAAATCATTTCATCATCAACTTATTAATCATTTATACAAGATCATACCAGATATCAAAGACTTTATACAAATCAGTTCAAATTTAATATAATGTTTGTGCTATATTCGATGACTAAATCCTATTTCTCCCAGGGCCTGTTCATCGGAACTCTCTTTTTGATCTTGATTGGAGTCTTTTTCTTCTTTATTGGCTTGATGTCGACTGTCTCTTTATCCTTTTCTTCAGCTCTCTCCACCTGTTCCTCTTCTTGGACTGTGTGGCCTGATGCGATCATGGGTGGCTCTCGAAACCTTACAAGCTGGTGTTTTCCATAGCCCTCTAGATATTTGGGGTCCTTAACACCACATGCTAATGCATAAGAAGTGTAAGACAAAAAGTAAGCGGCCCTAGAGGCCTGCTTATTCACATAATCTCCAAATATATCTATGGCAGACAACCTCTCTATCAAAATGATCTTTTCCTTTTGCCATGAAAGAGCATGTCCACCTAAAGCCCTGGACAAACATTTTAGGAAGTAAACAATGGCTTCTCCATTGTTGCTCAACTGCCTATGGTAAATCAAGATCTTGGCACTGCCTAGATCATGAATATAATGAGCTAGGCCTGACATTTTGCGAAACCCAACCTGCCTGCTTCCACTTGATCTCTGGAGGAATGTGTCATCCTCAATTTGTAGCTGCAACATATCAAAGGATTGGAGTGAGACAATACACAACCTACAAAACTAAAGTTAAGCAGAAGTCAAAGTATATGATTTGAAGTACCTTCTCATTTTCATCAGCAACAAGCAGTTCATCTTTCCAAAGATTTATCCCTCTCCCTTCTTGTACAGCCTCTTCTCTAGTCTTTTCTGTGTATAGAGCTGAGAGATTCATAGCTTCCTGTGTGAGCTGGAAGGCAGCTTCATCTGGCTCTTGGAACTTTTCAGCCTCTTTGAAACAAAATGAAAGGGCCTCTACAGGATCAAACATTGTTTCCAAAGCCAGAAGTGATTGGTCATCCTCTATGCCAACCTCCTTGTCAAGCCTTGAAGCCTGGGCAATAAGGGAAATGGCATAGTCCTCCCTCAAATCAAACATACACTCTATATCATGGAGGAAAACATAATCCTTTCCACCAATCAACACACCTGGAAGCATGGGCACTGCATAGTTGCTGCTCTGAACATCAAAATCTTCAACTGGCTCTGCTCCCCTCAGAGTTTTATTCCTCAGTTGAACAAGGTCAAGAGCAGCCACTTGCAGCCCCTCATCCTGAAGGTTGATATCTTCTTCTTGCTCTGCCATTTCAGAGCCCAAAGAAACATCCTCCTTTTCAGAAGCTTCAGATGTGTCTTCTTCTTCTGTTTCCTGCCCTTGTTCATCCAAAGACTCCTGACTGAAGACAATGTACATGAGAAATGCCATGCTCTCCTCCAGCACTCTGCACTTTCTGGTGTGCAAAGTACAGTTGAATTTATAGTGATCAGGCAGGCTGTCAAATCTTCTGCTCACATGGTACCTCAGCCTGTCATTGGAGACAATATGATTAATGTGCACAAAAACCTTTTCACCTCCCACAATTCTTCCTGCCTCTGTCAGTTCTTTGAAGGCATCCCAATAGTCTGAAAGAAAATCTTTGTGTTGCTCCAGTATAGAGCTCATTGAGAACTCCATGTTGAATATACTGTGGTATAAATGGAAGTTACTCTGAGCCTTGCATTTGTGAAGAAACTCAAATAGGAGCAAATCTGGAGAACTGTCCTCTTCTGGTTCCATTTGTTTTTTGATGGAAGAATCAGCACTCTGCTCCAGCCTCTTCTTTTTGCCTGTTCAAAAACTTATATACTATGAATTCTATATGCTGACATATGCAATCAGTGAATGCATTGTATATCACCAGATAATTCCTTCATGACATCTCATCACTCACCTGGTGATTGCTGAGGTTTTATTATAGCAACAGAAAAGTCCAGCTTCCTCTTGAAAGGTGGTTCCTAGGAGCCAGCTGTTCCAAAATAAAAACATTTCTCATCATCAAGGAAGATCTCCATAGGGCTAAAGGTAGCAAATTAATGAGGTAGAAGTGAGAAACAAATAATACACAGGAATTTGCAGCAAAATGCGATATGGGCTGTTTAGAGAATTGTAAACCACTCTCCTCGCATTTTGTTGCAAATTCTCAAATTCTGGTCATGTGCATGTCAAATCAAGAACTTGGTTCATCTCAGTGATTCCTAGACACTATGATCTCATATGCAAGAGAAATAATGGAATGAGTGATACTATTCATGAGGAATGTGTCAACAACAGGAATTTGCAGGAAAATGCGATATGGGCTGTTTAGAGAACTATAAACCACTCTCCTCGCATTTTGTTGCAAATTCTCAAATTCTGTTCATGTGCATGTCAAATCAAGCACTTGCTTCATTTCAGTGATTCCTGGACACTATGCTCTCATATGCAAGAGAAAAAATGGAATGAATGAAAATTTTCATGAGCAAGGAGTCCACAACAGGAATTTGCAGCAAAATGCGATATGGGCTGTTTAGAGAATTCCAAACCACTCTCCTCGCATTTTGTTGCAAATTTCTTGTTTCTGTTCATATCAACCTACAATCTAATTTCTGGGTGATTTACCACATTGTGGAAGAAGGATGGAGCTGAGTGAAGACATTGGGACATAAAAAATCCAATGGATGGAAGAAATAAATGTTGAAAAACATTGAAACCAAACTAGAACTCTGACCTTTTTTTTCCTTTTCCATGCTGATTGAGTTGCACTGGTAAATCTCCTGCTCTTTCTCTAGCTTGAACCTTGCACTCCAGGTAACCTGGAGATCTGGCAGTACTGTCTTCAGGCAGGCTGCAGAGTCTGGATGGAGTGTGCTAGGCAGGAAAGAATCAGAGAGAAAGGATCAGGAGAGAGTCGTGGCAGGGATGAGAGATTGGAATCCAGGGGAGGGAAAAGTGGTTGTGGTATTCATGATGAAATAATGAATGGCACAAGTTCCAAGGAATAAAGTGTACTTTCACACGTGCCAGATTTCAAACTCCAAGAGATCTGGGTCCCATCCACACGTGTGAAAAACGACTAGATTCCACACGTGTGGGATTTAGTGATTCTTTAATTCATTTTGCACTTCTTTGTGGTATCCTGTTTTAGAACTCTTGCCCTCCAGTCTCTGCTCTCTTGCCTCCCTACCTCCATACTCTGCAGCATCAGCATCTTGTCCAGCAGCACAGAATCATCCTCAGCACAGATTACTCCTCAGCAGCACAGCACATCCACAGATAGACTCCAGGTCAGGAACAATGGGTTCTCCCCTTAGTCTCTGCAATCTTTTTGCCTAAAATAGAAAAAATACATACTGTATGGAAATGCAACTCAAACCAAGACAAAGAAATCACTGTAGGAAAGCAGATCTTCAAGTGTGATATTTGCATGTGATCTTCTTGCCTAACCTCCATTCATACTATATTTGGTTGGAGAAACATAGAAATCACTGTAGGAGTGCACCAGCATGTCATTTAGAAAATTTGCAGCAAAATGCGATGTGGACCTGTTTGAAATTCCAAACTGCTCATATCGCATTTTATTGCAAATTTCTCTATTTGGCTTCTTCCACCCTGTGATTGCCTTCTCTTTGTGAGAACATGTTCTGGTTTTTTGACTTCCATAGTTGTAGTCTTCTTGCATAAACTCCATTCATACTGTATTTGGCTGGAGAGACAAAGAAATCACTGTAGAAGTTCACCAGCATGTCATTTCAGAAATTTGCAGCAAAATGCGATGTGGACCTGTTTGAAATTCCAAACTGCTCATATCGCATTTTATTGCAAATTTGTCTATTTGGCTTCTTCCACCTCTGTGATTGCCTTTTCTTAATGAGAACATGTCTGGTTTTGTGACTCCCCTTAGCCTCTGCAATCTTCTTGCCTAAAATAGAAAAATTACATCCTGTATGGAAATGCATAGGCTCAAACCAAGACAGAGAAATCACTGAAGGAATGCAGATCTTCAAGTGTGATATTTGCATGTGATCTTCTTGCATGACCTCCATTCATACTATATTTGGTTGGAGAAACATAGAAATCACTGTAGGAGTGCACCAGCATTTCATTTAAAAAATTTGCAGCAAAATGCGATGTGGACCTGTTTGAAATTCCAAACTGCTCATATCGCATTTTATTGCAAATTTCTCTATTTGGCTTCTACCACCCCTGTGATTGCCTTTTCTTTGTTAGAACATGTTCTTCATGTCTTTGATCTCTTTCCAATCCTTTGTATGCAGTTTTTCAGAGTGATGGCAAGAACCAAATCAACTGCAAGGCAAGTTGGCAAAGGACCAGGTCTTGCAGCAACAGCAGCTGGGACAGGTTCCAAGAAGTTTAGTGTTCCTCCAAAGGGAAGAGCTTCACATGGCAGGAAGGGTAAGCCAATGAGCTTGCTCAAGCAAAAGGCCAAAAGATTGAATAAGGGTGCAGGTGTGCTTAGGGAAATAAGGAGGCAACAGAAAGCCATAGGTTTTGCAATACCCAAAGCACCCTTTCAAAGACTGGTGAGAGAAATTTGTGACAGTTGGAACCTTGGGTTCAGGTGGAATAGAACTGCCATTCTTTCCTTGCAGGAAATGGCAGAGGATTACCTGGAGAAATATTTTGAGGATGCAATGCTTGTAGCAGCCCATGCTCACAGGGTGACTTTGATGGCCAAAGATTTCAACACTTTGTCCAGAGTGAGATGGAGATATGACAAGCTGGTTCATCCTGTGGAATGGCAGGACATCAAAATGAGAGATATATTGCTCATTCCACCTACAAGGAAGGTCAAGGTTGATGAGGTAAAGGTTGTTGAGGTAACACACTCAAAGAACACCAGAGGGAAGGCTGCTTATGAGGACTCACTGAAGCAGCAAGTAAAAGAAACAAAATCTGTGATAGATGTGGAAACTGGAAAGAAGGAGCTACACATACATAGAAGGTTGAAGGAGCTGGGCCCTGATGTAGTTGTACATATTGAGGATGAAGTTTCAGTCAATGATTTTGATTTGACAAAACAATGCTTAGCAGCATTGGCTAACAAGAATGAGTATTGCTCAGATACTATCATTCTTGCAATGCTCTAGTAAGTGTCTTTAAATTTTACATTTTTTGCAAATCAATCCTCCTTGTAACTCTTTTATAACCTACCCTAATTATGTTCTGATCCTATGCAGCATGATGAGAAGCTGGCTTCATCCCTCTGTACAACATACAGTCCATATTGTTGATCCAGCCATTTCTTCTAGATTAAGAGATGCAAAAGAGACTCCCATGAGTATTTCCAGCTGGTTCAAACACTGCAATTTTGAAGTAATTGACATTTTGCTACTTCCATATCATAGCAGGTATGTGGGTGACTACTTCTTTTAAGATTCTTCTTTAATATTGGGAACTCTTGTAGCCTTTCATTTGCTTATGCTTTTTTCCTTATGCAGTGACCACTGGAGTTTTGTGTCTATTGACATCCAGCAGAAGCAGTGCTTTCTATTCAACTCTCTAAAAAACACACACAGAGAGCTGAAATTGTAAGTACTGTGTGTGCTTTCTGAACTCAAAACTTCATTATTTTGATACCATACTAACTAAATTATACATATTGCAGTTGTATTAGAAGGTTATTAGATGCATTGGATCATTGTCCTCCAAATGTCTCTCTGTTGGATTCAATAGAGCCATTAAGTCTAGAGGTAAAAAGTCTATTAAATGCTATGTCTTTGAACTTATTGAATAATTTTGTTTTGTGCTGATGCTCACAGTTTCTAACATTTTTTTCTAACTGTACAGACACCACAACAAAATGATTCAAGTAGTTGTGGATGGAGGGTGCTGATCAATGCAAAATATATACTTTCAAGCTACTTTGAAAAGGAACAGCCAGATCTGGTAAGGAAAAATACTTTTCATTTAGCTTGAATATAATTCATAATGATACAAAGTGTTCTAAATTATCCTCTGCCATTGCAGATGAAAGAGGATAGCTTCAGCCCCAACTATGTACATAATTTTAGAGCTCATACAATTTTGAGGTTTTTGAGCTATGCCTCCCCCAAACCTATTGTAGCAGCTACTGTGGAGCTGGGTGAAAGCTCTAAAGTACAAGAAGGTGTCATACACCTTGATCCCACATATGAAGCACTTGATGTTGAGGACCAGAAGCCACAGGAGCAATCACAGAGTGCTGAGGAGGAGCAGACACAGGAGCAAAGACCTGCTGTTGATGTTGAGGAGAAGGTGGAGAAGCAGCAAAGAGAGGCTTCTAGGGCAGTGGAGGAGACAGGATGGAGCACGGACAGGATGGAGCAGCAGAGAGAAGATCCTCCAGAAAATGTAGAGCAGCCTCTGGATGAAACTGTACATAAATAGAAAATGGATGTTAGAAATATGTTCTACAAATTCAGCTAAACAATTCTGTACAAAATCTTACTTGATTGAATACGAAACCTTTCTTTATGGAGTATGTGTGATCTCAATTTTAAAATTTTCTATGTCTTTGCATTTAACTGAGCTCTCTCTTCTTCTGAGTAACTGCAAAAAAGCAATATGAATTAGAGTAGTAAATTAAACTAATAGCAATGCTTATAGAGACTAGGATAAATCAGATGGTGTACCTTTCTGTTCTTGTAGATAAATAAAAAGTCGTTTGAGATAGAACCTTCAGTCTCAAACAGAATGTCACTGCGTAATTGAGCTAGGGAGCAACATTCTCTTAACGAGATACTGGCTACCACATCACCATTCTCAAGAACATCAATATCAATAAGTTTATTTTGTGCACCAAACGACTCTTCATCTTGGTCCATTGGGACAAGCTTTGAACCTAGCATTCGACTGCGCTTGTAATAAAAAGAGAAAATAAAATTTTGTGATGCAACCATGTACTTCAGTTGCATAGAAGGTTGGACCACCTCACAAAACACTGAACTACATGTCTTCTTATCCCAACCTTTATCCAAAAATTGTGGCATGCATGCCGAATTTGTTGCTTTAACTGTGAGCATTGTTTTTGAAACCTTTACTGGAAAGGTATTAAACAAGTCTACAAAAACTGTGAGAGGCATGCACAAAGAAATTTTTACTATCCTAGTGGCAATATTGGGCCTCAGAGCTTTCTGTACTTCTGTAAAAAGCTTCGCCCTATATGCCTCTGTAACACTAGAATGTGGGTGAGGCCAATCCACCGAATTCCACGCCGGAAGGTCTTGTTTTATTAATACACCATGTGTGTTAGCTTTGTCCAGCAACTGATAAAAATGATCAGTAAAAAATATACCCGATTGAGCTAGCTCTGTTGCACATCGACCTTGGTATTGTTGTTCTCCTATCGATCCATGCAGAACATCTATAAATCCCAGAATACAATCGATGTTTTGCCATGTCTCATACGATGAAGGATATAAATCTGAAATAAAACAACACAAGAATGTCAATAAGTTAAGAGAGAAAGCTTCATCTTAAAAATCCATACACCTCATGAAGGAAAAAACCACAATAGAAAAATATACAATTAGGCCTGTGTTGCGGAAGATTTTTTGGATAGTCTTGCAAGACAAGTTCTTTATGCATGTACACGTGCTGAATCAAAACTTCTTTCACGGATATCTTCCCTTTGGTGATTTTAAAATCTCGTACTCTTCCCTTCCAGATTGTCTGGGGTCTTTTTCTTTTGCTAGGTTGCATGAGCACCCATGCTCCTTTCGAAACACTAAACCTTTCCCAAGTTCCTTCTGTTTTGACTGTACTTGAATTCTCTACCGATGAAATAGAAGAAGCAGGTCGACGGGGTAAGGATGTTTGGTATAATTCTGCCTTCGTAGCATTATCATCCACAGAGCGTGTTGCACAAGAACGGCCGTGGTTTTGGTTCACCATGGAGATTTTCTGAATCTGTAAGAATAGCAAAGTAATGTAACTAAGATAACAATTTGAAGTTTCAAGAAAGAGAAAGTGGGCAAACAGACAGTTGACGAGAAACATCTTACTCTACGCCAAACAGGATCAAGGGAGCAGTTTTGGAAAAGGAAGGCAGTTGCACAATGAGGCAATGGTGTAGAATGGTAGACCTTTCGCACGAAAGGCGGCACAATATTTGAAAATTCAAAGGAAGGTGGAAGCGGGAAGGATCTTGTCAGATAAAATGTCAGTTTAGATTCTATCTTCTTGTCCAAAGATCTTCTACGAATAAAAAACCAATCTCCTCATTAATGTAGCACGCTTGTACTTACATAAAGTATTGTTTCTTTTTTCTATTTTCTCTTATTTTCGTGAATTTTCAACGTTATGTTGGCCTTCTATTGATTGGTTGAGAGCTTATTTTTCCAAACCGTAAAAGGCCCCAAAATGAGCTCCCTTTTTTCCTAATGTGCTATTGTGCCCACAATGGTATCATTTGATCAAAAATTCAATGCACACACAAAAAATTTCTTTGTGTCACACGACATGGTTCCAGGGTGGTCACACCTTTGTCAGAACAAAGAGTCATATTAAATTCTAAATTTCTCACTCATTTTAAATTAAATGTTATTGAAACTTTATAGGTGGTCTCTTTACATTATGTAGAGCTTAACTTGATTTATTGGTAATTATTTGAATGATTTATATAATTATAAATAATTATTTACAATAAATAAAATCATAAAATACATGCATTTTAGTAGCACACCACATTTGTTTAGTATTTTGAACAATTAAGCAAATCCAATTTGGTGGAAGGTTAGTAGGATGTAAGGGTGTGTCGTTCAATCATCAAATCCCAAAAATCCAACGGTTAGATTTAGGGAGATTGAAGTTTAATTTTTACTTTTACTCTTGAGAGGATCAACAAAGAATATTAAAAATAAATCTAGTAATTCTTAAACATGACCAAACATTTCAAAAATGTCAACATTTTGAGTCCTCTGTGTGATGAATGTGGAAAAAATTTTGGTTAAATTTGAGTAAGGGAAGGGTACATTACGGCCTCCACAAGTGAAATCTCTCTTTTGTGGGGGGAAAAGGACCACCCAAGCCTAATACCAAGACAAGGTAGGCTTGGTATTAGGCTTGGTGAGGTAGGTTAGGAGCATCACTGACCCTAGTGGCAAGCCTTTGGAGTGTGCATGCTGCCCATGTGGAAGGCTGAGTCATCTATTTTTGCCTTGCCACCATGCCACATTGTTAGATCACATGGTGCCATGTCATCAAGGAGATGTGACATCACTCGTTGCCATTGTGAAGATAGTGGGAGAGAAGGAAGGAGTCTCACTTGCGGCTTTCTCACATACACAATGGGGGAATACACACAAAGGTGGAAGCTGAAAACAGTTTTCCTCTTCTTAGTTGTGAAAGCCAAAAGAACTCTAGTACAAAGAAATAGAAGAACCCTATATGTGGGTCTCAAACCAAACTCAGCTAACTAAGGTGGCATACTAACTGAGCCACAAACCAGTACATAAGGATAGCTATCATCCAGCTATTATTCATGGGCGGTGTACCAACCGCATCTGCAACTAACAAGTTGGTGACATAAATGCACAACAGTCACCCTGGCATATCACGACTGGAGCTCGATATCTCAACACTCTGCCTCGAGCTCAATCCCAATTCCTGCACACCAAGCAGGTCTCTGAACTTGCGCAGCTTCTCTGTGCCCAATGCCTTCGTGAATATGTCAGCTACCTGATCCTCTGTGCTCACATAAACCAGATCAATAAGACCTAGTAAAACCTTCTCCCGCACATAGTGATAATGCACCTCAATGTGCTTTGTTCTAGCATGATAGACTGGGTTATTGGCCAAGTGTATATTGCTCATCTTGTCACAATAAATGACAACTGGCCCATCTATAGACTGATGCATATCATAAACTAGCTTATGCAACCAAGCTACCTCACATGCAACCATTGCTGCACCCCTGTACTCAGCCTCTGTGCTCGACAAGGCAACTATAGGCTATTTCTTGCTGCTCCAAGTGACTGCAGCACTCCCAAAAGAGAACACATATCCACTGGTAGATCATCTATCAAAAATACTACCAGCCGAAGCATCAATGTATCCATGCAACTGTATCTGAACCCCAATCTCATAAAATAGTCCATACTGCAATGTGGACTTCACATAGCTGAGTATGCATCTAGCTGCATCCAAATGCGGTTTCCTTGGAGCCTGCATAAACTGACTTACCAATCCAACAACATAGCTCAAATTTGGCTTGGTAATAGTCATATAAATCAAACTTCCTACTATGCACCTGTACATAGTAGGGTATTCCAAAAGCTCACCTACATTGCGCTCAGCTTCACATTCTACTCCAAAGGAACTGAAATAGGCTTACAACCTGTCATCCCATATTTGGACAGCATGTCCAATCCATACTGCCTCTGCAAGAGCCATATCCCACTTAGTGATCTAATCACCTCAATGCCCAAGAAATAACACAACTCTCCCAAATCCTTCATCTCAAACTTCTGCTTCAATAGCACTTTCACATGAAGGATATCTTCATCACTATCACCTGTGATGATCAAATCATCAACATAAATAACAAGCAGCATAATACCTTTCTCTGTTTTTCTCACATAAAGTGAGAAATCTACCTTGGAAATTTGAAAGCCAATAGTGACAAGATACTGTGCTATCTTGTCAGACCATGCTCTAGGTGCTTGCTTCAAGCCATACAAGGCTTTCTTCAACCTGCAAACAAACTCAGGATGAACAGCATGAACATAACCTGGTGGCTGCTCCATAAAGACCTCTTCTTGCAAATCACCATGCAGGAAGGCATTCTTTACATTCATCTGATGTAAAGACCATCCCTTTGATGCAGCCATAGCAATGACTACTCTTACGGTTGCCATCCTTGCAACCGGATTGAATGTCTCTTCATAATCAATGCCATATGTCTGTGCATACCCCTTGACAACTAATCTTGCCTTGCACAAAACCATCTGCATTGTGCTTCACCTTATAAACCCAGTTACAACCAATTGCATTCTTGTCTTTAGTCAAAGGCACCAATTCCGATGTAGCATTTGCTTCCAAGGAATCCATTTCTTCATCCATGGCTTTCTCCCATTTTTCTTTTCCCATGTCTTGCTCAAAAGAAGTGGGTTCTGGTTTTTGTATCATGTTGACCATATAGGCATAGTGAATGGCTGTAAATCCATCATATTTCAGCCTATCCACAGGATACCTAGCTCTGGTAGACCTGTGCAAAATAGGCTCACTTGCAAGTGCTCTCAAAACATCCTTGGTTTCCTTACTCTAGGTGTAACAATAGAAGGAATACCCAATTCATCATCAATGCTCTGTTCTGAGCCACTGGAATCACCATCCACATAAGAGTGACCTACATACACATCAAACATAGGCTGATCTATTTCCTCTTTTGCTTTTCATGATACCTGCATACCACTATCTGCATTGCTTTGAGGAGATTCTCCTGATCTCAATCTACCTGTCCATGGTGAAGTATGTGAACCACTACTAGAGGACACTGCAGGTCCACTAATATTTTGTGATTGCTGCTGTGAATTCTGTGCAGCATTACCATTTTGTACATCTACATCATCAATCACATTTATTGGTTTATACCAGCTGCTCATCTCATCAAAAACAACATCTCTGCTCACTGTAAACTTACGAGTAGAAGGGTTATAGCATCTATACCCTTTCTGCTGCAGAGAATAACCAATAAAGATGCACTTCTCAGCTTTTGGATCCAACTTGGACCTCAACTCATCTGGCACATGAACATAGGCAATGCAACCAAAAATTTTCAAATGAGAAATATCTGGTTTCTGACCAGTATACATCTCCTCTGGTGTCATGCCATGTATTTCTACAGTGGGAGTCCTGTTCATTATGTAAACTGATGTAGCAATTGCTTCAGCCCAATAATAATCTAGAAGGTCTTTTTCATTTAGCATGGCCCAAGATACCTCTCCAATATGCCTGTTTTTCCTTTCTACAAGTCCATTTTGCTGTGGGGTATGACTGCATGAATATTGCTGCTTTATGCCATGCTCCTGCAGGAACCTTGCAAACTCATTTGAGAGGTACTCTCCCCCTCCATCTGACCTTAGGCATTTTATTTGCGGGCCTGTTTCTTTTTCAACCATAGCTTTAAAAGCTTTGAAATGCCCAAACATTCACTTTTCTTTTTCATAAAATACACCCAATCTTTTCTGCTATAGTCATCAATAAAAGTGATAAAATAATGATAGCCTCCAATAGATGCAGCTTTAGTAGTCCACACATGAGAGTGGATTAATTCCAATGGCTTCTTACTCTCTTGAACGTGTCTAGGAAATGGTTTCCTTGCCTGTTTTCCAAATTAACAGGCTTCACATACCTTATGCATTTCTACAACCTTAAATTTAGGCAATCCTGCAACAATATTTTGGGCCTGCTTTGATTTAAGTCATTGTACATTAACATGACCAATGCATTTATGCCAGATATCAATATCTACAACTACACCAGTCCCATGTGCAAACATTGTTGCACTCAATTCAGTCATGTCTGCATCCAACGTAAACATCCTGCCCTTCTTCTTTCCTTTTGCTATCAAGCGACCGTTATTTTTCATATCCTCAACAAAGCATCCATGAGGATTAAATCTGACCTGCAAGCCCTGCTCAACCATTTGACCAATAGAAACTAGGTTCTTGGTGATATTTGGGACATGAAATACATTAGACAGGTATTTCTTTTTCCCATCCTGCATAGACAAAGGAATTTTACCAATCTGCACAATAGGATGTGCAGTATCATCACCAGTCTCCACAAATCCTGGTCTTTCCATTTTCCTTGCATCCTGCATCCATTTTGCATGACCTGTCATGTGGTTTGACACACCAGATTCAACATACCACACATCATTGCTTTCTTCTGCACTTGTCACAGAATTGGTCATGTGTTGCACCATAAACAGATGCTCATTTCTGTCATCACCCTGTCTACTAGAAGATGCATAATTCCCTTGATGCAATTTTCCATTCATGATGTCATTCTACTTTTTATAGCAGTCTTTAGCCAAATGACCCATTTTACCACAATAGTAGCATTCAACATTGCTGTTTGCATTTTGGCCTCTCTGCCATCCACCACGACCTCTTTGGCTCCCCCTGCCTCTAGAGTTGCCACGTCCTCCTCCATAGGACTGGTTTTCTTGAGTCTACTGCATATTCTGATTTCTACCACGGCCTCGAGATCGGCCTACTCTACCTCTGCCTCTACCTCTTCCAGCATTTGAGTAGAAGACAATTTCTTTTGAAGTTCCTCATGAAGAAGATGCACCACCATTTCTCTGCTCTTCAGAAATTAGAAGAGCAAACAACTCCTCAAAATCAGGAAATTTTTCATGGACGGCAATGGATGTCTGGAACTGTGCATAATCCTTTCCTAGACCATTCAAGGTCACAGAAACTAAATCATCATCTTCCACTGGCGACCCAATGGAAGCAAGTGCATCTGCAATTTTCTTCACCTTCATGTGGTAGTCATTGATGCTCATATTTTCTCTCTACGCATTGTGCAACTCCTGCTTGAGCTGCATTTTCCTGGCTTGCGTATTTGTGCTGTACATTTTTGCCAAAGTATCCCATGCCTCCTTTGGCGTACTTGCATCTTGAATATGCACAATCATAGAATTTGAAATACTGATAGACAGCCAGTACATAACTTTTCTGGCTCTCTCATGCCATCCTTTAAATGCCTACATTTCCTGTTGATTGGGAACATTAGGAAGAACTGGTTCTTCTTCATTTCCTGTAATGAACTCCCAATAGCCTTTTCCCATAAGGAAATTCGTCATTCTAAACTTCCATGCTTGGAAGTTGTTCTTGTCAAGCTTTTAAGTGACAATCTGTGAAAGAGAATCAGATGCCATTATAGAACACTGCAAAATATTCTGTCACTGCAAAAAACACAGCTTCTGCTTCACAAGGGCAAATCTGCAAAACTGACGAAAGTGGTTTTTGACCACACAGTCACTTCCTAATGGCGATTTTGCATGAACAGGCAATAAGGATGATTCTGTAACTCCCAATATCTCTGCGCACAGGCATATGATGCAATTTCTGCGGCAACTTTTCATCGACCTACAAAGCAGTGGTCACACAGCACAAATAGGGCCTTTTTCTTAGTGCTTGCGGAGAACTTCTGCCTCCAAAACGGGCCCCGAAATGGCCTCGAATCAAAAAAATAAAGTCACCAAGGGCTTTGCCCTTGCCCACAAGATATACTACCCTCTCGCCACACCACAAAAGGCATCTTAATCTGAGACAATGCACTCTTGCACTTTCCAGCTGTGCTCCCTACAGAGATTTGCTCCCAAACTCAAAAAAGGAAAGCAACACTGGTCCTCTTACCAGGACACCGTGAACTTGGTTTGCTTTCTTGAGCTCCTTACCACGAACTAAGCTCTGATACCATGTGAAGATAGTGGGAGAGAAGGAAGGAGTCTCACTTGTGGCTTTCTCACATACACAATGGGGGAATACACACAAAGGTGGAGGCTGAAAACAGTTTTCCTCTTCTTAGTTGTAAAAGCCAAAAGAATTCTAGTACAAAGAAATAGAAGAACCCTATATGTGGGTCTCAAACCAAGCTCAGCTAACTAAGGTGGCATATTAACTGAGCCACGAACTAGAGTACATAAGGATAGCTGTCATCTAGCTATTATTCTTGGGCAGTGTACCAACCGCATCTGCAGCTAACAAGTCGGTGACATAAATGCACAACGATCACCCTGGCATATCACGAGTGGAGCTCGATATCTCAACAGCCATGTCACCTTAGATTGCCACACGTGCTGCCACATCAACCACATGTGCCACCTCATCATTTCACATCATAGGAACTCTTGGAGCCATGTCATCACACCTTGCCATCTTGGCATACCTTGTCAACATTGCCACATCACCAATCCCTCCACCTCAATTTGGCATGTCAATCTACCACCTCATGAATGCCAACTCATCATGCCACATCACATTTCCATGTCATGGAAGAGCCTCATATATTCCACACCATATTGCCACATCATCACCATGCATGGTGCCACATCAGCCACATGTATACACATCATGATGATGGCGAGCCACATCATCAACATGCATGGTAAGTTATACATGCATGTGATTTTTATTTTATTTTTTCAAGAAAGAGACTTCTATAAAGTAAGAGAAAAAACCCGCGAGAGCAAGCTCAAAGCGGAATACATCATGAAATCATGAGGATAAATAAAAACCCCCTCAGAGTGAGGTGGGAAACAACCAAGGCTGAGGCTGAAAGTGCCACCTCAACCCTGTAGTAGTCTCAGAGAAGAAAGGAGAATCCTTCCATTCCCTGAAGAAAGAAGCCCTCCTAGCTGAGGCTGCATGGAAGTCTCCCTGCATACCCATCCATACGGCCATCAAAGTATGTACGGTGTCTGTCCAGATACTAGCCAATGTGTGCGAGGGATGAACCTGAGTACCCAAAGCCTCTGTGCATCTAGCTCTTCAGATATGCCAGGATGCTACGCTCGCTAGAATCTCCCAAGAAGTATCCACAGAGGCATGTACAGTTGTGAAAGGAAGGTGTGGTACCACATCCAATGAACAAGACTCAGTCCACTGACGTCGAACCAAAATGGCCCGAGAGGAGTCAAATCTCTCATAAAATACCTGAGGCCCTGTAAGAGAAAGCCAAGCCACTAAGCCCCATGTCATAAAAAATGGGGAGTGGGCAAAGTGATTAAAAATCTTGGCTACCCCCATCCAAATCATCCTCGCCTGTCTGCATGTGATTTGAGTGCGTGCAGCATAGAATACCATGATCAAGGTTTATGACCATGATCGATGTATTTGGAGGTATTTGGAAGTGGAAAAATAATCAAATTGTCATGGTTTATGACCACGATCGAGGTATTTGGAGGTATCCAAAAGTGGCAAAATAATTAAATTGTCATGGTTTATGACCCACGATCGAGGTATTTGGAGATATTTGGAAGTCACAAAATAATCAAATTATCATGGTTTCACATAGGTTATTCTCAAATTGCATTAACGAAAATATTAATCAAGATAGGCACATATGTTATGTGAATATTAAACTGAAATAAAATCAAACGATGAAAATATTCAAAATAACATTGGACTCCACGTATATATAATATGATTAAAATCAACTTATTTGAGTAGACCACAAAAATTAGTTTCAAAACAAAATCAAACGGAATTTTAATAGCCAATTATTTTCAATCTTAGCACCTTCTCCACCAATAATAATCAAGAGCAATCTAGTGGATGAGTTCAGGCTCTCTATAAGACACCACGTTTTGGTTCATTTCACCCATTCTTGCCTCCACATCACTTTTTCTTACCTTCCATCCTACTTTCATTGAGAATGGGTTCTCAAAGCCATAGAGCTAGTAGACGTGAAAGATGTAGGAACCCCCCCCCAAATCTCGTTGACAAGGAGTGCAAGCAAAAGGCTCACGAGCACAAGAGAGCCTCTTAGGCTAGAGCTCACACTGCCACCATCGATCCACCTCCACCTCTACATCCCACCTCCACCTCCACCCCCACCCCCACCCCCACCTCCATTGTCCCCCCCTCCACATCCTCATCTGCTCCCCTACCTCCAACCTCCGCCCTTCCCCTAGCCACCGATATTTTTCCCTCCACATCTACCTCTTCCCCCTCCACCCTCCCCCCTCCCCCTCCCCCTCCCCCTCCCCCCCTTCCCCTTGCGTCTCCCTTTCCCCCTCCACCCTACCATCTCCCATTGATCCCCTTGCCCCACCTTGTAGCAATAGTGTTTCTTCACATTGTGACTTGCCGAAGTCCACTATCCGTGGTCGTACTAGCAAAATTGTGCAGTCTTTTTTTAGTGACCTTACGCCAGGTTTGCAGCCAGGTTTGCAGTCTGCTCTTCTCACATCCCTGATTGATCACCCTGACTTGGTAGAGTGTAGGAGGCTTACTAGTCTTGGTGCACGTAGAGATAGGGTTGTATGTAGCAAGGTCCATAGCAGTGTTCGATATTCCTATGCTTCTATTAAGCATAGGAACTCCAGTGATGCCTTGGCAGCATGTCATGCTATTGTGGCTGCCATTAGGACCTCAGATGATAGGCCATGTGCGTACTGCTTCACGTCTTCTTTAGATTGCACTGCACACATTGCAAGTAGGCATGATTAGGAGGTAGAGTCTAGAGGATAGTGAGACTGATGCTCTTTGGGCTTCGAGTGGTCGTGCACCTCGCAACAGTGATCGATTGTTGGATGATTCTACTAGGTCATTCATACAACAGTTTTGGGAGGAGCATTGTAGAGCATCCTTGGTGTTCAAGAAGGCATTGCGAAAGAGGGTGTCACGCGGTGTGTACATTGAGCATGGTGTATGTTTTTTGGAGTGTACCTGGACTGAGTTGTACACTCAGTTTATAGAGGCACACTCGGAGTTCAAGATTGGTTAGAGGTCATTTGAGCGATGCAGGCCATGGTTTGTGTGATGCTCTCAGGAGCGTGACATGTGATGTTGTTGCTACCCTGTGGATTTTGGATTGATGTATGACGTATTCCGTTCCCTTGATGGTCATAGAGGAGTGGTTCCTACTAGCCCTCATGACTTCATTCATTTCATATTGTGTACATGAGATTGCAATGCTTTATTCCACTCCCTTGATTGTGTGAAAGGCAAGTGTACTTTGTGTGGTGAATTTGCTAGAGTGCCACGAGTTGCACTAGATACTTGTGACATGCAGATGGTTCGTTGGTAGCAGTATGAGTATAGTACCCTGACATTAGATGGTGGTGCACAGTCGAGGAGGTTGCAACTTGTGAGGAAGGAGACTCCACGTGTTGTATTCATTGACAGTTTTCAAGGGAAGTTGTACCGCTACATATGCCACTCACACACTGTGAAGTGGGAGGATCGTCAGTTTTGTGCGTGTTTGAGGACATTTCTTATAGGGGTGGTTGTCTCAGTGGTGGACTTTGCAGAGAATTATACCTTTGCACCATAGCATGAGATCCAATCGAAGTATTATTTCTCCAAACAGGTGACATGTGGTTGAGTTATTGGTTTTTTTATGGCCTCATTATATTGAATTATTTCAATAGTCTTTTTTTTTTTCAATGCCATATTGCACGTTTTTGCTATATTTGTGCACATTAGCTATCGTCATGCATAGGCTCATGTGGATGGCATTGATAGCACCATGGACTCTGTTAAGAAACTAAATGAGACCGCCACTAAGCCTAGGGCTACATGAGATTAGTGTAACAATCATGGAGGATTGAACCATACAAGAAAATCCATAATGGAGAAACAACAACGTAGGCAACACTCAACCAATCTATTCCAATGCTTGATAAACAATACAATGATAGACCTTTTATATAGAGAGTCTCAAGGCATAAGCCTACTGTGTGGCATCCTCTGATCCACATCCAACTTGTGGTGACCAATGTCCCACATCCATTTATGTAGTCCACATCCTCTTGTGTGGCTACCATAATTCCCACAAACATACCCCTCTAGGGTACCAACACAATATCGCAACAATTGGACATTGCACATTTCAACACCCCTCCTCAATGTACAATCATATGTGATCATCTCACCTCTCACCCCCAATGATTTGGCATTGCCAAACTCACTCTCTCAACACTCCCCCTCAATGACAAATTGGAGTGTTCAACAAATGTGTGTGCATGTGACTAGCAACCTAGACACCTTATCATCCACTTTACACACCATGATGTGCGGGCGGGACACCCAAGTGCTTTTTAGACACCCCATGTGTCAGGGAGAAGGAACCAACCCAAGTAGTGCATCATCAATGTACACTACTCCTGCACACCACAATCAAATATCTTTTTGAGCACCCATGGGCTCGGGCAGAGGACCCTCATAAACATGGGTGAGAGAAATTTACATCCATTTTATGCCAACGCAAGGGCAGGGCACCCACAATAATCTCGGTCATGATACAACTTATCCATGATTTGCCATACCAGCCAATGCTGCACCATTTTTTCAAGGCGTAAGGATTTTTCATGGCATATAAGAGAGAGAGATAAGGAGTAAATCTATGACCACAAAAAATAAGCAGCTAAGGTGGCCTCACAAAGTAGGGTTTCCACCCTAAAACATGTGGAAGAATGCGACTATCATCTTCTTCAGCAAGTCAGTGAACCGCTGTGTAGGTCTGCTCATATGTACTCATCTCTACTCTTGTGTAGCTATTCAAGCCACGATTAGCAGCCTGCTCTGGTTCTTCTCCTAGTCGATGTAGTTGCTTCATGCCCTCTCTTGATGATTTCGTTTGTCCATGCTGTTGATCTTGCTTCAAGGTTTTCGAGTTCTCTTTCGTTTGTTGCTTTCGATCATCTTCAATCTTTCCTTCATCTTCCTCCTTCTCCTCTTTCTCCTCTTCTTCCTCGTCGTCAGACACTTCTTTCGTGAGAAAGGATATTTGGAGCTTGGGGAATATCTTGACACTGCCAAGACTCTGAAGCGATACGAAATGCAGGTGTTCTTCTTCTTGCGCTTCCTGTCCTCAATTGACAATAAGAAACTGAAGCATAATGCTTATGAGAGTATCCCACACGACTTGTCCCGGAGATGCAGTTTCTGAATGCCGTTTTTGTTACGATAAAGCACGGTAGATTCAGACTGTTCTGAAATTGACAGATCAAATCTCTCCTCAAGCTTGTCTCTTTCATTCTCCAAGAGATCTCTCTGCGCTTTCCACTTCAAGTCCATAAATATATCATTCCACCTGCGATGCTCATTGTGAAAAGTATCTTCGAAATCTTCTGACGCCTTGCGATCTTGCTTTGCTTTCTCTTCAGCTAAGCAAAGCATCTCCCGAAGGGCTGCAAGCATGCTTTCGCCAGACTCATCAAACAGCTCCTGTCATCTTGTTCTCACAACAGCCAGTACCTTGCCAGTGCTTTTCAAGCTTAAGCTCGTTCTGGGAACGCTCCTCTGCAGTTACAGTGTCGACGTCTGGGCATCTCCCAAACTGTTGATCTTCCACGACATCTTCTTCTCTTCGGCAGCATCTTCCATAGCAATAGCTTGCTTCTTTTCTACAGCAACAAGTCTTTGGCTTTCTTGAGAAGTAACTGAGCAGCCACAACATCACAACAACCATCCTCTTGAGCAGCAACTTGAACTCTTTCTCGGGCAGCAGCTTGATTCTCTATTCTTGCACAAGGTCTCACATAATCTTTCCGAAATCAAATGATAAAGAGTGTTGCCATTATTTTTCTCTATGCAAAAGACATGAAAGAAAACACACTAATCTACCTAAGCTTGTGGACTACCCGCTCTGATACCATGTTAAGAAACTAAATGAGACCGCCACTAAGCCTAGGGCTACATGAGATTAGTGTAACAATCATGGAGGATTGAACCATACAAGAAAATCCATAATGGAGAAACAACAACCTAGGCAACACTCAACCAATCTATTCCAATGCTTGATAAACAATACAATGATAGACCTTTTATATAGAGAGTCTCAAGGCATAAGCCTACTGTGTGGCATCCTCTGATCCACATCCAACTTGTGGTGACCAATGTCCCACATCCATTTATGTAGTCCACATCCTCTTGTGTGGCTACCATAATTCCCACAAACATACCCCTCTAGGGTACCAACACAATATCGCAACAATTGGACATTGCACATTTCAACAGACTCATGCATCATTGTACGAGAGTATCACTTCTACATTAGTGATGATTGATCGTATGATGCCCATTTTGTGCAGCATTGCTTCACTTTGCATGATAGTTTCTTAAGGGATCGTGGTGTCACATGGCAGCAGCACTGGATCTGCTCAGATGGTTGTGATCAGTTCAAATCTACTAGACAGTTTTATTGGTTCTTGCAGATCGCACCATGAGATAGGCATTTCGATCACATGGAGCTACTTTGAGACAAGGCATGATAAGGGAGAGCACGATGGTGTAGGTGCTTACGTGAAGCATGCTTTGCATCGATACCAGTTGCATCACAGTGTCGATCGCTTCAAGGATGCACCTGATGTGGTGCGGTGGTGCAGCCAGCACTTATCCACTAGTTCTATCTCCTCGTTTCAGTCACGTGACAAAAGGGTGGTGAGCCGGTATTTTTGGTGGGTGGACATTGAGAGTATTGATCGGTCTAGGCCTTTTGATTGTCATTTACTATCTGGCACTCTTGATTTCCATTCCATAAGGAGGATAGGTGAGTCTCACCCTGCGATCTTTTCTCGACGGTTTGCATGTTTTTGCTCCGCATGCATTGATGATGATTGGGGAGGGTGCTCCATGATACCATGGGCCGATCCATGGGCACAGCGAGTGCTTTCTCTCTTCCAGCTTTGGGAGGAGGTACATGATGATCAGGATGCGGGATTCATTTCCTCTAGAGATTACGACCAACTTATAGATATGTTGCATATTGGTGATATCTTCGCGGTCATTGCTTTGAAGGGCAATGAGGAGGGTGTAGATTATTACTTGTTACGATGCTCTATGGCGAAGAGTGTGCTGAATGAGGATACAGTGGATGGGCATGGGATGCACTTCGATGCTCATAGCATGATCGTAGGTGGCTACTATTTTCAGCAGATACAGAGGCGTGGTCATTATATTGAGTTCCAGGAGTACATGGCGGATCAAGAGGCATACATGTATTCTCATCTTGTTGTTGCGATCAAGATTACTTTGAGTCGTGTTCACACTCACAAGGTGACATCCACTCCACGATGGCACCTTGGAGTGGAGGATCACAAGAGCATACTTGCAACTATTGGCATGAGAGCCGATCTTGAGGAGTAGCACATTATATATCATAGTTTTGGGGATCATCAGATGATCAGATAGATTTTTATTGGGTGTCACTAGTTGATTGCATAATTTTGTATCGATATGTATAGGCTCACTGTGTGAGTGTACCATTGTAATTTTCATGGACTCCTATTTTGTATTTCACTATGATGGTTTTATACACGTTCATATATATCATTGTATTAGATTCTATTTTATACATGATGTTCGTTGTCTTCTCAATGGGATTTGTTGTTTCTGTAAAACAAAAAAAAAATTATTAGTAGTTATGCTGTAATTACAAGTGTTTTGTACTTTAGGACATTTTAAAAATGTGACTAAGAAAATTTGTGCACGTACTAGCCAAATACGCATGTGGACTTATCTGTTGGGGATGAAACTCTGCACGAACCTTAGGCTACCCTAGATATACATCCATGCAAGATTTCATTGCCAAATGATTTTGTATGTGCCGTGTGGAAGGTATAATGCATACATTTTTGCAAGCACGGTGGTTGAAATCATACATTTAAAGATAACTAGTTTAAAGGGGACTACTTTAGTATAGCACTATGCAATAAATTTTAGGATAGCATGGTGGTAGTGCAGGATAATTGGTTGCCATCATGGTGGTTGTTTGCACACTAGGATATTAACAGCCACTAGCACGGTGTTTTGCTTCTATTATTACAAGATAAATGGATTTGTGGGTTTGTTATGGGATTTAATAAAAACAAGCATTGGATTTATCCATTGGGATTTACAAAAAACAAGTGAGGTGGTTAGTTTGGGATTTACTAAAAGAATTGTAGTCTCAAATACATTTTCCATTTTCCAAGATAAGTGGAATATTGTTTCCTTACAATGAGACTACATTTTCTTAGTACTATCTTAGTCGTCATCGTCCACTGCTCTAAGACACCCCAAGATGTTCTCATGTGTGTTTAAATCCAATTTGAAGACACTCTTGCATTTCTTTCGTTGTGGCACAAGTTGCATTTGGAACTTAATAGCTATTACTAGATGAGAGTACACGAATATTTGTGGACGCTTATGTAGCATTTCGTAATTGTGGCCTCTCTTGGATGTTCTTTTTGTACCAAAAAGCTCTGACTACTGCATCCCACTTATCATATTTTTTTCCCTAATTATCCTTAAATGCTTCCTCAACCTTGTTCTTAGGTTTTGTGCAATGCAACAGAAAGTATGGGGCATCTTCCTCATTCTCCTGAGAGTCAGTGAAACTACAAAGTTATTCCCCTCTACCAGATAGTTAGTGAGGTCATAAAAACTCTCCCCAAATTGTGGCGAGTCATTGTTTGTGTCTCCATTGTTTGTCACTCCATCTGAACGTAGAGGGAAAACTTGAACTCGCTCCCATGTCTTCATAGTTGCAATGTTCTCACAATCATCATGATCCACTATGATGCATGCACTATAAAAATAGGAAAGTTTTCTTGTTTTAATCAATTGGTTGTTTGAAAAGACCCATATGTTGTGTAGACCACGAACTCCTTTAATTTTTTCCCAATCATGCCGGCTTCTCCTTTGCACTTCATCCACTTTCACTTCATGGAACACTCTGTGTACTACACTATTCTTAAGGATTTGTTTACTATATATTGAATGTGCACCTATGGAGAGGTTGGTTGTAAGCCATGTTACAACATCATGGGCATCATTGAGTTTTTCTTGAGGGCATGTTAATTGGTATTTAAATAGAGGTCGCTAATAACAACACCACATCCATCATGTTCACCCTTGCCATGGCTAGACCCAAAGAAATTCCACATCACATCTAGATTGATTAGGGATTTGAACCTTGAGACAAAGTTTAATCCACGAGTTGATTCAAATTGAGAGGTAGCACCATTTGACCACATCCAATGCTGTTTTATATTTTCTACATGGGCATTCTCCTTTTTCAACCATTCCCAATGCACTAGAAAAGCATGCTACACAAATAAGGTATCATGTTCCCTATCATCTGAAATGTAGAAATGGTATGTCCGTTGCACTAACCTGGACTCCAATGAGTCAGCAAGCAAATTGGCATCAATTGTAGAAGAATCAAGCAAATTATTGTACATGATATGCACAAGAATTGTTATCTGCTTGTTGTACCACAGTGAGCACTTTGTATCTCATGTTGTTCTTGAAATGAATAATTTTCAGCAAAATATATGACAGAGACAATAGTGTCATGGGGAAAATTGGCAATACACATCCTGAATTGCTTATCCTGTGAGCTGGCCATGAAACTGTGAAGCACATATTTTGGGATGGATTGAACCACATGACCTATAAGCTCCCTTGGCTGAGTGCTCTTATGCGAATAGTAGCCATCTCCTTTTATCAGATCCTTCAACATTGACATTTTCAAATCTCCTCCATTTTAAAGAAACATGGTTGTTTTTCATCATTTCATTTGGACAAACATGAAATGTTTTCTTCTTTATCTTTAGATTGCAATGCTTACATGTGCCACGAATGTATTCAATGTGGTGCCACTCACAGTCTCCATTTGGACAAACCACTGGCTCGCACAGAGACCTTAGGTTACAAAACCTGCTCTCCCTTGCAACACATGATGAGGATCTAGGTGGCCTACAGACTGCGCATTCATCGGGGAGACATGGGAATCAATCCCCATGGAGGAATGCTCCAACATGATTAGATCTCAAGTCATGCATAGCTTTCTACACCAGGTCAAAGTCTATGTGTGTTTTGCAACAATAAACATTTTTGTCTTTGAGTTTCCTAACATACTAGGGCTTACAATGCTCAAAGCTCCTCTGCCCAATTGAAATGTCAAGATTTTGATCCATAAACTTGAGATACAACTCCATCTATTGACCCAACATGCGGGAATAATAGAATAATGAGTCCTCTTTTAAATGAAGCAACAGTATAGAGAGCCCCCTTTTTACACTACTAAAACAAGACAAAACATAGTACGTGCAAAAATGCGTTAAAATTAAAGTATATAACGAAGAAAAATAATTTTCAACCACCGTGCTGGTTTAGGATAATCACAATTTCAACTATCGGGCTGATTTAGGATAGTCACAATTTCAATCACTGGGCTGGCTTAGGACACGTATAGGACAAGGCTGGTTTAGTCACAATTTCAACTACAGGGCTAGTTTAGGATAGTCACAATTTCAAACACTAAGCTAGTTTAGCCTGTTCATCTCAACTTTACATATTAGACAATACAAGTATATTGCTTTTCATTTCTGAATTTCACAATGAGAAAATAACATTTCACAATTAGAAAATAACAATATATTTCTTTTCATTTCTGAATTTCACAATTTCAATCAATAATAACTAATGTTTGTCACTGGACTAGTTTAGGGCTATCACATTAAGTCCAAGCCATCCCGATCTAGAAATTAAGTGGTATATGACCTGAATAGCAAGAAATTAAATTTAATTAATTGAGTACTAAAAAATTGAGTAATGTCAACCACCAGGACCATCAATAACTAATGTCTTTTCAACCACGCTAGTTCAGGACAATCACATAACTGGTGATTGAGCAAAAGCAGGTACGGTTGCATGATGTTCCAACCACTAGGTTGGTTTAGTAAAATAATAATATATAACTTTTTTGATGCAAAATATATTGTTGTTAAGTTTTTCTCAACCATGCCACCGGGCTGGTCAACAATCAGTGTCTGTTCAACCACGCTAGTTTAGGACAATCACATAACTAGTGATTGAGCTAAACTAGCCATGGTTGCATGATGTTCGAACCACCAGGCTAGTTTAGTAAAATAGCAATATATTGATATTCTATTGCAAAATATATTGCTGTTAATTTCTCCTAAACCATGCCACCGAGCTAGTTAACAACTAATGTTTGTTCAACCACGCTGGTTCAGGAAAATCACAACTGGTGATTGAGCTGAACTAGCATACGATTGCATGATGTTCCAACCACTAGGCTGGTTTAAGACAATCACATTTAGTCCAAGCCTGGTTTAAGAAATAAAACAAGTAAACTATCCCAAAGCTCAATCACAAACAACCATCGGGCTAGTTTAGGCACCACTGACCTGCATTGTATCAAGCATGTGTATGATGTGCTCCTCAAATACCTTGTGTCCTCTCTGCTTTTTATAGATCTCCTTTCTATTTGGATAAATTCTCGTATTTTTGTGCCAAAAGATCGTCACTATGACTTTCTAACGTAGGCTATCTCTCCTTTTCTTATGTTCTGTTGAAGCCCACAGACTTCTCGGATGGGGATGACTGTGAATTGCTTCTGCCCTATGTTCAACCACTGGAGCCACGTTGGTCCTTCTAATTGACAACATCTTTGACATTGTATGCCCAAGCCATTTCTCCTTTATTTCAAGGGACACCAACGTAGGTAATGTCACCGTCTTTGCAACTAGTTGATCTAAGCCATGCATCCCTTTCAATTTCTATAGGCCATTTCTCAGGTTGGAGAGCATCACGTCTTGGCCGTTCATCTCTCGAGATGCTAATAGGCTTGTTACTTTACAAACTTTATGGTGCAGGCTAAAGCTTATGAAGACTTGAGACTATTATTCACCTGAATGGCATGATGTTACTGCCTCATGCTCCCACCAACTGTGACACCTCAGCTCGTGTCCTTCGCTCGGATGGCAATGATCAAATGTGTGCATCTGCAACCACTTCCTCTACTGCTGCTACTCTGCAAGGAGTTTTCTTTCTTCTCATTATTTCTCCCTTTGCAAATGTTGCAAAAGTGTCTTTTATTGCCATTTCAATACCGTGCCATTGCTTTCCTCGACTCGCAATCTATTCCTTGTGCCTTGACCAAGCTTTTTAGGTTTCCTGTCTTGCAGCTTTCGTCTACTTCTCTTGCAAGCCATGGTGAGCTGCATGTTGCCATTGACACAATGGCCATGATTAGTCCAGAATAGACTTTAAGAAGCTAGCTAGTGAGGCAAGCAAACAATAGAAAACAACTTACTCAAAAGAAGACGATGCCAAACCAAAGTTTGCGCAAGGTCATGTCGAGGTGCATGCAGGTTGCATGGCATTTGCAGGGCGGCAGGTTGTAGGTACGTTATCTCCCAAGATTTTATGGGCGGGAGGTGTGAATTCAAAATTCACGGACAGGAGTAGCAAACTTTTCAGCTATCATTTTTTCCTCCTCTGGCATTGGAGATTTTAGAAGACTCTCATTAAATCAATCTCATGCATGGATCTTAACTATATGACTATATAAATATATAAATATATATATTATTTTTATGAATTTTTGTATATTTAAATTATTAATAAGTTAAGAAAAAGTTAGTTCTTAAAAGAGGATTGAATTTCTTTAAAATAAATATTTATACTAGGATTTTTGCAATATAAAGTAAGGTACGAATTATGTTTCCTAGTTTTTGCATTATTAGTTCAAAATAATAGTGTGAGTAAATATAAATTTTATTGAGGAAATTTTTATTTGAGAAAAGATAGTGTCAAAAAGTAAAATTTTGATTTGGGAGGGGTAATCAAAACTCACCCAAGAAGCACTACTACACATGGGCCTTGCTTTGATGTTTAAGCATCAACATTTAGCATGCATGGTGTGCTAATCATCGGTACATAAGGTGGGTTTAAAAAGGTGGGTATATACTGACCTTTACCAAACTTGTAAATGGTGGGTATATAGTGACCTTTACTGGACTTGTAAAAGGTCGTTATATAATGACTCTGAGACACTTTCCTATATCGATGTTTTATAAAGTGTGTTTTTCCCCATACCGACCTTTAAAGGGAGTTTTTCCCAATAACAAATTTTTTTCCTTTTCAGACATGTTTGATCCTTTGAAAGAATAAAAATACAAGAGCATGTACATCAAGTTTGAAGCTCATATATTCATGTCCAAGTTTGAGATGAAAAAAATCAATCAAGAGCATTTACATCAATGGCTTCATCCTGAGCCACATCCTGAGCCAAGTCTAGCACACCAAACAAGTCTATCTCCAACTCTATATCGAGTTGGTCTCCTATATCATCATCGTACTTTGGCATCGTACGTTCACCTAATACTTGATCTTCTTCAATAAAGTCAGGTGATTCTTGATCATCATCTTCTTCCTCAATATCTTGATCTACATCTTCCTCGTATACGATGCCATTATGTGCACCTTCCTCTTGGATCATATTGTGATCTTCACCTTCTTCGCTAGATCCATCTGGATTAATTGGATCCGGTGTTGGTAGTGGCCTCTCCATATCTACATCTCTATCTTCAAAAATATGTTTATTTCGTGGTGCAACTTGGATCACGTACCACCATCTTGGATTAGAACGATCCGAATGAAAAACCACCCATATTGAAGATGGGTGTCAAAGGCCATCAATTATATGAATTTATGCTTAAGTACATGTACCAATTGATCTTAAAAAATGAAAGCATTCAATTAATTAAATCATTAGTATGCACTTGCTCACAATGCTCGGGAATTGTGAGAAGAACAAAAGTATCACTTTCATCGGTCCAAAGTTTGGTGGAGTCTCTCATAAAGAAACCACTACTGTCTTTCCTCAGTATAGCATGAGGACCATTGTAGATAGTTGTAAACCATTTTAAATCAAGAATGAAAATAGTAAATCATCTAAAATCAATTTCATAGATTTCACATATGGTCCCACAATAATCCAACTGCGAGGAGAGAAGATTGGTATCCGAAGCACTTGCTCGGCAATCTTGTGTAAAGTTAGCCATGACTCCACAATTATATGTGACTCTCTTTGAATCAATGTGTTGCACACAAAAATGTCATCCATATGACCATAATGCACTGTACTTTTTGTACTGCAAAAGAGAGCATTATTAAAACAATGAGGATCATGCATCTATTTTATAGCGTGTATTGCAACAAATAATTACTTAATTACATCAAGAGGTAAGAAGCTTACATTCATCATACATCCAAATGATAACTCTCGCTCACACTTATTTATTGTCATTGCGCTCAGCTTTACGTAGAGCTAGTTGTAGCCAATCAAGTGACATGTGAGTGGGGAGAAGGGCGAGATCCTGTGGATATGGTTGCGCTCGCCTGTGCATTACTCTGAATCTCATCCTTGCATTTATTCTTTCTGCTTTGGCCACTTCATATCTGATCTCAATCCACTTTTGCATCTCCTTGCTATTGAGGATACAAAACTTATTGAATTTCTCCATTTGCTCTTCGCTCATATTTCTTTCAATCCCTTTTCCTTGGGGAGCCTCACCAACGATGCGATCATCATCCTTGTTATGCCAATCCTATGGCATATTGGGATCCATGGATGCAAGAAACTCCGTGATATATACTAATGGCTTTTGCACAAGCCATCCCTCCACCATGCTTACTTCCGGTCCTTCTCTCTGCCTTACAAATCCCTTCAAAGTTTTCATAAATTGCTCGAGAAAAAACATCTGTCGACTATGAATGGTACCCGCAATGGCCCCTTCATCAACTATGTGCACAAGCAAGTTCACTTGAGTTTTCATAATGCTCGAGGGAGAGTGCTTCTCAAGCAAGCATACGGCTTTGATGGAGTCCACCCTAAACTTCTCAAGCAAGCATACGGCTTCGATAGAGTCCACCTATTTCATGTGCCCATGTAAGATTCATAATCAGTCTACAGATTGTTCAACTTAAATTGAAGAAAATGCAATCAATGTGAGTTGATAGTGAGCATACCTCACAATACCACTGATCTTGAATATAGAATTTCTAACATAATCTTGTAAGCACCCTTTCACTGTAATTGGGAGGATGAACTATCCAGGCAACAAAGAAGTCACGTCAATAATATAACATAATTATAATTACACTAATGCATCACGATTATCGGTACACTAATCCTACAGCTTAGAATACCTATAAGACCTTGTGCCAATCATGGGACTTGAGCCCACTAAGTATTGTCCTTTGAAAATGCTCCATTCAAGCAATGTATGTATTCTATCGGTGTTCGAAAAGAGGCAAAATGTATGTATTCTATCAGTGTTCAAAAAGCATATGCATTTGTGTATGCATTCTCTCTTTTCATAAAGCATATGCTTTTGCTTATATGCTTATGCATGAGCATATGCTCATATGCTCATGCATAGGCATAATCATATGCTTTCTCTCTTTTCCTCTCTTTCCCCTTTCTTCATTCCTCTATTTTCTTCTTTTCCCCTCTCTTTTTTCTTCTCTCTTCCTCTCTTTCATCCTCTTCCTTCTCTTCTTTTCCCCTCTCTTATTTCCTCTCTTTCATCCTCTTTTCTCTCTTTTCATAAGCATATGCATTTGCGTATGCTTATGCATGAGCATATGCTCATATGCTCATGCATATCCAGAATCATATGCTTTCTCTCTTTTCCTCTCTTTCCCCTCTCTTTTTTCCTCTCTTTCCCCTCTCTTTTTTCCTCTCTTTTTCTCTCTTTCTTTCTCTCTTATTTCCTTGTCTTCCCCTCTTTCCTCTCTCTTTTCCTCCCTCTTTCTCCCCTCTTTCCCTCCCTCTTCCTCCCCTCTCTTTCCCTCCCTTTTCTTCCCCTCTTTCCCTCCCGTCTCTTTTCCTCTCTTTCCCCTCTTTTTTTTCTCTCTTCCTCTCATTCATCCTCTTCCTTCTCTTCTTTCCCCCTCTCTTATTTCCTCTCTTTTCCTTCTTTCTTTCCTCTCTTTCCTTCTCTTTTCTCCTCTCTTTTCCTCTCTTTTCCTCTCTTCCCCTCTCTTCCATTCTCTCTTTTTCCCTCTTTTTTCTCCTCTCTTTTCCTCTCTTTTCTCCTCTCTTTCCTTCTCTTTGCTCCTCTCTTTTTTCCTCTCTTTACCTCTCTTCCCCTCTTTCATTCTCTCTTTTTCCCTCTTCCACTCTTTTCCTCTCTTTTCCTCTCTTTTTTCCTCTCTTTTCCTTTCTTTCCTTCTGTCTTTTCCACCCATGTGAAGCTTCAACAGCCTAACATTCAGCAAGCATATACAGACTTGTGTCACTCTAATTTAAAGAATGCAGAAGTCTATAAATGCTTGCTCAATGTCAAGCTATGTTTTCCTCTCTTACCTTTTCCTCTTTTTTCTTTTGCTCCTTAGCCGTATTTGGTTCTTTTTATTCAAACAGATTCGAAATGGAACACCCACGACTGTCTTCCCAAAACCCCAACCCGGTTCCCCATGTTGGAGTGATTCGGGACATCCAAACTCTATTATCACATGTAGCAAAGAAGATTGTGCACGATATAGACTGGGTGAAGTATAACATCAAAGTGTGCTGCACTTGGGTGGGATCCTGACCGAAGGCACGTGGAGTAGTAGCAACTAAGGCAAGCACGAAACAACTTATGGATCTCCGTAGGTTTTGGAGAGACCACCACGAGCACTGGACCTACAAAGATGATTGTATAAAGGACATAATGGGTTGTGTAGAGGTCTTCATGCAAGTGCATAATTTATGAAGAGTATGAACTCATATTAGAAGAAGTGGACGATGAGGTCCTAAGTAATCCACCTAGCCGGTGAGGAGGAGGAAAGTACCTTGGACAGTAATGCAAACTAGTAGACCTCCTTCACTATTTTGGCATTTTTGGAGAAGTCTCTTTTGGAGACAGATTTTACTTAAGCATACTATTTTTTGTGCTCTCTTTTTGTATATGAGAACTCATGTTTAACAATAGTATTTTTTGCGATATTTTTTATAGATGAAAACCTTCTTGGATTCCACTTGTCGTTCATAAATTTTTTTTCATAATTTTCCTTTCTGCGTTGATGTCTTTTCATAATTGTCTTAAGTAATTAATTGTCTTTTCATAGTTTTATTAAATTGAATTTGAGTTTGAAGAAATAAATTAAATTGTCTATTAAGTAAATTGTCTTCCCGCTTCTTACCCGCTATTGTGTTTGTTTTTCTTTCATGTTTGTGTTTGCGTTTGTCCAATCCCCCAAATTAGTCATATGGCATCACATCACACATCCTCTGAGTACGAAACCCCTCATAGGAGGAGACATCATGATCTGTACTCTCTAGAGGACTTTGATTCCACTCAGCCAACTCCTCAAGGGCCTACCCCTACGAATAAGTAGAAAAATTTGAATTCGTGATTCGAAAAAATCGAGAAAAATGCTCGAATGATTCGAATGGAAGAAAAAATTGATTTAAAAAACGGTGACACGTCACGTTTTTTATATAAATCACCACGTCATTACCACATATTCGTACGAATAACTTTTATTCGTATGAATAAAGTATTCGTACGAATAAACTTGTATTAGGACGAATATGTTCCTTTGATTTTGCATATAATCTCATTGTTTGCCAATTTTTCTTATCTCACGCTTGGTTCCTCAACCGAGCATAAGAGATCTAAAAAGGAAAAGAAGGAGAATAGTCCTCAAGGTTGTGAAAGCAATCTAGAAGGTCCGAAATAAGATAGATTTTTGTTAGGGAGCTTTAGGATCTCATTCTGAGTTCCTGAGATCTCTTGTTTGAATTTTGGTTTTGGTCTTTTCTTTTGTTTGTTGGAGTTCTAGGTTCTCTTTATTGAGTACCTTCGATCTCTTGTGATAAAAATATTTTAGATATTTATGTGTTTGAAATTTGTTTGTGGGAGTTCTAGGTTCTCTTTATTGAGTTCCTTCAATCTCTTGTGATAAAAATAATTTAGATATTTATCTGTTTGAAATTTGTTTGTGGGAGTTCTAGGATCTCCTTGTTGAGTTCCTTAGATCTCTTGTGAGATAAATTTTTTTGTGAGAGTTTGAGGATTTCCTTGTTGAGTTCCTTAGATCTCTTGTGAGAAATATGTTTGTTTTTGTATCTATGAAATTTGTTTGTGGGAGTTTTAAGATCTCCGTGTTGAGTTTCTTAGATCTCATGTGAATAGATTTTTGTACATGGGAGTTCTAGGATCTCTTTAGTGAGTTCCTTAGATCTCTTGTGATAAATGGGCTTGTTT
Organism: Dipteris shenzhenensis; assembly: GCF_047967505.1. Lineage (NCBI taxonomy): Eukaryota > Viridiplantae > Streptophyta > Polypodiopsida > Gleicheniales > Dipteridaceae > Dipteris > Dipteris shenzhenensis. Next base: position 13,724,374 of record NC_141627.1, on the reverse strand, counting down.
TTATGTCTATGAAATTTTTTTGTGGGAGTTTTAAGATCTCCTTGGGATCTCTTTGGTGAGTTCCTTAGATCTCTTGTGATAAATGGGCTTGTTTTTGTGTCTATGAAATTTATTTGTGGGAGTTCTAAGATCTCCTTATTGAGTTTCTTAGATCTCATGTGAATAGATTTTTGTACGTGGGAGTTCTAGGATCTCTTTGGTGAGTTCCTTAGATCTCTTGTGATAAATGGGCTTGTTTTTGTGTCTATGAAATTTGTTTGTGGGAGTTCTAAGATCTCCTTGTTGAGTTTCTTAGATCTCATGTGAATAGATTTTTGTACCTGGGAGTTCTAGGATCTCTTTGGTGAGTTCCTTAGATCTCTTGTGATAAATGAGCTTGTTTTTGTGTCTATGAAATTTGTTTGTGGGAGTTCTAAGATCTCCTTATTGAGTTTCTTAGATCTCATGTGAATAGATTTTTATACGTGGGAGTTCTAGGATCTCTTTGATGAGTTCCTTATATCTCTTGTGATAAATGGGCTTGTTTTTGTGTCTATGAAATTTGTTTTGTGGGAGTGCTAAGATCTCCTTGTTGAGTTTCTTAGATCTCATGTGAATAGATTTTTGTATGTGGGAGTTCTAGGATATCTTTGGTGAGTTCCTTAGATCTCTTGTGATAAATGGGCTTGTTTTTGTGTCTATGAAATTTGTTTGTGGGAGTTCTAGGATCTCCTTGTTGAGTTTCTTAGATCTCATGTGAATAGATTTTGTATGTGGGAGTTTAGGATCTCCTTGTTGAGTTCCTTAGATCTCTTGTGAGAAATGGGCTTGTTTTTGTGTTTATGAAATTAAGTTTGTGGAAGTTCTAAGATCTCCTTGTTGAGTTCCTTAGATCTCTTGTGGGAATTTTAATATGTGGGAGTTTTAGGATCTTCTCGTTGAGTTCCCTAGACCTCATGTGAGAAATATGATTTTATTGTGTCTATATTCTCACACTTTCTTTGAATGAATATGTAATATTCTTTCAATAGAATGTGAAAGAATACAAAGAGTTTTAAAGTGTACGAACTAAAAGTTTTAAAAGTTATTAGAAGAGCCTCATTCTTACACTTTCTTTTGAATGAATATTTAATATTCTTTCAATAGAATGTGAATTATTTCAAAAGAGTGTGATTGAATGACAATTAATATATTGCATGCTTAAACATGTTTTTCAAAGGATATGTGTTGTTTTTTATAAAATGTGTATTACAATATGTTTCTATTGTATACTCAAATTAGTTTTTTTTGCATTTTGTTTTTGGCAACTTCAAAAGCATGGTGCACAGCAAGATTTGGTCATACGTGACGGAGATATGAAAAGTACATGCCTCGGTCTCTTTCTCGCAGTGTGTAAATATTGTGGATACAAATTCACAGGTGGTTCTACTTGCATCAGCAACATTTTCTCGGAATAGGCAGTGACGTTGGAGCTTGCACATGCACTCTGTCTGATGTTCTTCCATTATGCAAATCATATTTAGAGAAAATGAAGAAAGTGGTTAATCCGACCCTAATAAGAAATTGTGCAAATCAACAAGATATGAGCACTAAGGTTGATGAGACAGTTGAAGGAGAAGCACCAATAAATGTGAGGAGTGTATCCACACATGAAGGTGATTTAGATATGCTAGCGGTTGGGAATGAAGGCATGAATGAAGCAGTTGGGAATGTATCTGCTTGTGCGGATAGATTGTGCATTTGTGGTGCAAGCAAAAATACAGGAAATGAAAATTGGTCTACGCGTGCATTAAAAATCATCTATTTAAAAAAAGAAAACAAGAGTTTAAAGTAGTTTTTATATTATTTTTCAAGTTAGTGAAGTTTTAAATTAAATGTCAAAACGTATATATTTTGTATTTTAAAATCATCTATTTTTTTATATAAAACAAGAGATTAAAGTAGTTTTTATATTATTTTTCAAATTAGGGAAGTCCTCATTTAATTGCAAAAACATATATAGTGTGTTTTTTAAAAACATATATTAAAAGAAAAGAGAAAACAAGAGTTTAATGTAGTTTTTATATTATTTTTCAAAGGGTGAGGTTTTAGACTCTATACTTAAAAGATGTAGTCTACAACCATCATGCAATCAATCATACAAAAATTCATCGCATGTAGTCTACAACCATAATACGAGCGATCGATCGATGTGTAGGGTTGTAAGAGAACCAAGCAATAGGTGATTGAAATTCATATAGAAGCTAGTACCTTAAAGGGCTATTACCAAGCCATGGAACTTTAAATATATTGATGGGAAACTCAATGTGTAATAAATTGTAAATGAAGTGTTCAACTTCAGAGAACATAGCTCTACTAAACTTGTCCTTCTAGTGTATTTGCCAAAATGGTTGTTCTCTTAACATATATTATCACCATGTACATGACCACTAACTATACAATAGAAAGTGTAGCATCTTTAACAAAAAGTTTGAAATTTCTTTGAAAATGAAATAAGAGCAAGGATGTACATCTAAATCCCTTTGTCAATAACACTGTTAAATAACTATCGTGTGTGCATCTTCCATTTAAGAGTGGAGCAACTTGGAGCATGCAAGAGTGCATGTGTTGCATTTGCAACATAGCACTGTTGTAGGCATAGCCACACATTTGGCCCATCTACCGTTAGGTTCATAGGATGATCCCAACTACATCCTACCTCATCAAGGAGTACTTGACTAAGTGTAATCAATCAAACAAATAGGATGATTTGAACAACACATTCACCTACACATCATTTTCAAATCATATGGTGCGAGAGGTTGATGCAAGGAGAGGGTAGATCATGTGGCTAGCAATTCGTTTAGGTGGCACATGAAACTATAGAAATAGGGAACTAGGGAAGGTTATAGATCTATGTATGGATATAGTTACACAGACAAATACAAAGACTTATGAAACCTTGTCATGAGCTTTTGCAAAAATTCAATCAAAATTGACTAGCTAAAAGTTTTCATTACCCAAATAGAATATTAAGTCCCATTGAATAGAATATTAATTTTCATTACCCAAATAGAATATTAATTTCCATGTTTTTTTTTCTGCATGCGCCAGCCAGCACGCAAGTTCTGGCACCACTGTTCATATGCAGATAGTGATTTTGAGAACTGAGATGAGGGCACTATAGGATGTTGGGGCACCCCCTCACTTGGTCGCGAGTCTCGATTCAGTCATCGATGCTCTAGGTTGATTAGACACATTTGAGAATGTTTTGGATACCTTTCAGGCACAGGCTGAGGCAGAGATCGCGGTGGTCATGGCTTGGGTTACAAAGCCATTTGAGAGTTGTTTGAGCGCAAGTCACCTCACAGATAGGCCTTAGAGGATATGTTTTGGGATGGTCACACTGAGGCGATGTGACCACGATCAGGGCACCCCTTTTATATTTTACGTTGTGGGCACCCCGTCATAGTAGTGCACATCCAAGATATCTCGCTGCTGCAAATGGTGGTCGATTGCCTCACAACCGTTAGATAGCCAGGTCTAAGAGTAGCCTAAGGGCCGTGCAAAGTTTCATCCCCAATAGATAAGTCCACATGCCTACGTGGTTAGTACATGTGCCATTTTCATACGTAGTCACTAGTAGGGAGTGCTTGCAAAAATGTATGCATTATACCTTCCACATGGCACATACCAAATCGATTAGCGACCAAATCTTGCATTGATGTAGGTCTAAGGTAGCCTAAGATCCGTGCAAAGTTTCATCCCCAACAGATAAGTTGCTTTGAGCTTCGTAGTTGCAGCCTCAGCCCTTCTTGCTCCTTTCTTAAAGGGGCTGGTTCCTCCTTTCAAGCTCTTTTTCCTCGTAGTCATTTTGCCTTCTTCAAGTTGAGCTCCTAGTCTTTTGCAATTTTTGCCCAAATGGCAAATTGAGCTGCAACATCTACTTTCTTGTCATAGATAGTTGTAGTAGGCAAGCACATAGTCTTGCTTTATACATGATGAAGTTGCTTCTTGATTCCTTCCTCCCTCATCCTAAGGCTACGGATGTTCTCCTTCAGATCCTCCACTCTTTGCTCACTCCATGCAATAGCTTCATTTAATTCCCTCAGCATCTCTTGAAGCTGCTTAAATTGCTCAAAAACATCAACATGGGCCGTTTCCAAGACTTCCACTCTAGTTTGGAAATCTCTCATGATGATGGATTTCTTTTCAAAACTTTTGAAAGCCATTGCAAGCTCATGCACAACCCTATCATAATCTTGTTGTAGGGTCTTGTAGCTTCCTCTTTGAACTTCCAACAATGTTTCAAAAAGCAACCCCCATTGTGGCTACTGCAACTTGCTCCACCGTGGCTGCTTTTTGCATCCTTCCTGGCCTAAAGAGCCGCCTCATTGTCTTCTCCACCCCAGCTGCTCTCTGTCCCATCCTTCCTAGCCTTGAAGCTCTCTTATAGATCCTACATCACTGCTCTAGTTTTTGCATTCTCCCTTTTCAATTCCTCCATCATCTGGTCTTTTTCAATGTTCAATGCGTTCTGCATGTTGTAGAGCCATTTATAAAGAGCCTCCTTTTTGGCTATCTAATCTTCAAGCTCCTTTCACATCATTTCTTGCTCCTTGTCTGCAATGTCCCCATCATTTCTAGCTTCTTCAAGCCTATCTTGGAGCTCCTTGATGTGCTTCTCTTCTTCTTCTCTTCTATGCCTTTCCATGTCCACCTTTTTTGTAGCAGCCTTGGCTTGCTCACGTGCCTGAAAGGCCCTCACTTTTTCCTCCTTTACCTTGGATTTTGCACCCTCCCTGAGAAGTTTTTCAAGTTGTGCTACCTTTGCTGCATCGGTGGCTTTCTCTTGTAGAAAAGTCACCTTCTCAAACATCGTCTTATCATATTTCTCAAAAATTCCTTTGAGGGTAGATGTCATCAGGTGCATTGCAACTCCGATGGACTAAGATGACAATTGGGATTTGCTATCCATGCAATTATTTGGGTTCGTTATCAGGCTCTTGTACATCGCCCTTGAGAAAGAGACATCACATCATTTCAGTTGCTCTACTACTGCTTGAACCTGCCAGAATTTCACAGTTCCTCTCGTATCAAGAAAGAAGTGATTTATCTTCTTCAACACATCTTGGAGAGGTGTGTTGGCAAGCTAGAAAGCTTGACTCCACCATCTTTACTAATCTAAGTGTTGGGGTATACATCTAGAATATCTTGTCTCTTCCACTGCTTCTTAAAGAAGTGTGCTTGCAAATTGCCTCTAGGAATGCCTAGTGTATTTTCAATCACGCTTGTAGTGATGGTAATATTTTTTACCTTGATAGACTATTTGTCCCTCCTTCATGTTCACCTCCTATACCAACCTGGTGAAGTTGTTGAGAGCATCCAAATTGGGCTTTTGAAGAGCGAGTGAGGAGCTCCCAGATGTCACGATTTCAAGATCAAGGGAGGAGAGGCTCTCGCATTGTGGTGTAGAGGGGGACGAAAGATTGTGTGAGGATCTCCCAAACTATGCACGAGGGGAGGAAAGATCATGTGAGGAGCTTTCAAACTGTGTAAAAATGTTTTGGAGCTCGGTGTGTCTAGGGGAATACATTACGAGAGGGGATAGAAGTGCTAAAAGAGTGCAAGGGAGATAGAAATGGTCAAGAGGGATAGAAGATGAAATAGTGAAGGAAATGGAATCGTGGAGGCTTAAGTTTGCAGTTTGAGTGCAAGGGAGAAAGAAACGGTCAAGAGGGATGGAAGACAAAATAATGAAGGGAATGGAATAGCGGAGGCTTAAGTTTGTAGCCTGACTACAAGGAATTATTAAGGTGAGAGCAACCACGGTGATTGTGTTGGGGTAGAGGGCAGTGTGCCCACCCACTTGTACAATGCCCATGTATACTCATATATATATGATAGAGGAACAAGCTGGAGTAGCTTTTGCTCCACCACATTTTGGTTTCTCCTTACCCCTTTATGTGTGCTCTCCTCTCCCACAACTGGTATCAGAGCTCGGGTGATCTAGCTGAGTGTGTGTGAATGCTTGAAGCTCAGTAGCTCTATCGGAGGAAGGAGAAGCTCTGTGGGAAGCTTTGTGGGTGACTTTACTTGCATCCGAGTGTGTAGAGACCTTGGAGGAACCTTTGGAAAAGTCACTTTGTTTGCAAAGTGGTTTTGAGAGCTTGTTAAGTGTTTTCAAAGAAAAAGTCGTTTTTTGAGCTTTTCCCTGTTTCGTTTGATGACAGAGACTCCGTATTGACTTGTAGAGGCAACTATTGCTTGCTTTTGGTGTCCACTTCACTTCAGGAGCTTTGAAACACCTTCATTCTTGAATCTCGGATCATTTCATTGGATTTTTGGCTCACTGTGTCAGTTTCTACGTTTTTCTGCCTGGGTGTTGGAACTCAAGTTTGGAGCAACCATTTGCAGATCTGTCAGTTCCAGTGGACTCAGGAGGTCCTAAAACTTCTATGTTGCTCATCATTTGCACTCCGGTGGAGTTTACAAATCGCTCTGATACCAGTTGAGAGTGCTCTGAACGGAAGCAAGAACGGAAGAGGGAGAGAGAGAAACAGAGAGCCACACAAGTTTTGGTGGGTGAAGAACACCCTAATCTTCTTTTTTCATTCATTTATATATGTGTTTGAGTATTGTACATAACCGGGGTAAAGGCACAGTGACCTTTAACCCCCACAACATATTGAGAGTGCTCTCAACAGAAGTAAGAACGGAAGAGGGAAAGAGAGAAACAGAGAGCCACACAAGTTTTGGTGGGTGTAGAACACCCTAATCTTCTTTTTTCATTCATTTATATATGTGTTTGAGTATTGTACATAACCGGGGTAAAGGCACAGTGACCTTTAACCCCCACAACCTCCCACTTAAAGGACAATGTGCCTTTAAGGGAGAACAACCAGTGAGCATACTATCCAATGTCCATCAATACACGACAATACTCAAACCGCTGACTAGGTAGACTCTTCGTCAGCATATCTACAGGGTTATCATCTGTATGAACCTTGATAAGCTCTATGCACTTGTCCTCAAGTACCTCCCTGATGAAATGGTACCTGACCTCAATAAGTTTGGTCTTTGCATGAAAGACCAGATTCTGTGCTAGCTGAATAGCACTCATGGAATCACTATGCAATGTTGGTACACCTGTATGAATCCCCAAATCTCCCACTAGCTGATCAAGCCATATAGCCTCCTTGCAACCCTCTGTGGCTGCAACATACTCAGCCTCTGTGGTAGAAAAAGCAATGCACTTCTGTGCGCGAGACATCCACGACACTGCACCACCTGCAAAGGTGAACACATAACCAGAAGTGGATCTCCTACTATCCACATGCCTTGCATAGTCTGAATCTGTTTACTCAAGTACACGCATGTCTCCTCTACCAAAACAGATGCACATCTCCTTGGTACCCTTCATGTACCTCATGATGCACTTAACTGCCTCCCAATGCCTCTTTCCTGGATTAGCCATATACCGGCTAACAACTCCCACTGCAAATGCAATGTCTGGTCTAGTAGCTATCATAGCATACATAAGACTCCCAACTACTGATGCATAAGGAACCTTGGCCATCATGGCCCTTTCCTCATTTGATTTGGGACTATCTGTATGACTCAGTTTCACATATGGAGGCAATGGAGTACTCACTACCTTCCCCCCCTCCATATTGAAACGCTGCAATACTTTTGTAACATACTCTTTTTGTGAAAGCCAAAGGAGTTTCCTACTCCGATCATGCGTGATGCGCATACCAAGAATATGACCTGCAAGTCCCAAATCCTTCATATCAAAGGCCTCATGCAACTTGGCCTTTAATGCATCTAGCTCATAAGTATTCTTGCTAGCCAATAGCACATCATCCACACATATAGTGCCAAGATTATCAGGCTATTATCCTTAGTTTTAGTGTAGAGGCAATGAATTTCACTCCTTCTAAAACCCTAGGACCGAATGAAAGCATCAAACTTCTGATACCATTCTCTAGGTGCTTGCTTAAGACCATAGAGACTCTTCTTCAGCTTGCAAACTAAATGCTCTTTGCCCTTTTCTTCAAAGCCTTCCGGCTGCACCATGTGAATTTCCTCATGCAAATCCCCATGCAAGAAAGCTGTCTTGACATCCATTTGCATAAGCTCCATATCCTCTGATGCCACTAGTCCAAGCATGCATCTAAGTGTGGTCATCTTCACAACTGGAGAGAATATCTCATCAAAGTCCACACCCTTCTCTTGCTTGAACCTTTTAGCGACCAAACGGGCCTTGTACCTAGGCACATCATCACCTATGACCTTCATTTTGTAGACCCACTTACATGGCGGAGGTCTTCTCTTTGTGGAATAGGAATGGTTCTTGGAGGGATCAGCAGGCATTTGTTTGAGCAATAGAAGCTCCAACTAGAAGCAATATGACATCTTGTGCAACATTTGCACAAGGCGTTGAACGCCGAGGTAGGCATCTTCAAGGATCTTCCATTGGAAGATCGTCTGGTGCTACATCTCAAGAACTTGCTACTAAAGGACATTGCAGGCTCGCTGTAGCTCTTATGTGCCCATGCGGAGGTCTTATACCTTAATGCGTAGCTTGCATTTCTCCTCGATGAGCTACAAGCACTTCTACGTGGTGGCATTATTCCAGTCCTGGTACTGGGGATCCAAGATGGGCATAGGCATAGACAGAGATGATCTAGTCGGAGATAGGGTGGTTGGCAGCTTCTATGGGCAGTGTGAAGACTCTTGTAGATTGGTGGCCATGCTGACACAAGGCTTGGAACTTTTGCTCTTTGTCGAGGCGTTCTATTGCTTGAGGGTAGCGATCTATGCTGGCAATTCTTCCTCTATTCCTTCGACTCCTTAGCACCACCATTGATGGCAGCATTGGCGAGGAAGCTAACTCCACCAGTGAGCATGGACGGTTTTCTTCCAAATGCGTGAGTAATAGTGTAAGCACAGAAAGATGCAATGAGGCCAGTGATATGAAGTGAAGAAGTGAAAGTGGTGAAGATTTGGATGTTGAATTTATAGTAATCATTGGGGCTGTTGTACTTGTTACGTTCGGCAAAGAGGAAGGGCATCTCAGGCATTGTTTTGAGCAATTTTTTGCTGATTTTTGGAGTGCAAAAGTGTTGCATTTCGAGCCCCCGTTTGATGCATTTTTAGAATGCAATTTAATGTCGTTTTGGGCCGGTTTGGATGTTGTATGCATTGATCATGCAGTGTAGTGGATTGCAAGGCTAATGCATTTGTTTTCAGATGCTCTTGGCACTGCTTATACTATGGAATTCAGTGGTTTTGGCCAGCAAGTGGTCTTCATCGACACTCTTCTTTTCGAGCACCCTGCATTCATACCATACAATCATCTCCCAAGCCTCTTTCATTCCCTCGTCATAGAGCTCGGCTCTCTCTTTCTAGTCAGTGGGTTGCATATCTTTCTTGTAGGTACATCACTTTGGCAGTGGTAGTGACACATGCTTTGACAGTGGTACATGCCTGGTTGAGATGCATTGACAGTTCGTTGGATGCATGGTTATTTGCATATGTTGGATACATACGATGGTACAGTGATGTGTTGAGATAGCATTGTTTGGAGCTGTTTCAGGGCTGGTTTGTCAGCATGTTGGGACCCCGTATTCGGGGCTGATTTTATGGCATTGTGTTTGCCATTGGTCAGGACATTACAATTGCTGCTGTTGCTGTTTTTATGACAAAACAGTCATTTTCAGGACTGAATATCTCTTGCCTGGTGCAGAATTGCACTTTGTGCCGAACTGGAAAGTTGTAGTTCACAGAACACACTACAACTTTGCTTTTGGAAGCAAGTTGATCCGGTATAAGCTACAGGAGTTACAGCCTCTGCAAAACCACAAAAAGTTACAGTCTACTGTCTATTTGTGACCAATGTGCAGGAAGCTATTTTCCAGGTGAGAATATCTGAGAATCCACAAGGATTTGGCTCTTGAGGTCAACTGATAAGTTGTAGATCTTTCTACAAGCTACAACTTTGCTATTTACAGCTTTGGCATCTGGTCTTTCATGAAAAGATATCACTGTTCAAAAATAGGGACAGCGTGTTATTTTGCCCAAAGTGGCTGTGAGGTATTGTTGTAGGAATTTCTCTTGCACAACAGTGAATTGGGAACTCACAGTAAATTACAGAAAGTGATTGGGATCTCACTTCAGTCCAAGGGCATTATTGGCATTTTGGCAAGTCACTTTGCCACATTTGGCAAGTGGTGAATGCTTGATTTTGTTGCCAAAGGATTGCACACTTGAGGTGATGCATTAGTGATGCAGTAAATGCCCTTTCGATGCATTATGCATTTGCATTGGTGGATTCCACACTGATGTTTATGGATAGTTGAGCTGGGCTCCTATTTCCATTAGTTGAGTAGGCATTGCTCATTTGGTTTAGTGCATTTCTTACTTGGATTGCCAAGCATTGGCAGGTTACTGGGCTACATATATTCTTGTTTATGCCTCTTTATGGCTGAGTGCTTTTGAGCATTGGATCAACCAGTTTATTTGGAGACCTGATTGGTCTGGACAACACTATTTTTTGGTCATTTGGGTTGCCTATTGCACTATACTATTCTTTGGTTGTGAGCTATTGTGCCACAGATATGGCATCTACAGCTGGTAGTGCCCTCTTTGATATTGAGAGGTTGGATCGATCAAACTTTCAGTATTGGAAAGAGCAAATTTATGATGTGTTAGTGCAGAAGAGGCAGCATAAGGCCATTCAATGCAAAGGTGTCAAGCCTAATAGCATTAAATAGAGTGATTGGGATGACATGGATGAGCAAGCATGCTCTATCATTCAGTCATCTCTCTCGAAGTCTGTCTACTTGCAGGTACATGATGGTGTACACGGTGTAGACTGCCATGCATATGAGTTCTATACTCATATATGCCGGATGTATGACCATGATAGTGTTATGTTACAACATGATGGGTTGAAATGCCCTGATGTGCTGAAATACAGCCTTGATATGCACTTTAGAGGTAGATCTATTAGTAGAAACAGGTCATGTTCAAGGGGGAATTCCAAGAGCAAGTCTAGGTCTTGGACTTGTGTTAGATGTTTCTATTGTGGAAAGTATGGCCACATGAAAAAGTATTGCTGGAAATGGCTAAGAAAATGCAAGAAGAAGAGCAAGGTTAAGAATGACAGGAAGAAGGAGAAGAAGCATGTTGAGCTTCAAGGTGTGGATGCTAAGGTTTCCACTTACCAGGACTTGCTACAAGCAAGATCAGTACTGGACAGTTGGTTAAGGCAGGTTATCATGTCTCTTTGGGTGATCATGCATGGAAGATTGCTAGAGGCAATCTGGTTATGGCTAGGGGATCACGAGTTGGATTCTCATGCATTGCATGTATCAGGTGTCCAGGATAAGATGCTTATGATTAGTAAGCACCCATCAGTTAGTTTATGGTATGCCAGACTTGGACATATGTCTACTACAGGTATGGAAGCCCTTACAACATTGAGATACATTCCTGTTATGGATGTCTCTCAAATTTTATGTCATGATTGTGATGATGATCAGCAGTCAGGATCCTCTTTTGTGAGGAAGATAGTCAGTGAGAGGTATGTTGAGCCATTGCAGTTGATTCATAGTGCAGTTTGTGGGCCTATGCCTACCGTTTCACTGGGTGGCACCTCTTACTTTGTGACATTTATTGATGCTGCTACAAACTACATATGGGTATATCCGATTCGGTAGAAGCATGATGTATATGATACATTTCAGTGCTTCTTGGGTAATGCTGAAAATCAGTCAGGAAAGAAGCTATTGAGCTTGATGACTGATGGTGATGCAGAGTTTACCTCTTCTAGATTTCAGCATCTATGTGATACACTTGGTATCAGGAGGGTGTTGACCACTCCTCATCTTTCTACTCACGATGCCTTGGCAGAAGGCATAAATCAGATTCTATTGGACAGGATTGGTAGCATGCTACTGTATGTAGGTCTTACCGAATGCTATTGGGCTGAGGCATGTAAGACAGCTGCATATTTGCTTAACAGGTCACCTAGGAGATCTCTGAATGGTAGAGTGTCATTTGACTTCTTGACAGGCAGGGCACCATGTTATGAGCATTTACGTGTGTTTGGCTGCGAGGCTTATGCTCATGGTTCCCGATCGAGGAGGTGTATCTTCCTTGGATACAGTGAGTCCAGTAGGGACTACAGGTTATGGGATTCTTCAACTAGAGAGTTGATATGCAGCCATAGTCTATTTCAGAGAGGATGCTATGTTTAGACAGCCCACGACTATGGATAGCAGGAGAGTGGTCTTCCAGGAGGGTGTAAGTGCACTGATACCTCCGAATTCTTTGCAGGGGTAGCCCATATCCCTTGGAGTGGGAGGTTTTTCCCATAGTGAGCAGGTTATAAAGTTGGGACAGCCACAATTGCTTCCTGGTTTTGGTCAGAGACGGTCAGAGACTCAATTGCTTCCTGGTTTTGGTCACAATTGCTTCCTGGTTTTGGTCAGAGACGGTCAGATGTCTCGAGTATTCCACAGGTTTATACTCCTATGGAGATTGTTGATGCATCTTCTATGGACAGTTACAGTTTACTCCCAGGATGCGAAGTGCCTCTTGCAGATGAGGATGAGGCTATGCATGGTGAGGAGGATACCTTGGCTAATGATGCCCGGCATGATCCATTGGCTGGTCATGCCAGGACAGATGTGGTTTTTGCAGTTATCGACTCGGGTCATATTGCGCATGGGCAGGAATCATTGATATGTTTGCTTCGTAAGTGCCTCCATGGCCAGAAGCAATCCCCTCAAGCTTGGCTTCATAGGTTTGATACCGTTATGAGAGCTCAGGATGTGATGCGTAGTGAGACAGGTTATGGTCTCAGTATTCAGAGGTTGCTATCCTTCTGAGGTTACTTGCCATATGGTTCCTTATGGATAGGGATGCTTTGCAGTGGGAGCTGCATGGTCTTGATGATGTTTGTCAGATACTTGGTTGTTTCAGTATGGAGAGGGGGAAGTTACTGAGTACTCCATTGCCTATATTGGCTCCATACTTGAAACACAGGAGGTTTGACGATCATAGATCAATTGAGCAGTAAGTTATGGTTGATATGGCAGCCATAGTACTTCATGCATCCATGACTGTGTTGAGACTTGGTTCTCACATGTTTGCCATTGGGGCTACACTTCTGGTTCTTGCTTCCGTTGCAGTGGGAGTTGGTAGCATGATTATGGCAGATTTTGGCAGTAGGGAAGCGGTTGTGGACATCAGGTCCTTATGCTTCCAGGAGCAGCGTGCAGGTGATGCAGGTTGGGTAGACCATCAGAGGTCTATTGTAGGGCATGTGCTTATGGTCACAGGTGGTACAGAGACATTTTCTTTGCACAGTGAGAGTTCGGGTGCTATGGACGTAGCACAGGAGCACGTGGTGGTGAGAGTTCACTCTCCTAGTGAGATCTAGCATGAGATCTTGGTTGACAGGCACCTACAACTTGTCATTTTCTATCCTGCAGACCTGATGTCTGCTAGCAGCTTATCCTCTATGCACTTTACACATTGTAAAGTGCTGATGGGCATAGGATGACGGTCTAGTCATCTTGTTTTTCGGCCTATGGCTGATTGTATTATATGTGTACTATACTCCCATAAAGGCACACTGCCTTTAAGTGGGAGGTTGTTGGGGTAAAGGGCAGTGTGCCCACCCACTTATATAGTGCCCATGTATACTCATATATATATATGATAGAGGAATAAGCTGGAGTAGCTTTTGCTCCACCACATTTTGGTGTCTCCTTACTCCTTTGTGTGTGCTCTCCTCTCCCACAGATTGGACCCAATTTTGATTAATTCAAGGTGGCAGTAGTACCTTGCATGGTCATGAGTGATTAGTTGTAGTGGCATCTAATAATACCAGCCATGTCTATGGTGGTGGCTAAGATTCCTCCTGACTAGCAGTTAATTACCAGCCACCGCAGTGACCCACAATTACTCACCTACTAGTTACCACCATAGGGCTTGCATTCATGATTACTATAACAAGTGTAGTAAATTACCAGTCACCGAGATTGCATGCTCAGTAGAGTACTAGAGTGCATGGTAATGAGTGATTAGAGGTGATTAGGCTTCATGCCTAGGACGCCAATTCAATATGTAATATGTTACTACTCTCGTCCAAAATCCAGGGTATGGGGGGACAATGTCCATATATAATATGCATGGATTTCCTTTTTAAAAATCAAATATGCAAGGGAAAATATGAAAATTTCATGTCCCCCTTCCCACAAAATATAAGGTATATACCTTGAAAAATATGCAAGATTTTAAGATTTGTACATATTTTTCATAATATGTGAGGGGGGGTCTTTTGGATGAGTGGGGGTAAAACAAAAAATACACTAAAATATGAAAACCCATCTCCTTTCAAATTAATGTAACTTTTTCATGTTTTACCCAAATTTGAAGGTGTAAAAACATATTTGAAGATCTTTTAATGCAGAACACAAGCGTGTTAATTTGAATAATTTTTACTCATGGCATATTGTTAAATTCATCTCATACTCAAGATTTTGATAGGTTTTCTTACTAAAGGGAGTTGGTGCCCTAGGGCTTCATGATTTACTTTTGTGGTAATTACTGCCTAGTGGTGGTGGCTCTCATCAGCCATGTCTGTGGTGGCTAACATTCCACCGGGCTGGCAGTTAATTACCACCCACCGCAATGGTTTTCAATTACTCACCTGCTAGCGGTTACCACCACTGGGCTTGCATGGATTATTACTATGAGTGCAGTATATTATCAATCTCCCCTACTCTGCTACTTCATCCCTTGTATTTTTCTATGAGCCTTTGAAGCTATGTTTTGGTCTATAGTTCATCCTTTGATTATCGAAGTTGTCCTTCATCTTTTAGCCTGTAGCCTCCTATCATCGGTGCTAACACCTACCTTTTGTTGTTATCAACAATGTGCACCATTTTATCCATGCTCTCTAGATGGACTAGCACAATTGCATGAAGCCTAATGGTTTTAGACAAATTTGCACCCTAGCACATCTTGCTCAATTTTACTCCAAATGGTGCATTGTCATGTTGGAATCATTGATTGGGGAATGGCATGAGATATCTCAAAGGATCTCACGAAAGGCTTTCAAAACAATGAAGCATTTAGAGAAAGAGATTTCAAAAGATTGGAAACAACGGATTTTGCAACACAAGCCCATGCTTGAAAACATTGGCTTGCATCAAAGTTGTGGGTGTTTGCAAGAAAATGATGAGAGTTCAAAAGATTGGAAACAATGGATTTTGCATCAAATGTACGACCATGCTTGAAAACATTGACTTGCACCAAAGTAAAAGGGAGAATATTTGACAACAATCAAACATTTTCAACCTTGGATGGATGATCATGGATGGATGATCAATAAAATGGTGCGGTTTTCTTTGATGCCTATAAATATTAGACTTTGGGTGTTCATATGCCTAACCAATCACTTTTAAGAAAACTTTTGATACACATTGCTGATAGGATGATGGTCAAAAACCCATGAGAGAGGCTTACACCTGAAGATGCAATACGAGAACTCTAAGTGTTTAGTTTGGATGGGGAGTTGGCTATGCGGCCTATTGAAGAGATGAATCTTGCTTTAAGTCTTTTGGAATAGTAAATATAATAGAAGGCAAATTATTTGTAACATTTTGAGTCTCATTTTTAAGCCTCTTGAATCTACTTTTATACGACCTCCTCTATGACCTGTGGGATTTCCTCTAGATTCTTTTTGCATGTATCTTTACGCTTTTTAGGGTATTTGTTTATGGTTGGTTCTTGAGGCTCTACTAAGGGAGCATATTTATGTGATTTCTTAGGCTGGAGTCTGAATAGGGTCTTCAGCTTTTTCCTTCCTACGGTTGGTTCTGCCTAAGCAGTCCTTAATGAAATGGCCTCCTAGACCACACAAGAAACATAAGTTTGGTATATTCTTGTAGAAAATTTTTTGGAGAAGTTCTAAGCTATCGCCAACCAAAACTTAGGGTTGCCTCTTGAACTGATGAACCTTTCAACTTCGAGACCAACACTGAGTCATAAAAAGTGATAAAAAACTCATGCAAATGGACAAATCAACTCCATTTTTGGAGAAAAGCCCAAAAAAATGTGTTTTGTTTCAAAATTAAAGGATCAAGATATACACTTCATGTCAAACATTTTTTTAAAACTAGTACTAAATTTATGAAAAAAGAATGCATAAAATATTACTTCTGTTTGACTCCTGAACCCAAAAATGTCTAGTATTATGAACCCAAAAATGTCTAGTATTATCAATTGAAAAAAGCGTTCTCTTCTTTAATTTGAAAAACACAATAAATTACAAAGGAGAAGAAACTACTTTATTCAACTAAGAGAGTCACTAGAGCTTTTGCTTTAAAATATGATTTTTTTAATGTGCAAGTGCCCATATAATTTTTAACTCAATCCATATACAAGGATTTCTATGAGTGCAGTAAATTACAAGCTCACCAAGCTTGCATACTCAGTAGAGTACTAGAGTGCATGGTAATGAGTGATTAGAGGTGATTAGGCTTCATGATTTACTTTTGTGGTAATTATTGCCCGATGGTGGTGGACTGAGTTGTACAAATTTTCTCTTGCTCAATGAGGCTCATAACGACTCAGGAATGGCTAGATGTAATCTTTTGGCCTCTAAGTCTCTCAGCGATCTTTTGGCTTGTTGGATGTAATGTTTTGGTCTCTAAGGCTCTCAGCAATTACTGAGTTTTTATTACATTTATGTAAGCTCTCTTTGTTCAATTTGAGGCTCTCATTATGCACTATTATTAACTTCTATATTTGAGTGGTTATGGTCACTAGATGTAATCTTTTGGCCTTTAAGGCTCTCAACAATTATTGAGTTTTTATAAATGTAAGATCCTCTGTTCAATTTTCTCAATATAAGTCGTTAATTTTTATATAACCTGTTATTGGATAGAGATGTACATTATAATCTCTTTTGCTCAAATTTCAAACGTGTCTTTCACACAAGCATGCACAATGTTTGATTCCCACACTTAAGACTATGTCTCTCATCGGAGTATGACCCGAGGTCCTAAGCTACACTTATACTACAAATGACAACACCGATATATGTAAGACATTACAAAGATATGGTGTTGTAGGCATAAAGTCAACCATATGGTTGACCAATAGTACTTGGGTACTATATATACCAAGTACTTGTATTGTTTCATTTGAACATTTCTATTGGAGCTTTCTTGTGTGTGCACTCTTGCTCACTTGTGTTCATAACCTGTCTCCATGTTGTTCCTACATTTGGTATCATAGCGCTTCTGTCTCTAGAGCCCATTCCCACGCTTGCTTCCAGACTCCCACAAGCTTGGTGCTCCAGTTCGCATTCTTGGTTCTCACATTCAACTCTCCAACTTTCATTTGAGGTAGCTCCAGCAATACAGCGGTAGTTTCTTGAGCTTTTGAGGTCCGATTTTGATGTTTTTCGAAATTTCTGAGTTGCCCGCATATAAATAAACCTGTCTCGCACCATTTCAGGCAATTTTTTTTTGGGTTTTTTGTCCGAATAGTTGTACAAACATCCATACGGGTCTGTCCGTACAATTGCACGACAGTGTTAGGAGTCCGCATGACTTGTCAAAAGGTGATTTCGAGTAGTTTTCGACTGTTTTTTGGTGTTTTTGCTCAGATTTGGACTCTTTTCAGCTCCAATCTCTCCTGGGTGTGTTCCAATAGCTCCAGACATCTCCATACTTCTCCAAGATCTTTCCTACACATGTATTGTATTTAGAAGTACTCCTGATAGCTTCATTCAGCTCCAAACAACTCACTTCAACTCCTTTGTCATCTTTAGCTTTCCCACAGTGTTAGTGGACTGTTTTGCAGGTGGTTCCGACCAAGGTGCACTTTCAGTAAGTGTTTTGAGCTGTGTATTTCTCTTCGAGACTATTTTTGCAACCCATTGCACTCTCATGTGCATTTGCAGATACTCTGCATTGTTGGGTGCATTCGCAGTTACTTTACAGTTGTGGATGCCTTTGAGCTCCATTGGATGCATTTGAGCACTCGTGGGTGCACTATTTCAGATTTGGGTTGTGCATTTTCAGTTTGGGATTGGACTTCAGATTGCAGCAGAGTGCAATGATTGGTTTATGCCATTTTTGCATTGATTGCATTGTGCAGTCGGTGGCATTTTAGAGCAGCCAGTCGTACTTTGCATTTGCAGCAAGCATTTGTTTGGGATTTGCAGGCACATTTGTAGCCAGTTGCACTTTTGGAACTTGTAGTTCTTTTTGCAAGTACATTTGCAGCTTGTGGGTATCCCATTTTGCATCATTTAGACTATTTGTGGCTCAAACACCGTAAAGCTTGTAGCTGTACTCCCTCCATGGCTACAACCGTTGACGTAAATCATGAAGCCTAATCACCTCTAATCACTCATTACCATGCATTCTACGATTGTACTCTATGGGTGTTAACAAAGATTACTTCCTTGGAGAAAGGGTTGAAGGCCTTGCCATGTGATAAACTTTTTCTTGATTTTCTCAATCATCAAATTCTAGGTTAAGTTTGGTGAAACTCTAAAAAAGGAGTTTTTTCGTGATACTCTCCAACATTAGGGTAGATTGTTTCTATAGGCTCTACTCCACGGCTTATATAGGATGAGTAGCGTGTTCAAGGTGTGCAAGGTTTTGAGGCATTTTGCCACCCCTACAATTATATCGATGTCGTAGTTTGTAGTATAAGTGTAGCTTAGGACCTCGGGTTGTATTCCGGTGAGAGACATAGGCTCAAGTGTGCGAAGCAAACATTGTGCATGCTTGTGTGAAAGAAATGTTCATCAACATGGTCAGGGTAATGAAGGCTTTTGCCTCCATTGGGGGTTTTAAGGTTTAGAAAGAGTTTCAAGGTTTATAAGGAGTATCCAGGGTTTTAGAAGGGCCTTTAGGGTTAGAAGGAGGTTCCAAGGTTCAGAAGGGAGTTCAAGGTTAGAAGGGGGATCCAAGGTTCAGAATAGACTACATGATGGAGAACTCATCTCCCTCATAGATCATGGAGATCAAGGGCTAGAAGGGGGATCCAAGGTTCAAAATAGACTACACAATGGAGAACTCGTCTCCCTCATAGATCATGGAGATCAAGGATTGAGGAACTAATCTAAGAGGGTAAGGTTTAGGGGAAGAATAGGAGTGGGAGAGAGAGAAGATGTAAGAGCATGGGGGTGGTGGAGAGAGAGGAGAAGGGAGGAGGAGAGGGAGAAGAGGAATTGCAAGGTTGGAGGAGAGGGGAGTGGGAGGCAAGGTTAGGACATGCTTTTGGGCATCAAGTGTGTTCAAGGTGGTTATACCTAGAGCACTTCTACTTTATACTTCAGACAAACACTTCCCATCAAGTATCAAACACAGAGTCGGAACTATATCAAACAGAAGTTGGAACATATAGTTATTCAATTGCGCATTGGAAATAGTAGATATAGATTAAAAAGTGTCTCCTTATATTAATCATTATCATATCATAGCAAAAGATTAGTATAGAACTAGCAAATAGAGCATCATTCCAATGTGATCAATCCATGAATCTTGTCAGACTACAGAGACTCATAAGCATGAGCATAGAAGTTACATGCAGATAACTAAATAGCCATGTTTAGTATGCTGACTATGACAACTAACACCTAAGAGTACTACTTAGGACTAGAGCTAGTTATAGTGCCTAGCTAACCCCTACTAGAGTGCAAGGGAGCATGAACACTTGGATACAATTGCACAGAACACCAAAATAGAACTCAACATAATGCCCCAAAGATTATGGGCTTCATTCCATTATGGGATAGTTATACAAGTTGGAGAGCTTCTCTCTCTACATGTAGAATTTGTACCTAGGATGCACATATAGAAGTTGCATGTCATATGTAGGAACTGCATGTAGGAATCGTATGTAGAACTTGTATGTTGCACGTAGAACAAAATTAATCCAAAGCTACCCTGAAAGAAATGAAACTTTGAGGAGTGGCATCCATAAAAATAGCAAGATATCAGCAACTATCTCACTATCCAAGATCTCCTCATCTCGCCTTAGGTAAAGTCTCAGCCCAATATATATGTTCGAGGTATCAAAAATATGCTCATTGATTTGGCCAAAAATAAATACAAGAAGGGGGCAAGAGGGCATCCCTGGCAAACTTATCTAGAAATCAAAACCTCTCTCCCTTTTCTCCTTGATATGCACCTGGTGGTGGGTTGTTCTATACAAATAGGAATGCCCCTTGATCCATGCATCTAAAAATCTAAAGCATAGAAGGGTACCCTCCAAAAAATCCCAATCTACTATGCCATAAACTTTCTTGAAGTCCAAGAGTAGAATGGCAAGGTACTGGCTACTTTGCATAGCCTATTATGAAGCCTCCCAAAAGGAAAAAATATTACCAAAGATGCCTATGTACTGCATGAAGCCCATCTAGTATCATGAATAAGATTTGAAAGAATGGGTTGCAAACATAGACTGATAGCTTTTGCCAAAATATTATAAAAGGTTCCCAAAAGAGTGATGGGCCTCCTTATGAAATCATGAGCCAAAGTGCTGCTATAAAGATTTTTTGGTCCCATTTATAAATGATAAATACAAGAACCTCTTTCTTCAAATAAAAAAGAAGTTACCAATTGAAAGCATTTCAAACATTGATGGTCATAAAGAGACATGATATATGTACTAGCACGAGAAAAAAATGCATGCAAAGAATCACTAATTGAGACGTCAAGGTTCCCTTCGACAAGAAGTAGGAAACAATATGTTTATCCAAATGTCAATGTGAAGCAACATGGCTTTAAAGGTTTGTAGCTAAACTTGGTTTAGTCCAAGGGGAGACTACCAAATCTTTTGTTATAACATAAGACTAGCAAATTTTCTTTCCTTAAGTATTTACAATGATCCTTGAATGACATGCACATGCTTTGGATATTCTCAATGAGCTTCAAGGGACTCCAATTTGGAATGGAGGAAAGAAGATGGTTGACATTTAAAAAATAAAGAGGAGAGTGGAATTTGTAGCTACATAAAATTTATACTATAATGTACACATCAAGATGCAAACTTAATGGTTGAAAGAGCACATCAAGATGTGCTCTTGATGGACATCAAGGTGCAAACTTAATGGTTAAAAGAGCACATCAAAATGTATGAGGAAGTGGATGACTTTCTTTGAGATGCATTATTTTATATTTCACGAAGATCTTCCCTTGTTTAGAAAAAATTAATTAAAATTCACACAAATTTGAAACTAGGAAATCAGAGCCCTTGAGTGCTATTGTGCATAGTTGCAATGCACACATTATTCATTAAGCAAATCTAATGGATTTACATGTTTTTATGTCATCCAATGATTGTACAAGGTGACTTGTGTTTGAGGATGTGTAGATGTCTTTAAACTTTAAGAGTAGAAAGAAAATCATAGGTTTGTTGTTATGATTGTTGATACTATTCTTAAATTGCAAATATCAAGGAATATAATGTTCTTAACAATATCATAAAATATCATCACATGAGCATATGATATTTCTCTGCAAAGTGAGAAAGTGAAAAAAGTATTATTCATCTATTAGGATCTAGATGAAAGAGGCCTTAAGGATGAGAAGATTTGAGTAGATGGCCATTGATAGCAACTGCACATTTATACAAAGAAGAAAAAGTTTCCATTGACCAAATATTATGCTAACAAAGAGGTGTGGAAGATGAGGCAAATAAATCTAGCTAGTCAACTGACCCAATAGCAAGTGGGGAAAGAAAAAAAGGGTCATAGGGTTTGAGTGATATAATACGTGAAGCAAGAGAGGCCTAATCTAAAGGAGGGGTGCTAATATTGCAAGGATAGGAGTATGAGGTAATGAAAACTATGAGGGGTGATAATGAGGCCATTCATAACTTGAGTGGGTTGAAGTAAGGAAAATGAGAGGAGGAGGGTGGTATGGGAGAAAAGGGGGGGGGGGGGGGGGAGAGTTGGTCTTCTCCCAAACCATGTGCATCAAAATAAATTCTATTAATTTCATTGTCATGAGGTCGATTAGGGACCAAAACATTATCCATCTATTAGGGATCTAGATGAAAGAGGCTCTTAGGATGAGAAGATTTGATAGATGACCAATTAGTAATGTTCCCGTTGACCAAGTATTAGTGTTGATGGAAGAAGCATGGAAGATGAAGCAAACAAATCTAGCTAGCAATACCCAATAGACAATGGGGAAAGAAAAAAAGGGTAATTATAGGGTTTGAGTGATATAAAACTTGGAGTTGAAGAGGCCTAATCAAAAGGACCAGTGCTAGTATTGTAAGGATAGGAGTATGAGGTGATTTGTGACAACCAGTTGGTTGATGATCAGGCCATTGATGACTTGAATGGGTTGAAGTAAGGAAAACAAGAGGAGAAGGGTGTGTGTTGGGAAAGGGGGCTAGGGGGGGGGTTGAGTCTCCTCACAGTGCACATCAAAGTAAATTCTATGCATTTCATTATTGTGAGGTGGATGATAGAGGGAAAGGTCCTCACTTGGTATGAATGGGGAGTCCTGAATTCACTCATTGGTTGACTTTCTTAGCCACAAAGACATATCTAGGGTACAAATCTAGATGCATCGACATTCATTTTTGTGAATGATTGACATGTAGAAGCGTGGCTCTAGTGTGATATGGTTGATTAAAGCAAATTCATTACCACCTCATTTAAAGTAAGAATCTTTGTTGCAGTTGAATGTTGGTGTCGAAGCAGGTGATGGATGGGTTAATTTAAAAAAATCATTATGACTAAATTTGAAGTACAACCATCGTGGTAGAACCTAGGTCTTTCAACATGGGATTCTCCAAGAGATAAGGGCATGTCTTTTGGCAAGCCTGTCTTATGACACATAGGCTAGGTGAGATTCTACATTGGAAACCCCTTAATTGCATTAAGAGATCCATCCTACTGTGCATTTGAGAACTAACAATATAAGAAATTTAGCAACATTATCGTCTTGCAAATAAAAGTTGAGAATGAGTTTCCTAAGTAATGCAATGGGCAAACTTTACTTGGTATTTGGATGTGTTTGGGTTAAGGGATGATCATCCTCTTTTGTGTATGGTATAAATAGTGGGCTTGTCAATGGCTGATATGTTACCATGATGACTAGCAATGTCGATGGTCTTAAACCCCGTGTTGGGCCTAGGACAACAATTTTATTATTGCTACTAACCCCATTTCATGCGAACCTATCGTGCCCTACATGGGAGCAACGCCTGCATTGCTTTATGCCTATGACCTAGGAATTGGCATGGCTCATTGTAGGCATGGGCAACAATCCTACTATCATAATTGATTTCCACACACATATTGCATCCTTTACGAGCCTCGATGCTTGCATTGCAAGTATGGTGTTGAGCTAGACCTCACATTGTTTAGCAACATTAGCACCAATCTTAAATCAACGTTTTTAAATCAAGCTACTAGATCTATATGAAAAGACAAGTTCTCGTAAGGACAACTAATGAAAAGCACTTTCTGATTTTTACTTTATAAGCTGAGGGATTCCACCACATGGGAAACCCATTGTTTGAAGTTCCCCATTGCCACCTCCCACTCTTTAAGAACTAATAAAAGCACTTTAAGAGACGTGCAGAGAGTTAAAGGCAATTCATTAATCACATGGAAACCCTTGATGCATTCTTCAAGAGCCTTTCTACACATTCAAGGACTTTTGCACCTCATGACTGCATGTTATTTACAGATGAACTGGCCACTTAGATTGAGACTTGAGCTTGGTTTCTTAGGGATCAGCATGGTAAATGCCTAATGGAAGAGAAGTATGTGTGGCAAAACAACAAAAGGTGGAAGATATTTTTAAATGTGTACTTGTTTGTAGTAGGACTCAGATGCGGTTTGTGGCTTGTTGATTGGCCTAGCAACAAGTTGTTGTGGCATCTTGACAAGAGGCTACGATAGAGTGATCGAGGTCAAAACGATAGCACTTGAGCAAGAGGTACCAACATGGGCTAGGAGCATATGAGGAAAAGATTCTAGAGGAGCACTCTAGGCATAGATGGGAATGGGATTTTTGTGGTTGGACATAAGTGTGTGTTTTCTCCACGGGAGGGATTCTTAGAGCACGTGTGTCCCTAGTCTTGTCGAGGAGTGGCTTGGTAGGGAGTGAGGGAGTGACCAAGTAGGGGTGGATAGAAGTGATCGTGCAGTCAAGGGAAGAGGTTTGAGCGCGTGCAGCCGACTCGTTTTGGGAGATGGGTCGAGTCAAATCTGAGATGAACAAGAGAAGGGAAGAGGAGAACATTTCTCCAATGCGTAATTGTTGCTAACTACTCGCTGTAAAAGCACCCGTGAAAGATGTGACAAAAGTTGTTGAAGGATGACAAATTAGAGAGGTTGAGGGTTCTATGGGATAATAAAGCAGAGAGAGAGAGAGGGAGAGAGAGAGAGAGAGAGAGAGATGAAGCAGGAACTGGTTGCAGAAGTGGAGGAAGAGAGAGAGAGAGACGAAGCAGGACCTGGTTGCAGAAGTGGAATTTTGGGGCAGATCCTTAAAAAGATGTTTAACACTACTAAAGTGGAATTTTGGGGTAGATAGTAGATACTTAAACGGTTTTTCCCTGAGTTTATATGCAAAGGGCTTCAGAAAGAGGAAGTCAACACTGAGAAAGAAGAGGGTGGGAGCTCACACTGCAAGAGCTGTGAGAGGTACTGCCGTATTACAGCAACAACCAGGCCTGAGCAGAAAAGAGAGGAGGATCGAAGCAACAAACAACAAAGACTTGTTTCAAAATTGGATCTTTTCTTTGTTGTGGTTGTCTTTTTGCAGTTGAGACCGTTTCTGTTTCAGAGGTTTATCTGGGCTGCAACCTTCTCTTCCTCCCTTCTATATCATCCCTTTCTTTCTCCATCTTCTTCCTCATCACAGGGGCTCTTCTCACCCCTGAACTAGCTAGCTCCCCTTCCTGCTCTCTCTTGTTTTGCTTAAATCCCTTAGCCTTTGCCTAATTTGGGTTTCTTGCAATTCCCCTCTTCTAAGCCTTTGCTTACATCCCTTTGGGTTTCTTGCAATTCCTCGCTCTGCTTACATCCCTTAGCACTTCGGTTTCTTGCCATTCTCCTCTCCTCCCCATCTGTGGACTTCCTGCTCCAAATTCTTTAGCTCCAGCCCTTTGGGTTGCCTCTCCTTTCTTCTTTCTTTCCTCCCCTTCCATGGCTCTCAAGGATGAGCTCGACATCGTCATCCCCACCATTCGTAACCTCGATTTTTTGGAAATGTGGAGACCTTACCTCCAGCCTTACCACCTTATCATCGTCCAGGATGGAGATCCCACCAAGGTCATCAAGGTTCCCGAAGGGTACGACTACGAACTCTACAACCGCAACGACATCAATCGGATCCTCGGCCCGAAGGCTTCCTGTATCTCGTACAAGGATAGTGCCTGCCGCTGCTTTGGGTACATGATGTCGAAGAAGAAATACATCTTCACCATAGACGACGACTGTTTCGTGAGTTTTCTTTCGATCCGATCCTTAGATCTTTCTTGCCTTTCTCTTTGAGATCCACATTGGGCTCCCTCTGAGTCTGGTATAGTTCTTTTTACCTTCTTCGCTGTAGGTGGCCAAGGATCCCTCTGGCAAGGAGATCAATGCCTTGGAGCAGCACATCAAGAATATACTAAGCCCTTCCACTCCGTATTTCTTCAACACGCTGTACGACCCGTATCGTGAAGGTGCCGATTTTGTGCGTGGCTACCCTTTTAGCTTAAGGGAAGGTGTACCGACCGCTATATCTCACGGTCTTTGGCTGAACATCCCTGATTATGATGCTCCCACTCAATTGGTGAAGCCAGCGGAGCGGAACACTAGGTATGTATCCGAGATCTCACCTTGAGCGGTGTTGGGTCTCGAATCCACTTTTAACCGTTGGCGCGGTACAGATCTGTAGGTGTACTTTGTGGCGAAGAATTTTCCCATATCCATGGGTAGATCTGTGAATGTGTCGATATTAAATACTCATCTTTGCAGGTTCGTTGATGCCGTAATGACCATTCCAAAGGGCTCTTTGTTTCCCATGTGCGGTATGAATCTGTGCTTCAATAGAGAACTTATCGGACCAGCTATGTATTTTGGACTTATGGGTGATGGTCAGCCCATTGGCCGGTACGACGACATGTGGGCTGGTTGGTGCTGCAAGGTATGTTGCGATTATTTCCCAGGACTGATGTACGCGTTTCCAATGTTTGTTCTCATCATTGTGGGGAAAAGCTGAAGATTTGTGCATCAGAAGAGTTCGAGAGTAGTTCATGATTTATCACCTGCCTGATGGTTAACAACCACGGAATTGTTTTTGTTTTATATCTTACACTCTTTGTTTGGGCCATGTATAGGGGATTTGATTTGTAAGGCTTATGTGCAGGTCATCTGTGATCATTTAGGCTACGGTGTCAAGACAGGGCTACCTTACATTTGGCACAGCAAGGCTAGCAATCCCTTTGTGAACCTCAAGAAGGAGTACAAGGGAATTTTCTGGCAGGAAGAAATAATTCCGTTCTTCCAATCTGTGAAGCTATCTAAAGATTGCACCACAGTGGAGCAGTGCTATATTGAGATATCAAAGCAGGTCAAGGACAAGCTAAATCTTCTCGACCCATACTTCGCAAAGTTGGCAGACGCAATGGTGACCTGGATTGAAGCATGGGGAGAGCAAAACTCTTCAGGAAAGGGAGACGAGCCAAAGGGAAAGTCTGGTTAATCTTCAGTCGAAGGTTTTGCATCATTATTTCCATTTAATAGATCTTGTACCTTGCATGACAACATTTGCTCTCAATGAAAACTTGGCAGGTTGAGGGAGTAGAAGAGATTACTTAGATTAACGAGTGATTTGTAGTGATCCAAGATAGGTTTCAAGAATATACTTACGATTGAGTGTTTTCCTTTAAAAGGGGCAGAGGTCTCTTTTTCCGGATGATAGCGTTGTCTCTTTTTCATACTATATTCCCTTTGAACCAGTGATATCAATGACACATTTTTTAACTCTCAGAATTTTAAGATTCAGCTTTGTGTTGGATGCTTGGGTTGCTGAGGATTAAATTGATATTATCAAACTTCTGATCGAGGGAGTGCCTTCTATATATTTTTATGAACCATCGGGGCCTGTGAAGGATCAAAATGATCTCATAAAAAAATTAGTGCTTTCTCCATATTTTAGGACCCTGCTGCTAGAAGAAAGGAATTAGTAGAAGGTACATCTGCATTTTCAAATTTGTATAGAATGTTATCGTCATACCTACCCAAATGTCAGTGGTTCAAGAGGCAGGAATGAATTTGGTCGAAAGTTTCTAAAATTTCTGTTCTGGTTTTCACGTTATCATGCACATAATAACACAGATGTCAATTATCTTACACACAATGCGAAGTTTTTTGGACTTGACATTTCATCGAGTAATTTTTCTTACATACACAATATGATTTTTTTGATTTGATATTGCATCTAGTCATTTGTGAGTCGTAAGATTTGTTGATGCATATCGACCTATTTGGAGGATTAATTGTAGTCATTTGTGAGGTCCTAAGATTTGTCGATGCATATCTATAATTGCATAGAGATCAGAGGTTGCAAAAAGAGTTTGCCCTGTTGTATGTCAGTTAACAGGTGGACTGGGTAATGCATACGGGTAAAATGCCATCGCTAACTATTGTAGAAGCATAACTTGCACATGACATGATAGAGAGCATTTGTCAGAGTTAAACATAGGTGTTTCTACTATTTCAGTCTCGATGCTGGAATGGAGGACAGTTCATCCCAAACTTAAATAGTGACTCGTTGACTTTGATGATAAGTCAATTCTACCTGTTTCGTTTGTTGCTGCTGTTGCGACATGCTTTGTCCTGATGCTAGTGTTTTGGAAGTGTCTGTAGTCCGAATGCTGCTGTTTGGTTGCTTTCCTACTAATTGAGGGAATCATTCTCTAATTTTATGCGACGGTTCGGGCCAAATTTGGTCAACCCCTTCGCCAAGCAAACCAGAGTGCCAAAAGAGTAGCATGACGCTCCTCCAACATCTGCCGCCAATAGTGCCCCAAGTAACCCAATGCCCATTTCAATCGGATCCTACGGGGCCTCATGTTCAATTCTACGAGGGTGAGCCATCCTTCACCATAACCTCCAAGCCCTGGGTAACCAATTTTTGGCCACTAAGTCATGAAGGTCAGGGGAATGATCAGATGGACTTTGGGGAAAGTCACACAATGGCCCCTCGTCCCAGTCTGTACTCAATTTGGGTTGGAGATCTAGAGGGTACTCCTTTCCTTGCGGTTGCACCCTTAGGCCGGTGCCCAATGTGAACATACATATGCCAAGTCCCACCCCCATGCGGCTAGTATGGCCAAGTGTGCCACAAATGTCAGCTCCAAGTCCAATTAGGCCATGGCTAGCTAACACAATACCCACACGGCCTACAACCTTCTATAATCCACCCCAAAGGCCACCCAATAAAGGTACTGTGCCAACCCCTCAAGCACCTCCACTAGCACCACAAATAGTATTGACAAATGAGGCTATGAGGAACCTAGTGCTTGCACTAGGAAGCGGGATTGTGGTGTAGGCTTTGGTGGGAAGAGATGCGAATGTGTCAAGGAGCCATCTAGTCACCATCTCAAAGCTCATAACTAAATTCTTAGGAGAGAGAAACCCCCAGTATCCCATGTTGAAAGGTTCGGGCAGATTTGCGAGACCTTTGGGGACATTGGTGACTTAGACAAAGTGAATGCATTGGGGCTGAGCCTAGATA
Organism: Dipteris shenzhenensis; assembly: GCF_047967505.1. Lineage (NCBI taxonomy): Eukaryota > Viridiplantae > Streptophyta > Polypodiopsida > Gleicheniales > Dipteridaceae > Dipteris > Dipteris shenzhenensis. Next base: position 13,695,614 of record NC_141627.1, on the reverse strand, counting down.
GTAAGGCAGGCCAATGGTACAAGACCTTAGGAGCGAAAGAGAATATCAATTGGGAGATGATGAGGAATGCCTTTATAGTGAGATGCGCTCCTAGATGCAGCCCCATTAACCAATTGTATGAGGTCAAGTAGAAGCAACATGATGCATTACGGGAATATATTGCGACCCTCACGAAGATTAAACATTTGAATTTTTGTTGTGACCCTCACGAAAGGATGAGCGACTTGTTGTGACCCTCACGAAAGGATGAGCAACAAGCAACTACTGTCATGCTTCCTCATTGGGTTAAGGGATGCAAAACTTAATGATCATCTATTTACCCTAAAACCCACATCGTTTGAATTGTGGAACAAGATGGCTGTACTCTTGGATGGTAATATGAAGGATAAGGCGCAACCAAAAAAGCCGTGTGCAACTCCATACAAGGTGTCTCATACCGGCAAACGATTAGCACAGGTGTAGCCAAGGTGGCAACTCCGCTGGCTAAGAGCACGAACTTAGATGAAGTGGCCATGGAGCTATTGAACCGAGTGGCCCAACAACTCAAGGGTGGGTCGAGAAGAGAAAGCCCCAATAACACTTGTTTCCAAGATGAGACAGTGTATGTTGTGGAATATGCACATGCAACCACCCTACGAATGAGTGCCCGCCCCACCTTCAGGCTAGGCTAGCACTTTACTATGCTCACTGCACAAGATGGAGAAATCATGAGACTTCACGATGTTGGTACCCTAAGGATATTCCCCACCCATGTATTAATAGAGGAAACCCTTGGACTTGCCCGCATTGCCAAACCAGTACAACCAGGGTCAGCTAGCTATACAAGGAGCCCCCTCGGCCAACCAAGGGCCACCTAGGGCTCAAAACCTACCATTCCCACCATTCATACTGGGTCCTCAACCCCCACCACCACTGATTATACTTACAAATCAAGTGATTATTGAAGAGCCACTCAGTGAGTGGTAAGATCCCGATTATGCCATTCCAACACCCACTTATGTCGTTCCACCACTCAGTGAGTGGTAAGATCCCCTATGCCGTTGTAGCACTCGATTCCTCACCGTACGAGAGCTTTGTATATTAGTACATCCAAATAAGGTACGACATTATGCAGGATGAACAATATATTCTGGTGTATCAAACCGCTCCCACTATGCAACGAGCCAAGGATATGAACACCGTGAACCGTAGGCCAGCTATCTAATGCTATACTTGTCAAGGCCCACATCGTGCAAGTGAGTGTCCTTACAAGACAATGGCCAACCAGCCCATACCCTGCATTAAGTGTCAGTGATCCCACCTCCTCAAGGACTATCCCTATAAGGATGACCAATCCTTGCTTGGGACATCCGCTACTAACCTGAATGCTCCGTCATGTTCAGGCTATGTGGTGGACCATCTATACGAGGACTATCCCATGAGAAGGGTACGTAGAAGGGCCCTTGATCCTAAGAACAACATCAATTTGCTGAGTATTGAGAGAGGCCATTGCCACGGTCTCCACCTCCACATCTTTAGGGCCCAACCCATCAACCCTAGACCAACCACTCCATGGCCTGACGAAAAGGGTGATGCAAGAGAGGCATTATCGCAAAGACCGGACTTAGTCCAATCGGCCATAATGAATACCCCGACCCTGCTATTGAGAAGCAATGCCTCACATAGGCATAACAGCTAGTCCATGAGTGCTAGGAGAAATTTGAGCAAAGGCTCAGAACCAAGAAGGGCATGGATACCACTCACCCAAACCATCAAGCCCTAGTTCCCAAATCTTTGCCTAGCCTAGAAGAGGTGGATGAGGTAGTCTCAAACAACACATCAGTGGGACGATCACTCTTACGACACAAAATGTTTGAAAAGTATCCTACATGGAACTAGGCTACAGATGAGGACCTCGTGTCCTTTATGGGTTCAAAGAATTGCAATCAGAAGGTCGCGAGCCGATCAACCAACCTCAAGATGTGGCAGGGCTCACCGCATTCATGTCCACAAAGGTAAAAATGCCTATAGCAGCCCTACTAAGGGGGAACCCCATCCTTTGGAGAGATCTCTCCAACTAGATGAATGGGCAAATGGTCACCCCTAAGGAAGTGTCTATCGAGGTGATCGAAGCCCCCATGGAAGAGCCAAATCTCCTAAAGATACCAGTCAACAAGTTAGGCCAGTACTTTGAGAGTGATCATACGAATGTTGTGCTCCCGATTACCTACTAGAAAAATAATGCTACAATAATATTGGATGAAGGGGCAAAAGGTAGCATTGTCACCAAATTGTGCTTGGCGAAATGGGCAAGGCCTGAGATAGAAAGCATCAATCTGGTTATCAAACTAGTCCAATGGTGCGATAGCCTAGTCGGTAGGAGTTCTAAGAGACATAAAGGTCAAGACCTTTGGCCTCACCTGCCATGTTTGGTTTGTCGTAATGGACTTCCACGGACAACTCGACAACTACGATGTCATTCTAGCGAGACCTTTCATGCATGTGGCAAATCTAATAGAATCTACCTACGCAAGGACAATAAGATTGTGAGCATTAACCTCTAGACATGGAAAGCCCACCCAATGATTAGCAACTTATTGCAGGCGAGTCGAATACTGCACAAAGTTTCGCTTCCATAAATGTGTTCCAATGTAACCAAAAGGACATGGGAGAGAACACTAGTACGATCATATGCCAAAACCTGAGTTCTCGCAGAATTGGATGCATGTCCTCGTGACCATAGACGAAGTCGAGAAGATAGGAACAAAAATGGAGGCATATGATTCTAAGATGCCAGGGACCATAGTTCCCTTAAACATGATCAACATCTTGAAGGAATGAGAGGATTGCCAAGGGGTACAAAAAGTGAAGACAGATCTTCACTGGTTCACATATCTGGGTGTTGTTACTGCACAACATGAGTTCTCATCAAAGTGGGGAGCCAGGTTGGATAGAATTAAGGCCCCCCTAGGATCAATTAAGGTCGAGGAAGCCCCTCTATCTAAGGCTAAGGCACGTTCGGAAGCTAAGCCATCACAAAAAAACAAGGCCTCTAAGGCCAAGCACGCTAAGACTTCTCCTAAGGAGAAGCAACCCACCCCAAAAGCCTTGGAGGATGACGAGGAAGAGGAAGCTGATTTATGCCGTCCCTAAGCACTTTAAGCTTACATGGTAAGGTCAAGAAGTGGACCTTGCCAATGAAGGTGAAGACCCTAAACCGGTCTATATAGCCGATGACCTCACCCATGAGCAAGAATAGGCTTTAATTTCCCCACTACATGAGTATTAAGATTGCTTTTCTTGGAAGTATACTGATATGAAGGGCATGTTGCCTAAGGTCATACAACACACCATCCCTATGTTGGATGATATTAGACCGGTGCGGCAGAGGCCCTAACTGATGAATCCAAAGTATGCGATAGTTGTCAGGGAAGAAATACAAAAGTTAATCGATGCAAGATTCATCTATGAGATCGAGCATGCAGACTAGGTATCCCCTATCATCATAGTATAAAAAAAATAATGGCAAGATCTGAGTATGCATAGATCTCAAAATTGTAAATGCCGCGACTCAAATGACCACTACTTGCAACCCTTTACGGAACATGTTCTGGAAAGAGTCACTAGAAAGGAAGCTTATTGTTTCTTGGATGGATTCTCTGGATATATTCAAGTGTCTATAGCACTAGAGGATCAATAGAAAACCACTTTTGCTACAAAATGGGGAGTCTACGCTTCCAAAGTGATGCTCTTCAGGCTCACCAATGCTCTTGCAACATTCTCGAGAATAATGATCATGGCTTTCAAGGAATATCTGAGGGATTTCCTAGAGGTATTTCTAGATGTCTTGTGTGTTCATTCCCATGGGATGATCACCTTAAGTACGTACGAGTCATTTTTTTAAGGTTTCGCACTACCGGATCTCCCTTAACCCACTCAAATGCCAATTTTGGGTTAAACACGAGGTTGTACTTGGACACGTAGTGTCTAAGAATGGGATCTCCATGGATTATAATAAAATCCATGGAGATCCCACTAATGTAAAGAGTGTTCGGAGATTTAGTGGGCATACATGCTATTATCCCCCTATTATGTAGATTTATCTACAATTATGCTAGATCGATCGCCCTTTGTACAAGTTGTTGTGTCCGAATTTATAGAGGTCTTGGATGAAGCCCATTTGGGCATCATAGGTGGTCATTTTTTTGAGAACTTACGGCTCGCAAGGTGCTGCAAGCTTGATTATGGTGGCCCATGCTCTCATGATGCTGAGGTTGTTAAGCGTTGTGATGTCCGCCAATGAGTCTTCATCCCCCACAACCAAGATTATATGCCCCTCATAGGAGTCTTTACAAATCAACCATTTGAGAAATGGGGCATCATTTGTGGGACCAATCAATCTAGTAGCTAAAGGGACTCAGGTTTGATATATTATCATGGCTACATATTATTTTACAAAGTGGGTAGAGTCCAAGGCTACCAAGAAAGCAGATGCGAGGACAACCATTAAGTTCCTGTACGAGAATGTAATACCACGATTTGGCCTCCCACTGGAAGTTGTGAGTGATCATGGGACACACTTTGTTAACAATACAATTAAAATGCTAATGCGTGAGTTCCTCATCATCCACAAGAAATCCACACCTTACTACCCGCAAGCCAAGAGCTCAAACAAGACCTTGTGCTGCACAATGGCGTGCATGGTGGAGGCCACCCAAAACGATTGGGAGCATAAACTCACAGCAGCACATTGAGCATATCGGATAGCATATAAGGTCGCTACCAATTGCATGCCCTTTAGCCTAGCGTTTGGGGTGGAAGCAGTCATGACTATGGAATTCATAGTCCCGAGCCTCAAAGTTGAAATTAGGGATAGATTATCCCACGAGCTGATTTTGGAAAGGCCAGTAGAGATCAATAAGCTCGATGAGACAAGGTTACGAGCGGCATATGCCATTAAAGTTGAAAAACTCCGTTGCAAGAAGTGGTTTGACTACAATGTTAGGAATAAGGATCTAAAAGAAGGAGACCTTTTGTTACTTTATAGTGTAAGAAATTATGAATTTTAAGTTGAAATATGGTGGGATGTGAGCCACCAGTAGAGGAGAATCATCAATGGCTCCGCTCGAAAATTGTGTTCGATTTGAACATTGGACCTCTATTTCCTTAGATAATGCGGCCATACATTCGTGTCTGGAACCTTCATTGTCACCACATACAAACCTTTAAAGATATGTTCAAGACACACTTTTGGAAACTTCTCCACTCATTCTGCCAAATCTACCACAGATTATTTGATAGGCATCGCATCATGAACAATGCCCTTAAATCAGACATCATGCACAAAACACAATCCGAGGCCGGATTGTAAACAGGAAGGGGGCATGTTAACTGCCGCAACGGTTAACATTTCAAGCAAGCACTGTGTGATTGTACTTTAGAGCCGTATGGGCCCAAGTTCTTGTAAAAAGAGAGTGAGAGAGGTGAAAGAGAGTGCAAGGATTATCCCTCGCTTCAAAAGGTGGATTGTATAAAAGGCTAAAAGTTTGACTTTGGTCTCCATTATGTACTTGCAAACTTTGGAATACAAGCTCTCTCATTCTCTTCATTCTCTTATAAGTGAGACTTCTTGCTTTTCATTGTGATACATTGTGAAGTCTCATGATTTCTCCAACTTTTGCAGTGAGCACAACAAAGTGCTAGCCTACCCTGAAGGCAGGGGTGGACACTCATTCATAGGGTGGTTGCCCATGTATATTCCACACCATACATTGTCTCATCTTGGAAACAAGTGGGGATTATTGGGGCCTTCTATTCCCAACCCACCTTGAGTTGTTGGGCCTCTTGGTTCAATATATCCATTGCTACTTCATCTATATTCGTGCTCTTAGCTAGTGGAGTTGCCACCTTGGCTTCACTTGTGCTAATCATTTGCCAGTACGAGACACCCTGGATGGAGTCGTACAAAGCTTTTCTGGTTGTGCCTTATCCTTCATATTACCATCCAAGAGTACATCCATTTGTAGCACAACTCAAACAATGTGGCTTTTAGGGTAAACAGATGATCGTGCAATTTTGCATCCCTTAACCCAATGAGGAAGCATGACAATAGTTGCTTATCGCTCATCCTTTCGTGAGGGTCACAATGAAAATTCAAATGTTTAATCCTTGCAATATATTCCTGTAATGTCTCATGTTCCTTCTACTTGACCCATATAAATTGTTAATGGGACTCCATCTCGGACTAGTAGGAGCAAGCGAGCCTGACTATAAAGGCTTTCCTCAACTTCTCCTAATTGATTTTCTCTTTCGCTCCTAAGTCCTTGTACCATTGGCCTGCCTTACCCTCTAGGAGTCACCCCAATGCATGTTGAGAGTTGTGGTGCCATGAGCACATGTAGAGCAAAGGTATGAGTAAAGGGAAAGCTGCCACATGGCATGGAGGAGATATCCCACATGTGAGCAAGCAAATGGATGTAAGTACCCTCACCTATAAAAGGGAGGTTCATTTGAAGTAATATCAATCAAGCACTTTGCACTATCTCAAGATTCTCTTTATGAGTCCAAGCTAATCTATCTTGGAACCTAATTGACTTGAGATACATGTCATGAGCACTCTCTTCATCATGTTTCCACATAGGTTCCATCCACCTTAGAGCACTCCATAGATCCTGAGGCACGCATGTTTTGTCATGGTATCAGAGCATAGGTTTAGCTCTCCTAGTTTAGCTTATTAGTAGTTCACTAGGATTGCTCCCACTCCTAGATTAGTTGTAGGCATGTCTTAGGAGCTCATGTTTTTTCTCTTAGGTTAGTTTTAGTTTTTAGATTGTAAGAATTCCGTCCATGAGAGTTGAAGATTTTCGTTCAATTATTTTGTGAGAGTCCACTCTTTGTGCTGAGAGAGAGAGATAGAGAGGTGTTCCAAGAGAGTTTGAGAGTGTTTCTTTTGTTAAAGAGAGGTGAGAGATTTCAGTCTGAGTGCTAGCGCTCCTTTCGACAAGCAAGACAGCGCTCCTTCCAATGAGCAACAAACTCTGCAGCTCCCCATCTCCAAGAGCAAGCTATCAAGTGCCTCCATAGATGGCTCTCCATCGACGTGCTCAACACGGCCTCTACTGAACCGACCTCCTATAGTATCTCTTGGCGGCTCCATGCACATGGGCTAGCTCCAGCTTCCAAATCTTCAACTGCCTTCCACACAACCAGAGCCTTCAAGCGCTCCAGCCCTCAAGCACGACTGATGTCCTTCAGTCGGCCTTTGCAACACCATCTCTAGCTTACAGCGCAGCTAGCAAGCTTCTTCCACCGACCTCTACAAAGAGCTCTACCAATAGCGCATCTGGTAGCCCACGGGCTTTGACTGGATCATCCCAGCATCGACTGGACGGACTCTCTATCCTCCGAAAAGCCCTTCAACCAACAAAGAAGGCGACTTGACGCAGAAGGCAGCAACTCTCCTCCGTCTCCAAACGTGGCGACTCCAGCGACTGAAGCAAACTGCGAACGACTCCCTCCATTGCAACGTCGACACACAGGCTGATCTTCCATGGCAAGTTCGTGAGTGAAGAGCTCAACCACTTCCTCCTCGGCGTCGAAAGTTGCTACAGTTCAAAAGTTCCCGAGAGCTTTGCCAGAGACCATGGTGGCGCGCTCGTGAGCAGTAGCGATATCTCCGAAGAATCCCTTCATGCAAACTTGTTGTTCAAGGACGTAGCTGCGCAAAGAAGCCAAGCTCGCGAGATGAATCTCTCCTAGCCACACCTCCACCCGTCATCCTCGAGCTCCCTCCGTCGAAGCCGCTCATCTGTCGTCGACCTTCCCTACACAACGAACCTTCAAATCTCCAAGGTTCCTTAAAAAAGTGACACGTGGCAGATAAGGTTTGAACTGTGGTTAAGGTCAACCTTGGTTAGGTTTATGGTTAGTTCAGTTACTTGGATCATGGTTAAGTTAATCTAGACTTGGGTTAACTAATTTGGGTCAGAAGACTGCCACATGTCAACAGTGCCACCTAAGCACACAGCCCCTTGCCAAGCACAGTCCTGCAAGCAACATGTGAACAGCCAAGCCACATCATCAAGGCCCCTCTTCTTCACAGAATCTTCAACAAGCCATAACTTGCAATCCAAGAAGAATTTGCACACGCTCCAAAAAGGAAAAGTGATCGCCTTTTTGAGCTCTACGCGTCTGTTAAGTCAGAATCATTGTATGCAATTAGACACTGCCAATATTGAAAGAATTCAATTGGTAAGACCTTTGCAACCATTGAAAAAAGCAAAGCATGAATGCCAACATTAATGTAAAAAGAATGCCAAAAGCACAAGTGCATGAGATGACCATAGCAGGAAGCATGGCATCCACACACAGAGCATCAAGGCACATGGAAGAACAAAGCATCATGCAGGTAGCTACACCAAACAAAGAAGCAAATGAGTCATCATCAAGCCATGAGCCAAAAGGTGACATCAATGGAATGTACTGAGAAGCAAATACCTTGCCAACCTTGCCTATTATGTTTTGTAATCAAGCCTGACCACCTGAGAGTAGCTATGAAAGCACCCAGGGGAGGTATTGACATGTAGAAGCCACACTTGACCACCTTAAGTAGCATGCATGCACTAAGGGGAGGTGATGGAATGTAACTCACATCTGACCACCTTGCAGTAGCCAAAGGATCATGGCACCAAGGGGAGGTGTTGAGAGTTGTGGTGCCATGAGCACATGTAGAGCAAAGGTATGAGTAAAGGGAAAGCTGCCACATGGCATGGAGGAGATATCCCACATGTGAGCAAGCAAATGGATGTAAGTACCCTCACCTATAAAAGGGAGGTTCATTTGAAGTAATATCAATCAAGCACTTTGCACTATCTCAAGATTCTCTTTATGAGTCCAAGCTAATCTATCTTGGAACCTAATTGACTTGAGATACATGTCATGAGCACTCTCTTCATCATGTTTCCACATAGGTTCCATCCACCTTAGAGCACTCCATAGATCCTGAGGCACGCATGTTTTGTCAATGCATTCACATTGTCTAAGTCACCAATGTCCCCAAAGGTCTTGTAAATCTACTCGAATCTTTCAACATGGGTTACTAGGGGTGATAGCGAAAGTGAGAGAGGGAGAGAGAGAGGAGTGCACACGATATATAGTACATGTAAACTAAGTTGTATTGAACATGAACATGATGATATATATGTGAACCCCTTACGTAAGGGTTAGGGTTTGCCCCTATGCCCTATGCAGATTGTGCAATTTACACCATCCTCAACACCCCGTCTTAAATTGCACTGGGTAAGAAGAGGGTGCATGTACAAGACCTTTTTGTGGATTTCATTTGGTGCATATGATAGCATCCAAAACTAAAAGAAATTAGAGTTATATGTGCGTATGTGAGCACAGTGACGATGTAGCGGAAGCATGTACAATGAGTACAACTTACGATCCCATACATAACATGGATTTTCCCCTCTTAAGTTGTGGGTCATCCTTCACCTTTGGTAATAAAACCCAGAAGATAGGCTGAAACAAAGAGGAAGGAAATATGTAGAAAGTAAAGTCCACTTGGATCAAAGACTGGTGGATCAAAACATGACCACGTGAACAATAGTGTGTATGGCTACATGTTGAACATCTCAAGGATGAACATGTCATAAGTCATCGTGGACTGTGCAGCTGCTTTGAAGAAGAGGCATCCGGATGTGAGGCTAGTATGTGTAGCTATGAAGAACAAATCTTGGAGGTTGTGACAAACAAGAGGGTCACCAACACAAAAGGACTGACAACAATATTTGAGGTATGCTGCAGTAGAACTATAATCTCTGTCGAATGACGCGGGGTCAAAGAGGACCACATAGTCGGTGTGGACATGGTGATCCAAGGGCTAAAAATTTGGGGCTGAAAGTGCAGATATGATACACTGCTCTTCTGAATAGAGGGCCCATGAAACTAACAAGGTACAACCTGTCAAACCTGTATGCTCAACTAATATGGTTCTCTCTCTCTCTCTCTCTCTCTCTCTCTCTCTCTGTCACACACATACACACACACACACATACTCACTCTTCTAACATAGTATAAGGTGCTCCATTTTCTTTTTATGAGTTCAAGCCAAGGTGATCCATTTATTTTTTTGACTTCAAACCCTCTTATATTAAGGAATGTTCATAAGTTGGATTATATTTGAAGATCAGGATGTTATCTTTGAATTGAGACTAAAAGCTCTTAGTTTCTACTATCATAGCTAAAGTTATGAGCTTTTCTATTCATATATTTTCCTATTTTACAAGTGAGTGTTTGCCTTTGTAAGATCTCTAAGAGAAGGAAGAAAGGAGATATTGATGGCTTGAGGAAAAGAGAGAAAGGAGATGTTGAGGAATATATTGATAGCTTAAGAAGAAGAGTCAAAGTAGACATTCAGACTTATATTGGTGGAGATATTCTCCCTACATCATCATCTAAACTTTGTATAGGTTCCCACACACATCAATATTAATCTTAGCTTGATCTTCAAGTGCCTTCATAGGTACAGATTCATGTGCCAAGTTATCTCAAGAAGATTCATAGAACTAGTGTCTAGTAGCTTCGAGGCACCTAAGTTAACATCATGCCCCAACTGATTCTAGAAGCTAGTACCTTGCAAACTCATAGACTTGTAGGGTTCAAAGTCTAGTAGACTCTAGGCACTTGAGTTGATAGCATGGCACTTGAGAAACCATAAGTCACCTATACGTTGAAGTACATCATATAATAATGGTTGAGTCTAGAGCTTTGAGAGCCTCAAAACAAAATCTAGTGATCATATAGTTTTGATATCTCACACATGGAACATACTTATAAATGAATTGAAATGCATGGAATTGAAGATCCATGTCTCAAAAGAAGTCTCTTAGTCAATCTTAAGCTGTACCATGAAAGGTAGTCCATACAAGCTCAATAGATGATGAAAGAGCAAAGTGATGGTTCTAGTAGTATAGCCATCAAGATGATGATGTGGTAGATCACCAATTACATGTGGCATTTCCTTGATTACACTCTAGCATAGATTATGCTATATGTTCTTCCTTCAAATCCATTTTTTACCATATTAAAAATGTTTCCATTCCTTTAGTTCAACCATTACAAGGTACATTTTTCACATCTATTTACTCACATTGTGATTGAGCTTCTCAAGTCCTATTCAAGTCCTCTAAGGATTCACTTCAACTTTGTTAAGGTTTCCTCTTAAACCGTATTCAAGCACCCCAAATCATGTTTTCAAGACTCTTCAATTCTTTGCAAAGGCCAATTTCAAAAGCCTTTTTATGGCATTTCTAAGTCCATTTTCAAGAGAACCAATGGGGCTATAAAAAAATATTTCCAACGTTTCTAAAAAGCCTCATTTAGCCGACACTTCAAAGCTTTTCAAGACCAAATTTAAAGCCTTGCCATATTTGATTTTCAATTTTTGTTTTGTGCAAATTTTACAATTTCCCTAAGAAAATTTGTAAAAGAAAGAAAGTTATTTTAAATTCATTATTGACATTTCCAAACAGATATCAATTACTTCTTCCATGGATTCTCTTTTAACAAGAGGTTGTCTTTCTATTCAAACCATATTTGAATGGCTTCAATGTTGTTGAAATATTCCATTAAGGCAAAATGTTATGAATTTTCTAAGGTCATTCCTCAAGCCAGCAGGAGTGGTTTTCTTCAAGAAAAGGTCACTATTCAAGATAAGATTGGTGTTCTTCAAGAAAAATGTGTTTAAACCATATTGGTCATTTCTTCGATGAAGTAGAAGGCAAGTCATTCTATTATAACCATATTTGAGTACCTCCAATTTTAGTTCTCCACGTGGTAGATGGTAGATTTGGGGAACTAGGATTCATGCATACTACATGTTTCATTGATGGTGTAGGTGCAATGAGACTTGGCACCCCTTGTTGAAGCATATGGTCTTGATAAGCCATAGGTGATTACCAATTATGCATAGCATTAAAAGAGATTTATCCCTTGTTGAAGCATATGTTCCGAGTAAGCCACTCCTTATAACATTGCCCTACTGTGGCTTAAATGAATTAGTGCAATTGTACTCCAACATGTCGAATTTGTTAAAAGTTTGTCAGACGAAGATTGTGTTAGCACACGCGGTAGAGGCAAGAATTATGCAATTCCTGTCAGTAAAATATTTTCCCCAAGTCAAGGATGCTTCAACTCAAAGGGCTTGGTGAATGGCACAGCCGATGGAGAGAACAAAGCCAAGCACAATCTAGAGAGAAAGAGGCGAAAATGTGGAAGAAGGTGGAGTGGCAAAGAAGGTGATGAGGTGGCACTTTGGAGCTAGAGAAGGCTAGGAGCATGACGTGGAAGCTCAAGGAGGATAGAAAGGCTCTGATACCATATGTTGGAGAGTGGAAGTGAAGGAGGACATCATGGAAGAGAGTGTGGGAACCAAATGGCAAAATGTTCCATTGAGTTGAGTGGAAGTCTATGAACAAACTCGTGAGATTAAGCTCAAAGAAAAGATACATCATGCAATGAATGAGGAAAAATATTACTAAAAAAGATCTAGAAAACAACCAAGGTTGAGGCTAAAAGTGCCATCTCAACCTTGTAGTAGACTGAAAGAAGAAGGGGGAAATAGACACAAAAAGAGAATTTGCAAGGGGGTATGATCTCCAAGTTTGTAAGCTTAATACTAATTTTAAGTGCCTTTTCATTCAATGCAATGTGTGCACATGGTAATCACTTTCAAGTAGAGAAGATTCATGTAGAGCACAATGCGTTCTATCATGGAGACATGGAAAACTCTTTACAAGATAGCAAAGCTAGTGCCAGGGATACAAATCTCATTTCATAGGAGATGGATTATATTGGAATCATATAAGACATTCTCTAAGTGAACTTAGAGAATTCAAAGTATTTAGCTTTGATGTCGAATAGTTCAATGTCATATATAGAGGGGATCATGCTACAATGAGGAAAGATTTGAATGATGTTTTTGCCACTATCTCAAAAAACTTTTGGGACAATCTTATAGCCATGCATTGTGATCAAGTAAGCAATTTATATCATATGGATGCAGTTGTTTTACACAAGCATTGTGACCATGTGAGCCATGAAATTATCATGGATTATTCTCTTTAACTCTTAGGTTATTTTTTAACTTGATTGCAGTCGCTGATAAGTGGTGGCATGTGATTCAAGTTTCACCTTGAAAACACCATGTATTCAAAGATGTGAAAGTGGAGAGTTCCATGCAAGGTGTAAATAGAGAACATCAAATCTAGTACTTCTCATATGTCTTGTACACGTGGATTCAAGGATGAGGATACTTTCAGCTCATATGTGTTTTCTTAGATGACTGTCACTTGGGAGATCTACATTCAAATTTAAAAGATGCATGGGAACTGAGTATCGATGATGGAGAATTATTTGACGCTTCTTTGAAATAAGTGGTGAATTACATCCAAATATTTGCAAATGACCCATATATACACATGAGCCACAATTTATCTTCCACAAATCATGTCTATAATTCTAGCCCCTGTATCAACACTTTTATTGATGTTTTTTTTAATGTTGTGAAATGTTTGTTCCAACTAATTTTTACATTTATTTGGATTTTTATGTCAGTTTTTATGCTCGAAAAACATTGACACTTCTTTTGACACGCATCAAACTTTTAAGTCATTTTATATTTTATAAGTAAAAGGCATTAAATTTTTGCATCAAAATTGACAATGTTTTGTAGTAATGGAAATGTACCACTGCATCAAGGATTCGAACTATAATGTATGAATTACCCAATTCAAACATTGGAAAATGGACATGTTGCATCACAAGAAATGGGTTTAAAAGTCTTAATGTTAAATTCTCTGAAGTTCTCCTATTGGTTTTCTAGGAGGTGATTTATGGACCTAGTAGAATGGGCATGACTGATGGTATTGATGTATTTTAGATTTAAAAACTTAAACTTGGATCTTTGTAAGTGACCTACAAACATGTCCTCATGGTAAGCTTTAAGGTAAAGCAACTAAAGAGAGGATGAATATAGAGACTAGGTTGGAAGGGGGTTGATGATAATAAATTAGATTATCCTAGATTTTATAGTAGAAAGGAGGTTTACAACTTGACTAGAGTCAAAAAAAAATAATCAAGTTTGGATATTCACAGTGACATACAAATTTCTTGTAATTAAGGAAAAAAAGGTACATGAACAAGAATTCACAATGGAGTTCTACTGGCTACTGGCTAACTACTAGTAGAAGATAAATTCTAGTTAAAAATTTGTACTGAGGGAATATGAGCTTGAAAAAGAGCATTTGTCATACTTTTTAATTTTCTATGCTGATACATTAAATTGAATTCTAGTTCAAGATTTGTACTATGACTGAATATGAGCTCAAGAAAGAGGATTTGTCATAATATTGATATTTATTTGTGCTGATACATTAGACTAAAGTCATAATAGTGCAAAATCAAGACCCAAAAAGCCAATCTGCCTTGTAGCTATTCCTTCTTTGTTAAACTCATCAATGCATTGTTATTAGTTTGAAAATGAAACTTGGATCCATGTACATAAGAATAAAATTTGAGAGTTGCCAAAACACGACCAGATATTCTAGTTCTATTACTACTAAAAATAATTATTTTGATGCTTATAGTAGTGTGAAATGCATTGAATGTGGAGAACATGTGAGTTGAATATGGAGAACATGTGAGACTTATGCTTCAAAAGGTAGGTAAAGTTGTACGTGTAGTAGTCATCAATGAAGATGAGAAAGTACACAACTTCTCTAGGTGTTCAATGTTGCATAGGCCCATAGAAATCCAAGTGACTAATCTAAAGGAGTTTAATGGCCATTTTTATGAAGTTTTCCCAAAATACAATGTCTACAAAACATTGGTGTAGAAGAGAGGTTGTTAATTATACCATTGGCAACATAAAACTTGATGGATCTATGAGTCCTTGATAATTCATGTTCTTGAAGAGATCATGCCACAATTGATGATTTGAAGAAGAAATTGCAACCATTGAATGAATGGAGAGGATGCTCTGGCCCTCTAACCAAGTGGATAAAGTTGATTCAGTTGAGGGTAAAACTACTTTTCCCTCATGGGTGGCCTCAACTTCACAATGATCACCAAAATATTCTATGCTAGTACCAGAGGATGTTGCTGTAACCATAGAAAGAAGATTTTGGCACAAACTAGGTGCTAACTCTACATTAGAGAGACTAGGATATCTAACCCATTAATGAGTTTGATTAGAGATTTATAGGTACCAATGGCTTGGACTTTAGTGTCATCACATAAGTAAATTGGAATGGGTTTGAAGAAGGGTTAAAAAATCACAAACCAATTTCTGTGGAAGGTCATGTGTTGCGAGACCCTTGTATCAAGGAACCATGTTAAATAAACCAATGGAACCATGCAAAGATTTAAAGTTAACATTTTGCTTGTTCTGCATCAACAAGCAAGCTTCTTTGACCAAGAATTCTTGGTGTGGTCATGAGAATTTCCATTGTGGCTATCCAATCATAGCATCTTCTTGGAGAATCTTCCGTATGAGGGTAAAAAGAGTGAGAATCATAAGCCCACTTTGAGTGGTGATGAAAGCTGACTAGGAGGTTCGTAGAGCAGACATGAGCATCATAACTTGAAAAGGTAGAATTTGGAAATTAGCAAATGCCATCCAAGCTTATTTTCCAAAGATCAAGGAAATCATGAATAGTCTTTGTGTCAAATAGTTGCAGATTGAGCAAATGTCTGTGTGTTTTCAATTTGGTAGATCCATGTGATCATATGTGCTTTTCAATTTGTCCCAAACCATCTTGAGGTCCCAAGGAATGCAGTAATTGAATTTGACTATTGCCACAATGAAGGACGTTGTCAAAACAATCCTCTCAATCAGCAAGGGTCCATGATTAATGTAGATCAGAGAGTCAATCTAAATGCCAGAGATAATTTCCCAAAATTCAACATCAAGAAGTCTTTAAAAGGATTCGAGTGCCATAATGAAGTAGAATGGTAATGATCTCCATCCAAGATCTTCAAAATATGGCAATAACATGTACAGATTGACGGGCCCAACCCTTAGTTAATGCAAGTATGGTTGATGTTCTAATAGAATCCTCCGATTTGTTCCTCTTGCTAGACCAGATTAGTCTTTGAAGAGCTTTTACATGATCTCGGTTAGGAAGTGAAGCTTAACTAGATTTAGGCTCCTTTCAGGTAGCCCCCTAGACTATTGAACAATACTAAACTAATATACCTTGAATGGTGTAGGAGTTGTATTTAGCTAGCTATCCAAGTTAACTTGGACCTACTCTATGAATTGGGACTAGAATTGGATGACAACTACTTTGACATGTGGAGCATGCATGTCGAATAAAAAGCTTGTTTGCCAATGTGAACTCTGATCTAGCCACAATCGATCAAAATTCTTAAAAAGATTGAAATTGCCAAAAACATAAATTGGTGCTTAGCCATTGCTGAAGAAACCCCCATGAGCAACCTGTGAGCTTGCTTATGGCCAACCCTCTATGGCCCTTGACAAATAGATGTACATTGTTGATGATGAATGAGAGCACAAAATAAGGTTAATGGGGTGGACTTGTTGGAGCTATTGTGTGCCTCCCATTGGTGAAGCTACCCTTTGTACCATCTTAAGGTTATAATAAAGCCCAGACTTGAGCACAACTTAAATCTTTCTAGGTGGCTATGGAGTATTCTACTTACATCCTCTTGGTATTCTGGTCTACTCATCCAAACATTGAAGTGATGCATTGAATGATATGATCTCTCATCCCTTTGAATGATTCCTTGTTGATGAACTAAAATCTTTTTCTTGATACCTCTTAATGTTATAGATTCTCCTTGTGCATTAGATTTCTCTTGCAAATGGAGTCAGAGTCCCTCGTGAGCCCTCTCAATCCTATGGTGAACTCCTCCACATAGTGGGATTATCTTGGCCCTGATTCACATCAAATATGGAATTATAGCTTTGATTTTAGCCCTCCTAGAATTATGTTTTGCTTCTCAAACACCATAATGAACACGTTGAACAACTTCATCCCCCTAAGTACCAAGCTTGGAAGGAGCCCCAGAAGGTACTCCCTACCCAGCAGCTCTGTTGCACCTTATTAACCAATTCCTATATGTGAAAATGTCTATGCCTAGGCCCTCACCAGTGCGTCCAATATGGCCAAGACCGCCATGCATGCTATCCCCTGGCCCTAGTGGTCTCGGAATAGCTAATGTAGTGCCTACATGACCTGGGAACTTTCACAATCTAGTCCGAGGGCTGCCCAAACTTTGGCAATGTTCTTAATCCACCACCAAATCCTCCTATCAAATTGCAAACTATGCTTGTAGATGAGGCTATGAGAGCACTAGGAATGGGAACTGCACTGCCAACTTTTGTTGGAAGAGACACCAGTGCTTCAAGGAGTAGGCCAATCACCATCTCCAAGCCCATCACTAAGTTTCTAGGTGAGGGAGATTTGGTTGGTGTCCCACATAGAAAGGTTCGAGAGAATTTGTGAGACCTTCAAGAACATAGGTGACCTAGATAAGGTTAATGCATTTGTGCTGAGCCTAGATGACAAGTTAGGCCAATGGTATAGGGCTCTAGGCGTAAAAGAGAAAATCAATTGGGAGACGCTTAGAAAAGCATTCATAGTGGGTTTGACCCCATTGGTCCTAGATGGAGCCCTATCAACTAGTTGTATGAGGTTAAGCAAAAGGACCATGAGACCTTAAGGGATTATATTTCAAGGATCATACACCTAAACTCTGGATGTGATCCTCATGAGAGGAGTGTCCATTCTACAGCTACAGCGGCCAAGCATGCCAAAATAAACTAAAAGCTATGAGGTAACCCATTTGCTTTTGCAATCTTGTCGATGAAAACCTAAATCAAATTTTGGTTGCTTCATATAGAGGCTTTACTCACAAAGGTTCATGTACAAGAAGCATTGCAAGGGTCTGCCTACTCTAATTTTCATCAATCGTTTCATCCCCGCCGATAATGTGGAAGGCTACATGATCAAGGTGGAAGTCTTTACCAAAGATTAGCTAGGATGGGGAAAAGTCGAACCAAAGAACATAGAATTTGAATAATCTGAATGTGACTTTGTTTATTTGCTACTTTTTTTTTTTGTTATATTTACTTTGTTGCCTTCGTGGACTTCTATTGTCTTTTGATCTATGCTCCTTCTAGTTCTACTAATGCTGAACATGCTTTAGATAAGTCCAAGATACACCTAACTCCCTATTGCAAAAACTTCCTCTCGATCCCTCCTACCCAAAAGCATATGCTTGTAGTCATGACATGATCAAGGGTTCTAAATATGTAAATGGATTTTTTTCTTTCCTTAACTCATGCACCCACTCACCCACCCATTTGGCCCTATCTAGAGGCACCATGCCTTGGGCCTACCCATTTATGAACAAACATTGCAATGGTAGGGAAATTAAAAGTGAAATACAAAAGAAAAGGGGGAACCAGACATCAGCTTCCATAACTAGATCCATAGGTTACTCCCACCAAGAAGGTTCCTTCAATGTTTTTTTGGATTATATTAAAAAAGGGAGGGTCAATCCTAAAGTAAAAGAAATTGGCTAACTATGTCGGGGAAAATGCCCATGCCCTATGCTTAAAAAAAGCACTTCAAGAACCAAGCCTGTGGCATAGTGAGAGAATGATAGATAAGAAAATATCTATGACTGAGAGTGGTGTAGTGCAGGTGTTGGCTACCTAGTATGAAGGTGCCTACAATGTCGCAGGCCATGCCCTTTTATGTTTTGTCAAATACCTCTATTTACACCTCTAATCGTCAACCAACCCTTGCCTAATTTATACACATTCATCATGTCGCATCCATACATACATCCTTAAGTCCATCCATACCCATTTGTCCTTATCTTATGTCCCTCTATTCTATTCTAAGGTTATTCTCTTATCTATGGTTTGGTCATTTCCCTTGGAATTCGCCTCCATATCTTAGCTTTAGTATTTGTATTACATTCTTTTGCATCAAAAGGTTTGAATTATCCATATGCCCTTGTAGTCCTCTCTAGAATAGCTTAAATTTCTCTATTTTTGACACCACCTCTTAAATTGCACTACATAAGTAGAGGAAAGGGTGCATGTATATAAGATATCTTTTGGATTTTATGTTTCATATAATAGGCAACAAAAAAATGAAAAAAGTTTTTAGGGTAGTATTTGCATGGTGAGCACATTGACTATGCACTAGAAGTTTGTACATTGAATAAAACTTAGATCTTGTACATTAACCTTTACTTCGCCCTTAAGTTGTCAATAATGAACACCAAGATGTTGAAATTTTGAGAACTTGTTGAGGAAAAGTTTGTTTGTGAGGATATCTATTGTGTCTAGACAGTAACGAAGGTATTTTTCTTTCACTAAGGACTTTTTCATAGGTGAAATGGTAATGCACTTCAATTGTATTTTTCTTTGGCATGAAACATGGGTCCTTTCCCAATTGAATGCTACTGATATTGTCAAAATCGTGTAAACCCATTTTAAACCTATGGGTTCTTTGTCTACAGGTAAGTCTATCCAAGTCCATGTTTTATTTTTTATAAGAGCATCATCCTACTCCCATCTATAGCATGTTGCCATTTTGGAACTTTTGTTTCTTCTTGAAATTATGTATGTCATCCGTTTCCATTATTTTGTCCATAAATGTAATTATAATTCTCAAATAGAGTGGCATCTAGCAAATCATCTTCTACTCTAGTGGCTTCTTCTCCCAACTTGACACAAGACATGTGATCAGCAATGTAGTGTTGGGCACCTTTGCAGACCACTATCTTAAAATTGAATTCTTGAAGCAAGAGGAGCCATCTGGTTATTCTTCCTATTGTACACACATGGTTCACAAGATAAAGAAATGCTTGATGTTCAGTGTAGAAGACAAAATCATTTGCTAATAAATAGTGTCAAAATTTCTCAACACTATACACCATTGCTAGGGCTTCTCTTTCGATAGTGGTATAGTTGATATCTACATCATTAAGTTGTCGACTGGCAAAGTAGAATGGGTAGTCTTTCTTATGTTCACCAGGTTGTCAAAGCACACTCCCAATTGCATACTTGAAGCCATCAGTATGAGCATGAAAATCAATATCCCAATTGGGAGATATAAGGATGGGTGTTGTGATTAGGTGCCACTTTAAAAGCTCAAAGGCTTGACACTCTCCTCTCCATAAGAATTCCACTATTAATTTGTAAAGTGGTCTAGCTATCATGGCATACCACAAGATAAATCTTCTATGGTAGCCGACATGTCCCATAAAGACCTGTGCACCTTTGGAATTTGGAGGAGGAAGCAATTCCATGATGATTTTGATTTTGTCCATGTCAATTGCAATCCCATGTTGATAAACAATATGTCCCAAAACAACTCCACACTAGGTGGCTCCTCAATAATCACCTAGTTCATGGGCGTGATACGAGTTGGTGGAGGTTGAGGACCTAAAATTCGTGACTCCTTGAATAGCTAACTGTCCCTGATTAAATTGATTTGGTGGTGCAGGCAAAGGCAGAGGTTGCCTCTATTGGTACATGGGCTAGGGATTGATCTTGGGATACCGACATTGAGAGGGCTCATGATTTCCCCACCTAGCACAGCGAGCACATTAGAGTGCGGCCTAGCTCGAAGGCGGGTACACTCATTTGTTGGGTGGTTACCTGTGCACACTCCACACACACATTGTCTCTCTTAGGGAACAAGTGAGGATTGCTTGGGCCTTGCCTTTCCAATCCCCCCCTGAGTTGTTGGGCCACTCCGTTCACGAGATTGGTGGCTATATCATCTATAATATTCGTACCCTTAGGAAGTGTGGTTGACTCCTTACCTTCACCTGTACTAATGGTATTACCTGTGTGGGATACATCCAATGAAGGGGCTTGGGACTTCTCATGCTAGGCCTTGTCCTTCATATTGTCATCTAAGAGTACATTACTTTTGTTGCACAGCTCAAATGATGTGGGGTTTAGGGTGATGAGAATCTTGGCATCCCTTAACCCGAGGAGGAAGCGATGCAACAATTGCTCATTGCTCATAGTTCTTTGTGCTCACAAGAAGACATCTGACATTGGTAGTAGAGCTCTTTGGATGATCCATGATGACGGGTGTGGCAGCAGTATCCATTGTATTAGCAACCTTTGCTTTTATGTCATCATTGTGGAATGAACATTCTCTGAATGAGAAAATTTTCCAAATGTAAAGTGTTTATTAATAGTCAAAGTAATCAAGGATAGCGCTACCAAAACTTTTGTAGCATGATCAAAGTAGATGTTCCATGATCAATAACAACATCTTAGAAACAATGAGTCTCTTCTTAAGTGGATCAAAAAGACGGTATACCTTTGATTCTTCAATATGTCTACATAACCGATTGTATCTAGCTTGTACTTTACCTTACTATCATATTCGAGGACTTAATTTACTTTCTAGTTTACTTTTCCACAGGAGACTTGAACTCTTGGAAAGAAGGAAGTGCATAGGATTTCTACTAAAGGAAGTAGATCTATGTCTTTTGAAATAATCACCTATGAAGGTGATGAAATACAAGGCATTGGTCAAAGACTTGGTGGATACATACCCCCAAATATATGAATGAGCAATCTATAGTATGTTAGTGCTTCTAGACCAAGAAATTACGAAAAGTTTGTTAGTGTTACTTTTTGATACAACATGATTGATAAACATCCTTCTAAAAGTAAGCCCATGGGAGGCCTTGAACCATGCTTGACTAATTGAGTGAAACCAAGATTTTGAAATTGAGGTGCACATACCTCTTGTTCCAAAGTGTGCTAATCTGGATTATGATTAGAAATTGTCAACACTCTCGTGATAAATTTGAACATCCTTCCAATCTTGGTACCTTTCGTGATGCCTCTATTTGGATTGTGCAACTTACAAATTATGCACCCCATATCTCTAGGCCAACTTAATGAGTCAATGGAAAGAAAGAAAGCATCACCTATGATGCTTGGTTGCCTATGTCACTATAATGAGGAATATTCTAATCCCATATGTCGTGTGTGGGTATTGTTACCCATGATAGAATTCTCTTTAGCATTATGTTTTGGATTCATATCTAAAAACCCTTATTCTTCATTAAGACGTGTGATTGCTTGCTCATGATTCAAACCACCAATAGCTGCATCATTGTTCATATAATTTAGACTTTACAACTATGCTTTGAGTGCTAAAAGCTCTTTGTTGTGTTTTCTCTTGGGGATGATTCTAATATGTATCATTTTAAAAATTAGCATTTTGATTTCTATGTTGATTACTAATGCAAATGTTCTACCATTGGCCATGTCTCATTGTGTCTTGAAGCATTCTAGTTCCCAATGATGGTTATCCTTGACTTCACCATCCTTGTGAACTACAACACCATCATCTTGTAGTTGGTTGCAACCTTAACACTATTCAAATCTCTAAGAGCCTATGCTCTTATGGGAGCTTCCTCCACACATGAGGAACTTAAGGTTCCATGGCCTCATCTATGAGCTTCATTATTCCTCGCATTCGGTACCAACTCCCACATTTATGTTCCTCATTCCTCAAGCTCCTCCTCACACTCCATGGGCACTACCAAGCTCCATCCATGGTCTACTCGACATCGCTTGTTGTGTGGTAGATCATGAGCTAGAAGCCCCCAACCATATATTGCCACTTGGCAAATAAAGTGCATATAGCAAGGTGACATAAATAACATGTGCCAAAGGCCACGTTATATTATCCTACCAACAACTTTGAAATGGTAAAGACAAATTTGAAACACGTCCACAAAACAACTAAGATGCAGACCTCGTGCTAATCACCCAAGAGTGCACTTGTAATAAGAACCGATTTAACAAAACAGAATGTCAGCATGTACAAGATAACACAGTTCAGAAGTTCAGACTTGAGTAATAAGAAGGGTGTAAAGTG
The DNA here is from genome assembly GCF_047967505.1 of Dipteris shenzhenensis. Classification (NCBI taxonomy): domain Eukaryota; kingdom Viridiplantae; phylum Streptophyta; class Polypodiopsida; order Gleicheniales; family Dipteridaceae; genus Dipteris; species Dipteris shenzhenensis. The sequence continues at coordinate 13,672,668 of NC_141627.1, read as the reverse complement.
CAACGATAACAGCAATGTATCGATTGAGGATCAAGGATTGGGATGTTCTGGTCTCCATGAAAATTGTGATTATGAATCGAAGAAAGTCGCCCTTTTCTCATGTGCCCTTCGGTAAGTGGGTGGAAAAGTATCATAACCAAGCCAGACACTCAGCACACCTCTGATGACTTCAACCCCATCAGCCCATAGTTGCTTCCAGTTAAAAAGCTCTAGAACTTGTCATATTATCTCACACCAATGCTTATGACCACAAATAATAGCAATGACGTGTGGATTTGTATGTGTTGTCTTGGTGAACCCCACAGGGAATTGTATGTGTTGTCTTGGTGAACCCCACGGGGATTTTTAGGGTGTGGATTTGTATGTTGAACCCCACAGGGGAAAAAGGTAAAGACAAAGATATCATTTAACCTATAATTGCATGCCCTTTCATGGCCATCCAATCACAAAACTACCCAGCAACTTCTCTAATTTATTACTATCAATGAGAGCTAGTAAGTACAAACTTTCTGATAACTCTTAAGGAATTCCTGACAATATAACCAGCTTTATTTTCTTGAATGACTATAAATACATTGCAGAAAGCTTTTCACCAAAATACCCTCAGAAGATAATGCTTCTGCACTCAAGCTGCCAGAAGATATTATTCCTTCTGCTGCTGTAATCTTCTGGAGGTTGCTCCTACTTTCACAGTCAAGCATTCTCTGAAGTATTCGCAATATCCAGTCTGCTATAAAATCATCTGCCTTAACAGTTGTCTGGTGTCACCAACACAGGCTAGGGTGGGCATTAAAAAATTGCAACCCGCTCCACAACCAGGTAACAAGGCATGCAGATCTGCTTTTCAATCTGTCTTGAAACATTGAAGCTTGTGAACCCTTCTCTGTCCCACAAATTTGCTTCAAGAATCTGTACATTGAACAGACCAGTGGGCTGGGCCAAAAAGAGCCATGCCAGGCTGAGCGTCCAGAACAAAATCCATTCCACAGGGCTCCAAAAAACTTTCAAGCAGGCACCATCACTCTCTCCTCTTTGCTAGGAATAGGAAGATTTTCTTTCTCCTGCTTTATTTTGTCTTTGTCCATCCTAGAATCTTGCCTTGATATCTCTAAGGTTTTGCCAGCCACAGGCTTTTCCTGACAGTTGGGTTCTTTGGGTTTAGGCCCATTGTCACTTAACTTTGAAGCAGTAGAATTCAGCTTTGCTGTTTTCAAACCATCAGCTTCACCTCGTTCTTTAGGAATCTGCTCACCAATCTTAGGAAAGCATTGAGGAGACCACAGCTGTGGTTTCACATCCTGCACCACTTTCTGAGGACCAGGATAAATTGGAAAATCATCCAAAATCGATGTCCTTGCAGGGTAGCTTTTGAAGATGTTGAGCATCTCGAGACCCTGCTGAAGATGGACCTGGAACCAGTCAAATGTCAAGATGCTCAGTACACGTGCTCTCCAACAGACATCTCCACACAATTAAAAGCAGGCAAAAGCAAAGTAGCCAGAGCAAGAAGTTTACAACTTACCTCCTGTGTATCACGACTATTAGTCACAGGTTTATTTTCATTGTTTTCCAAAATAATTCTACGGAGTTGTGAATTGGGAACATCCTTAATTATATGCCACTTCAGTGGAAAGGAACCACTCCACTTGTGTTGCTCCCAGAATTCCATTGTCCTACTGTAGTCTACAGTACCTGTCATCTCTGCCACACCACAGAACTGCCTGCTCCCATTAACCTGCCAACCCGGACACCATATGCATGTCAGATAAAAGGTCTATTCAGCATCCATTGCACACATAACCGTCCTTTGTAAAGATAAAGGAGAAAAAACAGCAGGCCAACCAAAATATGACCAAAAAAGAAAATTTGACTTACAGAAAAGAATAGAAACACAGGGCAACCGCGGGGCTTCCCACCAGCTCTGCGTTGAGCATCCTGATAAGCTTCGTCCAGCTTCTTGTTCCCATTGGGAGTACTTGCCCAAACACCATATTGTATACTTTTATGGACATTATCCTCACTGTAGGACTTGATGATAAAGTGCTTAGCATCATCATACTTGGTAGCAAAATCAGCTGAATTATACTGCTCCCCATTTGGAAGACAAGCACCTAAGTCTGTGTTAGGGCCCCCACAAGATGCCTTGAAGCTCTTCATGACAGATGGCACCTGCTGACCTCTAACTTTTGAAACCCATGCGTCTTTGTTTTGCTCATAAAGAGTCTCCAGAGATGGACTCTGACAGTTTACAAATTCATTCCCTTTTCTTTCCTGCTTATTATTATCAGTCAAACAGCCATTCACTTTAGCATCTGTCCCATTTTGAGCAACAACAGAATCAGGAATCTCAGTCAAAGTGAGACTTCCTGTGGAAGATTTGACCCCTGGAGGTGGCAGGCCACTCTTAGGAACGATGCCATTCATTGCAAGAGGATTCAACAAGGGAGATTTGTTTGGTTGGACACTGTTTGTAGGGCCCCTAGGCTGAGGGACTACTGTTGGGACTGTAACAGCGTTGCCCTCTTTCTGCAATCCCTTTGGTTTAGACGGTTCAATCCAAGCAGGAGCAGATGCTCTGAGTGTATGAGATGGAGTATAAGAAACAGCAACTGCTGGGATAGCTCCCTTCTCCCACGAAGCAGCTTGAGGAACCATGGTCATGGGAAAGCCAGGCATGGGCCCTGCATATGCACTCATGTTCGTGAACCCACTTGACATAACCACACCCGTTCTTCCTGGATCTTGAGAATCCAGCATCATCATCCCCCCTGCAGGTAAGCCTGGAGACACAGGAAAAAACTGTCCACCAGGAGCCTGCTGATAATAGGGTTGGGGTGTGTATGGATAAACCTGAGGTCCGTACACATACCCATTATTTACAGAGGCAGGAAACTGCATCCCAGACGACAGATTCCCACAAAAGGGCTGATTCACGTAATTATAATCCATAACCTGTAAAAACAGACCAAGTAGGTCAAGAGGTCTAGAGTTCAAAAGAAACCAGGACACTAGAGTCAATAACGAGCGATGGGAGTCGGCAAAATGATACTAATATAACAACGCACCTGACTTTGATAATGTACACCGTCCATCGAATAAGGTATGAAACCGTGCATGTTGATGACAGGAGTAGGAGAACCTGAAAAGAATAATCGTCAGATAACAAATAGCTCAAGAGAAGGATAGAATTTTAAAAAGAACTCACAAGCAGTTTGAATGGTGCCCTCTGCGGATGCTTGCCTGGATACAAGTTCCCATGCGGAGGAATAAACCCATGTGGAGCTGCAACAAATGTCAGCTCCGGATAATCATCCCTGGATCCATAAGAGCTTGCCGCGTCTCCTGCTGTCTCAGACGAAGCTATACTCCCGCTGCTGTTGAGTGATTCACTAGGCGGGCTAAGATGCATCTGCTGTTCTAGTCTAGTCGAAACAGCATCCTTGTTTACAGGCACCTGAAACACGTATGAGAAACACGACGCAGAAAATTTAGAAGCAGACTTAACGTTAAAGAAAAGTAACATGTAACACAAGATTTACGCAAAAAGCCTCACCTCGGGAGTTTCGCATGCCTTTCTGTGAGCGTCAATCTTCATACTATCAAGCTTGCGATTTAGTTCTGCAATCAGAAGGAATTAAGGAAACGGCGATAAAACAATAAAGAAGATCATACATATAGTTCGGGAGAGAGGTTAAGAGATTCAAACGACACCTATGACGAGGTCTCTTGATAACTGAATAAACCACAAAACCAAACCCTTTCAGTTTCGCGGGCGAGCAGGCGTATACGAGCGGAAGACTCAATTCAAAAGGTCCACATACATCAGGATCCAGCATACGAGAAACTAGCGTAAATTGTAACTACTCAAGAAAGGATACGATCAACGGATTGCTCCGGGACAGCCATGGCCGTGTACAACCGAAAGGATTCTTCCCCTTTGCAGCACCTAGATTCGCAGTGCTACGCTGATCTGAGTAGGTGTTGGGCACTTTGACTCTACCGATTTTGAATCGAGAACAAGAAGCGTTAAAAGCAACGGATCTTGATCGGAAGCGAGCCTGACCTAGACTGAGAGAGGCAGAGAGATACAAAGGGGAGCCGGCAGGCCGACAAACCGGCAGATCGATGAGTCTGCGGCCGAAGCAGAAAGGAGGAGGCAGTTGGGTCAGAAGTTAAGGGGATCGAGCTAAGAATTGGGCAAAACCCAAAACGATTCTGCAAGGCAAAGGGATGGGCAACAGATAAGAAGATGGGCAGAGGCGGTGGTTAGGAGTAGAGATCCAGGGGAGAAGAAAGAAAGCAGAAAGCGAGCACAGATTCCGCACACACAGCTTTCTTTAGAGGGCTGATATAAACAATTGCAGAAGACACCTTCAGAGAGAGGAGAGTTGTCAAAGGGCTGAGAGAGAGGAAGCAACAGGGGCCAAAAAATCAGGGCTATGGGAAGGTGCTGCTGGTGATGAGGGTGAAGGCCCAAGGGTTTTTTGTGGGGTCTGAGGCGATGAAAGCAAAGGGCGGGGGGGGGGGGGGGAGAAGGCAGAAAGAAAGAGGGCGGTGGCAAAGCAAAGGTGGGAAGGAAATATTCCTTCAAGTGGACCGACAAGGTGTTGAAAGATTTTGAAGCTTTAGGGGAAGTGGGGATGAGAGGGAAATTTTGCAAAAGGAGATCACAAGAGATGCGAGGGGGTTACGGATTCTCTAACAGAGAGGAAGGGAAAGAGAGAATGAGAGAGCCAGAGAGAGAGAGAGAGACAGAGAGAGACCAAAATCAAATGGGAAACCGCTACTAGACGAAAGTAGTGGGAAGGGTACTTAAAGGAAGTTGGGACTAACAAAGATTCACAGTCCGGCAATTCTTTATCACAGAGAAAGAGAGAGAGAGAGAGAGAGAGACATACACACACACAGAGCACCCAGGATACCACCTTCCTTAGCATCAAACATCAAAGCCCAGCCATTCTCTTGACCCTTTATCAAAGAGAGAGACCACACACACACAGAACAGAAACCACTATAGCACCAGCCCTAAAAGAGACAGACAGAGAAAGACAGAAAGAGAGAGAGAGAAACACACACACACACTCACAGAACTCAACACACACACATACGCTCACCGTAGCCTCCAGACAGAAAACCCACTTCGCAAATTATCACCACAAACCTCGCCACCCTCCTTCTTCCCTGATCACCAGCCGTTTCTGACGCTCTCCAATGAGCGCTCACTACACAGCAACCGCCTTCCCACCCACAAATACACTACACCTCAACACCCCTTGCAAACAAGCAGCAAGTCCGACAGCAGAAGAGACACACAGACGGCGCGAGAGAGAGAGAGAGAGAGCGCGCCCACGAAACAAACACTAACCTTTCAATCCTCTTGAATACCACCGGGTTTGTTTTTATACGCCTCGGGTTTGTTTTTCGTTTCGTATATAGCAAAGGTGCTTCTCCACACCTCCAATAAGGAAAACCACCCACCTCCACGTGTAAATAGCCCAACACCAGGTGGCAATAGGGGCTAGATGATTGGTTCCTCAACAAGAGCCTTGCAGATACCATGCGCATTGCGGTAGATGTCTCCACATGATCAGGTTGCAATTTTTTTGTCAGAAAGTCTAGCGGCAACTTCCTCGACGCTATAGCTTACCCCTCGCAGGGCAACGCTAACAACTTCTCGTCTCCTTCCTCTTTTCCCTCCCTCTTCGCCTCCCAAACACAAATCGCACGACACACCGAGAGGAAGAAGAGGGAAGAGAGGGAGAGAGGAGGGGATTAGGTGTGTCACACTACCCCTCCCCCCAAACCCAATCACCAATGATCCTCTAATCCAATCAAAACATTGCCACATTGCAATTTGAACCTAGATCTGATAACATTTTCATATAACCAAGAGGACCCCGAACAAGGCTATAAGATGTGCTCGGTAAAAAATGTGTATATTGTTGTGCCGCCATGTGTGAACATCACATAATGGCCACCATCCTCCCAAAAAGGTATTTTTGGCTGCCACCCCGTTTGAACACAGCCTAAGAAATACACCAAAAAAATCACTCATAAAGAGGATATACATCACACAAGGGGTCAAAATTAAATCAAATAAAACCTAAACAATATAAATGTTAGCATCTTATCTAATCCACTTGGAAGCTCTACATAAGCTTAAAGCCTGGTGCTGACATTGTAAGGTTTCAATCTTTGACATGTGAAGACACAACATGCTTATGTGGAATAGGCCTTTGCCACTCCCAAATCCATCAACCCTATTACGATCATGATTCTCAAGATGTCAATCTTTTACTAAAACATTGCACTTGCAATGTAAACCCTACCTTAGGGTCTAAATAACATGGGAAAAAGAGAAGTCACAAGGAAGCACGACTCTGGTCTACAAGATTTGAGGTCAAATCATGATGTTTTGAGATTTGAGCTTAATCATGTTGGTGATGCTCACCCTTTTTGCCAAAAGCAAAACTTTAAGTATTGTAAATTTTAGTTGTAATGTTCGAGGTTCAAAGGTCAAACTTCAAGAGAAAAAGGGGTGGAGGCCTTTTGATTGAAGGGGTCATCGTGTGTGAAGAGGAGAGCTCTATGACCAAATGCACGCTGTGGATGGTTAGCCTTTCATTTTGATTGGGATAGGCTTCTTTCTACAAAAACAATGTTGATCTCGAGTGTAATAAAGGGGCTATAATGGCATAAAGCTTTTCCTTAGCGCCTGCTAGTAGGGTTGTCCCAGCCCTACTTTAAGTGCCCCACGATAGCTACATTACTGCATTGCCTTTTCTCTCAGCTCTACAATGCCAACCTAGCAACTCTATTTGAAGCAATTCTAATTAATGGCTAAGCATTGTGATCGGTCCATAGACATTGATCTTCCACACGATTGGTTGAACAACTTGCAAAATACTTCTCATGTCTCATGCAAGCCTTCATGGGGACTTGCCTTTGGAAAGCTAACTGATGCTATAGTTTTAGAGCATGAGGCAATTTGGGGGGGGAGGAAGGTGAGGGGGGGTTTTTTTCAAAATTGGCAACTCTAGGGCATTTATGGAGCCTACCAAAGGCCTGATTTTATGCTATAATTTTGGAGTTGGGCATTTGATGATGTCGAGGGCCATAGACTTCTTCTTGTGTGGACAACGACCTCAAGATTTGTACAGATGTTCAAGTTTACAAATGTAATCTCCTGAAAAAGAAGATCCTTCAATCGTACAGTGGACATTGTCTTAAATTTGACCGCAAAGATGGATGCTATATTTTTACTTGCCCGAAGCAACTATCCACACACGTACCCATGGTTGGCTGTGAGGGGTGCAACCGTGCGAGACCTAGGTGTGCTGAGCAAGGTTTGGAAACGGGAAGCAAGCTGAGGTGGGCATGTAGTCGATATGTAACTATTATTTTATTATAAAATGAAAAGAAACCCTAATCCAAACCCTAGCTTCGTTCAAAACCCTAGCTGTGTGTGTGGAAAAGTGAGAGAGAGACCTCCATAGCCAATTTGAAATTCTTGGAGCACGCCATAGCTGCAGCTGCTGCTGCTGCTGCTGCAGCTCCTACTTCTTGAATGCCGTCTGCACTATTCGTTCGCCACAAACTATCAAAGTATTGTGGACTCGCATTCTTCCAACTATCTTACGTGCAGCGCCCCAGCCCGTTCCTGAAAATCGCTTCGTTTCTGTGAATCCGTGAGCTTTCACGCAGGTAGCTTAACAGATGTCCTGGAGCCCCTCTCGTCTCGACTTTTCCTCGTTACTATGGAAAGATCCTCATTTCGACAACCATAGAACTCTGACACATCTTTGACCCCCGTCCTCAAAAAAACATCAATAGCCTTCTTCCTTCAAAATTGGTTGGAAAGTTGCCTCCTTTGGAATATGAGCGCATTTCATTGTCGCCACAAGGCTTGAATCACACCAAAGCACTTTGTTTAAACTTTATCACCCAACAAAACAAGTTTCCATCTTGAAAGCAAGACGGATGTGAGCCCACATCCATCAAGAGTTACTTTTATATTATTCCCTATTTTCACACACAATAATCAATATACATATACCCTCCTATAAACTCCCTATTGAACACTAAATCATGTAGGGAATTTGTGAAATGAGAGCATAGTGAGGGAGGGGGGGGGAGAGAGAGAGAGAGAGAGAGAGAGAGAGAGAATAAATGTGTACACTAGGAAATAAGGATTTCTTACCAAGCTCCAAGTCCTCAGTAAAACCCTACCCATCTTAGCATTAATTAGTAGAGGATAATGGAATAAGTTGTTTTTCATATTCTTATTGAAGTGCTCAATTCGTGCATATGAGTGCCACCTATTGTTGTTGACATTTGACATGATACATAAACAATCTTACCTCCATTCATTTGTACCCAAGTACACAAGATATTCTAGTGACTATAGAGCCCAAAACAAAACTACCACCCTTATAGTCTTTTGGGGGTGTTCTAAATCATCAATGTGAAGGAGACAAAAAGCTTAGAAAAGCAAGGATTATCTCTACAATGTGGATGAGAAACTTTATTAGCACCATGTGTAAAGCGCTCTAAAGGGCCACCACAATTCCATGACAAATATTAACAAAGTCTTGGTCATAGCTCTTCACATTGCAAGAGCCATGTGTGTGATAGAAGGGTGCAATCTATGCTCTAGGAAAATCTAATCATGTACGCTTTTAAACTCCCATTCTTTCTTTCAAAGGACAATGATATTGGGAAGTTCCTACATAGAATGACAAATAGGCTTACATCTCTCTGTGTGTGTGTGTGTGTGTGTGTGTGTGTGTGTGTGTGTGTGTGTGTGTGTGTGTGTGTGTGTGTGTGTGTTTTTAGGGGGGGGGAGGGGGGGCACGCTCGGAGCAAAATTTTGGGACCAAGAAAGACTTCCCAAATAATTTGAAAACAAACAAGTGGGAAAGTTGTAATGAGTCCTAGGCCCTTTCTAAAGCACTACCCTTTAGGGAGGTAGTGCCAACAAAAAGGGGGACTCAAAGTTGAAAAAGTGATCAATGACCAAAGTTATTCTCATTTAAAGCAATTGTGAAACAAACATTTTTTTTATAGTTCATAGAGAATCTACCATGCATTACACCAATCTTTTCGGAGGATCTTGGATACAAACAAATAAAATCTCTTTTTGTAATAAACTGACCATAGATTGTTGCTAATATTTAGAGTTTCTTGCAAATTAGCAATTTATTGTTCTTGTTATAACTTTCAATATTAAATGTATGTATGAGTGTTGACAATTCTAGCTCAATTGGATAATAGTTATGCAGCTTGGATCACCTTATCCATGAAGAGGGAAGAGGTTGGCTTGGAGGCTCCTCTTGTAGCTTACAAGTGCTATTAGAACCAAAATAAATCCAACATACCTATTCAAGGCCTTGATGGAAAATCTTGCATGTGGTGGTTCCAAGCTTGGGTCGGACTTGGAATCTTTGGGGGTTTTGTGGAGTCAAGAGAAGCAGCTAGGTTGCTTTTGTGTGGTTAGGAAGCTTAATCCTCTCATCATTTCTTTCCAGGAGTGTAAGTGTGCATTGCAAAAAATTTGGAGTCAAAAAGGGCCCTATAGGGAGCCCTTGGGCTGGTGACATGGAAGAATAAGGTGAATAAAACCCAATAGAATATTGGCTAGTGGAGGGGCACTAGAATATTGGAAGTGGTTTGACTTCTCTATTTCTTTATTCAATGGCCCAAACAATGATGTGGAGCACCCACTTGCTACCTCAACTCTCCCATCACGTTTTTTAACTGTAACCAAACTGAGAAACCTAGTTTTTCAACCAAAATTGTACCATTTGATCTAAAACCAAATCGTCCCATCCAACTACCACACTCCTTTCATTCTCTCTCATTCCTCTTCCTTCCCCCTCATTTCTGAGCACCATTTCGAATTTTTCTTTGCTCCAGCCCCCTTTTCACATTTCTTGCTGGCTCCTGAGTGGGAAGCTTCTTTCTCAATTCTCCCTCTCATGGGATGGACTTTCACGCCAAAACCTATATTTCCCTCCCATTTCACTACTACAATCTCTAAGGGTGCATGATTTCGAACCATCTATGAAGGTTTGGAGTCCATCCAGGTAGCTTGTATGGAGGTTCAGGTGAGATAATATTTGGAACATTGCAGCATAGTGATTATAACGAGATTTGTTTAACTTTGAAGAAACAATCAGTTCGTAGTTCATTTTGTGTAGTTGTGTTGCTTTGTTTTATTACATGGTTTAAAAACATTGAAAGATTTGTTTGTTTTGTAAGAAATTTCATGAGAAATGAGTCTTTTCCACTCTTACTATCAGTACTTTTCTACATAATATTGCTTGAAATAGATTTTGAGATGTTTGGGAGCATATGATTTGTTTTGAAGCAAGAACCATCAACTTCAGCATTCCTAGAACACATTTGGGACCACTGGGAGGGACAAGTTTGATCACATTTTTCTTTCAAAGAACCTTGCTCCAAGAATCAAGTATTGTTCATTCATGTAGTTTTAGAATGTTTTTCATTTTCAACTCAAATTAGGGTCTATCAGAGCAACTGGCATAGAGATTCAGGTGAGAAAACCTTTAGAACAATGCAAGACATTGAAAATAACGAGATTTTATGATGCAAGTTTGAAGAAGCGGTTAATTTGTAGTTTGTTTTGGTAATTGTGTTGTTTTCTTTTAATACATGATTTGAAGAGGAAAAAAGATTTGTTTGTTTTGAAAGATACACTCTTACTATTGAGGTTTTTTACATAAGATGGTTTGAAATAGATTTGGAGTTGTTTGGAAGCATATAATTAGCTTTGGAGAAAAATCCATCAACTTCAGCATCCTGGATTACAAGAGGGACCATTGACGACAACAAGCTTGATCACGTTTTTCCTTCAAAGATCCTGTGAGGTATTGTTCATTCACATAGTTTAACAGTGTTTGATGATAAGTAAATGTTTTTTTGAATTTGTAGATTTCAATTGTTAGATTTTGCATGCAATTGGGGTTTTCATTTTTGCTTGGTTTGATACTTTTCTAAAACATGTCATGTTTGTATATTGTTTGTTGATGTCAATGTTATATTATATTAGGTGGAAAGTGTATGAAATCATGCAAGCCCCTCGGAATTAAGAAAAGGAGGATATCCATTTTCAAATTGATGCAGAGAATGCACCATTTTTAAAGAAGAATGAATCCTCCTTAGCAACATGAAGGATACTCCAATGGGTCAAAGACTACATAAGAGGAAATTGCGTCCAATGGATGAAATATCCAAGAAAAGTGGTCACTGGAAGTGTCGAGTGAGAGCTTGCACAAGTGTTTCAAAACTCATGTCTATCCATGATAAACACTATGGTGCTATGAGTGAAGTGTTTATGAAAAAAATGTTGAGTTGTTATACAACCACCAAAATTCAAAAGTCTAAAAGCAGAGATAACGTCTAAGTCAATGAACAGAGTTGTGGAGCATTTCAATGCAACTAGTGCACAAAGAGTTTGTGATACTGCAGGGATAAGTACAAGGGCATATCAGCATGTCTTTCTGTGGGAGTAAAAGTTAAAGCCCCGCTTTCTAAACTGACTGATGTTGATAAGGCCAGGCATGCACTCAATTCGGGCGTACTTGATTTAGTCTGTGAGCCCCAGCATGTATGTAGTACACTAACTTTAAAAACAAAGGCTGGAGAGTCTAAAGAATTGGAATTGACAATCAACACAACTTTGTGATGGATGTTCAAAGAGTTCTACAAGCCATGGTAAAGTTTTATGATATGCCTATGGAGGAATGCAATGGTCCTCTAAAGATTGTACTAAAGCTTGATGAAAGTGAGGTGGTCAAAGGTCAAAAGTTAGAAAGAGTTAGTTTGAAAATGATGAATAGAATAATGGACCTTGAAGTTGAGCTTGATGATGCAAGACAGTTCAGTGTGCAATCAGAACATGAGATTTGGTGGTTGGTTGCCTTTGAGGTATGATGGGAATTTGAATTTTAATGTAGTAATGTAAAAAGACTTAGAATATTTTGAAATAACATGTGAGTTTTTTTGGCAAATGCCGAAAGAGTCACATTCAATTTTGAAGTGGTTTTTTTACCAAATCGATATCCCAAGTGTGATCAAAGGTTATAACAAATGTATGTTTAATGTGGCACATGGAGCAAATACAAGCCATCCTTGTCTATTGTGCATGAAAACAAGAGTACTTGCAAAGGGTCATAAAAAGAATCAAAAGCAATGGGCCTTTGAACTTGCAAAGATAGATCAAACTAAGGCACCGGATAGGGATGCTCCAGGGAAAGATCCATCATGGAGCCCAATTCTTAAAATTCCTCTTGAGTGAGTACACGTTTGTGCGCTTCATGCTATTGTGAGAATAACTGAAAAGTTGGTGCATCTGTACATCATTGATGCGTATAACTTGAAGCCCCAACTGGTGCATCTGTACATCATTGATGCGTATAACTTGAAGCCCCAACAAGAGTGAGAGGATGATTGAAAAGGTTCTTTCAGATATGGGACTACATTGTAGGCAAGTAAAGATTACAAAAGATAAGAAAAGATCTAGAAAAACAGGCAATGTTCTCTTCGTAAGCCAAGATTCAGTGGTGTCAAGGCTTGAAAGAACAAGAATGACAAGCTCAAATGTGCTAATAAGTTTGAAGAATGGAGAAAGTTACACAATGCTTGTTGTGAATGAGGGGGAAAGGGACAAAAAAGATTAGATAAAGCTCGAGTGTGGTTAGCTCTTGATAGCTTGGTACCTTTACTAATAAAAGAAAAGATTCAAAGATGATGATGCATAGTGTTTCATCAATGCTGTGAATGACTTTAGCCAGAATATGGAGATAGCTTGGGGAAAGAATCATTTCATACAGAACATGGTAATCTATAACTTAGACATTGAGATGTGCATATTGAATGGTCCTATAATTACTAATTGGTTTTTCTATTTGGTAGCACATTTTATATTCTCATGCACCATACATGGCATGGAATTATGGAAGCATCGGAGTGTGGTCCACTCAGGGCATGGAAAGATCGCATTGGCAAGCACGTTGTGCATATAACAGAGCGACCCAACACGGAGGTGGTAGAACTAAGTCAAGCCCAATGGTTTAATTGGTTCAATGGTGGTACAGGCATATTGAAATAAGAGCAACTATAACACTAGCATTCAAAGAGTCCTTAGTGTCCCATGCGGTGCAAGATGTTAACACAGAACATCAAAGAAGAATATACAACTCATCAAATGTAAGACAAAATCATGCAAGGTGGCATGCAACCTATCATATATAAGGGCAAGGGCACATATGGGTGGAGACAGATGAAAATGACTCTTCCAATGTGGATGCCCATGCATAAGTTTCAAATTTTCTTTGTAATTTTAGTTATGTGATTTATAGTAAGGCCAACGTATAATGGCCATGAGTTGTAGTACAAATGAGAAATTTTGAGTTATTAGATAGGTATTTAGCTCAAGGTTGCACCAATTTTACTTTTTTGAGTTTTTATTAAAAACAAGTATTTTGTAAAAATTAGGGTTTTGGACCCTATATAAAAGAATGGGCCCTCATTTTCATTTCATTGTTTGAAGAGCTCTCCACTCCCACACCACCTCCCACTTGCCCTTGACATTTCCACCCTTTCTCTCGTACCCTCGTCCTTTCTCTCACATACTCTCTCCATCCTCCATGGCCAGGCCTAAGGAGATTGGCACAGCAAGACTACCATTTAGGAGGCCAAAGAGGGAGCTGTCCCACCGACAGAGGGATAGAGGAAGGCATAGGAGAATCATGATGCAAAGGACGATGACTTAGAGAGCACAGAGGAGGAGCATGAGGAATAGCAACAGCGCTGAGCAAAGGACAGAGCAGAGGACCAAGTCAAGAGCAGAATCATCGGGTGCTAGAGAGAGAGAGAGAGAGAGAGAGAGAGAGAACAAATAGGGACACGAAGGGAGGGAGGGAGAAGAGAGAGAGAGAGAGAGAGAGAGAGAGAGAGAGAGAGAGAGAGAGAGAGAGAGAGAGAGAGAGAGAGAGAGAGAGAGAGAGAGCAACGAGGGACACAAAGGGAGGGAAAGAAAGAAATATATATTAACATCCTCAAAAGACCTTGTGGGTTTGAGAGAGAGAGAGAGAGAGAGAGAGAGAGAGAGAGAGAGAGACTTTTCAAAGTAAAAATAATAAATATAAACATATTTTAATTAAAACCTTTTTTAGGGCAATGCCCAATTTATAAAGTGCACTTCTAAGGTCATTTTCAGTTTCCCACTCTTGAGTAACCTTGCATTCCACAACCTCCTCTTTTGTCTTCTCGAGCATCCTCCTGCACTTGAGTTTGTCGAAACATCGAGTGACTGCATTCGAGCGAGCCCGGAGTTTGAACGATGCTTGTGAGAAACTTTGTCTAACCCTATAGTAGCAATATTTTTTTACTAAAAATGGTTCCATCTACATGACACTATCAAAGATTGTTTTTACTTATTTTTACAAAGATAAAACTTACTATTGGATAACTCATAAATCTACATGACACTATCACAGATTGTTTTTACTTATTTTTACAAAGATAAAACTTACTATTGGATAACTCATAAATCCATGCAAGTCAACAATCATTCAATGAATACTAAAGAAAAAATTCTTGGCAACATACAAAGAGAAAACCTATAATTTAATAAATAATAAATCCATGCAAGTTAGCAATCATGCAATGGATACAAAAGGGAAAATGTTGCAATGTCTACACCTCGAGGCAATCACTCAAAATTATGCAAAAACATAGCCAAATATTTTTAGAAATTGTTGTTTTTTTCCCAATTCATTTAATTGAGAGAGATGCAGCCCTTGCCGTTCTCCTTGAAACTAGCAAGTTTGATGACGATGTTGGCAAGCAACCCGAGGGTCCTTCTGCATCCACAAGTGGTGGAGGAGATGACATAGACCTAGCCATAAAACATGGGAAGCATATTATTAACCTAGCTGAGGAGCAAGTTGAAAGCGAGGTCATCTTATCATCATATTCAACTCATGCATATCCATCTTCCCTATAATTCAGATGAGGCAGCAACCAAGCCACACCTCACTTCAGTTGATCCAATCAGGATTGAGGGTGAGGAATACCTTACCCTATTGGAAGTGATGGAAGAAATCGGTCTCTAAGAAGATGAGGTGCTATGTCGGCTCTTGAATGACACCTTTGATGATGTCATTGACTTTGATGCTCTAGACAATCTAGCAATCAATGAGATTGCATGCTTCGATGACTTGAGCCTCACCGATCTGGAGGCAATCCAATGAACACAGAAGGCAACCGAGGATGCTACACCAGAGTACAACATGTTCGATGAGGAGTTCATGAATTTATAGAGGGAATCGTTCAGGGCGAGAGATGAAGAAGCTGGCACCTCAAGCCAACATGAAGCTTAAGACCAACTACAAAAGGGAGTCCAATTGGACACTGCAGTAGCTGACACAGTCTGCAATGAGGCAGAAAAGGTATGTGGCTTTTCCAGCCTCAGCATGTGATTCAATATCATCAATATAATTCTAGGTTCCATTTTAGCAACAAAAATCATTGGTTTGTCTTCAATTAGTAGGGAATAAAAAATGGGGTTTGGGGTTTAGTGTCCAAACCCCAACCAAATTTTTTGATTTTAAACCCAAGCTATCCTACATGCATACCAGGCATGTACATGGATTTCCAGCCCAAAATATGCCCTGAAAGCATGATATGCGACATTGTGCGACCAGGGCCCTATTTTTTCATGGTTGGGGTTTGTACCCTACATTATATTTTTTATCTCTATACTTCAAATTGAATAAATTTACTCTCCACTCCCACAACCCCCTCCAACTTGCCCCTGTCACTCCACTTGTGCAAAAATTAGGGTTATGGATTACTCACATAGCGAAAATAACATGTTTATGGTTTTTATTTAGCCCATAGGGGATATAATTAGGTTTAGGATTTTCTCACATAAGAAAAATAATATGTTAAAACAATCATTTCTGGGAGGCCATTGAGACATAAGTAACCATGTGCATGATTTTTATGCAAAAAAACACCCTACAAACCCTAAATCCGACATCATGCAACCAGAGCCATGTGCCATGTGCGTGTTTGTTGTCGATTTCTAGATTTGACAAAGCACAAGAGGGTGAAGTGTTGCTTGCACTTGTAGAGGTGAACATGCAAATTACTTATATTACTTCTGCTTATAGTGGATGGGTCATGTCAGTGTCCTTAATCTAACCTCATGTCATATTAATTTCTCATTTTCTTGTACTGTTGTTCGGTTGGATAGAGTCCCTTTGCCAAGCACATTGGCACATGATGTTTTCTTGATTCAAACATTTGGTTTGTCAGACAAGAAAACGTTGATGAGATACTTTAGTGATGAAGAAAAGAAAAAGATTGAATTGATGCCCTTGAGAGAGTCTAGTATAAAGAAGTTCAGGGTCCTTAGTCGGATGGTGAAGATGAGGGCCATCAGTAATATTGCAGATCGTGTTGTTTTGGTAGGCGTAATGTAGCTTTATTTTTATTTTTAGACACACGATCCGGTCCTCTCCATAGCATCATAGCTATTGTAGGGCTAGTTGGCATTACAGATCCCCAGGCTATAGAGAATGAAATTGTGCAACCCTCTCTTCTTCAACAAACAAAAAAAGGATCTAAACCAAACAAGAAAAATCGTAGACTAGAGTAACTTGTGCCTTAAAGTGGGTGCTCTTTGTAATACCACTCTATGTCAATAAAGAATACAATTTTCAAATTATCTTCTTGTTTGTTACGGAACATTGTTTCCTTTTGCATGTTAAGTAAATTTGAGTATTATTGCCTTTTGCATGTTCCATTGAGATTTGATGTTTATTATTTCATTTTGCATGTAAGTAAATTGTAATACCACTCTATGTCAATAAAAAATACAATTTTTAAATTATTTTCTTGTTTGTTATGGAACATTGTTTTCTTTTGCATGTTAAGTAAAATTGAGTATTATTTCCTTTTGCATGTTCCATTGAGATTTGATGTTTATTATTTAATTTTGCATGTAAGTAAATTGTAGATTGCAAATACAATGAAAATAAATTTGAGATTGCACATACAAAGACAATGCAAAAAAAAGATGCTTTATTATATTGAAATTAGGCTGATACAAGACTGATGCCCAAAGGTAGAGTACACGAACTCTAACCATCGCCGAAGGCATATATACAAAATCCCTAAGTGCCCTTGGGCTTCCTAAGATGGACAATAAACTGCATGTCTTTGGCAGTCATAGTGACCCTTTCCCTATGGATTGCACCAGCTAGGTGTCATCCGTGAGATCTACTAGGTAGGCCTCAGTTGCATGCTATATGTGGCAAGCAAGGCATCTCTGAAAATATGCCATGGAGCCTCCACAACTCCATGCCTATAATATTGGGACATGGGGCTATTGTTGAGGTCCTGCATGACCTCGTGTACCATCCTTGCAAAGCTTGCCATCGGAATGAGCGGATCGATAGATTTTTGAAGCTTTTTGATTTCTGAAAGTGTCATAGTCACATTTGAACCTGTATCGCCTCACTAGAGGAGGGCCTCTTTGCCCTGGATGTGGAGGGCCTCTTCTTGGATGTGGAGGTTCTCTTTGGCCTAGACCTAGAGTTTGGGTGTCCTCTCCCCCGTGGGCATGGACGCTGATCATCTTGTTACCTCGTTTCCCTTAGCTATCTATGCCATGGACATTGGACACATAATTTTACATTTACATTTTTTGTATATTGTTAGCAGCTCCACCCTTTGAATCAGTTGTATCTGGGTTTTTTAAAGTCTCATAGTCTCTCAAAGACCTTAACTTTCTTATTTTTCTCTTTCTCAACTTAGAGGTGCATGAATAAATGCAATCTTAACTCTCTCTCTCGCCCTCTCTACCTCTCTCTCTCTCTCTCTCTCTCTCTCTCTCTATCCCACTTTCCATCTCCCTCTTTCTGCCCCCGTCTCCATCTCCATCTTTCCCTCCCCCTCCCTTTACCTCTTTCCATCCCTTTGTGTCCCTGACTGCTCCTTCTCTCTCTCTCTCTATTCATACATCTCATAGTGTCTCATGGCTAGGTGCATTATTTGTGTCCCTGGCTGATCTCTCTCTCTCTCTCTATTCATGCATCTAACTCTATCTCATGGCCATGTGCATTATTTGTGTCCCTTATTGCACTCTCAACCTCTCTCTCTCTCTCTCTCTCTCTCTCTCTCTCTCTCTCTCTCTCTCTCTCTCTCTCGCACACTCTAATTGCTATCTATCTCTCTTGCACACCCCAATTGCTATTTATCTCTCTCACACACTCTCTCTCTTGCACAATACAGATATACAAATATCCACACGTATTTAAAATTACAAATATTTATCATTCATAGACCATAGAAAGCCATCAATCTAGAGGTGCAAACTTAATAAATAAAATCTTAACAATAAGTGAAACAATTGTATTATTTATGATTTCTATTCATACATGTAACAATGCGTCATTGCCAAGTGCATTGTTGAAGCACTAAGGATCCAAGCAACTAGATATTATGAAATACCTACCATCATGTCTCTACTATCTCTAGAGTATGGGGGTTTCTTAAAACGGATACTTGTCCCGTCCCTATATCTAACTTTGTGATTATCAAGTCTAAAATAATAGTCTTTGGGAGGGCTTGTTGTTGCCAACTGCAATTCTTCCCTAATAAATCCCATGGTCCACTCCTCTTCCAATTCCAATATTAGGCCAGAATGTCCTTGTCGTCGATAAATTAATACCTCGACAACAAGATTGTGAGTCCCATCGCGCAGATCATTATCCATTGCTTCCCATTACAGGTTCTTCCATCTAAACCTTCTATATGTGAAAGTCATGCAGAGATTTTGCCTTCCAATAAAATACCTGCAAAATTTGGGATCCATTAATGCATTACTATCCTAATCATTTTTTATACAAACAAGAATTGTAAGATGTGCTCACCTAAATGTCACATCTGAAGTGTTCAATCGACATTGTACTAAATCTTCAGCATAAACATGTTCTTGTTGTCCATCCATTGTCAAATAGCTCATACAGCCATTCCAATTCTAAGCTCTTGCAAGTGTAAGTAATCTTTGTTTTCCTTAATAAAAAAAGCATGGAAATGGAAGAAACCAGCTCAACCTAGCATTTCTTCCACTAGTAGTTGGCTTCATAGCATTTCTCACATCATTAAACATTCTATTTCTATATGGTTCACTTGTCTCCATGCTTGGCAGCAACCATTCTGGACTATCAAAAGAAGGCAAGGGAAGAGAGACTAATCTACCATACT
Organism: Dipteris shenzhenensis; assembly: GCF_047967505.1. Taxonomy (NCBI): domain Eukaryota; kingdom Viridiplantae; phylum Streptophyta; class Polypodiopsida; order Gleicheniales; family Dipteridaceae; genus Dipteris; species Dipteris shenzhenensis. The sequence goes on along the minus strand of NC_141627.1, from coordinate 13,653,366 downwards.
ATCCTTCTTCATCTAGCACAATGAACATTAAGTCATAGAAGAAGATCCCGTCCTTTTTTAATTATGATGGTGTGCAAGCTGCATACAGAAGACTTCTGATCTCAACATGGAGGACATGCAACACCCCAGTTACGCATGTTGTAGGCTCCCACTCTTTGTAACTAGATGGATATAAATCTGTAAAACAAATACAAGGCATAAGACAGTTGTGTCAAAGTCCCCAAATAAATGCAAATACTCTAAAACGCAAATGAAGTACTAGTACACTTTGAAAAACTTACAATTGGGCCTACAATATGAAAGTCCCGCATTCGGATGCACATATATGTTTGCATGGGTAAAGACATGCTGAATATGTACCTGTGTCACTGTGTTATTGCGAGGAGAAGTTTCAAAATCTAAGATCCTTCCCTTCCAATCTTTGGAGATGTCGATTGCATCCTTCCGAACCACTTTGTAGCACGCACGATTAGTGGGTTGCATTGTGATCCAATAATATTTCCTGTAGAGCTGAGGAATCATCCTTAACATTCTTCAATACAACAGACTCTAAACTACTTCTATATCTATCATTTTCTACTTCCATAGTTTTTGCCCGTGTACCATATGATTAAAATTACTCTTTCTACCTATTTCTCCTTCCATAGACCCTCAAAATTTATGTCTTCTCTTCTCTCTTTCTCTGTCATTGTCTTTGTCTTTCTCTTTCTCTGCAAGTCTCTCTCTCTCTCTCTCTCTCTCTCTCTCTCAGAGTCTTCCAAGGTACCCCTCACACAAACAAACAGCAAATTATTTTGAAATACTTAATTTAATATATGCTCTCTTCCTTGTCTATTTCTCCACAAACAAAGAAAACTTTATTAAGCTCATATCACTCTCTCTCTCTCTCCCTCCCAAAACTCTTTGATTAGGATCTCTTTTTCTTCCTTCTTTCTCAAATACTTCTAAAACCTAGCAGTTTGAAATACAATCTCTGTCTCTCTCCCTCGATCATCCCCTCAAATGGAAGAAAACATAGCAGTTCAAAATATAATCTCTTTCTCTCTCTCTCTCTCTCTCTCTCTCTCTCTCTCTCTCTCTCTCTCTCTCTCTTTTCCCTTCCTCTATCTATCCCTCCTATACTAGCGAGGAAACAAATAACTATTTTATGTCTCTCTCCCTCACTCATCCCCTCAAACAGATAAGAAAACATAGCAGTTTCAAATATAATCTCTCTCTCTCTCTCTCTCTCTCTCTCTCTCTTTCCCTTCTCTATCTATCCCTCCTATATCAGTGAAGAAAAAAATGTCAAAATTAGTCTTGTAGGTTTAAATATCATCTAGCTCAATCTCTCCCTCTTCCCTGTCTTTTGTAACAAACATATAGACAAAGTGTGATACAAAAACGTATCTACTTAATACAGACAAAAGTTTTAAGGCAAAATCGCTTCATTACCTGAAAAGTATGTGTTACTTCTTCTGGAGTTGACTCTCTATACTCCAAAAAGGTAGAGAAAGACTTGAAAATGATAGAACACCCGTTTTTCTCACTCCTTCCTAGCAGATTTAGGTCGCAACTTCAGGAGTTGACTCTCTATACTCCAAAAAGGTAGGGAAAGAACCAAAATGAGAGCACCTATCTTTCTCACTCCTTCCAAGCAAATTTAGGTCGCAACTTTGGTCTTTAAGAGAGAGTGAAATAAGTAGAGAATGAATGGAAGAGTAGAGGGATGAACAAAGCTTGGGCAGAAGTTTCTCTGAGAGATTTTCAAATGTAGAAGAAAAATGTGAGCAAAGACGAGACAGAATGACTAATCAAGAGTGGAATGATGATATGTTGAAACTAGCGTCTAGAAAGTGGCAAGAATGAATGTTTGAAACGTTTTGGAAGAGAGAGAATAGGGAGAGAGTTGGTTAGGGAGTCAAAGTTTAGGTCAAATGGTTGAACCAAATGGAAAACGTGAGCATAGTTCTAGCTAGGGGATAGTTTGCCATGGGAGAAAAACAAGGAGGCCTAACATGGTCAAGGCACACCTGCCAAAAATAATTCTTTATTGTGAAGATCCAATGAAGTTTTTTGGGGTATTTTGAAAAAAAAACTAAAATTTCCCCCAGATTTGGGGAGCCTCTGTTTACAGAGAAGTCCACATGGCATCATCTCCTTCATGGATACCATATTCCCTTATCAAAGCCTCTAATATTCTAGTAATTCTCCAAAGGGCCCCTTTTTGAGTCCAAATTTTTTGTAATGATGTGTCGGACTATCTTTGGTTTCTCTTTCGTTCGATAGGGTTTTCTATGTTTGTCAACTGTCCGACTAAAGGAAATGCTAGTGTTGCAGTTCTAATTAGGAGTGACGCTTGGGGTGTGGAGCTATTTAGAGATGTCGATGGCCGGTTCCTCATGGTCGATGTTAGTGTTTCTAGCTTTAGCTTCAAAGTTTTGGGGGCATATACCTCGAATGGTTTTAGGGAGAGAGTTCTCTGTTGGGAGTCTATCAATCGCTGTTTGTCTGGTTTGAATTGGCTATTGTTGGGGGATTGGAACACGATGGTTTTAGCTATTGACCGATCTCATGGAACCCAACCAATTTCTATTTCAGAGAGGGATGCTTCGGATGAGCTCTCCTTTGGGTGGGGCTTAGTTGACTACTAGGAGCTAGATCCAAAGGGATTAAATGGATTCACTTAGGTGGAGTTTAGAGCTACTAGGATTGATCGAGTATATTCCTCTCTTGATGGCTGGTTAATGATACCTCCTATGGGGGCAGATTGGTGGCTAAGACATTGATTTCAGATCATGTCCCTATGATTTGGTAGTTTTCCCTACCTTATCAGGTTTTAAGATCTCACAAAATTCCGTTCAAGTTTAATTCTCCTATACTAGGTCTAAGAGGCTTCAAGGACGAAATTATACATACATGGCAGAACGCTGTGGTGGGTGTAAAGGATGCTAGTCTCACTAGTGGGATGTGGGAGTTAGGGCTATAGTTCAAGTAGCTAGAGATTAGCAGAGAGACTTTCGAGCCCACTAGGGAGCAATCTAGGCCCAACCAGAGGGAAGCAGTTTTGTAGGTTGTGGGGAGTACCCCTAAGGACTAGATACTCATCAGGTTGCTGATGGAAGTGGGAGAAGCCTTAAAGGAGTTAGAGCTAGAGAAGACACGTAGATTGAGGATGCATAGCTGGCTGACATGGATTAAGGAGGGCAATGCCCCTTCTCATGTGTTCTTTCAAGCCCTAAAACAAAAGCATAGCAGAGATTTGATTGACAAGGTTCAAGATGCATCAAGGATGCTAGTCACTAATTTCTGGAAGATAGCGGAGGTGTTCAATAAGGAGTTGGCGGCCATTGTGGGTGAACCAGCTTGCTCTGATGATTGTTGGCTTGAGCATCCTCATAAGTTTTTAAAAGTCCTTCACCCTCATGTGACTGCAATCTAGAGGATTGGTTTGGCACAACCTTTCAATGAAGAAGAACTTAAGTGTGTGCTGGATAATCTAGAGGTGGAGAAACCACTTGGCCCGAATGGACTTACAAAAGAGTTCTTCATAGAGTTCTAGGATCTGTTGAAGGATAACTTTGTTGCCATGGCTAATCATGCTTAAGATGTGGGAGCCCTTTCTGAAGATGTCAATGTTGTTTTGGCCAAGCTTGTACCAAAGAGGCAAACAGGATCTGAGTGGGAGATTGGAGACCCATTACAATGCTCAATATGTCATATAAGATCATTGCTAAATCTTTAACTCATCGTATCAGGGAGATGTGTATGGATGCTGTGGATCACCGGGTTTATTAAAGGGATAACATCCCTTTAAAGGGATGTTGTGGATAACCGGGTTTATTAAAGAGATAATAGTTTTTGAATACATTCTTAATGTAATGGCTGGGTTAGATTATGCTTATGCTATAAGGAAGAAGTGTCTACTTTTCGGGTTTTAGTTTGATAAAGCTTATGGCAGGGTCCATTGGGAATTCATAGCTCTTGTTCTAGAGAGGTTGGTGTTTGGCAAGGACTTTGCTCGGCTATCGCGGATGCTCTTTGGGAATGCCTAGAGTGCCAAATAGAAGCAATGTATACAAAAGCAACTAAGAGAACATGCTGAATAATGGTCATCCTAGCATTCTAGCTAAGGGAATGCTGAATAACAATCATCCTATCATTCCAGCTAAGGGAATGCTTCCACACTCTCAACTTCTCCTTAACTACATATAAACCACTCAAATCTCTACTTAAGAATGTGTTGTGTATCTACCCTATGGAGATCCAGGTAGTGGCGTATTGATGGTGTCCCTTTGTTGAACCTTGCAACAGTTAAGGCTCTCTATAGAGTGCTTACTATGAGTTCACTAGAGTTTACAAATGTAATAGTAAATGGGGATTGTGAAGGTGCCCGATATGGTGGTTTAAGTGGTGTGGAAGTTTGGGATGGTCAGCATAGGGAAGTTTTTGGCATGGAATATTCTGATGGCGTGTTTACCACCAATATGAGGGTCTATTGCACGATGGGTGAACATAAATCCAATTTGTGTCTTTTGTAAGAGGTCGTTGGAGTTTGTTTGTTGTCTTTTTGGTATTTTCCCATAGGCGTGATGGTTTTGGAGAAGTATTGCCTTAGCTATCAAAGGGGCTATCTTGGAGGGTTGCTTTGTTGGGGCAAATGGAGAGATTTCTTATTACCCTTGTGACCACATGGCCGGTTATCCGATCAGCGGTGCTTCTTACTGTTTGGATGATGTGCAACTATGTTGTCTTTCATGATGGAGGTGTTAGAACTAGGTATGGGGTTCCCCTACAGAAGTTTGTCAAAGCTTTGCTGATGGATTGTGGCAAGGCATGGTCATGAAGAGAACCTGTGGGGGCAGTGTAATTGGGCTAGGGGTTAGTCATATGCTATTTGTGGTTTAGTGTTGCCTCTGTTAGCATGGATCATAGGCATTTGGCCCTCAGTAGATGACCACTCTTTGTATGCTATTTTTTCTTCTATTAATACAAGCCAGTAGTTTCTTTTTTTTCTAACTCGTAAATACATGCCCCTCAAAATGTCATAGGAGCTAACCAATCCGCTTGAGTGCAAGATTGGCCAACCATGTGCAATTAGCTTGCATGCAAGCTCACAGGTCATCATCCCAACCTATTCTTTGAGAGTCTTCTATTGAGTGCTCACCATCCCAAAAGTCAAAAAAACACCTAGAGCCTCTACATCTAGCTCCTCATGGTCATCTAAGGAAGGGGAAGAGCCAACCTCCATTGTTGAGGGAATCCACATATGTCTTTTCTTTGACCCCTTAAGACTTGCATTGATTGACCCCTTCTTAATGCCTTCACTACTTCCTAGTTTGCTTCTCTTCTTCTCCCCTTTGGAGATTTCTTTACTTTTGATTCTAAGGATGCAACATGATTGATCTCAATGACTGAGCTCTGCTTTAGTGGAGCCTCAACTTGGTTGACATAGTGAAAGTGATTATCTTCATTGTAATTCACTGCCTTCGTAGTGCCATAACATTTAAAAATCCTCTCATCCTTTGTCAAAATGAGACCCCTTGCCAAATAAACCAAAAGACTTTTATCAATAACTCAATGACCACCTATTTCTAGGTTACTAGTGGGTAACTTGTGCTTGGGCTCCTTATTTGCAAAGTTGTCTAATACAAGGAGCCTTTTTAAAGACAATTTACGGTTAATAATCCTTCTTTGTTCATCATTGGAGGCAAATAGCTTTGACTTGGTAGGAGGAGAGATCACTTTGCTATTGATCTTCTTCACTAGCTTTGTAGGGGTAGGTTCAGGTGAAGAAACAAGGTGAACACTCTCAAAACAACTCCCCTTCTTATGGACAATCTTAGGGCCTACACAAGCGAATAGTGACAATATAGTAATAGAATTAAAATCTACTGAAAGAAATAACAAATACAGTAACAAAAAGACTTTTCCAAAGTAAAGAAACTCTTGTGTCACACCAAAATTTGTGAAAAGGGGAAAAAAAGAGAAATATTTAACTGATACAAATGGAAATTTTAAAGAGAAAAGTACCCCAATACACAAATGAAATTGATCCATGGGATTGGATGTCTAGTAAGATGAAGAGAAATCTGATCCTAAGGAATAAATTTGCAAGAGAATTCATGCAAATCCAATTCAAGGGATTGGATTTGCAAGAGGCGTGTGCTAATCCCATCCTAGGACTGAATTAGTGGGGGACTATACTTAAATCAAATCCCTAGAATTAGAGACGTGGGGGGACTACATTTGATCCCCAAGATCAAATTAGCATGGGCCTCCATGCAAATCTAATCTCACTCCCACTAATTTGATCCCCAAGGATTGGATTAGAGTGCAATACCACACTAATCCAATCTCAAAGATCATATTAGCATGAGACTGTATGATAATCCAATCCCTGGGATTGAATTAGGGTGCAACCTTCTTGGAGAATGTAGAGTCACCTGATCTTTAGGATTGGATTAGTGTGTAGACTAAATGGAGGCTGCACACTAATCTGAACTTGGGGATGAGATTAGCATGCAATCTCATGCTAATCTAATTTCTAGGATTGGATTAGAGAGAGAAAGCAAGCCCATTCAATCCTTAGGATTGTCTTAGCATGATACTTCATGCTAATTTGATCCCAAGGATTGGGTCAGCATGCCAAAACATTAATCCTTGATGACAAAAAATGTTGTTTATGTTTTTTCAAGTACAAATTTCAAAAAAAAAGAATTGAAGGTTTTTTTAAAAGAAAAATTACGTGGAAACTTAAAGTCATCAAAAGTAAATCTAAATATTATACTCATTTTTTGGGGATTTCGTCCATCTTGTCTACATGCATGGAATCTGAGAGCTATCAGTGTTGTGCTAAGGTGTCAAACTTTGGGAAAAGTAAACAATGAGGGGTTAGGGAAAAGCCTTGGGAGTTTATAGACTAAGATAATTAGGCCAACATGAAGAATTTTTTCAAGTCCAAGGATTTTATTTTCCAAATAGTTATAATTATATTTAAAATTTCAAATATGGACCTCAAAAACCCATTTTAAAATCTTAATTTAGTGTTTTTTTGGTTCCATTTTTAGGGTTGAGTGAAGATAGAGATTTGCTACCCTTGAATGCCTTGTCTCTATGTAACCCATGGCTTCTATATGGGCACTTCATTGTTGTGAGTGTATCAATTCCTCTTTGTGTCTTTTGTGATCTTCAAGATGTCTCAACTTATGGTCTTGCAAGTGCATCTTTTTCTATGTCATCTCAAAATGTAGGCTTCACCAACCTTAAAGAGCCTTGGTCTCTTCATTCGACCCATACATTATTTGTGGTGGGGAGTTCATGGGAATGTATCTGTCTCTTCATTTGGACTGATTGGCAAGCTAGAATATGTTTCAATGTCTTCAGGGGAACCTAGGTCTTTGAGCCCGAAGAACTACTGCATGAGTTTGAAAGTTGTAGGGTAGATCTAATGTTCATTCTACTTCTGAATGGACCATTTTCTCCCATCATTGCTTCAATCACACGTGTGTGTTCATCTCCAAGAGCTAAATACTTTGCATTTACTACTTTCAAGAACAAAGTGAAGGTTGCACATTGACAAAAGATTCATGAGTTATGAGTGGAGGCGGATGCAATTATTGATTAATCCAGCTAAGGGAAACATGCACTACCATGTGTTGTGTTCAAAATTGTTTGGGTTGAGTAGGTGTGAAAAAACTAAGAGCCATGAGGACAAAATACTTTGTGAATAATGACCAAGTAGAGTATCATTTGGTGAGTATGCGGATTTGTAGATGAGCCTTTAAAAACATTCATAGCTTGGGAAATGCAAGATTTACACATGTGAAAAAGAGCATAAGGTGTTTTAGGAATCCATGTCTTATTAGGCCTATTGGACATATAGTTGTATGATGGATGTAACGATACTTTGCTATGAATAAGGAAGTGCGAGGAAGTGCACAATAAGAAAAATACACTTCATGGATGATAACAAAAGATCTGAGGTTTGCATACCATACAAGGATGAGATGTTGGAAGCTGATGAAAAGTTTGCTAGCTATAGTCATTTTAGCAAATTTTCAAAAAACTTCTTTAATAATGTGAAGATACCCAAAAAGGTAGTATGTAGTAAATGTGCAAAGGTTTATCACTTGAAAGAGAGATACAATTTCAAGAGATCTATTCAAGGTGGAGAAGGTGAGGAATGTTGTATGAAGAGATTGAATGAATTGAGTTTTCAACATCAATTTCTCATAAAGAAAAGAGTAGATTAAAAAACATATCCATATGGCAAGAAACATGCCCTTTTCTAGATTGGGTGCCCATCAATGGCCTACAAATTTTTTCCTTTGTTCGAGTCCATGAAATAGTTCAAGAAACTTTGGTGATCAATAGTGAGGTGAAGTAGGCACAATCTCAAGGAAAAGATCTTGACTATGAAAGGTGCGTCTAAGAAGATAATTTTGATTGAGAAGGCAAGCACATACACTAGAATTGGAGACATTGGATTATGATCGAATACTTTCTTTGAGGACCAAGCCCTCATTCTTAATTGGGTCAAGAGTAACACTACTACTTTGTGCAATCCTTTAATATGGCCAATATTGTCTTCTCCTTTAGAATAGACTATCCAACCTCAAGTCTACCAATCGAGGTAGATCCTTAAATCAATGTACGTGCATGAGAGATGTACCTTGGTGCATGAAGATCTCGTCAAAGACAAAAAGAGCTCACTAAAATGTGGGTAGGTTCCATACCATATTTGAAGGTTGGATTATATTCCCCAAGAGGTCCCTCTTAGATCCATTCTGTATTCCAAAAGTGTCAAAAATTCAAAAACCTATGCAAGGGCAAGTGATTTCCATTGTTGTGGGAATGGTTTAGGACTATGAATGCTAGTCCACTAAAAGGGAAGTATGTGCTTCAATTAATTGCGTGTCTAAAAAGGAAAAGGGCAAGAAGGAGCACCAAAAACTTAGTTTGGGTGTGTAGACATACTTGTTTATGAATTTTTGAATTACAAATATAAATGTCTAAGGAAGAAGATAACATGCATTCTCTTTGAGAATGTTCTAGCATATGCCACACAACTTCTTGGAACCTTCTTTTTTACAGTCACATGGTTGCAAATGCAAGGGCCATTAGATCTTCATAGGGATGAAAATAATGTTATTGTTTATAGTGTTGAGGAGAATTTGTTGTCACTTTTTATCTCATTTCCAAGGTCCGAGGGTGTTGGTCACCTACAATCATGTAGTTGCTCATTGTAGCATAGGTGTTGACAAGTGTAGCATAGGTCCTCGTGTCATATTTTGGTGAGAGATGTAGGCTAAAGCATGGAAAGAGGTCCAAGCATGTGCTAGGAGGAAGAAGACTCAATCACATGGACTGGTGGAGGTTTTAATCTCCATGGGATTTCAAGGGTTTAGAAAAGGGGTTGCAGGGTTTTAAAGGCACCTTTGGGTCCCTTCACTTGTGAAGATACCTTGTGAAATGTTGTCACTTTTTCTCTCATTTCCAAGGTTCGAGGGTGTTGGTCACCTACAATCATGTCATTGCTCATTGTAGCATAGGTGTTCACAAGTGTAGCATAGGTCCTTGAGTTGTATTCCGTTGAGAGGTGTAGGCTAAAGCATGGAAATCAGCTCTAGTGTGCACTAGGTGAGGAAGAAGAGTTAATCAAATGGATTGATGGAGGTTTTCACTTCCATGGGAGTCCATGGGTTTAGAAAAGGGGTTCTAGAGTTTAGAAGAAGGATAGGGTTGAGGAAGCTAAATAAGGGTTCTAGTGTTTAGAAGGAGTCTAGGGTTGAGAGAGGGTTGCAGGGTTGAGGAAGAAGAGTTGATCAAATGGATTGATGGAGGTTTTCACTTCCATGGGAGTCCATGGGTTTAGAAAAGGGGTTGCAGGGTTTCGAAGAAGGATAGGGTTGAGGAAGCTAAATAATGGTTCCAAGGTTTAGAAGGAGTCTAGGGTTGAGAGAGGGTTGCACGGTTGAGGAGAGGAGAGCTAGTATCCTTCATTGATTCATGGGGTTAAGGGTTTAGGAGGAGGTACCAGGGTTTAGGAGGAGGAGGGAGGAAGAAGGGAGGAGGAGGAGGAGGGAGGAGGAAAGAGGAGGAGGAAGAAGGATGGAGGAGGGAGGAGGAGGGAGGAGGAAAGAGGAGGAAGAAGGAGGGAGGAGGGAGGAGGAAAGAGGAGGGAGGAGGAGGGACGAGTGCAAGAGTGAGAACATGCTAGAACACAATAGTGTGAGAAAGCATGGACATTTGGAGACGATTTGCAAAAGAACACCAAAGTCGTGGTGAGCACAAAGCCACTCAAGAGTGGGAGCTTCATTACATAGAGAGATATTTATACGAGGGTCCCTTCATTGGTGAAGGTACTTTGTGAAGGTACGTTTGAGTACCTTCACTTGTTGAAGGTACCTTGTGAACGAACCTTTGGGTCCCTTCACTTGTGAAGGTACCTTGTGAAATGTTGTCACTTTTTCTCTGATTTCCAAGGTGTGAGGGTGTTGCTCACCTACAATCATGTCATCTCTCATTTAGCATAGGTGTTCACAAGTGTAGCATAGGTCCTCGGGTCTCGTAATTGAGTGAGAGGTGTAAGCTAAAGTGTGGAAAGAGGTTCTAGCATGTGCTAGGCAAGGAAGAAGAGTTGATCACATGGACTAGTGGAGGTTTTCACCTCCATGGGAGTTCAAGCATTTAGAAAAGGGATTGCAGGGTTCAGAAGAAGGATAGGGTTGAGGAAGCTAACTAAGGGTTCTAGGGTTTAGAAGGAGTCCAAGGTTGAGAGAGGGTTTCAGGGTTGAGGAGAGGAGAGCTAGTCTCCGCTGATTCATAGGGCTAAGGGTTTAGAAGGAGGTACCAGGGTTCAAAAGGAAGGAGGAGGAGGGAGGAATAAGGAAGGAAGGAGGAGGAGGGAGGAGGAAAGAGGAGGAGGAAGAAGGAGGGAGAATGAGGAAGGAGAAAAGAAGAGGAGGGAGGAGGAGGGAGGATGCAACTGTATCTGAACCCCAGCCTCATAAAATAGTCCATACTACAATGTGGACTACACATACCTGAGTATGCGTCTAGCCGCATCCAAATGCGATTTCCTTGGAGCCTGCATAAACTGACTTACCAATCCAACAACATAGCTTAAATCTGGCCTGGTAATAGTCATATAAATCAAACTTCCTACTATGCGTCTGTACATAGTAGGGTCTTCCAAAAGCTCACTTGCATCTGTGCTCAGCTTCACATTCTACTCCAAAGGAACTGAAATAGGCTTACAGCCTGTCATCCCATATTTGGACAGCATGTCCAATCCATACTGCCTCTACAAGAGCTGTATCCCACTTGGTGATCTAATCACCTCAATGCCCAAGAAATAACGCAGCTCTCCCAAATCCTTCATCTCAAACTTCTGCCTTAATAGCATTTTCACATGAAGGATATCTTCAGCACTATCACCTGTGATGATCAAATCATCAACATAAATGACAAGCAGCATAATACCTTTCTCTGTTTTTCTCACATAGAGTGAAAAATCTGCCTTGGAAATCTGAAAGCCAATAGTGACAAGATACTGTCCTATCTTGTCAGACCATGCTCTAGGTGCTTGCTTCAAGCCATACAAGGCTTTCTTCAACCTGCAAACAAACTCAGGATGAATAGCATGAACATAACCTGCTGGCTGCTCCATAAAGACCTCTTCTTGCAAATTACCATGCAAGAAGGCATTCTTTACATCCATCTGATGTAAAGACCATCCCTTTGATGCAGCCATAGCAATGGCTGCTCTTACGGTTTCCATCCTTGCAACCGGACTGAATGTTTCTTCATAATCAATGCCATATGTCTGTGCATACCCCTTAACAACTAATCTTGCCTTGTATCTATTCACAGAACCATCTGCATTGTGCTTGATCTTATAAACCCACTTACAGCCAATTGCATTCTTGTCTTTAGGCAAAGGCACTAATTCCCATGTAGCATTTGCTTCCAAGGCATCCATTTCTTCATCCATGGCTTTCTCCCATTTTTCATTTCCCATGGCTTGCTCAAAAGAAGTGGGTTCTAGTTCCTGTATCACTTTGACCATATAGGCATAGTGAATGGCTTTAAATCCATCATATTTCAGCCTATCCACAATATACCTAACCCTGGTAGACCTGTGCAAAATAGCTCACTTCCAGGTGCTCTCAAAACATCCCTGGTCTTCCATACTCCAGGTGTAACAACAGTAGGAATACCCAACTCATCATCAATGCTCTCTTCTGAGCCACTAGGTTCACCATCCACATAAGAGTGACCTGCATTCACATCAAACATGGGCTGATCTACCTTCTCTTTTCCTTTTCGTGATACCTGCATACCACTATCTACATTGCTTTGAGGAGATTCTCCTGATCTCAATCTGCCTGTCCATGGCGAAGTATGTGAACCACTACTAGAGGACACTGCAGGTCCACTGATATTTTGTGATTGCTGCTGTGAATTCTATGCAGCATTACCATTTTGTGCATCTACATCAATCATCACATTTACTGGTTTATACCAGCTACTCATCTCATCAAAAACAACATCTCTGCTCATTGTAAACTTACGAGTAGAAGGGTTATAGCATCTATACCCTTTCTACTGCAGAGAATAACCAATAAAGACGCACTTCTCAGCTTTTGGATCCAACTTGGACCACCTCAACTCATCTGGCACATGGACATAGGCAATGCAACCAAAAATTTTCAAATAAGAAATGTCTGGTTTTCTACCAGTATACATCTCCTCTGGCGTCATGCCATGTATTGTTGCAGTGGGAGTCCTGTTCATTATGTAAACTGCTTTAGCCCAATAATAATCTGGTAGAACTTTTTCATTTAGCATGGCCCGAGATACCTCTCCAATATGCCTATTTTTCCTTTCTGCAAGTCCATTTTGCTATGGGGTATGACTGCATGAATATTGTTGCTTTATGCCATGCTCCTGCAGGAACCTTGCAAACTTATTTGAGAGGTACTCTCCCCCTCCATCTGACCTTAGGCATTTTACTTGCAGGCTTGTTTCTTTTTCAACCATAGCTTTAAAAGCTTTGAAGTGCCCAAACACTTCACTTTTCTTTTTCATAAAATACACCCAAAGTTTTCTACTGAAGTCATCAATAAATGTGACAAAATAGTGATAGCCTCCAATAGATGCAGCTTTAGTAGTCCACACATTAGAGTGGATTAATTCCAATGGCTTTTTACTCTCTTGAACATGCCTAGGAAATGGTTTCCTTGCCTGTTTTCCAAATTGATAGGCTTCACAAACCTTATGCATTTCTGCAACCTTGAATTTAGGCAATCCTGCAACAATATTTTGGGCTTGCATTGATTTAAGTCGTCGTATATTAACATGACCAATGCATTTATGCCAGATATCAATATCTGCAACTACATTGGTCCCATGTGCAAACATTGCTGCACTCAATTTAGGCATGTCCGCATCTAATGTAAACATCCTGCCCTTCTTCTTTCCTTTTCCTATCAAGCGACCATTTTTTTCATATCCTCAACAAAGCATCCATGAGGATTAAATCTGACCTGCAAGCCCTGCTCAACCATTTGACCAACAAAAATGTGGGGTTAAAGGTCACTGTGCCTTAACCCCAGTTATGTACAATACTCAAACACATATATAAATGAATGAAAAAGAAGATTAGGGTGGTTCTGCACCCACCAAAACTTGTGTGGCTCTCTGTCTCTCTCTCTCCTTCTTCCATTCTTGCTTCCGTTGAGAGCACTCTCAACTGGTATCAGAGCCCGGGTGATCTAGCTGAGCGTGCGTGAATGCTTGGAAGCTCAGCAGCTCTGTGGGAGGAAGGAGAAGCTCTGTGGGAAGCTTTGTGGGTGACTTTACTTGCATCCGAGTGTGCAGAGACCTTGGAGAAACCTTTGGAAAAGTCACTTTGGCTTTGCGAAGTGGTTTTGAGAGCCTGTTAAGAGCTTTCAAAGAAAAAGTCGTTTTTTGAGCTTTTCCCAGCTTCGTTCGATGACAGAGACTCCGTATTGACTTGTAGAGGCAACTATTGCTTGCTTTTAGTGTCCACATTACTTCAGGAGCCTGAAAACACCTTCATTCCTAAATCTGGGATCATTTCATTGGATTTCTGAGTCACTGTGTCAGTTCCTGCGTTTTTTGCCCGGGTGTTGGAACTCAAGTTTGGAGCAACCATTTGCAGATCTGTCAGTTCCGGTGGACTCAGGAGGTCCTAAAACTTCTATGTTGCTCATCATCATTCACACTCCGGTGGAGTTTACAGATAGCTCTATTTCCAAAAACGTTTTTCAATCCATGTGTTGGACCCAGTGATTGAGACCACGGTTTCCAAAACCGTCTGTCCCATTGCGTTCCGGACGCCCAAAAACCCCTACCTATGAATTCTTGCGCGATTTGGTGGAGGATTTTCAGAGTTATAGATCTCTGTGTATTCGATTTCGTCTCTCTGTTATGCATTTTTCATTCTAAGGTTTTGAAACCTTAGATTTATGCCACATGGCAGTGGATAAGTGTTGACTCCCATTTCTCACTCATCGGTTGGGATTTTGGAGTTCTGGCAGAAGAGAGATATTTGCAGATTTTCTTGCTGATTCCGATTATGCAATGGCACCCATGTTTTGAAGCATCTCAGGTTCTATTTTCAGTAGCGCTCATTACCGTGGGACTATGATTTCTTGAGCATACCTTATGCAGATCACTCTGGTTGCAGTTTGAGCAGTGTTGTGCGCTCATTCGTGGTGTGCATTGGGTTGCAGTGGATGATTTATAGGCCATTTGGATGCATTGCGGTCCTTGTTGGATGCACTGATAGGCCCAAATTGCCTTGTGGGATGCTCTTTTTTATGGACGCTTTGCATATGGATGCTATTTTATGCTGAGGTACAGCTTTGACACATTGTTGGTGATGCACTGATAGTGCTATGCTCTCTTGGATGAGACATTATTGATGCATATGCCAGTGAATAGTGTTTATGCTTGAGTCATTTGGCACTTATTGGCATTTTCTTTTGGGCCAGATTTGCTCATATGGATGCATAGTATATGCACATGAGTCAGATGCATCTTTTGATGCTTTGAGCTTTGAGTTTTGGTGATATTTCACACTATTGTGGCATACACATTTGGGTGCACCTGGTATTTGGTGTGATTCTCTCTTGCAGGGACTAGCATTTGGGATTTTGTTTCATTTGCATCATGGCATCCTCTTCCATGCCTGAAAAGGAGTTTTTTAGCATTAAAAAGTTTGATGGGACAAACTTTTCTTTGTGGAAAGAACAAATAAGGGCTGTGCTTATTCAAAAGAAGCAGATTAAACCCTTGGCAGGGATTGAAGCTAAGCCTGTAAATATGTCTGAGGATGATTGGAATGAGTTGGATGCATTAGCAAAGTCTACTATTAGACTTCATCTTGCAGAGTCAGTTTATTTCACAGTAGTAAATGAGCAGACTACGGAAGATTTGTGGAAGAAACTGTGTGCCACTTATGAGAAGGAAACTGCCTCTAATAAAGTTTACCTCATGAAGAGGTTGTTTGAGCTGCAAATGAAGGAAGGGGTCTCCATTGCTTCTCACTTGAATGAATTCAATATTATTTTCAGCCAACTTCAGGCTCAAAAAATGAATTTTGATGCGGAGACTAAGGCAATATTTCTCTTATGTTCATTGCCATCCTCATGGGATACCTTCCGTACAGCTGTCAGTAACTCTGCACCTGGCGGAGTATTGAAATTTGATGATGTTGTGAGTAGCTTGTTGGCCGAGGAGATTAGACGGAAATCTACGGATGGCAATAAGCAGGATGCAGCCTTAAATGTGCAAAGGGGCAGATCACAGTTCAGGGGGAAGTCCCAAGAAAGAGTGAAGTCACGTAGCAAATCCAGGGCATGGAACATTGAGTGTTACCATTGTGGCAAGAAGGGCCATATGAAAAAGGATTGCTACAAGCTGAAAAGAGAACAAAAGAATAAGAAAAAGAATGCAAATTGGGGTGCAAATCAAAAGGAAGAGAGTCCAAGGGAGGACAAAGGAAAAGTGAAGATCGAGGAGATCAATGCAGTCACACATGATAGTGACAATGATGTTCTCTTCATGTCTACTTTATCTACAGAGTTGCTTACCACTTCAGATGATGCATATTCCCAAGATTGGATTTTGGATTCTGGTGCTTCATTCCATGTTACTCCCCATAGGGAATGGTTCTCCACTTATGATAGTGGAAAGACAGGTTGTGTGCATCTTGGAAATGACTATGCATGTGACATAGTGGGAGCAGATGACATAAAGTTTTCTTTTGCAAATGGGTCTGCATTTGTTTTGAAACATGTGAGACATGTGCCTAAGCTGACCAAGAGTCTTATTTCAGTGGGTCAGCTAGATGATGCTGGTTTTCACACCACTTTTGGCTTTTAGAGTTGGAAAATTCAGAAGGGCTCTATGCTTTTGGCCAGGGGTGCCAAGTGTGGGACTTTGTATCCCTTACATGTATCAGGGGTATTTGATCATGTTGTTGCAATAACCGAGCAGCCAAGCACTTCTTTGTGGCATTGCAGGTTGGGGCACATGAGCCAGAATGGAATGAAACTCTTATGCCGTTTGGGTTATGTACCGCATTTGAGTTTCTCTGATTTTGAATTTTGTGAGCACTGTCTCTATGGGAAGCAAACTAAATCAGCCCATAAAAGAAGGGGAAAGAAAGAGTTTGAAATGCTTGATTTGGTGCATTCAGACGTATGTGGTCCCATGCCTACACGGTCATTAGGCGGGGCTGAATACTATGTGACATTCATTGATGATGCAACTAGGAAAGTGTGGGCTTATGCTATAGCTCGGAAGAGTGATGTGTTCCAGGTATTTCAAAAATGGCTGGCCTTCAGTCAGGTAGAACGCTTAAATGCCTACGGACTGACAATGGTGGAGAGTATCTCTCTCATGACTTTTAGCATTTCTGTGATACTCGTGGGATTAAGAGGGAGCTTACATCCCCTCGTACTCTAGAGCAAAATCCAGTTGCAGAAAAGATGAACCGTACCATTCAAGAAAGGTTGCAATGCATGCTTTCCAATGCAAGTCTTTCTGGTGGTTTTTGGGCTGAGGCAATGAAGACGGCAGTGCATGTGATCAATAGATCACCTAGTAAGAGTTTGGATGGTGGTATTCCTGAAGAGGCATGGAGTGGCAAGAAGCCCTCTTACTCTCATTTGTGCATATTTGGGTGTGAGGCATATGCACATGTGCCAAAAGAGCTTCGAAAGAAGCTAGATCCTAAGTCTAGGAAATGCATCTTTCTGGGTTATGGTGAAAGTGGAGAGATGGGCTATCGTCTCTGGGATCCAGAAGCAAAGAAGATCATACGCAGCCATGATGTGGTCTTCAATGAGAAGAAGATGCATAAGGCACCCATGAGGAATGTGGAAATGAGGAGAATCACTTTCCAGGATGTGAATCCACCTGCATATGTTGATAGACAGCAAGTTGTCCATGCAGCGAATGTGCAAGAAATGGTACAACCAAGTACTCCCACAGGTATACAATCA
This sequence comes from Dipteris shenzhenensis, assembly GCF_047967505.1. Lineage (NCBI taxonomy): Eukaryota > Viridiplantae > Streptophyta > Polypodiopsida > Gleicheniales > Dipteridaceae > Dipteris > Dipteris shenzhenensis. Next base: position 13,635,844 of record NC_141627.1, on the reverse strand, counting down.
AGGGTAGATGATGGATCATCTATTGGTGGAAATGATGAGCCAAATGTGGCTGATATGCAAGTGGGACAGCAAGCTGAAATGCCCTTGAGAAGATCATCTAGAGTGTCTAGACCGCCTGATAGGTTTGTTCGAGGGGTAGACTATGTGATGCTTACTGATTGCGGGGAGCCTTCTTGCTACAGAGAGGCTATGATGCGTGAGGATAAACGCAAGTGGGAGTATGCTATGCAATCAGAGATGAGTTCACTTATGAAGAATAAGACTTGGGACTTGGTTTCTTTGCCACATGGAAAGAAAGCATTGCCATGTAAATGGGTCTACAAGATGAAGGTCACAGGTGATGATGTGCCTAGGTACAAGGCCCGTTTGGTTGCTAAAGGGTTCAAGCAAGAGAAGGGTGTGGACTTTGATGAGATATTCTCTCCGGTTGTGAAGATGACCACACTTAGATGCATGCTTGGACTAGTGGCAGTAGAGGATATGCAGCTTATGCAAATGGATGTCAAGACAGCTTTCTTGCATGGGGATTTGCATGAGGAAATTTACATGGTGCAGCCGGAAGGCTTTGAAGAAAAGGGCAAAGAGCATTTAGTTTGCAAGCTGAAGAAGAGTCTCTATGGTTTTAAGCAAGCACCTAGAGAATGGTATCAGAAGTTTGATGCTTTCATTCAGTCCCAGGGTTTTAGAAGAAGTGAAATTGATCACTGCCTCTACACTAAAAGGGCTAAGGATAGTAGCCTGATAATCCTGGCACTATATGTGGATGATATGCTATTGGCTAGCAAGAATACTTATGAGCTAGATGCATTAAAGGCCAAGTTGCATGAGGCCTTTGATATGAAGGATTTGGGATTTGCAGGTCATATTCTTGGTATGCGCATCACGCGTGATCGGAGTAGGAAACTCCTTTGGCTTTCACAAAAAGAGTATGTTACAAAAGTATTGCAACGTTTCAATATGGAGGGCATCAGATAGGTATTTCTTTTTCCCATCCTGCATAGACAAAGGAATTTTACCAATCTGAACAATAGGATGTGCAGTATCATCACCAGTCTCCACAAATCCTAGTTTTTCCATTTTCCTTGCATCCTGCATCCATTCTACATGACCTGTCATGTGGTTTGATGCACCTGAGTCAACATACCACACATCATTTTGTTCTTCTGCACTTGTCATAGAATTGGTCATATGTTGCACCATAAATAGATGCTCATTTCTGTCATCACCCTGTCTACTGGAAGATGCATAATTGCCTTGCTACAATTTTCCATTCATAATGTCATTCTACTTTTTGTAGTAGTCCTTAGCCATATGACCCATTTTACCATAGTAGTAGCATTCAACATTGCTGTTTGCATTTTGGCCTCTCTGCCATCCACCACGGCCTCTTTGGCTCCCCCTGCCTCTAGAGTTACTACGTCCTCCTGCATAGGACTAGTTTTCTAGATTTTGCTACATATTCTGATTTCTACCATGGCCTACAGATCGGCCTCCTCTACCTTTGCCTCTACCTCTTCTAGCATTTGAGTAGAAGACAGTTTCTTTTGAAGTTCCTCCTGAAGAAGATGCACCCCCATTTCTCTGCTCTTCAGAAATTAGAAGAGCAAACAACTCTTCAAAATCAGGAAATTTTTCACGGATGGCAATGGATGTCCGGAACTGTGCATAATCCTTTCCTAGACCATTTAAGGTCACAGAAACTAGATCATCATCTTCCACTGGTGACCCAGTGGAAGCAAGTGCATCTGCAAATTTCTTCACCTTCATGTGGTAGTCATTGTCGGGGTTAAAGGTCATTGTGCCTTTACCCTAGTTATGTACAATACTCAAACACATATATAAATGAATGAAAAAGAAGATTAGGGTGGCTCTGCACCCACCAAAACTTGTGTGTCTCTCTGTTTCTCTCTCTCTCCTTCTTCCGTTCTTGCTTCCGTTGAGAGCACTCTCAACTGGTATCAGAGCCCGGGTGATCTAGCTGAGCGTGCGTGAATGCTTGGAAGCTTAGTAGCTCTGTGGGAGGAAGGAGAAGCTTTGTGGGAAGCTTTATGGGTGACTTTACTTGCATCCGAGTGTGCAGAGACCTTGGAGGAACCTTTGGAAAAGTCACTTTGGTTTTGCGAAGTGGTTTTGAGAGCCTGTTAAGTGTTTTCAAAGAAAAAGTCGTTTTTTTGTGCTTTTCCCTGTTCCGTTTGACGACAGAGACTCCGTATTGACTTGTAGAGGCAACTATTGCTTGCTTTTGGTGTCCACTTCACTTCAAGAGCTTGGAAACACCTTCATTCTTGAATCTGGGATCATTTCATTGGATTTCTGACTCACTGTGTCAGTTTTTGCATTTTTTGCCCGGGTGTTGGAACTCAAGTTTGGAGCAACCATTTGCAGATCTGTTAGTTCCGGTGGACTCACGAGGTCCTAAAACTGCTATGTTGCTCATCATTTGCACTCCGGTGGAGTTTACAAACAGCTCTCTTTCCAAAAACTTTTTTCAGTCCGTGTGTTGGACCCAGTGATTCAGACCACGGTTTCCAAAACCGTCTGTCCCATTGCGTTTCGGATGCCCAAAAACCCCTACCTATCAATTCTTGCACGATTCGGTGGAGGATTTTCAGAGTTATAGATCTCTGTGTATTCGATTTCGTCTCTCTGTTATGCATTTTTCATTCTAAGGTTTTGAAACCTTAGATTTATGCCACATGGCAATGGATAAGTGTTGACTCCCATTTCTCACTCATCGGTTGGGATTTTCGAGTTCTGGCAGAAGAGAGATATTTGTAGATTTTCTTGTTGAGTCCGATTATGCAATGGCGCCCATGTTTTGAGGCATCTCAGGTTCTATTTTCAGTAGCGGTCATTACCGTGGGACTACGATTTCTTGAGCATACCTTATGCAGATCACTCTGGTTGCAGTTTGAGCAGTGTGTGCTCATTCGTGGTATGCATTGGGTTGCAATGGATGATTTATAGGCCATTTGGATGCATTACGATCCTTATTGGATGCGCTGATAGGCCCAAATTGCCTTGTGGGATGCTATTTTTTATGGACGCTTTGCACATGGATGCTATTTTATGCTGAGGGACAGCTTTGACACATTGCAGATGATGCACTGATAGTGCTATGCTCTCTTGGATGAGATATTATTGACGCATATGCCAGTGGACGGTGTTTATGCTTGAGTCATTTGGCACTTATTGGCATTTTCTTTTGGGCCAGATTTGCTCATATGGTTGGTTGCATAGTATATGCACATGAGTCAGATGCATCTTTTGATGCTTTGAGCTTTTGAGTTTTGGCGATATTGCAGTCTATTGTGGCATACACATTTGGGTGCACCTAGTATTTGGTGTGATTCTCCCTTGCAGGTACTAGCATTTGGGATTTTGTTTCATTTGCATCATGGCGTCCTCTTCCATGTCTGAAAAGGAGTTTTTCAACATTAAAAAGTTTGATGGGACAAACTTTTCTTTGTGGAAAGAACAAATAAGGGATGTGCTTATTCAAAAGAAACAGATTAAACCCTTGGCAGGGATTGAAGCTAAGCCTACAAATATGTCTGAGGATGATTGGAGTGAGTTGGATGCATTAGCAAAGTCTACTATTACACTTCATCTTGCAGAGTCAGTTTATTTCACAGTAGTAAATGAGCAGACTATGAAAGATTTGTGGAAGAAACTGTGTGCCACTTATGAGAAGGAAACTGCCTCTAATAAAGTTTACCTCATGAAGAGGTTGTTTGAGTTGTAGATGAAGGAAGGGGTCTCCATTGCTTCTCACTTGAATGAATTCAATATTATTTTCAACCAGCTTCAGGCTCAGAAGATGAATTTTGATGCGGAGACTAAGGCAATATTTCTCTTATGTTCATTGCCATTCTCATGGGATACCTTCCGTGCAGCTGTCAGCAACTCTGCACCTCGTGGAGTACTGAAATTTGATGATGTTGTAGGTAGCTTGTTGGCCGAGGAGATGAGACGGAAGTCTATGGATGGCAACAAGCAGGATGCCGCCTTAAATGTGCAAAGGGGCAGATCACAGTTCAGGGGGAAGTCCCAAGAAAGAGGGAAGTCACGTAGCAAATCCAGGGCATGGAACATTGAGTGTTACCATTGTGGCAAGAAGGGCCATATGAAAAAGGATTGCTACAAGCTGAAAAGAGAGCAAAAGGATAAGAAAAAGAATGCAAATTGGGGTGCAAATCAAAAGGAAGAGAGTCCAAGGGAGGACAAAGGAAAAGTGAAGATCGAGGAGATCAATGCAGTCACACATGATGGTGACAATGACGTTCTTTTCATGTCTAGTTTATCTGCAGAGTTGCTTACCACTTCAGATGATGCATATTCCCAGGATTGGATTTTGGATTCTGGTGCTTCATTACATGTTACTCCCCATAGGGAATGGTTCTCCACTGATGACAGTGGAAAGACAGGTTGTGTGCATCTTGGAAATGACTATGCATGTGACATAGTGGGAGCAGGTGACATAAAGTTTTCTTTTGCAAATGGGTCTACATTTGTTTTGAAACATGTGAGACATGTGCCTAAGCTGACCAAGAGTCTTATTTCAGTGGGTCAGCTAAATGATGCTGGTTTTCATACCACTTTTGGCTTTCAGAGTTGGAAAATTCAAAAGGGCTCTATGCTTTTGGCCAGGGGTGCCAAGTGTGGGACTTTGTATCCCTTACATGTATCAGGGGTATTTGATCATGTTGTTGCAATAACCGAGCAGCAAGGCACTTCTTTGTGGCATTGCAGGTTGGGGCACATGAGCCAGAATGGAATGAAACTCTTATGCCATTTGGGTTATGTACTGCATTTGAGTTTCTCTGATTTTGAATTTTGTGAGCACTGTCTCTACGGGAAGCAGACTAAATCAGCCCATAAAAGAAGGGGAAAGAAAGAGTTTGAAAAGCTTGATTTGGTGCCTTCAGATGTATGTGGTCCCATGCCTACACGGTCATTAGGTGGGGCTGAATACTATGTGACATTCATTGATGATGCAACTAGGAAAGTGTGGGCTTATGCTATAGCTCGGAAGAGTGATGTGTTCCAGGTATTCCAGAAATGGCTGGCCTTGGTTGAGAATCAGTCAGGTAGAACGCTTAAATGCCTACGGAGAGTATCTCTCTCATGACTTTCCGCATTTCTGTGATACACGTGGGATTAAGAGGGAGCTCACATCCCCTCGTACTCCAGAGCAAAATCCAGTTGCAGAAAAGATGAACCGTACCATTCAAGAAAGTTTGCAATGCATACTTTCCAATGCAAGTCTTTCTGGTGGTTTTCGGGCTGAGGCAATGAAGACTGCAGTGCATGTGATCAATAGATCACCTAGTAAGAGTTTGGATGGTGGTATTCCTGAAGAGGCATGGAGTGGCAAGAAGCCCTCTTACTCTCATTTGCGTATATTTGGGTGTGAGGCATATGCACATGTGCCGAAAGAGCTTCGAAAGAAGCTAGATCCTAAGTCTAGGAAATGCATCTTTCTGGGCTATGGTGAAAGTGGAGAGATGGGCTATCATCTCTGGGATCCAGAAGCAAAGAAGATCATACGCAGCCATGATGTGGTCTTCAATGAGAAGAAGATGCATAAGGCACCCATGAGGGATGTGGAAATGAGGAGAATCACTTTCCAGGATGTGAATCCACCTGCATATGTTGATAGGCAGCAAGCTGTCCATGCACCAAATGTACAAGAAATGGTACCACCAAGTACTCCCACAGGTATACAATCAAGGGTAGATGATGGATCATCTATTGGTGGAAATGATGAGCCAAATGTGGCTGATATGCAGGTGGGACAGCAAGCTGAAATGCCATTGAGAAGATCATCTAGAGTGTCTAGACCGCCTGATAGGTTTCTTCCAGGGGTAGACTATGTGATGCTTACTGATTGCGGGGAACCTTCTTTCTACAGAAAGGCTATGATGCGTGAGGATCAATGCAAGTGGGAGTATGCTATGCAATCAGAGATGAGTTCACTTATGAAGAATAAGACTTGGGAGACTTGGTTTCTTTGCCACATGGAAAGAAAGCCTTGCCATGTAAATGGGTCTACAAAATGAAGGTCACGGGTGATGATGTGCCTAGGTAAAAGGCCCGTTTGGTTGCTAAAGGGTTCAAGCAAGAGAAGGGTTTGGAATTTAATGAGATATTCTCTCCGGTTGTGAAGATGACCACACTTAGATGCATGCTTGGACTAGTGGCAGCAGAGGATATGGAGCTTATGCAGATGGATGTCAAGACAGCTTTCTTGCATGGGGATTTGCATGAGGAAATTTACATGGTGCAGCCGGAAGGCTTTGAAGAAAAGGGCAAAGAGCATTTAGTTTACAAGCTGAAGAAGAGTCTCTATGGTCTTAAGCAAGTGCCTAGAGAATGGTATCAAAAGTTTGATGCTTTCATTCGGTCCCAGGGTTCTAGAAGGAGTGAAATTGATCACTGCCTCTACACTAAAAGGGCTAAGGATAATAGCCTGATAATCCTGGCACTATATGTGTATGATATGCTATCGGCTAGCAAGAATACTTATGAGCTACATGCATTAAAGGCCAAGTTGCATGAGGCCTTTGATATGAAGGATTTGGGATTTGTAGGTCTTATTCTTGGTATGCGCATCACGCGTGATCAGAGTAGGAAACTCCTTTGGCTTTCACAAAAAGAGTATGTTACAAAAGTATTGCAGCGTTTCAATATGGAGGGGGGGAAGGCAGTGAGTACTCCATTGCCTCCATATGTGAAACTGAGTCACACAGATAGTCCTAAATCAGATGAGGAGAGGGCCATGATGGCCAAGGTTCCTTATGCATCAGCAGTTGGGAGTCTTATGTATGCTATGATAGCTACTAGACCAGACATTGCATTTGCAGTGGGAGTTGTTAGCCGGTATATGGCTAATCCGAGAAAGAGGCATTGGGAGGCAGTTAAGTGCATCATGAGGTACATGAAGGGTACCAAGAAGATGTGCATCTGCTTTGGTAAAGGAGACATGCGTGTGCTTGGGTACACAGATTCAGACTATGCAGGGCATGTGGATAGTAGGAGATCCACTTCTGGTTATGTGTTCACCTTTGCAGGTGGTGCAGTGTCGTGGATGTCTTGCACACAGAAGTGTGTTGCTTTGTCTACCACAGAGGCTGAGTATGTTGCAGCCACAGAGGGTTGAAAGGAGGCTATATGGCTTGATCGGCTAGTGGGAGATTTGGGGATTCATACATGTATACCGACATTGCATAGTGATTCCATGAGTGCTATTCAGCTAGCACGGAATTCTGTCTTTCATGCAAAGACCAAACACACTGAGGTCAGGTACCATTTCATCAGGGAGGTACTTGAGGACAAGCGCATAGAGCTTGTCAAGGTTTATACAGATGATAACCCTACAGATATGCTGACGAAGAGTCTACCTAGTCAGCAGTTTGAGTATTGTCGTGTATTGATGGGCATTGGATAGTATGCTCACTGGTTGTTCTCCCTTAAAGGCACATTTTCCTTTAAGTGGGAGGTTGTGGGGGTTAAAGTTCATTGTGCCTTTACCCCCGTTATGTACAATACTCAAACACATATATAAATGAATGAAAAAGAAGATTAGGGTGGTTCTGCACCCACCAAAACTTGTGTGTCTCTCTGTTTCTCTCTCTCTCCTTCTTCCGTTCTTGCTTCTGTTGAGAGCACTCTCAGTCATTTATGCTCAAATTTTCTGTCTGCACATTGTGCAACTCCTGTTTGAGCTGCATTTTCCTGGCTTACGTATTTGTGCTGTACATTTTTGCCAAAGTATCCCATGCCTTCTTTGGCGTACTTGCATCCTGAATATGCACAATCATAGAGTCCGAAATACTGATAGATAGCCAGTACATAACTTTTCTAGCTCTCTCATGCCATCCTTTAAATGCCTGCATTTCCTATTGATTGGGAACATTAGGAAGAACATGTTCTTCTTCATTTCCTGTAATGAACTCCCAATAGCCTTTTCCCATAAGGAAATTCGTCATTCTAAACTTCCATGCCTGGAAGTTGTTCTTGTCAAGCTTTTCAGTGACAATCTATGAAAGAGAATCAGATGCCATTATAGAACACTGCAAAATATTCTGTCACTGCAAAAAACACAGCTTTTGCCTCACACGGGTAGATCTGCAAAACTGACGAAAGTGGTATTTGACCACACAGTCACTTCCTAGTGACGATTTTGCATCAACAGGAAACAAGCATGATTCTGCAACTCGTAATATCTCTGCACACAGGCATACGATGCAATTTCTACGGCAACTTTTCACTGACTAGCCGAGTAGTGGTCGCACAGCAAAAAACAGGGCCTTTTTCTGAGTGCCTGTGAAGAACTTCCTCCTTCAAAACGGGCCCCAAAATGGCCTCGAATCAGAAAATTAAAGTCACTAAGGGCTTTGCCCTTACCTGCAGCATATACTATGCTCTCGCCACACCGCGAAGGGCGTCTCAATCTAAGACAGTGCACTCTTGCACTTCTGGCTGTGCTATTTGCAGAGATTTGCTCCCAAACTCGAAATAGGAAAGCAACACTGGTCCTCTTACCAGGACACCACAAACTTGGTTTGCTTTCTTGAGCTCCTTACCACGAATAAGGCTCTGATACCATGTGAAGATAGTGGGAGAGAGGGAAGGAGTCTCACTTGCGGCTTTCTCACATACACAATGGGGGAATACACACAAAGGTGGAGGTTGAAAATAGTTTTCCTCTTCTTAGTTGTGAAAGCCAAAAGAACTCTAGTACAAAGAAATAGAAGAACCCTATATGTGGGTCTCAAACCAAACTCAACTAACTAAGGTGGCATACTAACTGAGCCACGAACTAGAGTAGATAAGGATAGCTGTCATTCAACTATTATTCGTGGGCGGTGTACCAACCGCATCTCCAGCTAACAAGTTGGTGACATAAATGCACAACAGTCACCTTGGCATATCGCGAGCGGAGCTCGATATCTCAACATGGTATCCATGCCCTTATTGGTTCTAAGCCTTTTGCTCAAATTTCTCCTAGCACTCCTAAACTAGCTGTTATTCCTATGTGAGGCATTTCTTCTCAATACCAAGGTTGAGGTATTCATTATGGCCAACTGGACTTAAGTCCAGTCTTTGCGATAATGCCTATCTTGCATTACCCTTTTCCTCTAGCCATGGAGCAGTTGAATCTAGAGTTGATGGGGTGGGTCCTAAAGATGTAGAGGTGGAGACCATGGCAGTGTCCTCATCTAAACCACTCTGAATGATGACTCGATCTGATCCCTTCCCTACCTTGATCTTACTCATGTAGCCCTTGTCCTTGGACTAAGATATGGTTGATTTGTCCTTCTTGGCATGTTTATGGAGTTCTTTACTCTTAGCCTTAACTTGGGCCCTCATGAGCAAATTCAATGAAACTGAGGACACCTGGCCTCTCTCAATACTCAGCAAATTGATGTTGGTCTTAGGATCAGGGGCCGTTCTAGGTGCCATTCTCATGGTCCACTGCATAGCCTAACATAACAGAGCATTCTAGTTAGTAGAGCGGATGTCCCAAGCAAGGGTTGGTCATCCTTATAGAAATAGTCCTTCAGGAGGTGGGATCTATGACACTTAATATAGGGTATGGGCTAGTTGGTCATTGTCTTATAAGGACACTCACTCGCATGATGTGGGTTTTGGTTCACAGTGTTCATATCCTTAGCTTGTTGCATAGTGGGATCAGTTTGTTACACCAGAATAAATTGTTTGTCCTACATAATGTAGTGACTTATCTAGTTAGATAGTCTAAAATACAAAGCTCTCGTATGGCGAGGAATTGGTTGCTGAAACACCATAGTCGGGATCTTCCCACTCACTCAGTGGATCTTCAATAATCACCTGATTTATAGCTATAATATGTGGTGGTGGGGGTTGAGGACCCAGGCCACAGTCGAGTGGTGGAAATGGTAGGTTTTGAGCCCTAGGTGGCCCTTGGTTAGTCGAGGGGGATCCTTTAATAGCTAGTTCACCTTGGTTGTACTGTGTTGAGATATGGTGCCATGTACACATAATTAGAGGCTAAGGTATGGAATAGGAATGTATTAAAGTAGCCACCCTAGGATGTGGACTACATGATGTGAGGATGTGGATCAAGGACATCCACAAGGAGAGATGTGGATCAAAGGATCCCACAAGTGTTGACTATTCAAAAGGCTCCCTCTATAAGAAGCCTATCTCTTGTATTGCAAATGCATAGATTTGAAATAGATTGATTCATAGTTGCTCATCATCTCTTTAATGGAGTTTCTTCTATGCTTTGAGCCTCCATAGTTCTTATGCTCATCTAGTTGCACTAGGCTCAGCATGATCTTACATTCTTTAACATGGTATCAGAGCTTAGATTTAGATAAGCCTAGATTACTTTGAGAGTGATTGAGAGGTCATTCCTTGAGTGCTCTACTTGAGACTTGGCTTGAGAGAAAAGTTCATTCTATTCCTTAGTGTTTTAGAAAGGTTGTAGAGCAAGAGAGAAATAAGAAGCAAATTGGTGAGGGGAGAGTGTGCGACATTGCGAGAATCTAGAGTGATGCCATGGAAGTTGTGAGGAGCAGGCGACATCAAGAACTGGGGGAAGGAGAACCAGGATTAGACTCATCATAAGAGATGGAATGAGAGGCATTGAGATCATCAAGAAAGAATTGAAGAAGAAGTGTCGGTGAGTTTTAGCTCGAGGTCGAGGTCGTGAGCTGTAAAGAGATAGCCGGATTGCAATTGAGCAACTGTGCACGATGGAGTCATGCTTGTGTAGCCTCCCTTGACTTTGTCTGCTCCACTTTCATCTCTAGAAACTTGTCGTCTCCCCCTTCTCCATCATCGCAATCGAGCTCGCATCAAGCTCCAATTCCAATTCATTCCTCTACTACAAAGGCCTCCAGCGCTCCTATAGCGACTGTCCGTGCTCAACAACTCCTATGCTTACATGTACCTATGGGCAACCAAGTAGTAGTGGATGCAACAAAATTGTCTACAAATCAATCACATACCATGACAAACAGCCAGGTGACACTCCAAGCACTAGAGAAAGCAGTAACGCCTAGGGAGCAAAAGAGCGACTCAGTAGCGAGTCCAAGGACAAGTGATGCCTTTGGCTAGCATCCCGACTCCAGCAAATGGAATGATTGGACTACCATAGCTCTCTGCATCTTTGAGCTCTTGGCCAACCTGCAAGAAGCCTGTGACCTTCAATAGAGCTACTAGCACGCCCACAAGACGACTGTAGCAGCGGCCCACAACTCGCAAGACTCTCCATGGTTAAGTTTCTTTAGGTTTGGTTAAGTCAATTTGGTAACACGTGGCATAGTGCCACTTAAGCACACAATACCTTGCTAAGTATTGGCTTGTAAGCAGCATGTGACTCTCTGTGCCACCTCATCATGCCCACTCTTTCTTCATAAAAATTTTGACAGGATGTAACTTCCAATCCAAAAAGAATTTGCTCTTGATCCGAAAAGCAAAAGTGATCACCTTATCAAGATCAAGCTCATTGTAAGACCTTTGCAATAATAAATGATAAAGCAATGTATGAATGCAAAAAGCATGCCAAAAGCACAAGTGCATGAGATGACCATATCAAAGAACATGGCATTCACACATAAAGCATTAAAGGCACATGAAGAACAAAGCATCATGCATTAAGCTACATCCAACAAACAAGAGAATTCCATTAACGACATGTATTGAGAACCAAAAGCCTTTCCATCTTTAGCCTATGTTCTTGTAAATTAAACCTGACCACCTACAAGTAGCCATGCAAGCACTCAGGGGAGGTATTGAAATGTAAAAACCACACTTGACCACCTTAAGTAGCAAGGTATGCACTAAGGGGAGGTGATGGATTTGTAACTCACATGTGACCACCTTGTGGTAGCCAAAGGATCATGGCACAGAGGTGTTGAGATATGGTGCCATGTGCACATAATTAGAGGCTAAGGTATGGAATATGAATGTATTAAAGTAGCCACCCAAGGATGTGGACTACGAGATGTGAGGATGTGGATCAACAAGGACATCCACAAGGAGAGATGTGGATCATAGGATCCCACAAGTGTTGACTATTCAAAGGCTCTCTCTATAAGAAGCCTATCTCTTATATTGCAAAAGCATAGATTTGAAATAGATTGATTCATAGTTGCTTATCATCTCTTTTATGGAGTTTCTCCTATGCTTTGAGCCTCCATAGTTCTTATGCTCATCTAGTTGCATAGGCTCAGCACGATCTTACATTCTTTAACATGTACTAGTTTGGCGGTGCGGGAAAGTTCAAGGGTTTCCTCTTGTTGAGGATGGTGTAAATTGCACCATCTATAGCATAGGGGCAAACCCTAACCCTAAGGGGTTCACATTTATATCTTCATGTTCATGTTCAATGCAACTTACTGTATAGATAACTATATCATGTGCACTCCTCTATCTCTCCCTCTCTCACTTCTGCTATCAAAGTATCAAAGCACCAGGTGCTCCCACTCCCTTCATGAGTGTCAAACCCTCCTTCCACGAGGCATCTTCCATTGAGAGAGTTTCCATCAAGAGAGAATTAAGCCCTTGGTTCAACAAGGCATGCAAGCCCTTGCTCTATCAAGGCACAAGCCCTCTCCATGAGGCACCTTCATCATCTTCTCTACTCTTCTTGTAGAGCTGCTTCTCACCTCCATTTTGGTTCAAGAAGCTCTCCATTCCACTTTATGGAACTCAAGTTATAGCCATTTCAATCTCTGCTATTCTTTGAGGGATTCGAAGCGTTTTGTATTCAGATTTTTGAGCTTTTTGATTGTGTAAGGTTCTTTGTGAGGAGAAGCAAGCTAGTTCTTATTGCTTCTTTCGTCCGTGAAAGGTAAATTCTTACACTACATGTGGAATTCCTATCCACTGGGAATGCTAGGTGTTAAGGGGTGAAATATGTAACCCGACTTTAGTATCAGAATGGTTAAGAGTCTTAACGACCATTAGAAGTTGTAACTGAAATATCAATAGCGAAGTCAGATATAGCCAGATTGTAAGAGGCAGATTGAGGAGCAAAATACGCAATGTGATGTTCTTGTAGTAGCTCTCTCTGATAATACAATTTTGATTGTTGTCTATCTTGTGCATTATGTCTCCATTACTACTTTTTTGAGTGCAATGTTATGTTTATTTCCTTCTTTACCTTTGAGCAGTGAGAGAGAGAAGTGTATTTTGTTCTACAATGGCAGTATATCAGTTATCTCATAAATCATAGTTCTTTTCTTTAGCAATGCATAGCTAGTTCAACTCTCTATTTTCAAGCCCAAAGAACAAATTTTTATATTCTGTTAACACCGTGCTACCCCCACCACTCGGTGCCTCCAACCCTTGATGTGACCCCCCGTGGCATGCCCAACCCTCGATATCACCCTTTACCCTTGATATCTGCCTTGACCCCCTGTTTGCCCCTTGACCCCGGTGTCATTTGTGAACCCCCGTTTGCCCGGACCTTTGGTGTCGCCCCTGGATGCTGCCCTCGACTCTCAATGCACCCCTGATCTCGTGTGCCCCACTGCTTGACCTCTAGTGCAACCTTTGCCCCCCCATCTGCCCCTCAACTTGTGGGGTCGCCCTCCATCGCCGGTGTGCCCATGACCCCCTAATGCCACCTCAACCCTTAGGCGTGCCCATGACCTCCCATAGCACCACCATTTGCTGCTTGACCTCTCGTGCCACCCCCACCACTCGACGTCCCCTTGACCCTCGATGCACCCCCGACCTCTTGTGGTGCCCTCGACTCTTTGATCTCCTGTGCCACCCCCAACCCCTAGTCTTGGTACACCCCCAACCCCTGCCCTTGACCTCCCGTGCATGTTGCGGTGTGGGAACCAAAGAGCAAAATGTTCCATTGATTTGAGAGGAAGTCCTCTCTTTTATAGAATGGGAGAGAGGGTGGCCTAGATCATAGGCACCTCTCCTACATCAAAGGAAATGAATCCCTACATCATAGGGACTCCTAAATCTACTGCACCTCCCCATGTGGGGGCCTTTGCATTACATCAACACTTATGTCATGGCCTGGACACATCATAGCACTTAGTGTGATACACACACACATGATCATATGACTACTAAAGCAAGCCCTTGATCACACAATTCCCAACTTTCCCCCCCTCAAGGGTTTGCCTCTTGCTATGTCAAGGATTCATCTAGGCACATAGTTTCACAAGCCATCTCATGGTGGTCAAGGATAAATCTATGGCTAGGATCTCATGCTAGCAAAGGTGACCAAGGGCAAGGTTTACAAAAATGGGATAGACCCCCCCAAATGGTTATGTCCCTTTCATGAAGAAGGATTAATCTTAGACCTTTATGTGGACCCTGTTTCTCATGTCAACAAGAGGTACCATGGAGGCAAATACATATCACATGGCCTACATCATATGGTGACTGGAGGTGATTCACAAAGGCTATAAGGACTAAAACACATAACCATAACATTCTTTTTAGAGTACTACTCCAGGCAGAGAACCTCAAAATTTATTACATGACCAAGTGATGATAAAAGTTCAAAGATATTAGACTTTAGATGGTCCAAACTTTTTCTACCACAGCATTTGTTTCTTCATTTGCTGATTGAGTTCTTTCTTCAACTATATTTTCCTTATTGATGTAGCCCTTCTTCACAAGATATGCCTCACTTTCCTTTGAGTTGTAGTAGGATCCATTTCTCTCTTCTTCCAAAAGAGAAGCTTCAATATCCACCATGGATGTAAAAGTGTTGTTATACTCTTTATCTAGAAGACTTTTGAGTAAAATTTGTGCAACAAATACCTTTTCAAGCTGCACCCAAACTTCATGTGAAGTCTCACACTCATCATACAAATGCAAGTTATTGGCTAGGTACTCAGAAGATCCTAAACTCTTGGCATGAAAATATCCAGTAGGCTTTTCCCAAAGTCTCTTGGAAGGAGATTTCTTAACCTTGATCTTTCCCTTTATTGTTAACTTGGAATTCTTCACATAATTCTCATTAGAGGATTCACAAGAGCTAGTCATGGTTACAAGTCAAATGCTCATCAACAATCATAGTGCATGTGTATCATCTTCAAATTCAAGAAGATACTCACAATGGAATAAAAACACTATAAGTGAGTATTTGAACCAAACTACCAGCATTTATCTAAGAATCTTTTATCATTGAACTATCCCTGAGCTTGCATCAAGCATTCAACAACCAAAAATGCCCAAAATTGGAGGGCTTGGTCCAAGCTCTATGAAGCATATCTAAAGGTGCTTTTTATGCAACACAACAATTATCGAAGGAAGCATTGAAAAGCTGACAGAAAAGGATGGTTCATTGAACAATTATCTACCTTAGAGTGACAACCTTGCTCATCTCTAGATGCACAAAACTTCCTAAAGAGAGCATCCAACCAAGGAAGGAAGACAATTAACTAGTTTAGGAGGAATGGCTCCTAATACAAGCTCTATGGCATGATCAAGAGACCTAAGACTTCATTCCAAGGAGATCTTCTCAAAGCACATCTACATGCTCCTCTAGAATCACATGGTTGTTGTGACCTTCTTCCATGAAAACTTCGTATGTCCTTTAAGGTGAAGGGATAGCCACCTTTGCCTTTCCCACTCTTCAAACTCTCTCAAAGCATAATAGTCTTCAAGCAATTTGATCCAAGCTTTTGTGTCCTCTATCTTGCCAACATCATCAAGCTCAAAAAATTTTACTCTCTTGAAAACTTGTTTTAAAGCTATATCCGCAAGATCTTCTATTTCTCAAAAGTTTATCTTTCAACCTCTTCCATAGGGGTATCTTCCACAAGCACCTCGATCATCCACTTCTTCATTTTCAGCAGCATATATTTTCCCTCGCTAGACTTCGAACTCAAGAGGGAGTTCGAATAGATGTGCACAATCCACTGCGACCAAAAATTCAAATTGGTTCATCATACTGATATTCCTCATTTCGTTCCATCCTAGGATGCTCTTCCCACAGTTCATTTTGTTCCATCCTAGGATGCTCTTCCCACAATTCATTTTCATTTTCAGGATTGACTCTCTCAAGATCCAACTGTTCCCTAACAACAATGTTTCAATGTGCTACTTTTGTAACAAGAGAGTTGAGGTCATGTTACCAATTTACCAATCTTTCTTGCAACACTTTAAGAGCTTATGATTGCTCCTGAAGTAGCTTTTCATTTCAACATTCCCTTGAACTTCCATAATTGAAATTCTTTTGTTTTTAACTAAGAAAACTAAATTTTGGATCTATATTCTCCTTAGAGAGACTAAACTTTTTTCAAAATCGAAGCCATTTCAGATCTATATTCTCCTTAGAGAGACTAAACTTTTTTCAAAATCGAAGCTATTTGCAAAATTTGAAATCCTAATTCAAAATTTGTGCTTCATTCAAGAGCCTAAATCTTTCTCTAATATTGCATGTGAGGCACCCAATCATAGAAGCCAAGAATTCACATAAAAATGATAACATGAAATTTGGCAAGAGGGAGCCA
The DNA here is from genome assembly GCF_047967505.1 of Dipteris shenzhenensis. Taxonomy (NCBI): domain Eukaryota; kingdom Viridiplantae; phylum Streptophyta; class Polypodiopsida; order Gleicheniales; family Dipteridaceae; genus Dipteris; species Dipteris shenzhenensis. Next base: position 13,619,357 of record NC_141627.1, on the reverse strand, counting down.
AAGAAGGTGGGCTATATAGAATGGCTCTAGCCTCTATGCCCCTCTAGTATCAAAGAAGGGGACCCAATGAATTGCAAGGGTGGAGGGGAGACTTGTCAATTAAGAGAGTGATGGTAAGAGGGAGAACAAGTAGAAGGGAGACCTCGGAGGGAGCAAGCACAGAGAATAGACTCCAACAAGGGAAGGGAGGGGATTCTCAACTATTTCAAAATTTGTGCTTCATTCAAGAGCATAAATCTTGCTCTAATATCGCATGTGAGGCACCCAATCATCGGAGCCAAGAATTCACATAAAAATGATAATTTGAAATTTGGCAAGAGGAAGCTAAAGAAGGTGGGCTATACGGAATGGCCCTAGACTATGCCCCTCTAGTATCGAAGAAGGGGATCCAAGGACTTGAAAGGGTGGAGGGGAGACTTGCCAATTAAGGCAGTGATGATAAGAGGGAGAACAAGTAGAAGGGAGACCTAGGAGGGAGCAAGCAAAGAGAGTATAGTCCAACGGGGGGGGATTCTCAACAAGGCATCTGAGAAGCGGAACTAACCCTAGATCAAAAGGAGTGGGAGGGATGGTGGTAGGCAGGCTTTTGAAAGAGAGGGGATACTTGTGGTCTCAAAGAGGTTGGACAAGGAGGAGGTAATATAGCCATCCTCAAAGGAAGGAGGAGACATCATGGCTAACAAGCCTATCAAAGGACCTGAATGTGCAGGACCTACTTGTGCAACCAAGGAGAGAGAGGAAGCACCATCTATTGACCAAACAAGTGGGAGTATTCACACCACCGTAAGGTTCTATATCCATGATTCTCCTAAAGGCTAGGGAATCTCCAAGCGAGTCTCCTCCCCTTACCCCCTGGTCCATGTCCCCAATTTCTTCCATCTTCTCGCTCTTCTTTTCGTATTGTTATTTGCAAAATGTCTCTCTAGTTTCAGACCAAGGTCCCAGACCAAGGTCCAAGTCATATTTGAAGGAACCTAAGAGAGCAAGAACACTGATAGTGGCAATGATGAGGAAGGAGGTGTGAGAAGCGCAACAATGTGGAATGATGATGGAGAGAAAACAACAACACACTCACAAGAGGAAACCAGAGAACAAGAGAGACTACATAGGATCTCAAGAAAAACCTCCTCGACTGCTGGAGAAAAACCCTCCACTGGTGGCTGCACGAGTGTGCACTGAGATGAGAAACAAGGGAGGGAGGGGGGCCTATTTATAAGGTCACCCCCTGTCCCAACTAGACCAACTAGAGGCCTCAGGGTGTATGTGGCTGAGGGCCGACCTGGTTTGTAATAGATCGACTAGTAGGGTCGATTGTTGTGGGCTAGTGTGAGGCCTGAGGTCTCTAATGGACCGACTTGAGGGGGTGGGTGGCCGAGTACCACGACCAACCTGGTCTGCAACAATGGATCAACCAATAGGGTTGACTGTTGTGGGCTGGTGTGAGGCCTAAAGGCCCACCAAACAAGGCCCCAACCAGGTGCACACATATAGCTTGCTAGGGCACAGACCTTAGGCAGGCTGATGGTGCCCCCTACACAATCAACGAGCAAGCCCTACAGACCCCCGTTCCCTACATGACAAATGGTGATCCCTCCGTGACATATGTTGACCCCTCCATGTCCTCCAAACAGGAGCAAATAGGTTTGTTCATATGTAGGCCTCCATGATGAAACACCTCTACCTCTCTGGGGCAAGCAAAGCCCTCACTCTCCCTCACATGGGCAAGCAAACCCACAACCAAGGCCCTCACTCAAGGAGACAAGAGATGAACTCTAACACCCCTCTCAACTCCTGAATCATGGATCATCCGGAGAGAGCTGGAATGTGAGAGTGATCTCAACGGAAGCAAGAACGGAAGAAGGAGAGAGAGAGAGACAGAGAGCCACACAAGTATGGTGGGTGCAAAACCACCCTAATCTTCTTTTTCATTCATTTATATATGTGTTTGAGTATTGTACATAACTGGGGTTAAGGCACAGTGACCTTTAAACCCACAACCTCCCACTTAAAGGACAATGTGCCTTTAAGGGAGAACAACCAGTGAGCATACTATCCAATGCCCATTAATACATGACAATACTCAAACCGCTGACTAGGTAGACTCTTCGTCAGCATATCTGCAGGGTTATCATCTGTATGAACCTTGACAAGCTCTATGCGCTTGTCCTCAAGTACCTCCCTGATGAAATGGTACCTGACCTCAATGTGTTTGGTCTTTGCATGAAAGACCGGCTAGCTGAATAGCACTCATGGAATCACTATGCAATGTCGGTACACCTGTATGAATCCCCAAATCTCCCACTAGCCGATCAAGCCATATAGCCTCCTTGCAACCCTCTGTGGCTGCAACATACTCAGCCTCTGTGGTAGACAAAGCAATGCACTTCTGTGCGCGAGACATCCACGACACTGCACCACCTCCAAAGGTGAACACATAACCAGAAGTGGATCTCCTACTATCCACATGCCCTGCATAGTCTGAATCTGTGTACCCAAGTACACGCATGTCTCCTTTACCAAAGCAAATGCACATCTCCTTGGTACCCTTCATGCACCTCATGATGCACTTAACTGCCTCCCAATGCCTCTTTCCTGGATTAGCCATATACCGGCTAACAACTCCCACTGCAAATGCAATGTCTGGTCTAGTAGCTATCATAGCATACATAAGACTCCCAATTGCTGATGCATAAGGAACCTTAGCCATCACGGCCCTCTCCTCATCTGATTTGGGACTATCTGTATGACTCAGTTTCACATATGGATGCAATGGAGTACTCACTGCCTTCCCCCCCTCCATATTGAAACGTTGCAATACTTTTGTAACATACTCTTTTTGTGAAAGCCAAAGGAGTTTCCTACTCCGATCACGCGTGATGCGCATACCAAGAATATGACCTGCAAATCCCAAATCCTTCATATCAAAGGCCTCATGCAACTTGGCCTGTAATGCATCTAGCTCATAAGTATTCTTGCTAGCCAATAGCATATCATCCACATATAGTGCCAGTATTATCAGGCTACTATCCTTAGCCCTTTTAGTGTAGAGGCAGTGATCAATTTCACTCCTTCTAAAACCCTGGGACCGAATGAAAGCATCAAACTTCTGATACCATTCTCTAGGCACTTGCTTAAGACCATAGAGACTCTTCTTCAGCTTGCAAACTAAATGCTCTTTGCCCTTTTCTTCAAAGCCTTCCGGCTGAACCATGTAAATTTCCTCATGCAAATCCCCATGCAAGAAAGCTGTCTTGACATCCATTTGCATAAGCTCCATATCCTCTGCTGCCACTAGTCCAAGCATGCATCTAAGTGTGGTCATCTTCACAACCGGAGAGAATATCTCATCAAAGTCCACACCCTTCTCTTGCTTGAACCCTTTAGCAACCAAATGGGCCTTGTACCTAGGCACATCATCACCTGTGACCTTCATTTTATAGACCCATTTACATGGCAATGCTTTCTTTCCATGTGGCAAAGAAACCAAGTCCCAAGTCTTATTCTTCATAAGTGAACTCATCTCTGATTGCATAGCATACTCCCACTTGCGTTGATCCTCACGCATCATAGCCTCTCTATAGCAAGAAGGCTCCCCGCAATCAGTAAGCATCACATAGTCTACCCCTGGAACAAACCTATCAGGCGGTCTAGACACTCTAGATGATCTTCTCAAGGGCATTTCAGCTTGCTGTCCCATTTGCATATATCAGCCACATTTGGCTCATCATTTCCACCAATAGATGATCCATCATCTACCCTTGATTGTATACCTGTGGGAGTACTTGGTGGTACCATTTCTTGCACATTTGGTGCATGGACAGCTTGCTGCCTATCAACATATGCAGGTGGATTCACATCCTGGAAAGTGATTCTCCTCATTTCCACATCCCTCATGGGTGCCTTATGCATCTTCTTCTCATTGAAGACCACATCATGGCTGCGTATGATCTTCTTTGCTTCTGGATCCCAGAGACGATAGCCTATCTCTCCACTTTCACCATAACCCAAAAAGATGCATTTCCTAGACTTAGGATCTAGCTTCTTTCGAAGCTCTTTTGGCACATGTGCATATGCCTCACACCCAAATATACGCAAATGAGAGTAAGAGGGCTTCTTGCCACTCCATGCCTCTTCAGGAATACCACCATCCAAACTCTTACTAGGTGATCTATTGATCACATGCACTGCAGTCTTCATTGCCTCAGCCCAAAAACCACTAGAAAGACTTGCATTGGAAAGCATGCATTGCAACCTTTCTTGAATGGTACGGTTCATCTTTTCTGCAACTGGATTCTGCAACTGGATTTTGCTCTGGAGTACGAGGGGATGTGAGCTCCCTCTTAATCCCACGTGTATCACAGAAATGCTGAAAGTCATGAGAGAGATACTCTCCACCATTATCAGTCCGTAGGTATTTAAGCGTTCTACCTGACTGATTCTCAACCAAGGCCAGCCATTTCTGAAATACTTGGAACACATCACTCTTCTGAGCTATAGCATAAGCCCACACTTTCCTAGTTGCATCATCAATGAATGTCACATAGTATTCAGCCCCGCCTAATGACCGTGTAGGCATGGGACCACATACGTCTGAATGCACCAAATCAAGCATTTCAAACTCTTTCTTTCCCCTTCTTTTATGGGCTGGTTTAGTCTGCTTCCCATAGAGACAGTGCTTACAAAATTCAAAATCAGAGAAACTCAAATGCGGTACATAACCCAAACAGCATAAGAGTTTCATTCCATTTTGGCTCATGTGCCCCAACCTGCAATGCCACAAAGAAGTGCTTGGCTGCTCGGTTATTGCAACAACATGATCAAATACCCTTGATACATGTAAGGGATACAAATTCCCACACTTGGCACCCCTGGCCAAAAGCATAGAGCCCTTCTGAATTTTCCAACTTTGAAAGCCAAAAGTGGTGTGAAAACCAGCATCATCTAGCTGACCCACTGAAATAAGACTCTTGGTCAGCTTAGGCACATGTCTCACATGTTTCAAAACAAATGCAGACCCATTTGCAAAAGAAAACTTTAATCACTTGCTCCCACTATGTCACATGCATAGTCATTTCCAAGATGCACACAACCTGTCTTTCCACTGTCATAAGTGGAGAACCATTCCCTATGGGGAGTAACATGGAATGAAGCACCAGAATCCAAAATCCAATCTTGGGAATATGCATCATCTGAAGTGGTAAGCAACTCTGCAGATAAACTAGACATGAAGAGAACATCATTGTCACTATCACGTGTGACTGCATTGATTTCCTCGATGGTTCACTTTTCCTTTGTCCTCCCTTGGACTCTCTTCCTTTTGATTTGCACCCCGATTTGCATTCTTTTTCTTATCCTTGTGCTCTCTTTTCAGCTTGTAGCAATCCTTTTTCATATGGCCCTTCTTGCCACAATAGTAACACTCAATGTTCCGTGCCCTGGATTTGCTACGAGACTTCCCTCTTTCTTGGGACTTCCCCCTGAACTGTGATCTGCACCTTTGCACATTTAAGGCTGCATCTTGCTTGTTGCCATCCATAGACTTCCGTCTAATCTCCTCGGCCAACAAGCTACCCACAACATCATCAAATTTCAGTACTCCACCAGGTGCAGAGTTACTGACAGCTGTACGGAAGGTATCCCATGAGGATGGCAATGAACATAAGAGAAATATTGCCTTAGTCTCCGCCTCAAAATTCATTTTCTGAGCCTGAATCTGGCTGAAAATAATATTGAATTCATTCAAGTGAGAAGCAATGGAGACCCCTTCCTTCATTTGCAGCTCAAACAACCTCTTCATGAGGTAAACTTTATTAGAGGCAGTTTCCTTCTCATAAGTGGCACACAGTTTCTTCCACAAATCTTCCGTAGTCTGCTCATTTACTACTGTGAAATAAACTGACTCTGCAAGATGAAGTCTAATAGTAGACTTTGCTAATGCATCCAACTCATTCCAATCATCCTCAGACATATTTGCAGGCTTAGCTTCAATCCCTGCCAAGGGTTTAATCTGCTTCTTTTGAATAAGCACATCCCTTATTTGTTCTTTCCACAAAGAAAAGTTTGTCCCATCAAACTTTTTAATGCTGAAAAACTCCTTTTCAGACGTGGAAGAGGATGCCATGATGCAAATAAAGCAAAATCCCAAATGCTAGTGCCTCATGAGAGAATCACACCAAATACTAGGTGCACCCAAATGTGTATGCCACAATAGAGTGAAATATCACCAAAACTCAAAGCTCAAAGCATCAAAAGATGCATCTGACTCATGTGCATATACTATGCATCCATATGAGCAAATCTGGCCCAAAAGGAAATGTCAATAAATGCCAAATGACTCAAGCATAAACACCGTCCACTGGCATATGCATCAATAATATCTCATCCAAGAGAGCATAGCACTATCAGTGCATCACCTGCAATGTGTCAAAGCTGTCCCTCAGCTTAAAATAGCATCCATGTGCAAAGCGTCCATAAAAATAGCATCCCACAAGGCAATTTGGGCCTATCAGCGCATCCAATAAGGACTGCAATGCATCCAAATGGCCTATAAATCATCCACTGCAACCCAATGCACACCACGAATGAGCGCACACTGCTCAAACTGCAACCAGAGTGATCTGCATAAGGTATGCTCAAGAAATCATAGTCCCACGGTAATGAGCGCTACTGAAAATAGAACCTGAGATGCCTCAAAACATGGGTGCCATTGCATAATCGGAATTAGCAAGAAAATCTGCAAATATCTCTCTTCTGCCAGAACTCCAAAATCCCAACCGATGAGTGAGAAATGGGAGTCAACACTTATCCACTGCCATGTGGCATAAATCTAAGGTTTCAAAACCTTAGAATGAAAAATGCATAACAGAGAGAAGAAATCGAATACACAGAGATCTATAACTCTGAAAATCCTCCACCGAATTGCGCAAGAACTGATAGGTAGGGGTTTTTGGGCATCCGGAACGCAATGGGACAGACGGTTTTGGAAACCGTGGTCTCAATCACTGGGTCCAACACACGGACTGAAAAACGTTTTTCGAAACAGATCTGTAAACTCCACCGGAGTGCGAATGATGAGCAACATAGAAGTTTTAGGACCTCCTGAGTCCACCGGAACTGACAGATCTGCAAATGGTTGCTCCAAACTTGAGTTCCAACACCCGGGCAAAAAACGCAGAAACTGACACAGTGAGTCAGAAATCCAATGAAATGATCCCAGATTCAAGAATGAAGGTGTTTCCAAGCTCCTGAAGTGAAGTGGACACCAAAAGCAAGCAATAGTTGCCTCTACAAGTCAATATGGAGTCTCTATCGTCGCACGGAACAGGGAAAAGCTCAAAAAACGACTTTTTCTTTGAAAGCTCTTAACAAGCTCTCAAAACCACTTCGCAAAGCCAAAGTGACTTTTCCAAAGGTTCTTCTAAGGTCTCTGCACACTCGGATGCAAGTAAAGTCACCCACAAAGCTTCCCACAGAGCTTCTCCTTCCTCCCACAGAGCTGCTGAGCTTCCAAGCATTCACGCACGCTCAGCTAGATCACCCGGGCTCTGATACCAATTGAGAGTGATCTCAACGGAAGCAAGAACGGAAGAAGGAGAGAGAGAGAGACAGAGAGCCACACAAGTTTGGTGGGTGCAGAACCACCCTAATCTTCTTTTTCATTCATTTATATATGTGTTTGAGTATTGTACATAACTGGGGTTAAGGCACAGTGACCTTTAACCCCACAGAATGATCACTTAGCAGAGCTGCTGCACCAAGGGCTTGGTCAAGAGGTCCACCCTGTTGTCCTCCAACTTGCAATATGTCAACTGGACTACATCCTCAAGAACCTTCTCTTGAACATAGTACTACTGGATCTCAATATGCTTGGTATGAGCATGAAACATTGGATTCTTGGCTAGAGCAATACAACAATGATTGTCACTGTGGATGACTATCAGTGCTCTATCTATGGAAACCCAATCTCTATAAGTAGGCGATGGAGCCAGCAAACAACCTCACAAGTAGCAAAACATGTAGTATGATACTCTGCCTCAGTAGAACCGCCCTAGTCAAAGTTAATTTAACCTAAAGGCTAGATCCTGGAATACTGTTTGGACTGATAGAACAACCCATGATTGAAAAACCCCTAAAGATACCAAAGAATTCAAAGACCAGCATCCCAATGAGTCTTCTTAGGTGTCTACATAAAAGAGCTAAGAAGACCAATGGAGTAACAAAGATCTAGTCTGGTATTGAGGAGCCAAATGAGAGATCCAATCAACTGATGGTACTTGCTGGCATTCACAAGATCATTGGGATCATACTTGGTCAACTTGGTACTGGCATCCACCGGTGAGAAAATGGCACAATAGTCGAACATATGAAACGTGTCCAGAAGCTCCTAAGTATAACGTCTCTGTGACACAAAGTGACCCTCTAGTCCTTGTGAAATCTCGAAATGAATAGATCATTGACATAGGAAAGAAGTCTTCCTTGACTAATAAATGTACAACAGCTCGGGATCGACGAAAATGCTTGCGAACAAAGAACTCATCAATCTTTTGATTCCAAGCTCGAGTAGCCCACTGAAGTCCATACAAAGCTTTTCGAAGGCTGTAAACCATTCCTTTAGTCTTGGAAAACCCAAGCGGTTGCTCCACACAGATCTCTTCCTTCAAATAACGATTGAGAAATGCAGATTTAACATCCATCTAATAGATGGGCCACTGCTCATTAGTTGCAGCTGCTAGGACTGTACAAAGATTGGCCATCCTAGCAGTAGAAGCAAGCGTGTCATCCTCCTTTTACCCGCCAAGGCCTGCCTTTTGGAAGATCCTTCAAGTAGAGCCGATCTCATCCTGTAGGTGATTTTGTTGAAGCAATTCCGTAGAACCTTATCTGGGTAACCACGAGATTTGAGGCATTGGTAAAACAAGATTCTAAGCCTCTTGTAGCCTTCAAACGTGCTTTCCCTGATGACATAGTGGCGAATTTTTCTGATGATGAAAGACTCTTTCTAGTGCTTCAGATGCCAAGAAGAGTAAGGAAGATATTGGTACCTATTCAACTCTTTTTGGTAAAAACTAGAAGAGAGCTTTCCAGTGAAAGAAAAATTTGGTCCCTTGAAAAGGTGAATGTCCAGAATATCAATGGAGGATGCAGAGTAGCATGGGGTGATTTTGAAATGGTCCTGAAAATCTTTTCCATAATCTTCAAGGTATTTGTCCAGATCAAATGAAGACCCTACCCATAAGCCGAATGCATCATCAATGTAGCGCCTGTGATATAACAGCTCTGAACGAGGCTGTTTAACTTCCTGCATGTTCTCCATGTGACAAAGGAAAAGGCAAGCATAAACCATGGCAAAGTTGCTTCCCATAGTTGTTCCTCTTATCTGATGCCATAATTAGCCGCGTCGAATTATAAATAGTGATTTTTTAAAACCAAAGTGGCAAGAGACATGATGAGGTTCAGTTCCATTGTCTTGAAGTCATTCCTGATCATCTGCCACAAGGCTGTGAGACCTTCATCCATGGGAATACTAGGATATGGAGATTCCACATCAAAGGTAAAGAGAATGACATCTTTTGGTAAATGCAACTCAGAGATTTCTTTCAGTAAAGTGATAGAGTCCTTGAGGTGATGTTTTTGTCAAAGGAGAATCAGAAAAGTTTGTGGTGCAACCAAATAGAAGCATGCTCAAATACAAAACCATTGCAAGAGCAGATCAGTCTACCTATCAAAGCAGGTTTGTGGATCTTCGGGAGGAAGTACAGGGCACAAACTCGAAAACCTAAACTAGGTTTCTGAAGGATGTATTTCACCTCTTCTAATGAAAGAATCTTGGACTCTCAGCAAACCTGTTGCAACCAAAAAAATAGCTCCTCTAAGGGAACCTCCCAAATTGGTTCATATACTACTACATCTGGCAATTGACTTTCTCCCTCTTTGAGATACCAAGACTTATCCAAGATGGCTAGACCGAGATTTTTGTCAGTTGGTTTGATAACAATATCAAGGTTATTCTGCAATCTTTTGAGAGCCATTCTCAAGGCACGAGGAAGGTGGCATTTGGAGAGATTGGAGCAATGGGAGATAGACTCGTGGAGAAGCTGTCTGCCAATGGTGATAATATCTTCGAGAGGTTGGAAAGTTTCTCGAGGGTTCCAGGATTGGGTACTCTAAAGAGTGGAGTAGGCCTATCTGGATTGGAGCGAAAAAACCATCGAAGGCGCATTTGTCTCGCAAAAACATCAAAGTTTGTGAAAAGTTGAGTTGGTTCTGGAGGAGTGGACGGAGGGATGTAGCCCAAACCTAAACCCAAGAGTTTCTTCTCATGAAAGGAGAGACGTATCTGAGAGAGGTTATGGATCGCAGTGTTGGAGATACAGCAATCAGCCTCAGAAGGGTTTGAGAACGATTGCCTTGACCATTTCTCTGACCGTTTCCCTTCCTGTTTTGTCCATTTCCTTGGTTTTTTGGTTTTCCATGAGCTTGGGGATTCTTTTTCTGGTTTCCCTTGCCTGTACTCTCTACTATAGATTTCTGCATTTGTTTGACTTATGCCTGCACTTGCTTTTGAACTCGTTGCCTCACCAGCTTGGCAATAGATTCCTCTCTGGGCAAGTTTTCAGCTTCTCCCATTGCTTGATCCTATGCCTCTCTACGCTTGGCGAAGGCATTCTGTTTGATCTTACTGTTGAGAAGGCTGGTAATCTTGAAATTGTTGATGTCATTTCTAAAATCTCGAACCAACGGATTGTGCCATTCCTTGGTAGTGTTTTCCCAAAGGATTTGTGGTGTGTCAAGTAGGTTGAGATCAGTCATCAAAGCCAAATTTTCATGAAGGCTAGCCTCAAAAGTATGAGGGTAGTCCATGAGCTTTTTCTCAAAATTAGAGACTATGAGTTTTTGGGCTTCAATAAGCACATCATGGCATTTCATCCTGTACTCATTACATAGGGCTGTCAAAGACCGCTACATCGCGATTTGGGCTGCATCATCTAGCACTGAGAATTGTGGTGGTTTCAACTTCAGACTGTTGGGAATTGCACCTTCCTGCTTCTGTTCTTCGAGCCTTTTACAAAAGCTCTTAGCCCTGGTCTAGTGCCTGGAAGATCTTTTTGTACTCTTCAATGGACTTTCTAAGAAAATCTGAGCAATGTGAAGGTAGCTTGATAGCTTCCAAGAAAGTAGTCGAGGTACTTGCAGTGGCGTTAGTTGCGTCTCGACGACGTTTGTGCCAATTTCCAACATTACTAAAGGGGTTATGTGGCACATCTTCACTGGCAAAACGAAAGACCTCAAGAGCTCTAGAAGAAGCTCCCTCATGGTCGCCTTCCATTATATTCATCATGATAACAAGGTTTAGTTTTTTAAGAAAAATAAGAAAAGGTGTGTAGCAGTGAAGTGTTCAACGGTAGATTCTAGCATCAGATAAGAGGAACAGCTATGGGAAGCAACTTTGCCATGGTTTATGCTTGCCTTTTCCTTTGTCACATGGAGAACTGCACACTTCATTGCTACAAGCCTTTTCTTTTTTTTTAGATTTCGTGGATTCCTCCAGCAAATGATTGGTCGAGGTAGATGCTGTAGCTCATGACGTTGTTGGCAAAGGCAAAGCCGGTGAAGTTTAGGGTTTAGGGTTTAGGGGTTTAGGGGTTCAAGGTTAGGGTTAGAGAAAAGGAATTTTCGAGGATCGGTTACGTGCACTGTGGAGTGTACTTAAAAAGTGCAAAACCCAAAGTGTGGTGCGCTTTTTGTGAACCACGAGTGCTTTTTTAAAGTGAGTGTTTGTGAGAAAAGTGTTTTTGTGTGTGCAAAGTGCGAAGCAAATGCGAACGGGAAAGTGGACTGAGCGTTGATGCAAAATGTTCTAGGCTCTAGCAAACACTACTCCCGACCCTTACGAAGCCTTGCGTGCCTCTTTTTCTCGAAGGCAGCTAGAACACAGGACTCCACAAGGGAGGAAAGGATCTCCTATCTACTCCTTTTGCTCCTATTGCGGGACAGCAAGAGGGATGGACTCCTATCGCAAGCAAATGCTACTCTCGACCTAAGTGCCCCTTTTGCCTGAACGTAGCTAGAACACAAGACTCCACAAGGGAAGAGAGGATCTTCTATAAGATCATACACACACAAATAAAACACATAAACAAACACACAAGAGAGACAAAAATGCTTGTTTTATTACAAGAGAGGTGCTTGCTCCAAACTAGTTTCGCTTGATCTCTCAAGCTCTTCAGTGGAGCGCCTCTTGAAATGTGATACAAGAATGAGAGTCTCTCTCTTTATATAAAAGTGGGGAGGGCTAGGGTTTGCACCATTGTATATGGGATAACTCTCTCAACTTTGCATAGGAGAGCCCATGGGATACAAGGTACAAAAAAGCTCACAAATGAGTCAAAACAAACCCGATGAAGGTGCCGTTTGGTGTAAAATGATGCTGAGAACCAGTAATCAATCCCCAAGCACTGAGAGTATCCTTTCACCACAAGTTGGGCTTTGTGCTTATCCACAGTGCCATCAGAGGAATACTTGTTCTTATAGACCCATTGGACACTAATAACGGAACATCTTTGTAGGCGGGATACTAACTCCCAGGTGCCATTCCGCTCAATGAAATCCAACTCCAGCTCCATGGCTTGCTCCCAGTGGGGCTGAGAGAGTGCATCCCGAACATTCAAAGGCTCTGTGTCTTTGAGGATACGCAATATTTAACGTGAAGTGGAACTACCTCTAGAACCTTTTCCTTATTGTGATGGGATCGCTCAAGTCCATCCTCCTCTCGAAGCCATGAGGAAGGAATATCAGTGACAGCTGAATAACAAAGAGGCTCAATCCACCATCGAGATACCTTTTGAGAGCCTCAATCCCCAGCATCCTAGAGAGGTGGGGGAACATCTACATCACTATCAAGGTCACTCTTGAGAGAAGATTCAGGAACTGCCAGAGCAAGGGGTACGGAGGGCATTGATTCATCACTACTATCATCGTCCTCGGGTGCTAGAAGGGGTGGGAGATGATTAACAATGACGGAAGATGGAAGCTACTCGTCAAAAACTGTTGAGAATAATCTCTTTCTTGGAAGGTTCGTACAGTCAATAGTCTATATATTGGGAATTATATCCAACAAAGATCGTCTGAGTGGACTTTACATCTAACTTCCCTCTCTACTTCTTGAGAATGTGGACAAAGGCATCACATCCAAATATGCAAAAATAGGAATCATCAAGCTTCTTGCCAAAATAGGCTTCAAAAGAAGCGACCTTGGGGACAACAAATGTCAGAGAGCGATTCAGGATGTGAACTATCATGCCAGTGGCTTCAACCCAAAGGAACCGAGGAACTTCTGTTGAATACATGACCGTGTTGATCTCTGTGGATCCATGTCTGTTGCCAGTCTTCGTGAAGCCTACTTTGGGGACACATCTCAGTGTTGGTTGCCTTGAATACATGACTGGCACTGTCCATGCTTGTTGCCCAAATCCGGTAGGCCAAGGACCATTTGTTCATGAGCAACACGCCGACGAAGAGCATCTAACACTGAAGTGACCAAACCGAAAATGCCAAAGATCTCCTTGATGAGATGAGGTGATTGTGGAGAGTGCTGTGAGGTGTAAATGCCATGACTAGCTATATAAATCTAATTCACCTGACCAGTAGCCTTATCTCGAACTTCCATAAAATTTTCATCAAACAATACTATGGTGCCAAGGCAGCAAGTCTCATAGACAAACAACAGATTGAACCCAAGAGAAGGATCCTTTGCCATTTGGAATGATGTCCAAGTTGCCCTCACCACCACAAACTTTGATGATTGTGGAGAATGTTGTGACAAGGTGTAAATGCCATGACTAGCTATATCAATCTAATTCACCTGACCAGTAGCCTTATCTCGAACTTCCATAAAATTTTCATCAAACAATACTATGGTGCCAAGGCGGCAAGTCTCATAGACAAACAACAGATTGAACCCAAGAGAAGGATCCTTTGCCATTTGGAATGATGTCCAAGTTGCCCTCACCACCACAAACTTTGATGGTTGAGCTATCACCAATATAGACATCACCGTCGAAGATCACAAAATCCTTCAGCCCAGCTGCAAAAGGATTCATATTCCGAGATGCCATGCTATCAATGATCCAAGTCTGGAATGTCTATGGCCTAGAGGGATAGAACCCCCTCTCCAACAAAGGATGCAAAAGAATCAAGCATTTCAATATGAACAAAAGCGAGAGTGATAGCAACAAAGGAAGATCCTAACCCTTTGGAGGAACCAGAGCCTTTTAGGTTAGCTCAGTGCGGACACTACCTCCAATAATGTCTTTTCTCACCGCAATGATTACACGACCTTTCTGCCTTCAATGCCTCTTTCTCAGCTACAGTCCTCGTATTAAGGGAACGACATCCTTGAGACTTGCCCAACTGGGAGGTTACCAAGCCATCGAAGTCACTACCATGGGTTGAACTTTGAAACCGGTCCTCTTGATCCAACACCATAGGCACTAATTCCTCCCAGGTGAGAGAACTCATCCTACCACTCGTAATCAAGGAAGAATAAAAAACAGAGTACTAGGATGTGAGATGGGACAACAATGTAATGGCCATATCTTCATATGAGATCTCCTTCTCTCCTTGAAGTATCTCCTATTGGAATTCCTAAAGCTTATTGATATGTTCCCTCATAGAAGATGACTTCACTAGATCTAATATCCGCATCTGAACCTCAAGGAGATGCTTTTCATAGGAGTAGTCCAGTTATAGAGGGAAGCCTTTTTGATGATGTCATGTGCTTTACATGATTAATGATTTGAGTACAGTTCAAGAAAATAAACAATCGGACCCTTACATTGACATGGTCCTTAATCTGGGCCAAATTCACGACCGTCTGCTGATCCAAAATGCCCAAACTTTCATTAAGAGGATCTAGCCTTGTGACACCAATCAGGATGAAATCTGCCAAGTCATAAGACTGCAATACTGACTCCATCATAACACACCACATGCCATAATTATTCCCATCTAGTTGTCGATCAACAGAGAACGTGGATAGAACATGAATCTTCACCTTGTTTTATGCCAATTCTTGTAGAGAAGCCATAAAATAAAGGTGAGAGAGACAGAGAAGACCAAGATAGAGGAAGAGCAATGAAGGAAGAAAGCAGGAAGGAAGGAGAGAAGGTTGAAGAGGTTTGAGGGGGGAAAAAAATGCTTCCTTCAACCTTCGAGCATTCGACCTTCACACAAACTAACGCTTCAATCTGAAAACACCCTTCAAAGCATATCAATATCAACCCATATCTTCCACTACGAATAGCTTTCCAAGCTTGTTGAATCTCCTTTCCACAACTCAATTCTTTTGGCCAACCTTAGGTTCTGATACCATGTGAGGTGCAATGGTGCAAGCAATGATGGAGAGAAAACAACAAACACTCACAAGAGAAAAGCAGAGAACAAGAGAGATTGCACAAGATCTCGAGAAAAACCTCCTCAACTGTTGGAGAAAAACCCTCCATTGGTGGTTGCACAAGTGTGCACTGAAATGAGAAACGAGGGAGGGGGCCCTATTTATAAGATCACCCCTTGCCCCAAATGGATAGAGGGGGGTAGGTGGCCAACTATCAAGGCAGACCTGGTCTACAACAGACCGACCAGTAGGGCTGACTGTTGTGGGCAAGTGTGAGTCCTGAAGACTCGCCAAACAAGGCGCCAACCAGGCGCACACGTACGGCCTGGTGGCACCCCTAGGCAAGCTGATGACACAACCGACGAGCAAGCCCAACAAACCCTCGTACCTTGCGTGATAGATGGCGACTCCTCATCCCCTCCACGTGTGAGGGAAAGAGAGAGGGAGTGGAACGATGGAGACAGAGAGAGAGAGACACAAGGAAGTGTGGGTCTGCAAAAAGTGTTGAGCCACACCACAAACTCGAGTTTTATTAGGATTAGGGATTCACCCTATGACTGTCTTAAGACAGTCATAGGTGTCATAACATTTTAAAGGGTGGCAATGTGCCTTTACCCCAACAACCTCCCACCTAAAGGCCAATGTGCCTAAAGGGGAGAAAAGAATAAACAATTATAGCAATATACAATTACTATATACAAGACCATAAAATAAGAATGGTCTCATCCTAATCCCATGATGTGGCGACAATGTGCAAACCGCTCTGTAGGCAAGCTCTTAGTGAGCAAATCTACAGGATTATCATCAGTATGCACCTTCACAAGCTCAAGCCGCTTGTCTTCCAGTAATGGTATTTCACATCTATGTGCTTGGTCTTCTGATGAAAGACCGGATTCTTTGCCAACATGATAGCACTCTGACTATCACAATGCAAAACCGGCATATCTCCTGTAATGCCCAAATCTCCCACCAGCCGAGTAAGCCATATTGCTTCCTTGCAAGCCTCAGTGGCTGCAACATATTCAGCTTCAGTGGTTGACAGAGCAATGCATTTCTACAACCGAGACACCCATGATATAGCACCTCCTGCAAATATGAAAATATAACCGGTAGTAGACTTTCGGTTATCTGCATTCCTTGCATAGTCTGAATCTGTAAAACCATGCACCAATGCATCCTGCCTACCATAGCATATGCACAAGTCTTTGGTACCCTTGAGATACCTCAAGACACCTTTCACTGCTTCCCAGTGCCGCTTGCCTGGATTTGCCATATACCTGCTGATGACTCCCACCGCAAAACAATATCCGGACGAGTGGCAACCATGGCATACATCAAAGAATCAACTGCAGATGCATACGGAACCTTGGCCATCTCAGCCTTATCATCATCTGATCTGGGGCTGTCCTTACTGCTGAGTTTTAAATGTGGAGGCAACGGGGTACTAATAGACTTCCCCCCCTCCATTTTAAACCTCTGCAGTACTCTGTCAATATACTCCTTCTGTGACAGAAACAAAAGTCCCTTGGACCTGTCACGAATAATCCGCATACCAAGAATATGGTTTGCATCACCCAAGTCTTTCATGTCAAAAGACTTATGTAGTTGCTTCTTCAAAGCACTAATCTCCTGCTGAGATTTGCTGGCAATCAGCATGTCATCCACATATAGAATGAGTAGCATCAAACTGCCATCCTTTGCCCCTATGATTTGCTGGCAATCAGCATGTCATCCACATATAGAATGAGTAGCATCAAACTGCCATCCTTTGGTGTACAAGCAGTGATCGGTCTCACACCTATGATACCCTTGGGACTGCATGAAGGCATCAAACTTCTTGTACCATTCTCTTGGTGCCTACTTGAGTCCATACAAGCTCCTCTTGAGCTTACACACAAGCTGCTCTTTCCCTTTAATAGCATATCCCTCTGGCTGACTCATATAAATCTCATCATGGAGATCTCCGTGAAGAAAAGCAGTCTTCACATCCATCTGACATAAATCCATGTCCTCATGAGCAACAAGAGCTAACACTGCTCTCAAAGTAGTCATCTTGACTACAGGGGAAAAGATCTCATCAAAGTCAATGCCCTTCTCCTGCTTAAATCCCTTGGCAACCAATCTAGCCTTATACCTCGGTAAAGCATTTGAATCCACTTTGACTTTGTAAACCCACTTGCACGGCAAAACCTTTCTGCCTGCAGGTAGCTGCACCAAGTCCCATGTATCATTTTGAAGTAGGGAGTCCACCATCTCTGACTGCATGGCTTTCTCCCACTTCCTTTTCTCTGTTCTTCCCATAGCTTCCTTGAAGCTGCAAGGCTCACCACAATCTGTCAGCATGATAGAATCAGCCACATTATTGGCTCTTGGAACAAACATGTCAGGAGGCCGTTGTACACGGGTGCTCCTCCTAACAAAAAGTTCCGTATTAGGCTGCTGTCTAACCTGTTCGTCATGCATGACGGGTGGCTGTACCACCATATTTGGCTGTTCTACAGCGCCATTTGCTGGCATATCCAGTGGTGCATCATTGGCAAAATTGTCTGGCTGATTTTCAGCCTGTATACCCTCTTGGACAGGGTTATCTACAGCAGCTTGCTGCTGCATATTAATGGGCATTCTTTGCTATCCGACATCATCATAAACAACCCTTCTGTATTCCACAGGTTGCACGGGTTCTTTGTGTACACTATCCTCTTTAAAGATGACATCATTGCTGCGTATAATCTTCCGTTTGACGGGATCCCATAACCTGTACCCCATTTCACCTTCGTCACCGTAACCCATGAAGATGCATCTAAAAGACTTTGGCTCCAGTTTGGTGCACAGCTCTTTGCATACATGAGCAAACCACTCGCAGCCAAACACACGTAAGTGCTTATATGAAGGTGGCTTGCCAGACCACACCTCCTCTGGCACTTTCAACTCCAAAGCCTTGTTCAGCGACCTGTTAATTAGGTGAACTGCTGTTTGCACAGCTTCTGCCCAAAAGCCATGGGGCAATGCAGCATAAGACAACATACATCGAACTTTCTCCTGAATAGTTCGATTCATCCGCTCACTCACACCATTTTGAGATGCATTATGAGGGGCTGTGAGTTCCTGTTTAATGCCCTTAGCTTCGCAAAACTGTACAAAAGCATGTGACACATACTCACCCCCATTATCGGATATGAGGCATTTCAGCCTGCGTCCTGTCCAATTCTCAACCTGAGCGACAAACTTCTTGAAAGCATCTAAGGCATCGCTCTTATGCTTCAAGAAATAGACCCACACTTTGCGTGTGGCATCATCAATAAAAGTAATGAAATACTTTGCACCCCCTAGTGATAGCTGTGGCATCTCACACAAATCAGTGTGCACTAGATCAAGCGGTGCTCTATTCTGGGGAGTTCTCCTCTTATGAGGAGTCCTTTAACGGACATGTGTCCCAACCGGCTATGCCACAATGAAACCTTTAGCAGCTCGGCTATGGCAACAACATGATTACCTGCACTGGAAACATAAAGAGGGTATAAGGTATCACTCTTTTAACCCTCAACCACTACAACCTAGCCATCAGTAATCACCCATTTGGAATCCCTAAATGTGGTGTGGTAACCACTGTCATCCAACAAGCCAGTGCTAATCAGATTTTTCTTGATTTGCGGCACATGGCGAACACCATCAAGCATAAATATGCGTCCATCAGGGAATAATATCTGTATACTGCCAATCCCTGCAATCTGACATGCATAGTTGTTCCCAAGGTGAACAACTCCATGAGTACCTGTGTAGGAAGTAAACCACTCCCTATGAGGATTAACATGAAAAGAAGCACCTGAATCCAAGAGCCAGGTGTGCATGTCATGGCCATCAACAACCATTGTATGTGCAATTACAGTAGAAGAACATAATACATCATGTCTGTCACTGTCACTGTCCTCTGCTGCAACATTCACTGCATCCAAGTCATCTACCTTGGCCTTGCCTTTTCCTTTGCTTCCACTGCCTGCATCCTTTGTCTCAGCCTTCTTGGCTTTCTAATCCCGTATAAACTTGAAGCACTTAGACTTCACATGTCCCTTCTTGCCACAGTAAAAGCATTCAATATCCTTTTTGCCACGGGACTGTGACTGCGGGATTTGGACTTGCCAGCAGATCTCCCCTTCTGCTGAGTCCTACCTCTTTCCTGTACCTGCAAAGCATTGGAAGACTTGCTGCCCATATTATTCTTCCTGTTCATCTCCTCCATAAGGAGAGAGCTCTCCACATCAGCATACATAAGAGTGACATTTGAATTTGACAGAGTGGTCTTGAAAGTGTCCCAACTCTCAGGGAGGGTACACAACAAGAAAGTAGCCTTGAACTCCTCATCAAGGTTCAATCCCTGTGCCATAAGCTGTGTAAAGATGGCATTGAACTCACTCAAGTGTGAGGTCATAGTTGTACCTTCCTTCATGGGAAGGTCGACAAGCTTCTTCAACCAATAAACCTTACTGGCTGAACTCTTTTGGGTATACAACTCTTCTAGCCTCTGCCATAGGCCATAAGAGGTCTTTTCAGCCTGAACATTGAACACAAGAGAATCACTTAGAGTAAGCATGATAGCAGCCCTTGCAGACAAATCAAGCTCCTCCCTCATCATCTGCCATCCCAGATGGCTTGACACCCTTCACCCTTATGGGCTTAGAAATCTTCTTTAGCAGAAGTACATTCAAACACTGTTCTGCCCATAATGCATAATTGTGTGCCCCTTCCAATTTCTTTATGTTCAGTATTGAAGATTCACTTCCCCCTGATGCCATATCAGATAAGGAAAGTGCCTGACTCCCTGTAAGTCAAAAAATGACTAAATAAAATTCTGATTTCTCAGAAAACCTGCTCTATCAAGAGCCAGGAGCACTCACAATAGTGCTGTTTTTTTTTTTACTGTCAAAAAATCTGCAGCAAAACAGAAAATTTTCCCTCCAGTCACTGTACCTTCTGACACACTGTACCGTGCTCAAATAGGCATAAAACAGTAACTTCAGAATGCTGCAGTTGTTCCACAAGTGCTTTACAAGTGCATCATCATCTGACGAAACACAAAACACTGATGTCCTGATCACTTCTCCCACCTCAGATGAGGTATTGCACTGATTTTATATGCATAAACCACTTGTCATACACTGTTTTGTTCACTGAAAAAGGCTCCAAACACCTCAGCCTGTCACAAAGCCTGCAACAAAGTATGGGACAAATCCCAAACAATCACCCTTCTGCCAAGGGGATAAAAGGCATCTGAAGTTCTCAAGCAGTAACTCAAGTGCTCACAAGCAAAATCTGGGCAAAAGCCCCTTGATTTGACACCTGTACCAAGTAAAAAAACACCTCAACACTAAGGTAGCATACAAAATACAGCGCTCTCCTAGCACTTTCACCTGACAAAGTAATGCATAAACGGCCCTGTGTACACAGTAACAACACAGATCCCAACGTACAAACACCGAAAAGAAAATCTTTTGAGCACTGTCAACGATGGACAGTTAGGGACCGAGTAAACTCGATGCGCCCTAGCCAAGCATGGCTCAACTGAGATTTTTAAAGTGTCCGTACACAGAATGTGACCTGCAAGAAATGTCACTGAGTACACTGCGGAAACAAGACCAATGTGGGCACCCTAGCTCCACACTGCCTCAAGGCATACACTGCATACACTTCCAGGCAAAAGCCCTTTAAAATTGTCACCCGAAAACTGAGATTTGCACTCAGCAAAAGCATAAAAGCCCTCTGCAAATTAAGGCATCTAACCTTCCCGAAACAAAATAACTGTGCAACCACCACACACTGTGGCACTAGTCACCTCAAGCACGAGGGACACGAGTGTACTTGCTGTACCTCAAACACAGTTTTAGAACTGAAAAAATTTCAAAAATGCAGAGCAGAGTGCTCTCTTTTCCTTCTTCCCCCAAAAAAAAATATGTGCCTGCTGTACCTTCTGTACCTGCGCAGGGTACCTGCTGTACCCTGTACCTACGTGGGCACGGATCCCCAAAAAAAAATTTCAACCTGTACCTGCTTGTCGCGGCGTCCGTACAGCCACGTCCGTACGGTACGACTGCCTGTACGACGTCCGTACAACCGATACGGATGGCCGTACCTATCGCGACTGCTGCCTTGCAACCGATCGACCAACTGCACGCAACCGGTGCTGCGCGCTGCGCGCGCTAGCTGCGCCCGTCTGGTAGGCTGCGACCGCCGTTAGGCGGGTAGCAGCTAGTAGCCGCTAGCTGCTGCTGCTGCTGCTGCAGATATAGCTACCCGCACGCGACCTGCTGCGCGCTGCTGCGCACGAGGCCCAAGGGGAGAGGGAGGGGTAGAGGAAGGGGTAGACCGAAATGAGAGGGAGAGGGTAGAGGCTCTGATACCACTTGTGAGGGAAAGAGAGAGGGAGTGGAACGATGGAGACAGAGAGAGAGAGAGAGACACACAAGGAAGTGTGGGTGTGTAAAAAGTGTTGAGCCACACCACAAACTCAAGAGTTTTATTAGGATTAGGGATTCACCCTATGACTGTCTTAAGACAGTCATAGGTGTCATAACATTTTAAAGGGTGGCAATGTGCCTTTACCCCAACACCACGTCCTTGAAACAAGAGCAAACAAGTCCATACATGTCCATGCATATGTAGGCCTCCATGATGAACCCCTCTGACTCTCTAGGGCGAGCAAACCCACAAGCAAGACCCTCACTCTCCCTCACATGGGCAGGCAACCAAGGCCCTCGCTCAAGGAGACAAGGGATGAACTCTAACAAGAGGATGGTGAGTGGATTCTTGCTATTGTAACCTTGGATCACCCACATGCCCTACCCCTTGACAACCAGCAAACCTTGAGCAAGTCATGGCAAAATAGGCAAGCAATGATGGTGCAATCCTTTGAGCCCCCCAAGAGCACCATCCCTCAAAATCAATCTCCAAAGAAATGCAAGATGCAAAGGTTCAACACCTTTGACACCCATCATACATGAAAACTGAGATTGTTGTCTTGGGGACTCCAAGAGACCCTAAGCCTGGCAGTAATTGAGAGATCCTCCTTATGACTGCCCAAGAACTCCAGGCCATCGAGTACCTCAAAATCTAATGATGTGTCTCCCTATCATCTACAATGAACCTTGCAGTACCAACGTATTAGAAAACAAAGTGCTACCGAAGGTATATAGGGACTTGGGGAAGTATCCATGCTTGCTCGTTCAATGTGATTGCCAAGGCGATCTCAAACTTGTTACCTAGCAAAAGTAAGGCCCGCACAATGACTGCTCCATCATTAATCTCATGTACTGTAATTTGAATTTACGCTTTATGCTTTGGGATAAGCGTGATGTGAAAAGAGATAAAAATTTTACCATTCAAGTTCCTTTAACCAAAACCCTAAGGAATCAACTAATAACATTTAGTTGCAACCACTCAATAAAAATGAACAAGGACACTAATGATGCTTATATTGATATGAAAGTTAGTGAGCCTTTTATAACAAGGCAAGGCAAATAGCCAATGACTAACAATGTTCACAATGATTACATTGATGATGATAAAGATGCTACTCTCTCTCTCTCTCTCTCTCTCTCTCTCTCTACATACATACATGTGCGTTCGTGCATGTGTGTGTGTGTGTGTGTGTGTGTGTAGGTGCACTTGACATTGAAAAATCAATTAATTAGTCTCACACGAGTGGTTCATGGGAATACATTAAGCCTAAGTCTTGAGTCGAATTGAGATACTCCGAATTCTCATGAGTGTTCTTGAGATGCGCAAATTCTCCAAAGCATTCTTAGCACCGACTTTTGGTGTGTTACAAAAGGCTATGGCAAGAGAAAGATGCCAGAGAGGGAGAGGGGAGGGGGGAGATTGAGGAGGGGGCAAGATCGTGGAAGGGGATTCGCATAGAGGGAGGAGAAGCGGAGAGGAAGGGGACATGGAGGGAGGCACAGACACCGAAATTTTTGCAATTAAGCTATGATAAGCGATCTCGACATAGCGAGACAACAAGGAATAGAAACCCCCTCTCTCAGTTCCTTCACCTCTGCGCCTTCTCTCCCTATGCTCATGAGAATTGTCTCAAAAATTACATGAATTGCGAGATCGATCTACTGTGTTTTTAAAAGAGGTGAATTTTTTAAGTCAGAAGACTCATTTAGTAGTCTGAATTTGCTACACTTTTGCTTATATATATATATATATATATATATATATATATATATATATAGTGTTTCCAACGATTCCAATGTTTTTCCTCTGCAAAAGAAGCCATAGTTACCTTGTAATACATCTCATCAATTCAAAGATGTATTAATTAGTAAACAAGATGAATGCTCATAAAGCATTCATAAGGCCTACCTCATATGCGTAGCTTGGAAGAGAGAGAGAAAGAGAGAGAGAGAGAGAGAGAGAGGACTTAGATGTGCTAGAAGAGAGAGAGGGGGGGAGGGGGCCTTGCCTTGAAATAGAAAGAGAAAGAGGGAACGTGGAAATTAGAGAAGGGCGCAGATAAAAGAATAAGAAATTATTTTCGCTGTGCCAAGCTCACCCACCGTCAATAAGGCTACCACTCGAGTGGTAGGCCAAAAAGAGGAGCGAAGTGTGGAAAGGCAAGGGGGACAAAGAGAGATTAATGAGGTTGTCCCTCTACGAGTAAGAAGGTAAGCCCTCATGTATTGGTGATGGGTTCTGGTTCCTTCTTGCAAGAAATTTAGAAGCTATCGCTTTGACCTTAGCTTAATTGCACCTTTTCACCTAAGCACTCAATTAGACACCCATCCCCTCTCTCCCATAGTATCCCCTCAAAACTAATCATATTTGTCTAGTTTAAATGAATGTGAATGGATGGATTCTCCAAGGCTACTATTGGTATTTATGAGTTTCAATGAATATGATTGGATGGATTCTCCAACACTGCATCTAAAAGCAATACAAATGTGCAATGGCGCTTGCTTCCCTTGAAATGCGTTGAAAATGATATCTCGATTGAGGATGTTGAACCCAATAACCTTCTGATGTAGATCTGTGGTGGTGGATTGTTGGAGAGACGTGGCATCTGTTCACATTTTATTCATGAACATGCGAGGACAAATAAGGAGAGGTGGTCTCTCACTGGTCTTTTTCACAGATTTCCAACTCCACCTACAACAAATGGGTGCGGTTGAATGGATTGGAAAACATTAAAAACAGCCAAATATGACAATAGAAAGGGACATTTGAGTACTGACCTTTGCAGGTTGAAGCAAGATGTCCCCCAAGCTTCAGTCTTCTGTACAATCACAAATGGACAAATCCTCTGTAGCCTCAATAATACACCCATATACTTCCTCCTTAAATTATGTCATCGCTGCCTTCCACCTCTTCCTGATTTTCGTCCTGCCCTACCTCTTCCCCCTCCTCTCCCTCACCAGCAGACACTCCTTCCTCGTTTTCCTCCTCGCTCGCCGGGAGCTGCGAGCCCACCTCCTCTCCCAGCAGATTTTTGTGCTTTAAATTGCCTGCCCAAGATCGTGAGTCAATCAAAAGCTGTCAGTTTTAAGGTTGAAGGGAAGCATGACGAAGTTGCAGGCATCATGAAGAATGAAATAAGGCCAGGCATTAAGAAGGTACCCATCCAGAAAGAATTTCCCTGCGAAGCACTATGGAGGAGCGCCTTAATACAAAATACATAACGCTCCATAGAACGCTTAACTGCAGGAATTTTGCACGTAACCGGCATTCTTTTCAAACCCTGACACGAGAAAGAGGAAAGTGAGGTCTGATAATCCAGTTAATCTTAAGTATAAGATAACTCGATGACACGCGAACCTTAGCCTCTGAGCATAACGTCTGAATGATCCTAGTGGCCTTCTGCAGTTCCTTCACCTGTGAGAAGGTTTGAAAAATATCAAGGACACTTGAGGTCATCATAGTAAATCCTTGGCAAAGGATTGTCCACAGTTTTTTACAAGCTTTCACGTACCAAAGCATTTATGGAATCTTTGTGGACCTGGTACTGAGCTTGCAGAAAATCAAACCCTGAGACAATAATGCCTATTAATAAGCATGACTGTGTTCCTTGGTACAATAAGGGATTGGGGGGTGTTATTTAAAAAATACTCTTACCTTTCAAAAAAGTGTCGACGAACTTCCCTCCAAACTTGACTGCAACGGCGTGGACTGGAATCTGACACCACCGCAATCATTCTCTCTTTCTCTCATCACACGCTTTTTTGGTAAAACCCATTGTATTTATATTCTCATAAATTTACAATATGGGAAGACTCTCGCACATTGATCACTCATCTTTCTCTCATCACACGCACACGCTCTCTCACATACACATGCGCACTGGTTATACAGGAAAGCTACTTCCAAGCATAGTTGCAAAACAATCGGGATTTGTAGTAAAGATCTTTCCTTACAGATGCCTATGTGCACAACACACCTTGTCATGATGGATCTTAGTCAGGTTAGCTAAAGCCACCATGACCATCACACATTGTCGAGCTCGGACCAGGACAAGGTTGACATCATCCTCTTTCATAGCGTTTAACTTGTGGAGTGCCACAATGTCCTCCACCTGCAAAAGTTGCCCTTCACTCAGCTTTATGGAATTATATAAGCAAAACTCCCTTTTAAAAGAAATTACAGGAATTGCGAGCACTGAACTACAGATCCCCACTTGCAATGTTAAAGCAAGACAAAAACCAGAGTCTTACCACTTTATTAAAGCAAGACAAAAACCAGAGTCTTACCACTTTATTAAAGATGATTGATAATTCCTCATGCTGTAGACAGTAGCAAACAAACAGAAGTCAAACAGGTATGTACAAGCTTATCTGTAATAAAGCCTTGTGAAAGAAGACAATATTCGAACCTGCACACGGTACCAAACCAGAAAAGTTGCTGTGCAAAGGGTTGGATAACCAGGAACAGTACCGCCATTTTTTGACTTTTTGCCAGGAACCTGAAGAAGCCACATGTTAAAAGGGCCATGTAAATCCACTACACATTGCAGCTTCTATATAAGATGCCATTCTCATCGTCTAAACTATAACTCAATTTAACCAAGAGACCTTTTTAACTCCTTCACCTCTTGTGAAAATCATGTTTCAGCATGTTTTTTTAAAGAATCTGTATCGACAATTTCACAGGCTTCTTCCAAGCACCGCTTGGATTATGAGCTGGTCCCTATTTTGATGCTATCAAAAAAAGAGCTCACCTGAGGCATGACATTGCCAGAAAGTTCCTCAAGCAGCTCGATTGGCGAGTCATTGTACTGAAGGTACATGTGCAGAAGGTGCTGAAGCACATCTCCCTGTTCAAAGCAAAACTTGTGGAATCAAATTAAAGGCATGTGTGAAGGAAAAGGGGGGATTCAAAACTTCACATCACATAGCTTAGGGCCAAATTCACCTTATTTTTCGTGCTCCTTCCAAGTTCATCATCCCCCCATTCGTGTCTTAGAACTCTGCCTGCCGTTACACTCAATCTGCTTTTCAGGTAAGATAAAAACCCTGTCGTATGAAGCAAACTACCTCGCCGCCGTCTGGTCTCTTTTGAGAATTCAATGCAATCCTCAGCACAAGTCACAAGGCCTCTCTGTGCCATAACAAGCTCTGAAGTAGCTGAAAAGGACACTGAAGTGGCTGCATTTGATATACATATGGAAAATATTTGTTTAGCATCACGGCTAAATATATTGGTGTCACTCTCAATGCTTAATTAGGCATGTCCATGCAGTGTACCTGAATTGAAAAGTTCATCAAGGTGAGTATATACACTGCAAAAGGCATACTCCAATGTGCCTGGTAAAGGTGGTGGCTGCAGGTCCAACAAGAACTTGTCTCCAGAGTCATTTGAGCTGAAAGCTGATAGAAGTTTCATCAGGGTTGATATGTTGCGTTCGCAGATGAGGTCTGTATTGGCAAACATCTGGGCAAAACCTTTTCTTTCAGTATCACACATTACTAAAAGGGCTGGGTGTATTAAAAATTTCCCCACTTTTACGTCATTTTTACAACTCTTTTCTAGTGTCACAAATATATGTTTCAGGGATTTGTTTTCAATTATGATACCTTGGATAAACAGCGTATAGTGACCACAAACACACACTCAGCTGTTGACACTTTGGAGGCTACCAAAAGGGCACTTTCTGGGTTGCCAGCAGCAAGGGATTCTGAAGCCCAGTGCTGGTTGCATGTATCATCCTCTATTGCAGCAGCAGTAGGAGAACTTGTTTCGCCTGAAAGAAAGTCACCCACACAGCCAAATTGTCAGGATTCCATGAATAGAAAATGAAATCAAAACCATGACTGCTAAGAATGACTGTTACAGTGTCATCGCACATACCTACACAAACTATCTTTGCTGCAGTATCCAGATGACTTCTTAGACTTTGAAACACCGGTTCCAACCTCTTGAAGAATTCAGCTGCTTTCATGGAACCCAGACCAGAAGGGATCTTATGGCTATGCGGAAGAACAGTCCAGGGAAGCAGTTTACGGACATGTGAATCCAGGCATTCCAGCTTGTGATAGAGGTCACGTAGCAAGTACAGATGAAGGGGCAGCTGAGCATTCAGAACATATCATCATGTAACCACATCAATGCCTATTCAAAATCAGCCTTAAACACCGTCAATTATGACCTGGCAATTTTAATTAGGTACATGCCTATCATCTGCATTCAGCAGTGAAACGTCTATTATAACGACAATCAGAAGGCTTATACCTCAGCAGAAGGATCAGGACAGCATCGACTGCTACTGGCCTGTTTTGCATGAAAATACAATAAGGACTTTCTTGTATCATTTATCACAAACGTTGTTCAGCAGTTTCCCAATCTATTCTAGAGAGATTTGCTACGATAGGCATTCCAACATGTACCAGACCCATCATTTGCTTTTTACAATAGAAAATTGACACTCTTATTTTGAAGACTGCATTAGTAGAAAGAAAGATGGACTGAAGGTCTCTTATAAACCTGGGGAATACACAGAATCGACAAACTGTGTATGTTTAAAGGACGAAACTTCCATCTTTGTAGTTCTATTTGTCCAGGTTGCCCACTTATCTCTTTGACTGGTGCTGCCTCAGTGGCCAAATTGTCCTCACTAATGCTTTTGCTGTTACTTTTGCACTCCTTATCAAGGCTTCCATTCGGAGTTGAATGAATATCCCCTACGACTGACTGAGAACATCCTGAAGGTTGTGTGTTGGTTGCTCTCTTCTTCTTCTTAAGAGAATCATGGAGTTTGGTTTTCTTTTGTTTGCCCTTGTTGATCTGATCATTGTTCCTGTCCTTTTGACTGATAATTGCGTTCTGAGTCCCTTCAGAATCCTCTGCCTTCCTTTTCCTGCCTCGTTTAGCAGTTCCCACTAATTGGGAAGGATGTTTCTGCACGTATGTTTGTTTGTTTCCTGCCTCTGATTCTGAATGCAGTTGTGGAAGAGACAATAAGGGAACTGACTTCATACATCGATCCAAAAGGTGCTCCAGGAATCTGCATCGAGGCTCCAAGATCAGATGCAATTATGGAGCTTGAGATGATAAATCATAAACAAAAATCCCTTAGTATGACAATGATCAAAGAGGACATGTTCCTCAGTAATACGAAAGCAACCTATCGCATCAAGTTGTCCCAACAGAGAAGAAAGAGTCACTCTTACAGAGATCCCAATCGGTGAGACCTTGATCACAAGCAACTTCTTGCAACAAGAGACGAAAGCAAAGAGAATGTATTAAGAGATGCATTGAAGAGGAGAAAATTTTCAACCGATAGTCCAGGTATTTTGGCACATGCATACCAAACATCTGTGCTTATTCCTGTGCATATTTCACATCCTATCTTGTTTATCCACAATTTTATCAACGTTAGCATCATGTCGAGGTGCTGTCATCATGCAGACCACAAAAAATCGTCGAACTTTTAGCATCAAAATAGACTCATCCATTTCAGTTCTACAAGATTTCCATCCTAAATTCTAATATCCAGACCAACAAAGATATCATGCAAAAAATAGATGAAAAGTGCATCTTTTGGCATCCGTAACTCGGGTCAAATATATAGTCGTTTGATTTTTTCGCCTGGAAAGTATACAAAGATGTGGACATTAATAGACATTTATATTTCCAGGCAAAAAGATTTTGATGAATTTAAGAAGCAGACCCAACCATAACAAAAGCTACTCTATTAACCCTATATTCACCCATATTCCTCTCTGCATTGAATTTTAATTTTATGACTTGTATTAGAACTTAATAGCTTACACAACCTCCAATACAGCAGAAAGGTTTTTTTTTAATTACAATAAGTTGCGCAGTCGTTTGAGGAGCTTGGCAGAAATTTCTTCTCGAGTTGCCTGTGTAAGGTTGTCATGTCGTCCTTCAATCTGTGTAGCATAAGCATTTATCTGCATCCAAAATCCAACCTCTATAAGAAAGATTCAAACAATAATTGTCCCTCTTTTCTGTAAGAGGTCATTCTTTCCTCACTTAGGTGTGACACATTTTGGAAGACAACTCGTGTATCAATAACATGGAAATATGGTACTTTAGGAAGATAGCACAGGTAAGACTTTTACCAGTTCTCTAATCCAATTTATGCCATAGTAAAGGGCAAGGCAAGAGATTTCCTTCAAGCTTTGAGTTAAGTCTCTCCATTGATCTCCCACCAACATCTGAAGCCAAGATACACCAGTATTAAGTTCCTCATTCTAGTTGATCTTACCACTAGAACCACTATATGGAAAGGATAAAAAAACCTCTGGCGATACTGATATCATTAATTTTTCGGAAAAAAAGAGATTTTTATTAAGTATGAAAGAAGTGATACATGAGTACAAGGACTCAAGGTATCAATACACCATGAGAAGCAAGAAAAATCCAAGAACCTGGCAGAAAGTGCCAAAACAAAGCAGAGGGGGAGGGGAGCTCTGAGAAGATGGGATTGTGTCTCCCTATTTGATTAAATTACTCCTCTTTGCAGTTGCTGAACCCTGTATTCTCAACCATGTAGCGATCAGTGTATGGCACAATATCCATCCAGATGCAACAAAAGGTCTCAAAAGAATGAACTTGTATGCTCTCTAATGCCTCCAAATGCACTAAGCAAGTGATACTGGCAATGATCTCCCAACTTATATCCACTAGTGCCCGATTTAAATTGAGAGTATCCATAAGACAACAGTGAATAATATGATGGTGAACCTTGATAGCTCATGATGAGTCCACATCCTATAAAATACTTGAGGCCCAGTCAAGGACAGCCACGCTACTGAATCCTAAGTAAAATACATAGTGAAAGGGATGCATCTACCCATAAGCCTTGCAATCCCTGCCCAAATAATCATGGCATGCCTACACTCCCAAAGGCAATGCTGGATACACTCCGAGGCATGTGAGCACCATCGGCTCCCTCCACATATTAACCACAATCCCTGAATGAATAGAAAGCCAAAAGAAAGAGAAATCATCCTATTCCCGAGGGTCTCCAAAGCCCCCTCCAAAAACATCTCTGCAAATCCATGATAATTGGAGATATCTCTTAATCGCTTGCTCTAGGGGGTCCCCAGCCTCTAAACCGAATGTGAATTTCTCAGCATTGCTGACTGTAAAAGAAAAAAGCGATGGCTTTTGAAATGATTAACTGCCAAAATCTCTACTCTCACCGTACAAATATGATGGGAAGACCTGCATAGAGCCAAAGTCTCCAATCCACCCTCTAGATAAGGGTCACATACTGACAATTCCCAATTTGTCCCATAACCCTTACTAGCTCTAACCGTGCATCTTGGATGGCCTCCTCATCCTAACCTCTCAAAAATATGCCTCAGACTGAGCAATGAAAGTCAAGGTATCCCCTCCTCTATCCCACATGATGGCAATAACCTAGAGGAGGATGCATGTACTTGAAAAGAATCCAATATCCAATATAGGTTTGACCTGAACTCCGTCTCCTTTCATCCAAGAGTGTAGGTGTGTCAATCTGAACAATCCTCCCACTACTCCCTTTGAGATCGTGTACCATATGAGATCTCTAATCCTCAAGAAGTTCTTTGAAGGCCTTTCAAGATCCCACTGATGAAGCGGGACCCCTTGTTGGAATGGTCACCTGAGACCTCCTCATCTGTAAGCCCCCAAATGAGGAGAGCATGGGGGAGGTAGACCAAGGCATGATTAGGCTGCTACATGGGCAGCACAAAGAAGACCTTGTGCAGGAAAGATGGCAGAGGGCCTTTGGACCTTGTATGGAGCCAGCAACAGGTCGGGAACAGGACCAGCAGGTGGGTAGACTGCCTGGGCCTATGGCAGGCTGCCACGTGGTCAGGTGGGTCTGAAGAACAGCCCCCAACCAGGTCGGTTTAGACTGGTTGACCCAAACAGACCAACCAGTCGGCCCATTAAGGGCTGGCTGGTCGGTTGGTTCAAGGGTGTGCCCTATAAAAGGAGAGGCCCTGGGCCTCATTTCAGATCCAACAGT
Source organism: Dipteris shenzhenensis (assembly GCF_047967505.1). NCBI lineage: Eukaryota > Viridiplantae > Streptophyta > Polypodiopsida > Gleicheniales > Dipteridaceae > Dipteris > Dipteris shenzhenensis. The sequence goes on along the minus strand of NC_141627.1, from coordinate 13,587,501 downwards.
TCAGCAAGTGCAGGAGCAAACAGGAGCAGCCAGAAGCCACTCCCTTGAGCCTCACACTCGGGGTGAAGGAGAGTGGAAGGTGTGCTGCAGACTGAGTTCCCTAGAGGCTGGACCTTGGCTGTCTTCTAGGGCAGCAAGGTATTGTGATCACATCTTTAGCAGCAGCAAAAGATAGGCAGACAGGAGCAGCAGGAGACCTACTCTTGGAGCGTCTGTGATTCCACACCCCGCGCACACACTGTGTGAGCTCCTGGGCAATACTATCAATCTTCCGCTGTGCGTACCCTCTGTTGGGTAATTTCTAACACCTCTATCTCACTTGGACCACTGCATATATCCTGAACTTTCAAGAGCCATATCCTAGTCATCCAAAACTAAGTCATTTCACATGATATGATGCCTATTCATCTCATCAAGTGTGGAAGCAACAATCCACATTCCTCAAATTGTGCCAAATTGTCACAATGGCTATCACAAGGAAAGTAAATAGCATCCTAAAGAGTGGAATTCACCTACTAGTAACCACATGCACACTATATGACATTTTTTATTTTCGTGATGACTGAGCAAGAGGTACGGCACATCATCGACATGCCAGGCTACAAACATAATTATCTCTCCCACTCCTTGAGGATTTCAATCGGGTAGTTCTATGCTTCCTTACATCGATTATGCATTGAGACTAGACGGGCTGAGGGCATACCAAGAGAGGGTTGCATTTGCACCCTACATGACCTACAACGGATTGAGTCTATGGAGCGCAGTGTGCACCCTATGTGATCTACAAGAGATTGAGTCTAAGGAGCGCTTTGCCTTCAGATGCCCTATGGATCCGAAGCCGTCACCACATCTTTTCAAAGATGGATCCATATCCCTCTCCAATCTCTTGGTTCATCCGATTCAAAGACGTTAGCAATCTTCATTGTTGAACACAAACCAGCTGCTAGGACATAATGACGAGATCATGGGGCTCGGGCAACCTCCACCCAAAGCATGATCATCGAGTTTTTCCCATTGGATAGCACAAACCAACAGTTTTCAAAGAGATGGCGTAGCTGAGTATGGAGCGAGACACAACAAAGCCGCCAACGTGTCATTGCATAAATGAGGATTGGAAATATTTTCTCCATTTCGCCAAACCAAAGACACAACTGACGTGGGTGACAAAGGCACTTGTCCGACCAAAAGCTACCAAAGCGGAACACACAGATTGACCAATGATAGTGCTCTCTCATGGATTTCATGCCACAGCAACACTGATCACCGTCAGAGCCTCTCTCTATCTAGACACTCTTATCTATTCTCAGCCGCCCGATGGACTTCATTCCTCAAAAAGAGAACCGCCACAATGATACCACACTTTAGAGACTTGGTATTTGTGTTTGAGTTTGTTTTTTTATTAGGTGGAAAAGCCCAATTAGTGGCTCCATCCATTCAACTCATTGTATCTATTTTTTCAATCTCAAGACCCATTGGTCCTAGGCATGATCGGGACCCAGAGCCAGTGACACGGCAGCTCAGGCAAAGGGTTGATGCACAGATTGACCAAAAGACAGCACAGGATTGCATCCACAGGGAGCCGACAGCATTCTATATCTAATTTCATTTTATCGCTCCCTCACTCTTGACGAGGGAGGGAGCCACACTGACCTTGGAGCACATTTCACTTTGTATTATGATGACAGTTCCTATAGCGATGATGTGATGTAGTAGATGACTACTTTTGATATGAGTGTGTAGGATTCAATTTCTTTTGCTTTTTATATGGGTGTGGATGCTCAATTAGTAGCTCCACTCCTCCAGCTAAACTTGTATCAGGTTTCTCACAATCTCATAGACCCATCGGTCTTCCGAAGACTTTAATAAACTCTGCGCGCGCGCGTGTGTGTGTGCGCGCGCGTGCTAGGATTGCCTCATCATCCCCATACCGCACCCATCTTACCCAGTCATCACCCAATCTCCAGTCTCTTACTCACACCTTCAGGCCACATTCCTATCAGTTGCCGTTAGAGCACAGACGAGCTGACCCATCAGAGGCTTGGGAGTATTTGTTGATGGAGGTCCAGAGCATCCAAGAGCGCAAGAGGGAGCTGTCACACTTCGCATAGGAGCAGACATGCTTCACCCAGGAGCAGGCATGACTCATATAGGAGCAGTCTGGTAAGGATTATTGACCAATAAGAGCCTTTTGCAAAGTGGCTGTACATCAAACATTGGCAGACCAAAACGCAAGATCATAGAGACTGGAAGGTGATTAGATCGGTGCAAAATAATCAACCCCCTACTACGTGAATGCATTATGATGAAAAGAGAACCAAACAGTAGTAGGCATAAGATGCCTGCCATAAATCACAAGCATGCAAAGTGTCTGATATAAATGTCCAAGCATCCCTTTCTCTTCATAGCATGTGAGATTGATGAGCACTACTATCCGCAGCATCAGGAGAATTATAAAATTCTACACACATGAAAGTATTAACCACCCAAGGATAATCTGCCAGACGTAATTGTCAGGTGCATGATCAATGGGGACACCTATGAATTTGCTTCGATAATACTTCATCGAATTTTGCGGTTCAGGCTAGGTTTCACCGCAAGGCAGTGAAGTTGACTCTTCCTGAAAGAGTGCTGGAGTTTGTGCATAGAGGGAAAAATCAGCGTTTAATTGCCAGGAATAAAGGGGACACTATCCCCATTGTATCTGATGTTACATGTGGTAAAGCAATAAAGTCTGCAATTTCTGCGTACATGGTTTTTGTAAAAGAAAAAGAGAATGATATGCATGCTGAAATGAATGATGCAGACAAAGATAAGTTTCAGTTTCTTATAAACTTTAAAGATTGCTTTTCTGATACTTTACCAGGGGAGTTACCCCCAGAGAGACCCGAAGATCATCAGATAGAGTTAATGCCTGGTAGTGAGCCACCAAACAGACCACCTTATAGAGTCAGTGCGACTCAGAGAGAGGAGATTATGGCTCAGGTACAGGATTTGCTGTCCAAAGGGTTGATTCAGCCCAGCTCGTCTCCTTTTTGTTCTCCTGTACTATTAGTACAGATGAAAGATGGTTCATTCCGTATGTGCGTCGATTATCGCGCACTGAACAAAATGACCATCAAGAATAGATTCCCTATTCCGCGCATTGATGATGTGCTGGATCAATTAAATGGAGCTTCAGTTTTCAGCAGGATAGACTTAAAGAGTGGCTAACACCAAGTGAGGATACAGCCTCAGGATGTGCACAAGACAGCATTCCGCACTACATTCGGGTTGTATGAATACTTAGTGATGCCTTTTGGGTTGACAAATGCTCCAGCCACATTCAATAGAATGATGGATCGCATCTTCCGAAAGTACAAGCATTTTACGGGTACTTTCTTTGATGATATCTTAGTTTTTTCTAAGACAGAAGAAGAGCACAGAGAACATCTTGCTTTAGTGTTTCAGGAGCTGAGAAATCATCAGCTCTACGTAAACAGCAAGAAAAGTGAATTCTTCTTGGAAGAAATCCACTATCTGGGGCATATAATATCCAAGAATGGGATACAAATGGATCCAGCGAAGATCCGTGCCATTCAGGAATGGCCAGAGCTGAAAACTATGCATGAAGTTCGAAGTTTCCTAGGCCTGTGTTCTTACTACAGAAGGTTTATCAGACATTTTGCTGATATCGCAGCTCCATTACATGACCTTACTAAGAAAAATGCAGCCTTCACATGGGGATTATCACAGAAGAAAGCATTCAATACACTCAAGGAGAAGTTGACTATAGAGCCTATTCTTGTAGTCCCGGATCTTTATCAGTCTTTTGATGTCGATTGTGATGCTTGTGGAGAATGTGTTGGGGCTGCATTGCATCAGAATGGTCATGTAGTAGCCTATGAAAGCCGGAGACTTCGGGATGCAGAAAGATATCTAGGAATCTATGAGAAAGAGTTATTGGCTGTAATTCATGCCATCCATACATGGAAGCACTATCTTTTGGGTGCAGATTTTACTGTCAAGACAGATCACCAAAGTCTGAGATACTTTTTGACTTAGACCAAGCTTTCCAAGAAGCATATGAAACGGGCAAACATGCTGTCAATGTATCATTTTCAGATTGTCCATACTCCAGGAATTCAGAACAGAGTGGCAGATGCTTTGTCCCGAAGACCCCAGGTCAATAATGTGACTATTGCTTATCATCAGGACCTGGAAGGCATGAGGGAGCAATATGCTCATGATTCAGATTTTGGTCAAATTTTACAGCAAATGCAAGAGGGGCAATCCACCAATCACTATTCCTTGAAAGATGGGTATTTAATGAAAGATGATTGCCTATGCATCACCCAGGAGATGAGGAAAAAGATTTTGGGGGAATGCCATGCACCTCCCTATGCTGGACACAGAGGAATTACAGCAACAACTCTAGCTCTAGAGCGGTATTTCTTTTGGCCAGAGATGCGGAAAGATATACATCAGTTTGTTACTGAATGCCTTACGTGCCAGAAAGTGAAGTATGATAGACGGAAGGCACCTGGTCTACTTATGCCTCTTCCCGTGCCTTAGGCACCATGGGAAAGTATTATAATGGACTTTATTTTTGATTTGCCAAGATCAAAGTCAGGGATGATGGGATTTGGACTATCATTGATAGATTCAGCAAGCAAGCTCATTTCATTCCAGTTCGCGAAACCATAAAGGCAGATCATATGGCTAAGCTTTTCATGGCACAAATTTTTAAACATCATGGTATGCCTAAGTCCATTGTTAGTGATCGAGATCCCAGAATGACCAGTCTATTCTGGAGAGCTTTATTTGATAACATGGGGACGAATCTGAATTTTTCTTCTTCTTTCCATCCCCAGACAGATGGTCAAAGTGAAGTAGCAAATTCTACAATTTTGGATATGCTGAAATGCTACGTGGGTGACCAAAGTTCAGACTGGGAAAAGTACCTACCGTTAGTAGAGTTTGCTTACAATAATACAGTACATAGCTCTACAGGGAAAGCCCCTTTTGAGGTCATATATGGGAAGGTGATTTTGCCACCTATATTGAGGACCAAAGATGAAATATTTGCAGCTGATCAGTTTGTGAGAGACCTCCAGACAGCTTATAGCCAAATCCGGACAGCAATTGAAAGGTCTCAAGAAAAACATAAAAGAGCTGCAGATAAGCATAGGAGACAGTTAGATCTCAAGGAAGGGGACTGGGTACTTTTGAGGTTTGAAAAAGCTAGGCTCCGCAAGTTTAAAGGCAAACAGAAAGTGTATGCAAAGTTATCTCCCAGATACTATGGCCCTTTCAGAGTTACAGAAAGAATAAATGAAGTTGCATACAGATTAGCATTGCCAGAGCATTGGAGGATTCACAATGCATTCCATGTGAGTCTTCTAAAGAAATTCCAGGGACCAGAGCCTACAGAACCAGTATTAGAGGATCCACCAGAAGTGGATGAGCTGGAGGAAGTCCTTCAGCCAGAGCCAATTGTGTACCATGCTGTACGTAAAGGCCCTCGGGGTAAGGAGTTTTACAGGTATCTTGTAAAATTCAAGAATTATACAGCATTAGATGCCAAGTGGATGGACGAAGACATGTTATCCGATCATCCACAGCTTTTGGATGTTTACAAGGAAGCTTTTCAGTTGAGGTCAACTGAATAGAAGCCGAGGGGATGTCACCACAATGTAAATATCCTAAGTCAAAGTACAGTTGACCATTTATTTGATCATAATTAAAGAGTTTTATATGTATTAATTATGGTCAAAGAGTTATTTTAATGGTCAAAGGATTGACTACGGTCAAAGATACTTGACTCTAGTCAAGTAAAACTTGACTTCGGTCAAGGAGACTTGGTTTATTACCAAGAGGGCTAACTGCGGTTAACCAGAGAACCACAGAGCTGACTACGGTCAGAGAGTGTTGACTTCGGTCAACAAGACTTGGCATACGCCAAGAGGGTTAACTCCAGTTAACCAAGATGTGCCAACTTCGGTTGGAGAGTTGTGCCAACTTTGGTTGGAGAGACTTGGCTATAATTAAGGCGCCTCGACCTTTGGTCAAAGCTCTTTAATTATAATCAAGAGTGTTGACTCCGGTCAACCAGAGAATATATATATTTATTTGTATATATATTTGTTTAGATGTGCACATGTGTTCAGTGGGGACGCCCACCGTGGCTAGGATTAGTCCACAGTGTGTTATTTGCATGCAAAGCGCTAACAATTAATGGGTGCCATGGTGGTGCGCTTTATTTAATTGTTGCAGGTATTAGGAAGGATTATTTTTCCTAAGCGTAACGGGAGCCTGACAAGCATCTAGGAGGCGGTTCGTGTGACCGAGAGGTTTGAAGACTCCAGAATGGCCCTTAGTGGCATGTAATAGGACTTAGTTTAGATTTTAGACAAGTGGCATGTTGCCAATTTGAATTGAGCTTGAAGCTCTTGTAATAAAGTGGATTTTACACGTTTTGAAAGGTAGAGGTTTCCAGACAGCTCTACGCTGGACTTCTGTAACAGATTTTCTCTCATGAATAAAGACCTTCAGGGGGGTCCAGCCCGACGTTTTGTCCTGGGCCCTAGTGCATCCTCAGAGAGAGGGAGTGAGGGAGAGTTTATGAAAGCATAATTTTCTGTCGTTTATGAGTGGTAATGGCTGTCTTTCACCAACGAGTCGGTTTCAATATGTATATGTATATGTATAAATTATATATTTACAGGTGTGTGTGTGTGTTGGGGGGGGAGGGTATGTCTATGTAGAAGTATATGAATATGTAGTAGTGTTGGAAAGGTCACCTCCCCATCTGTAAGCCCCCAAATAAGGCGAGCGTGGGGGAGGTAGACCTAGGGCAGCATATGCCCAGAAAAGAGAGGAGAGGACAAGGGTACCTGGCTGATCTGCAGGAGCATAAGGCAGAGCAAAGGACAGCAGCAGGGAGCCAAGAGAAGAGGCTATGAGCTCACGTGTGGCGTCAGCAAAAGTATGGAGCAGTACAGGACAGAGGCGCACACGGTGGGCAGATCAAGCAGCCAGAAAAGGGCGCAGCAGAGGCGGGACAGATCAGCACATGGATCTGCCAAAGAGAGAGGCTGGTTGGGCTGCTTGAAGGCAGCCAACCAAGCCTTATATAGGGCAGACTTAGGGGCTGGGCCCCTGCCTAGATGTGAGGGCCCGTGCCCTAGGATTCTGGGCCAAAGGCCCCTAGTTTTGAGCCTCAAAAGGGGCGCATTTAATGGAGCTTCTGGGTCAGTTTTAGGACCTGTTCCAGTCGGCCAATAAGGAGCAGGATGGTCGGTAAGTTTGCCAGCCCTTGTGGCCTATAAAAGGGAGGCATACAGCCTCATTCATTTATCCATTTGGAGGAGAATTTCAGCAGCAGATTGCAGCAGAAGGAGGCCAGCCAGACAAGCTTCCACAAGCCCCAAGAAGGTGTCTAGGACCTACCGACAAAGAGTTTGGAAGAGGCTTCACCCTTGGCCGTCATCTTGGATTGCAAGGTGCAAGGATCACGGATGGAGAGTCTACATATGCTCGAGGTGGAGCACATGGGGGCTTCACCCTTGGCTGTCAACTTGGATTGCAATGTGCAAGGATCACAGATGGAGAGTCTACATATGCTCGAGGTGGAACACACAGGCTCAAGTTCTAGAGATGTCCGGCAGATAGTAGAAGTATGTGGTGGTAAGAGCAAAGGACCACGCTCTCGTGAAACTTTGGATCTATCTCTTTTGTATTGTGTCCATAGCTTTGGACGCAATTATATTCTTTTGGATGGAATTATTTTCTTTTGGTAGCTTCTATATCTGGACCCCAAATAACCAAAAGAGCTTGCCGAAGGAAGAGTAGTAAAACGTGCCGCAGTAAAAATAAGAAGTCACAAGGCAATGCCAAAAGAGTTGACCAAGACTCTCTTGGGGCCATACATCTATGACAACTAGCAAGAGAAATATGTTGACGTGCCAAGATCTTGCCATATCAGAGAAGACCAAGCATAAACCGCCACAAGAAAACATGTTGGCAAAGAGGTAGTTTGCAAGCCCAAAGTTGTTGCAATCGTTTTCACCACCACGATGCATGATGTGTCGTAGACCAAATGCGATTTGCATAAGCTGAAATCCAAGGGGGCGGCAGCAAAACCTTGAGACAGACACAAAACCTTCACACACACACACACACTTTTTTTTTGGGTGAAAAGCTTATGAACAAAATGTACATTCATAGCTGCCCCAAACACACACACACATAAATAGATAGATATAAAAAGTAAGCTTAGCCTATCAAAGGTCGAAGTATTGATGAGTTGATGGTATTGTATGCTTTAGTCTGCAATAAGTCATGAGTTAACAGTATGAGTATCGTCACCAAAATCTTCTATAAGCTAGCAGAGTATTGTTGTTGATCGTGAATTGCCAATTTGTTTAATGTCTTACAAGACAACATTAGTGAGAAAAATACAACATTTTAGCACAATTGTTGGTTAAACTAATAGAAAATTCACTTTGATCATCAATTGGCAATTGTTTCAGTGTCTTAGATGACCACATTTGGATTTGCACGATCCAACCAAGATTTCAAACTCCCTAGATTTTTGCCATGTGACGCAGTTTAGTCTCCATGGTTTACATGTACGAATTCCATCTAAATGATTCTCTTTGGTCCATACGCAAGCGAGACAGCATGCCAAGGGAGGAGTCAAACCTGATGTGTTGGAAGGTACAAAGGGCATCCTAGAAGAGCATCAATATTACCAAGTGATCCCTGGTTAGTTGTCCGCTCAACCTATACACATGTTATTGCAGATGGCGTCTTAGCAACAATTTTGTTTTAGTGACTGATTTGTTTTAGTGACTGAAAAACACGTGGCCTTTTAGTGCAAGATAATACTTTGCGTGACCATAATCCTTCAATGCATTTTACAGAAAAGTTTAGCTTACAGCAGCTAGTAGACGGAAGCTGGATGGAAGAAACACCAATGCTTCAGATGTTCTGTAGGCACAGCAGTGAAAAAATGTCAACATTCTTATTTTTGTACCAACACATGTGAACGGCATTAAAAATCAAGTTTCAAGATGCAAAAGCCACAGAGGTGTGCCTCATTACCTAAGGTTATCGGATGTCAGTAAGGTTTGAATATTGAGTAAAATAGGAGAAACTTCTCCATCCAAGTTCATCCACACACTACCTACAGTTCTAAGATTTTCAGCACACATGAAAAGGCACTAATAAAAATCTTCAGTATGGTCTTGGATAGCATGTGCTTTCCAAATCAAAGTTTAGAGACAGGCAATTGAAAACCCATACCTTCTATGCTTTCATTCTCTCGAAACTCAGTTGGAATATTGCCGGCATCCAGATCCGCAAGGAATAAAGATTCAAATTCAATTGTTTGTTTGGAAATCCTATGATAAAAAATAGTTCTTTCAGCACCATGATGGATATGGAGTTCAAACTAGTGCAAAAAAATCCCTGAATCGATTAGATTCACCACTATCGATGCAACAGTTAACACTTGCAGTAAAATTTATGGCGATTGAAAAGGAAAGAATGCTTCTATACATTTCAAAATGGCAAACTAGGTCTGTCCTCACCATTCCACAATTGAAGTGTTAAGCGACATAGTTTCACATAAAAGAGCAAGTTCATCGTAAAAGAAGCCTCTAGCCATGGGTACTGTCTTGCATACTTCCGTGATCATTTGTAGAAGTGCCAAAGCTTCCTTAGTGCTTGCTTGCTGTTTCAACATAGAATCCAAAACGAAGTGCCTAAAATTAAGAACAGATTTGAAGGTGAATCCAGAGCATGAATATTCAGTTCAATTGACACATAACCATAAGCCCCATGTGTGTGTGTGTGTGTGTGCGCACTCTCGGATATTGATCACTCATGTCTCTCAATTGCTGCGAATTCGGTTTCCCTCTATCAGATTCGGGAAACTCTTCTGGATGTTTGGATGCTTATCATCTCAGATATCTCCATTCCTCCTTTTCTTTCACTGGGCTCGGTTTTGATACTATGGACTATTTGGACACAGAGATTGCATTTGAGGATGGGACAACAGTTTCCTCAGGCATATGCTTTCTTCAGAATGTCCCTCGAGCAATCTTTATATGATAGTTATGCTGCGAGGGACTTGGATGCTACTAGCCTTGAAGTGTTTTCTCACTATTTTTGAGTTCTTCCATTAGGCTCTCTTTTGGAGTCTAATGTCATGTACATTGATTTCATGTTAATTTTATAGCTACTGGTTTCACAAAAAAAGTGTGTGTGTGTGTGTGTGTCTGTGTGTGTGTGTGTGTGTGTCTCTCTCTCTCTCTCTCTCTGGATCAAACCAATTTACAAGGGGGGTGACCGCAATCAATTATCAAACTATAGAACCATTATGGTATGTTCCACTCTAGCCAAGCTATATAGTACAATAGTAGAGGCAAAGTTGAGTATTTGGGCAGAAAAGGAAAAGAAGAGGGCAGTGGGACAAGCGGGTTTCAGGCCCAAACACTCTACAGTGGATCACCTAGTCACCCTCCGAGTTTTGATGGAGGAAAGCCGCCTCAAGGGGAAGCCACTCTTTTGTTGTTTTATTGACTTTAAAAAGGCATTTGATACAGTGCCCAGAGACGTGCTATGGGAGAGAATGCAATGCATAGAAGTGCCCGAGGGGATAAGGTTCGCTGTCTTTAGACTTTATGAGAAAGTAAAATGCCAGCTGAAATGTAAGGATGGGATGTCACAAGAATTCTACAGAAATATGGGGGTCAAACAAGGATGCCCGCTCTCACCCACCTTGTTTGGTTTGTGCATTGATAGACTTGAGGAATTGGTGCACAAAGAAGCATGTAAAAGAGAATTGTCCAGTCTTAACCTAGTAAGTTTTGGGATTTGGTTGCTTCTTTATGAAGATGATGTGGTTGTTTTCACTGATAGTGAGAGCAAGATGCAACAAATGATGGATATACTCGGCATATTCTGTTCGAAAAGTGGGCTGGCTGTTAATGTTACCAAAACTAAACTCATGACACTCAAAACTATACAGCCAAGCGACCCCCCTCAATCTCATACATGGGTCAACCAGTTGATACAGTGCACTCATTCAAATACCTAGGCATTAAAATTCCAGCCAATAAATAAATGGAGCAGCTATGTGCAACGGAGACTTGATGCAGGATGGGGAAAGTATTACCAATTTGAAAATGACTTATGTATATATATATATATATATACATATATGTATATATACATACATGTATGTGTGTATGTATATATATATACATGTATACATACATACATACATACGTACGTACATGTATGTATGTATGTATGTGTGTGTGTGTGTGTGTGTATATATATATATATGTACACACACACACACACACACACACACACACATATATATATGTGTGTGTGTGTGTGTGTGTGTGTGCATCAACAGATTTCAACCTGACATAGTGGCATTACAAGAGCACAACCAACATATTTATGCAGGCAAGACAGGACACTACTATGGGTATGACATTTTCTATGCTGGGGAGCACTCTTTCTCAAGGGTTGTCCTTCTGATCAAACATGAGCTTCAACCAGTCATTGCATTAAATGACAACAAAGGCAGATGGCATGTTCTCCAATGCATTATTAGAGGAGAGGTGTTTGAATTTGCTTCAGTTTATGCACCTCAGTCATCTCGAGACAGAACTGTAATTTGGCATTCTATGCAACAATACCCGTGGAGATCTCATGCCTACATATGTGGGGATTTCAATAATGGTCCACAACAGGGAGACAACACTTCCAGCCACAATCATATGTTATCTCCTGAAAGGCATGCCTGGTCTCAACTACTCTTGCATTTGGATCTAGTGGACCTTTGGAAGGAATTGCAGCCTTTGTCACCGGGCTACACTTTTCAACATAATGCTCTTTCCGCTTATAAGGCACGACTGGATCGCTGGTATAGTGTTGCTCCCCAACAAAATGGGGATTTCGCATGCAAAATGTGGATTGACTATGCCTTTGTGCATTCAGACCATGCACCACTATGGCTGCGGTTATCTTTTCATAAGATGCCAGATGATAGATTGCCACAAAGGCGACATTTAATCATCAACAACAGTTATTTGCAACATGCTGAATTTAAGGCAATGGTCACTGAAGCAGCTCATTGTCTCTCATCAAGCAGCCATCTTCATGCTAATGATGCCTAAGCTTCTTTTATTTCTAAAATGCAAATGGTGATTAGAGTTTATGGCAAGTCTTACATGAAGACTCTGAGGGAAACCATTGCTCAGGCCAAGTCTACTTGTCAAGACCTCACTGAACTCAGTCATCATCGTTTGCTGTCCATGCATGAGCAAACCACATTATGTCAGGCAAGACTTTGTCTTAAACTAAATGATCACAGGAAACTGGCAAAATGGGAGACTAGAGCAAGACAAAGAGCCTTCACACATAAAGGTTGCTCTTCCAAAGAATTTTTCAAGAGTTTGCATCAGAGGAGAATCAAAACAGAAATTTGCAGAGTGCTTATGCCTAATGGATCATGGACTACTTCACGGTCACAGCTTGCCTCTGTTTGTATGCATCACTTCTCTCAGCAATTTGGCTCTGCAGCTCCTCCCTCGCAACAGGTTTTGCTTGCACGAAATTTACTGTTGAAAAATGTTTCTCCAATCATTTCCCCTACTCAAGCTTTGGAATTGGAGGAACCTTTACTGAGAGGGAACTGTCAGATGCCATCAAATCATGTGGCAGATGGAAATCCCCTGGATGGGATGGTTTGACAGTCGAGTTTTTTCTAGCATATTGGCCTATATTGAAGCATCCATTACTATCTATGGTGAATGCTGCATGGCAACATCAGAAAATGCCAAACACATGGAAGAGAGGTCTTGTTAAACTCCTTCCTAAAAAACAAATTTGTGAGTCTTTGGCAGACTGGAGACCTATCACTCTTATGCCTGTAATATACAAAGTCACTACCAAAATGATTGTTGCCCGGCTAAAGGGGTTTTTACATGATGGGTTGCATCCTGCGCAATATGGCTTTGTCCCGCGTAGGCATATCACCGATAACATTGCTAATGCCTACATTGGAATTGAATATGCCAAATAAACATAGCAGGATGTTCTGTTATTGCAAGCTGATATTACCAAAGCTTTTGATAC